>NC_142145.1:38660000-39260000 GCF_024610735.1 Ursus americanus
AGATCAGAGGTTCCAACGAACTCCTCCTTAAGTTTGATTAATTTGCTAGAGCAGCTCACAGAACTCAAACGTTTTACTTACTAGATTACCAGTTTATTATGAAAGAACGTAATTCAGGAACAACCAGGTGGAAGAAATGCATAGAACAAGGTGTGGAGAAGGGGCTCAGCGCTTCCATGCTCCCTGAGCCCACCAGTCTCCCCCCATCACCTCATGTTCACCAACCTGTAAGTCTCTCCAGACTCTGCCCTTTTGGGTTTGTCTGGAGGCTTCATCACATTGGCATGACTGATGAAATCACTGGCCACTGGTGACTGATTTGACCCCCCGCCCCATGCCCAGAAACCAGGATAGGACTGAAACTTCTACCTAATCTTGGTTGGTTCTCCTAGCAACCAGCTCCTAAACTTATTTTCCAAAATCACCTCATTAACAGAGCAAAAGACACCTTTCCTGCTTTCACCATTTAGGAAATTCCAGGAGTTTTAGGAGCTCTGTGGCAGGAACCAGAGGAAGACCAAATATGTGTTTCTTAGTGTCAATCATTATATCACTACACACTTCCCAGTAGGATTTCTTTTCCGTTTGTTCTGGGGGTAGAGGGTGGATTTGGTTTGGTTCTGCTTGACGTTGACCACCTTAAAGATTTCCCTGCAGTTTTTCCAATAGCTGTGGACCTCAAAGACAGATTAGCTGCCCCATCGCCCACTCTGAGGTACAGCCTGCGGCCTCCCATGCACACAGCAGAACGGAGCAGCACAAGTTGAAAGCCAGTTGACCTAATTCTAGAAGTGATATTTCTTCTCTGCCAAATAAGGATAATATGGTGTCTAAATGGGGGTGTCTCAATCAGATGAGGGCCCCAATGTGGGACAACAATGATTGGGTGGAAGCTGGTGATGCGGGCAGGGACAAGAATTCACCTGAGGCAGAACAAAGGAGACAGAGTTGAGTGACTGCAGGGCAAGGGGGCAGCAGGCAGGACTGCAGAGGCCGTGGGTGGGCCGCTCTTAAAGAGGAAAGGTGAGGAGGTGTGAGGAGCTACAAAATGTCCCGTTTTTGGTAACCGTGCCTGGGTGTGAGTAGCCCATTGGTCAGTTGGGGCCTCTGGAAATCTCCGGGTGGGTCACCTGATGGGCCTGCTGGGTTCGGCCAGGGGGTCGCTGTGGGCCCTTTCTATGTTTCACTGCTAGAGCTGTTTGCCGAAAAGTGGGCTCTACAGATAATATCACCTGCAAAATTGCCAATTAGACGCTTACAAAAAACTACTCTTAACTAATCCCCTCACCCTACTGCAGCCAGTTTACTGAAAATAACCCATTGTCATTCAAGACACGTCCTCCCACCTCCCAACCCTCCCTCTTCTTACCCTCCCCTTGCATTTCCTCTTCTAACAATAGCCCCTCTTACTTACAAAGTGCTTGTGACGTGCCAGGCACTGTTCAAAGCACACTGTTCGAAGCACGTCACACAGATCATCTAGTCTAATTCCCGCAACATTCTGAGAAAAGTATCGTTAGCGCTCAGTACAGAGGTGAGGAAATTAAGGCAGAGAGAGGTGAAGTCGTTTGTGCAGCGTCCTACAACCAACGTGTGGTGGGATGGGAACCTAGACAGTCCGGCTCCAGAGCCTGCACACTTACCCAGCAGCACCTGGGCGACACTGTTGCTAAAGGGACTTCCTATAACTTCTTTGTATTCCAGGTTTGTCTGAGAAAAGGAAATGCTGCTGTCTATAGTCATTTCTTTTTTTTTTTTAAGCTTTAATTATTTTAGAGAGAGACAGAGAGTGTGAGCTGGGGGAGGGGGTGGAGGGAAAGGGAGAGAGAGAATCTCAAGCAGACTTCCCGTTGAGGCTGCTGGGGGGTTTGATCCCATACCCTGAGTTTATGACCTGAGCCAAAACCAAGAGTCAGACACTTAACCGACTGTGCCACCCAGGCACCCCATCCATAGTCATTTCTTACAGCACTCTTGACCTCAAAATTGCCCTGTTTAGATAATAAATTTTATCACACTTTTAATACTACCTACTTTGCATAGCTACTCTTTGTTGAGTGCTCACTATGCAGCGAACAACTTACACTTATTGTCTTATTAAAGCACATAAAAATCCCCACAAGGGAATTGTCCCTATTTTATGGCTGAGGAAACTGAGGCTCAGAGATATTAGGAAAGTTTCCTAGAATTATGTAACTACTATATACTGAGCCAGGATTCAAATCCAGGTCTATCTGCTACAAAAGTTAGTGTCGTTAGCCACTCTCCTAAAACGCCCCTTCTGAAAGGCAAGCAGCCAAGAAAAATCATCTAAAATGCCACTAACCAGGGCGTCTGGGTGGCGCCGTTGGTTAAGTGTTTGCCTTCAGCTCGGGTCATGATCCTGGAGTCCTGGGATCGAGCCCCATGTCAGGCTCCCTGCTCAACGGGAGCCTACTTCTCTCTCTCTGTCTGCCCCTCCTGCTGCTCCTTCTCTCCCTTGCTCACTCTCTCTCAAATAAATAAATATAATGTTTAAATAAATAAATAAATAAATAAATAAATAAATAAATAAAATAAAAAATAAATAAAATGAGCTGTGTAAAGTCTACCATTACCCCCTGCATTTAACGTGTGCGGCTATTCGTAAAGGGTGGTTCATGCACCCCTAACAACCTCCCAAATCCTTTCATAGGGTCACGGAGAGAAAAATATTTTCATATTAATACTAAAATGTGATGTGCCTCTTCTATGGTGACATTTGAACTTCTGGTACCATAGTATTTGTAAGTCTATGGTGAGATACCACCTTACACCCACCAGAATTGTTATAATTTTTAAAAATGGAAAATAGGGGCACCTGGCTGGCTCAGTCTGTAGAGCATCCGCCTCCTGAGCTCAGGGGTCATGAGTTCAAGCCCCGCATTGGGTGTAGAGATGATTCTTTAAAAAAACAACAACAATAGAAATGGAAAATAACAAATCTGGTGAGGATGTAAAGAAATTAGACCCCTTGGGCATGGCTGGTGGGAATGTACAATGGTGTAGCTGCCATGGAAAGCGTGTGACCAATCCTCAAACGGTTAAACCTAGAATTGCCATATGACTCACCAATGCTACTGCTAGATATATTCCCAAAAGAACTGAAAATAGATGTTCAGGGGCACCTGGCTTTCTCAGTTGGTGGAGCGTAAAACTCTTGATCTCAGGGTCATGAGTTCGAGCCCCACACTGTCATAGAGATTATTTAATTTAAAAATATTTTAAAAAATAGATGTTCAAACAAAAACTTATAGAGAACGGTGGTGCTTGTATAACATTTTAAATGTACCAAATGCCACTTTAAAATGGTTAAATGGTGAATTTTATAGTTTTTAAAAATTTTATATATTTATTTTTTTCAAGATTTATTTATTTTAGAGAGACAGAGTGAGAGAGAGCAGGGGAGAAGGACAGAGGGAGAGAGAATCTCAAGCAGACTACCCACTGAGCACAGAGCTCAACTACACTCAGGGCTCGATCTCACAACCCAGAGATCACAACCTGAGCCGGAACCACGAGTCAGATGCTTAGCTGACTGGGCCACCCAGGTGCCCCTTGTATTTATTTTTTAATTTCTTTAAAGATTTTATTTATTTATTTGAAAGAGAGAGTGAGTGAGAGAGAGAGCACGAGCAGGTGGAGGGGCCGAGGGAGAGGGAGAAGCAGACTCCCTGCTGAGCAGGGAGCCCGATGTGGGGCTCGATCCAGGACCCTGAGATCAGGACCTGAGACGAAGGCAGACACTTAACGGACTGAGCCACCCAGGCATCCCCTATATTTATTTATTTTTAAAGTAAACTCTACCCCTGACACAGGGCTCAAACTGACAACCCTGAGATTAAGAATCTCATGTTCTAGGGACTGAGCCAGCCAGGCATCCTGAGAATTTTATAGTTTACAAATTTTTACCACAATAAAAAAAAACTGGGGGGGGAAGTAATCATGGGTAAAACTGCTAGTGTCTTAGCACAAATCGAGGCAGCCACACCAAACTGTCACTGGAAGTCATTGTAATTTTCACTGCTGTACACCCACAGTAAATAAATAAATACATAATTTTAAAGCCAGTTTTACTTAAGAATGTCCCTAATGAAGCAGTAAACATTATTAACTTTATGAAAGCTTAACCATTGAGTATACATCTTTTTCGGCTATAAATATAAATTTTAAAAATATAAATTATATATATTGCATTTATACATACTTCTACATAATTTATATATAATAATATATAATAGAATTTATATATTACATTTCTGTATAGCTATGTAAACATATTTATATGTAAGTAAGTATATATTATATATAACATATGCATTATATGTTATATTTAATATATAATTATAACCACATATTTTATATACTTCTATATATGAAATTGTAATACTCAGAGTAAGCACTATAAAAGCTATACAAAGAGATACACCCAAAAACACTATAGATAAATGGATAGATAGATATAGATAGACGTCCAATGTCATTAGTCATTAGGGAACTGCAAATTAATACCATAATGAGAGGTCACTACACACTTATCAGAATGGCTAACATAAAAATAGTGACAGGTGAAAGAAACCAATCTGAAAAGACTCCATGCTGTATGATTCCAACCCAATGACATTCTGGAAAAGGCAAAACTCTGGAGGCAGTAAAAGATGAATGGTTGCCAGGAGTTAAGTGGAGGGAAGGACGACTAGGCAGAACACAGAAGGATTTTTCAGGTGGTGAAACTATTCTGTAGGATATTATAATCAGTGAATCCATCTGTGCAAACCCATAGAATGTACCACGCCAACAGTGAATCCTAATGGAAGTATGAACTTTAGTCCATACTTCGGTCAATGTAGGTTCGTTGACAGCAATGAATTTGCCACTTTGGTGATAGTGGGAGAGGCTGTGGGTATGCG
Organism: Ursus americanus; assembly: GCF_024610735.1. Taxonomy (NCBI): domain Eukaryota; kingdom Metazoa; phylum Chordata; class Mammalia; order Carnivora; family Ursidae; genus Ursus; species Ursus americanus. The sequence continues at coordinate 38,664,929 of NC_142145.1, forward strand.
GGGGGGAAGGGGTATGTGGGAACTCTGTACTTTCTGCTCAATTTTACCGTGAATCTAAAAGTACTCTAAAAGAATTGTCTATTAAAAAAAAAAAAAGACAGTGACAACACCAAAAGCTGTTGAAGATGCAGAGAAATGGCATTACTCGTATGCTCCTGGTGGGAATGTAAAAGGGCACAGCCCCTCTGCAAATCAGTTTGGCAGTGTCTTAAAAAACTAAACATGCAATTACCATATGACCCAACAATTGCTATCCTGGGCATGTAGCCCAGAGAAATGAAGACTTATGTCTCTATAAAACTCGTACATGAATGTTTACAGGAGCTTTATTTGTAATAGCCCCAAACTGGAAACAACCCAAATGTCCTTCAACAATGAATGGTTACACTGTGGTGAATCCGTACCATGAACACCACTCGGCAATAAAAAGGGATAAACTAGTGTGTACACGACCTGGATGAATCTCCAGAGAATTATGCTGAGTTAAAAAAAAATGCCCAAAGATGCTATACTGCATGGTTCTGTTACTATAACATTCTTTTAAATGACAAAATTACAGAAATAGAGAACACATTGACGGTCACCAGGGGTTAAACAGCGGGTAGGAACAATAGGCAAATGGAGTGGCTATTTGAAGGCAGCTTGAGGGATCCTTGCGGTAATGAAAATGCTCTGTATTTTGACCGTAACACTATTGATAACCCGGCCGTGACATCGTACCATAGCACTGCAAGATGTTCCCACGGAGAGAAACTTTGAGAAGGGTACAGGGATCTCTCCCTGTTGTTTTCATTTTTTTTAACAACTACATGTGAATCTATAATTATCTTAAAATAAAATTTGAATTAAAAAATTGACTGAAGTGAGCCTGTCACTACAAGGAAAACAGTATTTGTTGCCGATGATAAGATGTAAGCTTTCAAGCAAAAATCCGAATTTTGGAAAATTTGCTTTTGCCACCATGAGTGTCAAGTTCCCGAGACTCGAAGACTTTTTTTTGTTTATAAGATCAGTGGTGATATTAACTAATGTCATGTTTTGATACTGTATACTGAAACATGCCACAAGCTGGAGGCATTGCATAACTCAGCGAACCAGTAAGGTATTTTCTAAATGATCAATACGCGATATTACAAAATCACACATAGATGATCCATTCCAAATACAAGATTGACTGGTGGATAATACTAGCCTGCATGCAGAAGCTCATTGATACTGTCTCAGTTTCCAGTCCCAGCTAACCTTTAAGAAATTACCATTTGTCAACTTTTAACAAAGTATTCAAAAAGAGTATCCACAATTACCTGAAAAGCTATTTAAATACACTTGCCCTTTCCAACTGCATAGCTGTGTGAGGCTAGATTTGCTTTGTATCCTTCAATGAAAATAACGTATCACAACAGACCAAACGCGGACACATATGTGAGAATCCAACTATTTTCTATTAGGCCAGACATTACAGATTTGCAAAAGAGTGCAAAACGCAACCCCTCCTTTTGCTAAATTTTCTTGTTTTGAAAAATAGAGTTATTTTTCATTAAAATGTTATTTATTCTAACCTGTAAACATTGGGCTTATTATTTATTAATGATTAAGAAATACATAGTTTTACATTGTCCTGGTTTGAATTTCTAATAACATAAGTACTGATAAATGTGATATCCACAAGCAAAAGCTCTTTGGGGCCCTCGATCACTTTTAAGAATATTGAGGCTCCTGAGACCAAGAACTTGGAGAACCACTGTTCTGAGAGTTAAAAGTTTTCTGGTTGCTCTCAGTTGCATGTTCCAACAAATTCTAAACCCAGCTCACGTTCTGAAGAGTCTGTGTCAGAAAACAAGAGAGTGGCCAGCTTTGGCCAGAGGGGCGCGTGTTCCCGGAGAGAAAGGGAGCTGTCCTACCGCCCCTCCCTACACTGGGCCGGGACCACACGCAAATGCTGACATGGCAGGTAGATCATTCCCACTGGGTGTTTCCAGTGGTACACAGACAATCACAGGTGAGGCTACTGCACTAGGCCCCCAAGGGAAGGATCAGTAATTTGGAAAGCTACCTCCAGCTATGGCGTTAGCTTTTATAGACAATATTATACTTCTCCGGGAACTGGAATTGCCTCTCCTCCTTTAAAAACAAAAATACAAACATTTCACCAGTTAGACTTTCACCAAAATAATGATTTATAGCATATCCAGCTATTTACAGAGAAGATCCATTTATAGATGAACAAGGCAGTTGGAATAGATTCGAGGTGAAATCCATGATGAAGAATCCTTTTTAATTTCATTTGCTGGTCGTATTGTTGAGTTAATCTTCAAAATGCATGCTGCTAAAAGGGGAAAGAACAATTGATGATTTAATTTCTAAATTTAAAAACTGTCATTTCAGTGAATCACAGTGAAGCAGTCTCATTTTTAAATAAAGTGCCATCAACAGGCTCCTGGCATCCCCCCCAGCTGGGGGGCTGCCCCAGCCAGGTCTCCAGGAAGATGCACCGGCCTGTCTGGCTGGCAGAATTCTAAACCATTAGGACCAGCACACACTGCAGCCTCAGAAAGAAGGGCATTCTGATTTAAGACCTAAACTAAATCTGGAGGTTCCGTTTTTAGTGAATTAACTGTAGAAATGTCTAGACTGGGGAAAATATAAGTTGATTCCTTGCTCTTGGGAATATGGTGGTTAGGTGTGTGTGTGTGTGCATGCACGCCTGTGTGTTTACTTAGCGGCCCTACAGTGTCCCTGATACTCTGATAATTCTCCCCTTTCTTGATTTAACTTGCTTCTTCCTCTCTCTTCTCTTTATCATTTTCTTTAACTCCTTCCAATATTTGCTTCCTAAGTCAGCCCTTTAAATAGTACCTCTATTTTCCAATTTCCAGAAGAATAACCTGGCAGCCCTATCTACTAGCTAATGTGTCCTTTCTTCCCTACCACTAGGCCAACCCTCAAGTGCATCCCTCCTGGCCCAGGGCACCGTGCCTGCAAGTACGGCTTTCATCAGGTTGGCCCATGAGGTCATCGGCTGATCTGTCCCTTTTATTTTGAGTCATACCTGTTTATCTTTTTAAACAACACACCACAAAACACCTGTATGCATTTTAAGTACTTTTCTAACAAGCTTGTGATGAGCTGTAAACGCTTCCTGTCGTTGAGGAAATGTGACAGCAGCGTGTGTAAAAAAACTATTTGCTTTCTGTTTGTTATCATTGTCCATCTTTTGACTAACTTCACAAATTCAGGGTCTCAATACCAGTTTGTCTACTTCAAAAAATCGCTATTGCAAAATACAGTATGTCTTGAATAGCCATTTTTCTTCAGAAAATATGCTCTCGATTTAGCTAATTGAGGTATTTCTAGTTTCAGAGATACCCTCATTGGCATGTGTCTTCTTCAGTTTTGCTAGTAATTTTCAGAGACTATTTTGAATGAAATAGAACTGGAAGAATTTTATGGCTTCCCTTTTAAACACTGTTCAGATTTGACGCCATTTTCCTTGCACTCCTGTGTGTGTGAGACTAGGAGTCCGTGTGCTCTACTACGGCCTGTGTAATGGGTGCTGGGGTGCACTGCTTAGTCCTGCCCTTCAAAATGAAGGCTTTCGTGCAGGACATGCCCTTGCCTGGGGCCCTGCCTCGCCCAATTGTCCGCTCCCTCCTAGGGGCAACCCCAATCCAATGGCTATTGATGTGGGGAGTACATTGGCTCGGCCTCCTTGCCTAAGTTCAGGACACTATCCCAGCTCCGTAGCGGGACGGAGGCCTCAGCTGTAACCCCATCACCGTGTTCCGTGTCCCCTCACCCTCTGCCCTGTCCAGCTTCCCTTACTCTGTTACTCCGTGCTCCCAGGAACACTCTCTCCGGGGAAGCCAGTCTGAGACAGGGTAATCTCAAGTCTATTGTCATTTTAGAGACTTTCTGAGGCTAGACTTTAAACCCTCTACTTAAAAATCTTGCCTTGGAGTTAGTTGCTGCACATGGAGCCAGATGGATTGGAACCTTTGTTAATGGAAAAGCCTCAAACAGGTCGGCACCCCTTCTTACAAGCCTCAGCTCAACCACCTCCAAAAGACCTTTAGAGCAAAAACCCGTACAGTTCACCGGTCCCCTCTACCAGGAAGGTTGGGACGTAGAGGCAAAATCAGTTTTGCCTTTCAGAAGGGTCACAGACCCCCACCTTAGAAAAAAATGTACAACCACACACAATTTTGGATACAGTTCCAGGAGGATATGAACTCCTTCAAGGACTCCGATTTAAGAACTGCTGATCTATTGTGAAGGTAACAGGAACTCATGGTTTCAAAGCTGTTATTCAGCATAGAAAGGAAAGAGATTCCTTTTTAAGCATATAAGAGAGTCCTAATTCTTCTTCATATGATTTCATCAGTAGGTTTTGAATCACCAACTATGAGACTCAACTTACATTTTGCAGAGTCATATCTGCCGTATTTGAACTTGTCCTACTACGGTATTTCTTCCTGATGCAATAGACACTGACGAGGGTGACTATCAGCATCAGGACAAACACAGCGGCGGTGGAAGACGCAGCGATGACAATGGTGTCCCGGGTGGAGCCTCTCCTCTCACACCTCTCCCCCATGTACCACCAGTCTTCCCCTGACGGACACCTGCATGTCGGAACGGGACCCAGAGTTACAAGTTGATATTTCAGTCTGAAAATCTTCACCGTTGAAGGTGTGGGTCAACATTCAGGTCATTGACATGTGGAACTCAACCAGAGGAGAATGCTTAGACCAGCTCCAGGAGGCCAGGCAAGGCCAGTGCAAAAGAAATGGAATTACTTCTCAAAACAGTGGCTCTAAGGTGGGAAAGGAAGGTAGCATAGATCATGGAGAAAATTTAGTTCTCATGGCTCAGTGCCTCCACCTCCCCCCGTACCCCTTGGCCAAGCTCATCCCAGAACGTCTGAGAACTATCTCCATCTAGAAAATGGGGACAGTTCCACTTCACCCCATCAGACGGTTGTGAGGACTTCATAAGACATATAACTCATGAGGACTTTTCAGGCAATTACAATATAATGCACTATTTCTTCATAAATAATTTTACTGTTCTTGTGGCCATCCAAAATCCCAAATGGAGAGCAAAAAATAAATATCCCATGAATTGTTTTGAGATGAGAACCAACTGATCATTCATGTAAGACATCAGTGTTTAATCCTACAATGTGGAAAGGATAAAATTTCTAACAAGAGAATGCAGGGATCTCGTCCGAGGGACCCCTTACCTGCACCCGGCTCTGCCGTTCTGGACAATGCAGATGCCGTCGTTCTCACACGTGAAGTTCACGCAAAAGTCATTGATGGTGGAGGTTGGGATTGGCTCAACTGCTGTAGAATTCAGGTGGGAAATGTCTAAGGGGGGCAGAGGGAGAATGTGGATGGAAATCAGTTTGACTTTAACAAGCATTTGATCTTTAAGTCTCAAAATAGATGCTTAGGTTTCACAGGCAGTGAAATAATTAGTAAGTCAAAATCTAGATGCAAACGGAAGCTGGACCAGCCTACGGGGCTGTCACCGGAACCACATGCCTGCCTGGGCCTGTGCTTGCCTGAGCTACAAGGGGCCCAAGCCCTTACAACCCACCCTCAAGGGACAGACATGGAGACCAAAGCACAGCAAAGCAAGGTGATTGATGGGCTTGCCCAAGGTCACAGGTCTCTTGCTGGGCGGGGGGGGGAGCGAGCTGCGGGGTATTTGACACAAGCTACCAGGTCCCCCGAACAACCAGGCCTCTATTTGCTGCAGTGCGTTCTGTTGCTTCTCCTCCAAACAGGGTTGAACTGAATTGATAAACATGGGACTTCTTCTCTGCTACAGAAGATGATTTTTCCCTTGACACAGTTATTCTTGAGTAATTTTTTCTAAGAAGTATCATCTAGATTTACTCTAATTGACACTGACATAAAAATTTCATGGGTTTTAATTGCACCACCTTTCGTCACAAACGAGATGCTGATTTACTGAGATGCAAGTGGGTCTTTAAGAGTAAATGAGTTAAAATGGTGCCACATAACACATGGAAACCACCAGTATTCCTGGAAAATGTATTTATTGGCTGCCATGGGTAAGAAATTTTAAAAGGTAATAGATTAATGCTACTACTGATAAAACATACGTGTGTGTGCTTATATAGGATACATAAAAATATATATGCAGCTTGTGTGCTCATATGTACATGTATATATGTATGTGGGTGTATATATATATATATATATTTGAAAAAACACATTAAAGACAGCTCATTTCCAGTTTAATTTCATATGCTTGTGTGATATTTCTATTTCTGGAACCCCAGAGTATAATTCTAGGGTGCATAGCTGTACTTTCACTTGTTTCTAAAGATTTCTGGCCTAAATTTTCCATGGCTCCATGTGGTGATAATTAAGTTATTTATCCTGGAATGGTCACAGTTTTTATTTAAGTTATTTTCATATTGTTAATGATTCATACCAAAAAAAAAAAAAAAAAGAAGAAGAAGAAAATCCCACTCATGCCCATTTGTTCCTATACCTAAAACTAGAACCCAGAAGAACACAGTAAATACTCAATGGCCACGACCACAACAAAAATAGCTTATATAAAACTATTTTTACTGACATACCTTCCACTGTCAGGAGGATATAAACATCATCTCCTTTTATAAAATCTCTGCTTTTCAGCCTCTTGTGGGTTATAAATGCACTGGTTCCAAAACCTCTCCCTCTGCTAAACTGAGTTCCATTCGGGAAAAAAGCCACTTCTCCCACTTTGGAAGGCCTGTCCCAAAAATAGTTTCCATTATCTGAAAAAGCAATTTATATTAATGGATTGTGTTTAACATCATCATAGCTTTTGGTGGTAGGAAAGAACAGGCAATGTGAAACACAGTTAGGAGAGAGCTCAAAATAATTAAGTGATGCTATTGACCTGTGATGTAGTCCCTGGCAAGTCCCTGAAGCCTGTTCATTCATACTGTCCTAAAGAAAATGAGATTGCCTGGCAAGGAAGACCGCATTCTGGAATTGGTGTGGAGACATACCGAAAGTGTCCTGGGTGGGGTATCATACCTATACTCACTGGCCAGTGTAGAAACTCCCTTGCCCATTAAAATCATTCCTCAGTTGCCTGGAGTCATAGATAGTCCTTTTAACTAAGTGAAATCCAAATGTTTCTGGGAATTTTTTAAAATGTTATAATCTACAACATGGGGATCGAACTCACGACCCCGAGATCGAGTCACATGCTCTCCCGACTGAGCCAGCCAGGCGCCCTGAGAGAGTTTTTAATATTAACATAGAACAGTTCATCTCATTAACTGAATTATTCACCTACCAGAGCAAAGTCCTTCAGGGAAAGAAGACAGTGAGAAGCACTGCTTCTGGGAAAAGGTGATGACCCACCCAACTTTGAGCCATTTTCAATGTCATTCAGGGAAACATGTTTGCGGGGAAAAAAGTGAAGAAATTCTGAACATCAAGTCCCTACAATCCTGTTTGTGAATATTTCTTTTTTCCTATCAGATTAGTGGTTTCTCTTTTCCTATGTCACTTAGGTCGACTTTTTTCATATACAGAATTCAAATTTGGCAATAATATTCACCTTGCCATAATTTCATTTTTTATTAGGTTCCCAGAGTGCAGAGGATTATTAAAATCAGAAATGTGATCATTTGGGGGGGGGAGCTCTTCCTTTCTGAGACTGGGAAGATGGGGAATCATGTCACCATTGGCAAGTCCTCCAGAACTCTTTAATAAGTTATAATCCCTTCTCAGAGCCTTCCCAACACTCAAGAGCACCTGCTCAACGTCTTCCTTCTCATCAGGAACCATCCCCTTCTACAAGAGCTGCATTGTGTTTGACCGCCCTGGTGGCAAGGGGGTGGTTATTGTCACTATCTCAGTTTTATAGCTGAGGACACTGGGGTTCCAAAAGAGTATTTGCTCAATTTCACCTAGCTGAGGAGAAGCAAACCTTGGAATTGAACCCAGGCATGCCACACTCTAAAACCAACACCTGAACAACTGGGAATTCAGGTATGGTCAATTGCCAGGAATAACATCCGTACCTTCTGTATGTTTTGGGACATTCCCAACTCACATTCCTGACAATGTCCTGCCTGGAGGACTCTCCCACAACCGATGAAGCCCTTCCCCTCAATATCTTCTGTTCCTAAAACTTGGGGCTCAATCCTCCCTAGGTACCTGACCATGCAGTCTCTCATTCCCAAATCATCCATCCCTCCTAGCGCAACGATCATGTATTAGCAATAAAGAAAATGAGTCACAAACCGGTGGTCATAAATGGGTCTGTAGTTACACTCCGCTGGTTGGACATACGTTGTCGAATGTCAGGATTTTGATCCAAGAGTGTCATCGTGGCTTGTTGCCAAGGACACGGCCATTGTAATTGATCATCATTGGCTCCAGAGATCAAGTGGAAATATATCCCTGCATTAGTCGAATCGCTTAGGTGCAAGTGAATCTGAAAGGCATAACCTTTGGGAGAATAAAATGGAGGGCTATAGAGAGTTCCACTTGAGCTGCCAATAAACTGCGTGAAATTCTTTATATGCCAGATATGATGAGGGCACTGTGTTTCCGAAAGATTGATGTCATCAATAGACAGGCCACCCAAGGATGCACCCGTGCCTCTGACCCCTTCAAACACCACTCTGAACTTGTTGGTCACTTTCAGTGTCACGTGGTAGAGTTGCCAGCTCCCAATGGGTATCTCTGCAAAAGAGACATTATTATTCCAAAGCAAAGGACTGAGCATCATGTGCAAATCAACATTGGAGTTTTTAACCTTCACAGAACAAATGATCATCCTTGAGCTGCTGATGCTACAGGTCTGCAGTGTGTTCCTCTCACTTCTCCAGCCCAGGCCCGTTCCCTTCAAGGGAGTTCTGTGGTGTCAAACCGCTCTCTGGAATACCTGGATGCTTAACTACTGTTTCTCAGATAGGTCACCCTTTCCCAGCGAAGGGTGACCAGACAACCACATCTAACTTAGGAGTTCTCCATGCCCTGTCCATGAGTTACCTCCATTCTATGTTACCTAACACCAGCATCTACACTTGTACCCAGGATTCCTGTGAGACTCGCCCAAAGCCTCATGTAGAGTTTGATTGAAATACTTCGTTCACATGCAAAATTTTCAATCAACATTTTGGTTGTATTAAACAGGAATCCACCAAACCCCAGAAAGCCCACACTTACTGTTCACTGCTCAGATCATTTACTAGTGACTCAACGTTTTAAATACGTCGTCATATTTGAGACCATCATCTTTCTCTGCAGCCTACACTTCCCCCTTCACTATCATCCCCTACCCTTAGCTAGCAGGCTATGCTATCTTGTCTTATTTTCTTGCATCACATACCCAAACAGGAAGCAATACATTTTTTAAAATTTCAAAATCCCCCAGGTAGAGAACAACTCAGGAATTCATGTTGAACTAGTTGTAACACAACGACTTAAAACTTAAATATATTGGCACTTAATGTGAAATACAATTATGTGAAAATAAGTTAGAAATATCCAAATTAGAGAAAATACTATTATCGTGGGTCGACTCTGGACTGAACAAAAATCTTTCACGAGACCTTCCACTTCATTATGATCAGCACTATCCATTTAAATTCTGGACTCCTAAGCACATTTCTTAAGTACCTTTCGTGCTACTGTTTATGGGAGGAAAATGGTATAGCATAATGTAGATCGATTTTATAATAGGTTTTACTCAATTCATTCAAACCAAGGAGTCAATATGTGGAGCAGACAGTAGCAGAATTGGCAGCAGGGAAATTTCTTAACCACCTGCTTTTATAGTTGGTCAATGTGACCCACCTCTCTGACACGTGATTGGAATGGAGTGTTGCCCTCTCTCCACCCAGGAATTGCTCCAGAAGTTGCACTTAACCCAAATCGTAACAATTAGAATTCTTTGCTGGGATTTATTTTTTTTTAAAGCTAGAAATTAGAGGAAGAGTCCCTTTTCCAGTCTGATGGCACATTTGATAAAAGTGTGAGCTGGGAAATGAAATATCGAAAGCACCAGTTTTGGGGACAAAGCCCATCTGAGATAACATGAGAGGTCCCCAGCCACGTTCAGGGATAGGTCCAGGCCTGCCTGAGGCCAGTTCCTCCCTTGTCCATCCCACAATCTCTTTACAGGGAAGCAGTAACTTCCCATTTTGCCTAAACTAGTTTTCTTTGTATTTTTAAAAAAGATTTATTTATTTATTTGAGAGACTGAGTGGGCAGGGGGAGGGGCAGAGAGAAAATCTCAAGCAGACTCCCTGCTGAGTGCGGAGCCCAACGCGGGGCTCGATCCCACGACCCATGAGAACACGACCTGAGCGGAAAACCAAGAGCCAGATGCTCAACTGACTACACCACGCAGGCGCCCCTCTCTCTTTGTATTTTTATTGCTTGCCAAGAACTGACCTCCTCAGTGCCACAGACTTAAAGAGTGAAGATTACCTCACTCTGAACCAAGACAATAAGAATGTTGACATCGTACCTTTTATTTCTTCCACAGGCGTTAAAGTACCAACCACATTGTCTGCAGAATACTCCCTGGTGTAGATGTTCAGTTGGTCGTTTTCACTTCCACTGTTATATAAATAAAACTGCAAGCACTGAAACCCTCGTTTGGGGTATAACGTCCGGCTTTCCAGCACGGCCGTGCCCCCCACGCTTACAGAGCTACTGTTGAAATGCATGAAGAAACCGGAACCTGTTCAGGAAACAAAAGCGGAATTGACAAAGCAGATACGAGGGCTAGGACTGCGTGTCTTGTGGGCACACAAGTACGACTTAGCGCCCGTGTGTGCAGAGCGCTGTCTGGGCATCAAGTACAGTTGCACAAGCAGGTGGTTGATAAAAGACACCTCAGGCCACCTTTTCCTTACTATAGCTTTCAAAAGCAGAAAAAAGGTATCACCTTCTTGGCCTCATCTCTGTCCCTCTCTCTTTCTCTCATCTTCTCCCTCCCTCCTTTCTTTCCTCCTTCCTTCTGGCCTGTGGAAGACCACTATCCACTATCCAAATCTGCATTTTAAAAGAAAAGGATATTTTTACTGACATATATTTGACATAGAGCACTGTGTAAATCTAAGGTGTAAGACATGCTAACTCGATACACTTATACACTGTAATACGATTGCCACTGTAGCTATAATTAGCAACTTCTAACATGTCACATAATTATCCTTTTTTTTGTAGTTGGAATAATTAAGTTCTAGTCTTGCAAGTTTAGTGATTAGAATATAATATTGCTGTCTATATTCCCTGCGTGGTGCATTAGATCTCCAGGGCTTCTTTACAACTCCTTGTAAGTCTGTACCCTTCACATCTGCTTTCTGGCCCCCCGCCCCTCCAAGAAAGAAAGAGAAAAGGAAAAGCACTCTTTGCTGTTAGGGACCCCAACCGCTGCCTAGACTGGCTGAGCTGTCATGCAACGAACGGACCCTGTTCTGAGTCTAGATTTACATCTTTGTTGCCAGGAATGAACAAATAAATAAAAACTGAGTACTTGGAGCCAAAGAAATGACTGTTTAATTTAAAACAAAATTATGATGGAAAAGAATACTCATCTGAATAAAATTAAATAAATGGTACTTTGTCTCTTTATTTTCAGGATTTTTATAACAAGAGCGTGTAATCACAACCAGCTGAAACTCTGAAACTGATTAATTCACAGCCTTGTGCTGTTCACTGGGAAGTCTCCCGTATCTCGCGAGCTTTGAGAAAACCACCGCACTACCCTGGAGATAAGAGCCCTTCCAGGAGGTACGGTCCCCTCCTGCTGTGGGCACAGACAGGGAGAGGCTTCACAGAGCCCAGCTCTGACTCACAGAAAGAAGAGAAGGGTCAGAAAGGAAATGCAAAGAAATGAACCATGTCCGTATAAGGCATAGGACTGTTTCCTTAGTAGCAACCGAATGTGTTACCATTAAAAATTCTGATAGAACTTAGAGATAAAATCCCAGTCTTTCATAGCAAAGGAAAATGCTGGGGCCACCGAGTGTAAAATCCAGAAGTATCTCACTCCCCTTACCTTTGCACTGGCCCATGCTGGAGTGATCACTCTCTGGCCCCCTGGGAACCTCGGACACCCATTGCCAGTCAGCATTGTCACCTGAACTTTGAATCATACCACACACATTTTCCAGTTCAAAATTGCATGAGTCCATAAAGCTCAGGGAAGTGGCTACAAAAGCAAAACAACAATTATTGGCACTCCTCCAACATGATAATCCCAAGTAATAAAAACTGACTTTGTCGCGGAAGTACTAGGAATACCAGGATGGCGTTAAAGGGGACACCTCACTGGTTCTGGGGGTAGTGGTTTGAAGACCTCTTGATATCCGCAAAACCAAGGGAGTAATCAACTCTGTGTCTCTGAATAAGCTGTCTGCCCCAAGATGTTTTTCTTTCATTATCTAATTTATAGGAACCTGAGTCTACACTCCTCTAGTTATCCAGATTATTAAACTGCAACACAGATGATTTGATCCCATTTGTATCATGGCGCCTCATTAAAAAAAATTCACATGGGGCATGTTACTCTAGGACCCAATTTGTGTTTAGATCTGAAGGACAGAACTTCTCAGAAGAAAAATGTGGCCTCTAAGCTGTGGATTGGAATTTGTGTGCTCTTATGTTGTTTTTTTTTTAATATTGAACTTCAACTATAAAACTATAATTATCAGGGGCGCCTGGGTGGCTCAGTCGTTGAGCGTCTGCCTTCGGCTCAGGGAGTGATCCCAGGGTCCTAGGATTGAGTCCCACATTGGGCTCCTCTGCTGGGAGCCTGCTTCTTCCTCTCCCACTCCCCCTGCTTGTGTTCCCTCTCTCGCTGGCTGTCTCTCTCTCTGTCAAATAAATAAATAAAATCTTAAAAAAGAACTATAATTATCAAACAAGTATCAAACCATCATTTCAGAAAAGCCAACAATGCTCAGCAAAATGGCGCAGCGCAAAATTTTTCCTACACACAGAGAGACGCAGAAGGCATTTCAAAGAAGCTGCCACGTACTGCAGTTATACAGTCGATTCAACTTTAAGAGATCATAGTCGCTGAAATCCATCCGTTGGCCGATCACATCCATGAAGTCGGAGATTCTTGTGACAATTGTTGGCTCTGTTCCATTTTGGAAAGCAGTCTTGCTGTAGTGCATTACCGAGGTGTAATCATAGGGAACGTTTAAGGAGTCTGATACTAGGTCATTGTAGGTGTTAAAATTGTGCTCTCTGCCTAAATGATAAATTTGAGAAGATCTTTAATTATTTGATGCTCACAACATTTAGCTTTACCTTCTTCTGAGTTTCAATCATCTCCCAAGGTTGGACATTAACATTTAGTGTAAGGCTCTAGGAACTGCTAACAGAAAGGTAGATTCTCAAAGGTGGTGTGGAGATAGTCAAGGTCACGGGCAGGTGCTGATGGGAGGGTGGGGGCACCCAAAGTAGATGGAAATGGAGGTAAGAGGACTGGGAGAGGTGTGGTGGAAAGGCACCTGGGAACAACACAGACGGGAGTCATCAGAAGGAACTGATACAGCCGGCAATTTCATGGTTAATGGAACATGTGTGCAAGTTATACAGTTGCAAGTACATGTAGGGAAGATGCCTAGTTGTTTCGCATCACACTGACGGGCAATGACTGCAACTTGAAATAGGGGTGATTTTGTGGAAACAGTGAGGTGGATCTGATCTTCAAAGCTCATAGAAGCAAAACATCAAAAGATCAGTTTTTCCATTATTAACAGTTGGCGGGAGAGGGCACATGCTTAGAAACTCAGTTTTTAACAACAACAACAACAACAAAAGTAAGAAAGCAAAAGAAACGTACCTGACAGAATTCTGTCCCACATTATGCTGACGTAGTCATCCCGGTCCGAGCGAGACTGCTCATGCCAGAATCCCAGCGCGTGGAGGAACTCGTGCTGAACCGTTGCGATTCTGTCGCAGTTCTCCCCAATGGAGAGTTCTTGCTTCCCCATGTGCCTGTTTCCCACTGAAGACCAGCACCTTACAGGAGCGTTCACAGGACAGGGGGAGAGGGTGTTCTCATGACGTCTCAAGTAAAATCCCCAGTGCCCACCTAGAAGCTTCGCTCTCATGTCAGGACAATGCATTTCTCTCATAACCCTGACGAAGGTATGAGAAACCTTACAGACCAGACGGTATTTGGAGCTCTGGCCCTGGCACCAACTATTACATAGGAGCAAGTCCTCCCCCAATCAACCTAGTCCTGATGTTTTCCTGGAAATTTCTAGGTTTTTCACATTGTCCTTGGTATGTGGGTGATCGCTAATAAGGCGTTATAGGTACAGCAACCCCACAGAATTGCTGAGCTCTGGGCAAATAACACCGTCAGTTGAACTCAAGTAGAAAGTGCAGTTAGGTTAAAATAAATTGAAATACACGTACATGCACACACCCACACACGCGTTCTCCTGGAAGAGGGAAAGAAGGAGGATGGAAGCTACAAATGGCTGAAACTCGCTGAGTTGTGGGATGGATGGCATGTAACCCCACCCTCCCTGTCTTAATATGGTTGCGGGTATGAAAATATTATTTTTATAGCTAGAGACACTAAATGCTGTTTGTCTTCTACTCCCCAGCAAACAGCTAAGGAAGCCCCCCACCCACCTCAAGGTCAGGGCCTAGGGCAACTGCTGTGACAGGTCACAGCTGCAACGTTCTCACTTGAACCCCGAGAAGACAAGCTCTCCATCTTACCCACTGCCCTTGAACACTGATATATAGTTAGCTTCTCCAGCCCAAGGCTTGAAGTCAATGCATGTTTTTAGGCGATAGCGTTCAAATGCATTAAGGATAACTCCCTTTGCGTTCATTTCTGTTGGAAGAAAACCAACAACAAAAAAACACGCGGATTAAAATTATCACCATTAAATGATTCACCGTGGAAACAGGCTCTGCAATATATTATTTATCATGAGTCAGTCCCTTCATGAATGTGAAGTGTTTTATTTTTACCAAATTTAGTATTCTTTACAAATTAAGTATGTATCATATGCAAGTATTTTATTGTTCTTCAGATCCCTGATTTTGCCCCATTTTTATTTCTCTGGAACCTTTAGAGAGTACAGAACAACTGAAAAGACATGTCCTTGCCTCAAAGAACATATACCTTGGATCACAGGCAGCCAGAGTGAACACTCACTGTCACAGGCTTCTTCTGAGAAACTATAGTGTGTATTTAAAGCCCCACAGCAGAGCTTTTAATTTGAGGACCTTGAGACGGGTCCGTGAATATGCTGCAACTGTGTGTGAAGCATCTGTATTTATATCACCTGGTTCTGTTCTGTGTCTGTATCATCTATCATCTGTATCAGTCCGTATATCTGCAAAGTCTGTTTCCTGGGGAGACTGTTCATGAGCTTCTCAAGCGAGTTCAGGGCCCACATTAGGGTTAAGAACCGTTACTTCAGGGGCGCCTGGGTGGCTCAGTCAGTTAAGCCTCTGCCTCCGGCTCAGGTCATGACCTCATGATCCTGGGATGGAGCCCTGCTCCGGGCTCCCTGCTCAGCGGGGAGTCTGCTTCTCCCTCTCCCTCTGCTCCTCTCTCTCTCTTTCTCTCTCTCTCTGTCTCTATCAAATAAATACAATCTTAAAAAAAAAGAGAGAGAACCATTACTTCTGAATGAAGAGGGATGCTAACAGGTTGGATAGACATGGAGCGTGAAAGCCTCTGACAAAGACATTCAGGAAAAGAAGCTCAACTGTTACCCCTTTCAGGGCAGCTGCATCTAACAGCCGGTAACACTTGAAGTGTAAGCGAGAAGACTAAAGCAGACTTTTATATGTTGACAATTTAATATGGTTACTATCCAGTGAACCCTTCATAGCTATTTACTAACCCTTCACAGTTATTTTCTTTTGCTACCTGCAAAGTGGCCTTGCTTAGTGATTTCCTTGGAGTCATTTGGATGACTGAATGTCATGGTCTGAATTTCAGAAATGCAAGGAAATACTCTTCTCACTTTGAGCATAGAAAGCAAGTTCAACGCTACAATATTAAACAGAGATAAAGTACTTTCTAACTGAGAAAGAATCAAAATAATAGAATTAAAAAATGACCTATAAAAATTTGAAATTTAATCATGTTATAAAACTAGTACAAAATGATGCTGTAATATTAAGTTAAAAAAGCAGATCAAAAAATTTAAACAGGGACACCCAGCTGGCTCAATGGGTAGAGCATGTGATTCTTTTTCTTTTTTTTTTTTAAAGATTTTATTTATTTGACAGGATAGAGACAGCCAGCGAGAGAGGGAACACAAGCAGGGGGAGTGGGAGAGGAAGAAGCAGGCTCACAGCAGAAGAGCCTGATGTGGGGCTCGATCCCATAACGCCGGGATCACACCCTGAGCCGAAGGCAGACGCTTAACCGCTGTGCCACCCAGGCGCCCCAGAGCATGCGATTCTTAACCTCGGGGCTGTGAGTTCAGCCCCATATTGGGGGTAGAGCTTACTTTAAAATAAACAAACAAATAAATTGAATTAAAAATAAAACAATTTAAAAAACTTTAAAACACTATGGTTATACTCATGTAAAAGTGTACACAGTTTGGACGGTAAGATTTGGACTAAATTTTTTACCTAACATGTTTGATTTATATACATGTATCAGTTTATTTTTCTATTTTTATTTTTTAATTTTTTCTTGACTTTTTCTATCTACTCTTGGTTTTTCATTTATGTTTCCGGCCAGTGAGGGCTGGCCAGATAACTTCTATCAGATCCTCCATCTATATCAATTCTAGAAAGTTCTCCTCCTGAGCTGAATTTTGATCTTGGCCATCTTCTCCCTCAATACAATCTTCTTGGGCCACTCAATAAGATCCAATTATCTAAGAAGCACCTGTTATATGCAGGGCATTGTGGGAGGTGCTCATCCATACCCGTGGCTTCAACCATCTCCCACAGCCTAATAACACCCAAATGCCTCTCTATCTTTAATGAGAAGGTCATACACTGATTTATATGATCTCCCCACCACAGTGGGCCTGATACATTTCAAACTCTGCATGCCAAATGCTAATTTCCACCACACTTCTCTATTCTACCCTCTTCAAGACATATTCCTCATTCTTGATACAGGCACTACCATCCAACTGGGTGCCTAAGACTGAATCCTGGGCACCAAGAACTCTTTGCCTAGACCCACCTTCTTCTTGACCTCTTGCAGTCAATCACCAAATTTAACAAGTGTCTCCTAGGTCTCCCTTAGAATTGTCCATTCTCGCCTATCCTCAGTGAGAGAGTCTTGGTTCAGAAACTCTCAGTCTTTCCCTGAATTTCTTCTATAGTCTCCTCATTGATCTCCTTACTTCCTTTTTGCCCCACTAACGGTATATCTTCTACACTACAACTAGTACGATCACAATCTCACATCCACGTTAAAACCGTGGGAGGTTCCCCATCAGTAGGCACCCCAAGTTACTTAACAGGGGAAAGACTCAAGTCTTTCCTGCCTACCTGTTCAAACTCATTAACTCCCCACTTCCAATCTAAATTCCAGTTAAGGGTTTTCTCCTTTTCTCATGCCTCTGCACGTAGTGATCCATGTGCCCAGAGCACCCTTCCCTTGCCATCAGAGGGGGTCCTGGCCCACATGATGCCTTTCCGCAAATTACAAAGAAGCACTTCATCTGGGCAGATGCGACCAGTGTTGCCTTGGCAGGTGGATAAATAGCACTTCATGCAAAGTAACAAATGCCTCTTGATGAACAAAATGCAAACTTGATTTCAGTCCAACTATCCCCCCCCCCAGCAGGCACCTATGTGTCGTGTACAACTTGCATAATTTTCATGGCAGCCTTGCCACACAGTGTCAGCTTCTTCCTGATGCATATGCCTTTATATCTAGGTTGAGTTCAATGCCCCTCCAATGTGCTCCCATAGCTTTTGAATATATATATCATTAAGCAAAATGTTTATTCCATTCTATTATAATTAACTTTTGGCATATCTGAATCTCCACTAAAATGTATGAACTTTAAGAAAAGTTTCCCAAAAAGCAGTTCCCAAAGTGATTCTGGTAACTGGCACCATAAATAAAATGAGGGCCATGCTTAGAGTTTTCCATTACAATTAAATTTCTTCTATAGGAAAGCTGTCCTTCGTTTTGAATTAGAGTCTTCTGACTCTTTAGTACTGAAATATTCTTTATTTTGAGGGGGGAAAAAGATGGCGGAGGAGTAGGGGACCCTTTTTTCAGCTGGTCCCCTGAATCGAGCTTGATATCTACCAGATCATCCTGAAATATTCTTTATTTTATGAAAAGATGATGATAAAGATAGTGGGTTCTTGTAGTTCCTGACTTGGCAAAATAAAATGTTGGTAAAACAATGCCAGGTCCTAAAGTTTTCTTTGTTTGTTTCATGTTTTTTAACTCACATGTAAAATCTGAACATATGAAAAACCACTGCTTTCAAATAAAAACTAGCTCCCTGATCTTTATGTCCCCAATACACAATACAGTGTGTGTTCTCCTTAAATATTGGTTGCATTAATCCCTTTCTTGGTCAGAATTCAGCAAATATTTCAGACAAAATCATTTTAAGTTCTTTTCATTGTTCATTTTGCTTATTTTTATAAGTAAATGTCCATGGCCCCATAAAGCAACAAACAAACCCTTAAAGACCAGATGAGCCTACCGTTGAAAATACTGTGACTACAGGGCAGCTGGGAGGGTCAGTCGGTTGGGTATCTATCTTCAGCCCAGGTCATGATCCCAGGGTCCTGGGATCAAGCCCACATCAGGTTCCCTGCTTAATGAAGAGCCTGCTTCTCTCGCTCCCTCAGCCTGCCACTCCCCTTGCTTGTGCTCTCTGTCTCTGTGTGTGTGTCAAATGAATGGATAAAATCTTTAGGAAAGAAAGGAAGGAAGGAAGGAAGGAAGGAAGGAAGGAAGGAAGGAAGGAAGGAAGGAAGGAAGGACTGTGATTATATTCTGTCAGGAACATATATCAGTTACAGATACTCCAAGGTGTATACTAACCCAAGCTATTGTCTAGAACATACGGAATGGTATGAGGCCATCTGTATTCTTCTCCAATGATAGAATTTCTTTCTTGTACCTGTCAAAAATAAATGTGAAGGGTTAATTCAATGAATCAGGCAAAAACTTAGGAAACAATGAATAGTTAATCTAGAAATAAATGAAATTTAAAATGGAAGAAAATAAGTGACTTTAAACAGGATACATTTAATAGTAGTGGGGGGTTGGTCTGGTTCTGAGGTGGGAATAACACTTGGTATGTTCTAATCTGTTTTGAGGCCAGTAGCCTAATGAATTAGGAGAGAAAAAATATAAAAGAGAAGGAGAGGAGATGGAAGGACAGATAGGCAGGAGTTAAATTATGCAGGTCTTGAAGGATGTAGGTAAATTTGTATATTATTCTACATGCAGTAGGAAGCTGTTGAATAGTTTTGTTGTTCTTTTAAAAAAGATATTATCTATTTATTTGAGATAGGAAAGGAGAGGGGAAGCAGAGGGAGAAGGAGAAGCAGGCTCCCCACCGAGTAGAGAGCCCAATGCAGGACTCAATCCTGGGAAGCCAGGATCATGACCTGAGCTGAAGGCAGACGCCTAACCGTCTGAGCCCCCCTGTTGAAGTGTTTCAAGCCAGGAAGTGAAATGGTGTCATTGTCTGTTTAAAAGACCACTTTGCTGTTGGGGGAGAATAGAGGGTGGGGACAGGGACAGAGTAGAAAAGATTGTAGGGGAGCAATATTTGAAATAGAAAGACAAATTAGGAGAACATTGGGTTATTTGGGGCATGCGTTGCAGATAGAAATGACAGAACTTGCTAATGGATCAGATGGCGGGGTGAGAGAAAGGGCAGAAGCAAAGGTGACTCTAGGAGTTTTTACTTATTCAGGGCAGTAGGGGGATGACTGCTAAGAGGGAAGATCTGGGAGGAGCAGTTTGCATGAAAAATCCGAGTTCAGTTGAGGACGCCTTACAGTTGAGGCACCTCGTAGACGTGGAAATGGAACCGACCAATTGGCACCTGGATAGACCAGTCCGGTGTGCAGCAGAAGGAATGGATGAGAGCCACGCATTTGGACTCAGCAGCATAAAGATGACATGTCAAGGCCGGGCACAAGGTGAGATCGAGAAGGAGAGTACAGATAGAAGAGCCCAGGACCAACCGTTCGATACCACAGCTCTGCTTCTTGAAGTTCCCAGTGGGAGGTTGACTTAAACTATCTGTAAGTTACCGATGTGCGTCTGTGCACCATGTGCTCTTCAGGCATAGATTTGGGAGGGTCTGTACTTGGCAACACTATCTTTAGCTGTCAGGATAGAAGTTTCAAAATCTATCTTTTACGGTAAAAAGTGAGATTCATTGATGATGTTTACAAATTCAGTTTAATTTTGTTTCGACTAGATTAAATCAGTGAGGTTCTATTTAAAAATGAAAACATCATATTATTCCAATAATGAAAATCCATCAGAGCAACAAGACCAAGGCGTACATGGTGCGTGATGGTGGCTTTGACCACACAGAAATCTGAGGAATGGGTGATGAAGACACAATTATAGGAGTCCCTCAGAGTATAACGTATTCATTAAATAAGTCTGTCACCGTGACTCTGCACCCTTAGAGATAGTTGGGCTTCACAAAGTCCATGCTGGCCAACAGTTCTCAGATACTCTGTATTTTGGTTTGCAATAATTAACAGAAGATTCCTTCTTTGCTTTGATTCAACTCACCCCGTCAAGTCTGATGTCTCCCTCAAAAAGGTCCAGTCCCAAATCTGAGAGGGAAGATAAAAATTCATGTTAGCAAACTGGATTCAAACTCTCCACTTAATAAAAAATATTTTTAAAAATTCACGGACCTTCATTGATATCAAATATATCTTGATCGATTCCACCATCTACATCTTTAACTAAAGGAACAAAGAAAAACACATTAAACATTATGTTTATGAAAGAAGACAATCTTCATCAATTACCAAATTAAAAGTAAGTAAGGTTCTTCTGCCTCAGGTAAGTGACTACTAGGTTCTGATTCAATATACATTGATTGATTGATTAACTGAGAACCTCCCATGAGCCATGCTTGGGACTATGGGGCTTTTGCGTATATGTTCTTATCCTATCCATATCCCTTGAACGTCAGATGACTTCCAGAATAAGTAATTGGTCACTCTGTATAATATTAAACTTCATAAAGACTAGACTAGATGATTAGATTAAATCGAAAGCAAATGTTTAAAGTTGGTCAAACCAGTGCGATCTGCCCCATCTATCCCTTGCTAGTAACATACCTTGGAACTCTCCAGCAAAATTCCTAATTTAAATTTGATTTACTTTTTTAAGTTGCAAAGGAGTGGATAATATAGCCAAATCTCGAAGTGTATAACAAAACAGGATGGACATCAGGTCTATCTGAGTTTATACAAAATAGCAAAAGTAACAATAGCAAGCTTTGATGGGATGTTTTGGGTCAATCACTGTGTTTGGACTTTCCTATATCACCATGTCTTTTTCTGCTGGGTATGTGGAGTCCTAGAGCAGAAACAATAAAACTTTCCTCAAGAAATCAAAAGAAGGAAGTGTTCGATTAAAGTTCAAAGCAATTATAAAATTATGCATATGCAATTATGCATTGTGCTTGGCATTAAATTTGTCCCTAAGTTCTTCTGTTTTGTTGTTCTGTTATCCATGTAAATTTCTTTTACTATAACTTAAGAGCAAAAACTCAAAACAGACTCACCAAAGTTTTCTCGAGTTGGCTGAGAAACAAACATAAAAAAAGACATTATTATGACGCCCATGGCATAAATGATCTTCTTGGTTCCAATTTATATCTAGCAATTTGTGGCGTTTTTTAAATTAATATTGTGGATTGCTTTCTGGCTTATATCCAAGACATCTAGTCTAGTCTGGAGTCTAAAATAACTTTTTGACCAAAGGGTCTTCCTATTTCATATAAAAAAATGAAACTGGCTGTTATATGAATTTGAAGGTGAAAGAAACAAGAAACCAGCTTCACAGATTGAAAAGAAGGCAAAACATAAGACTCCAGACCTCAGATAAGCATTCACCTTAAACATGGTTCTCTAAAGGATTCATGGAGCAATGTTTGAAAAACCTATAATTTATCTCCATTGTTGAAATATTATTGTAATTTGTAACAATCCCTTCTAAAGAAATTTTATTGAAGATCTCATTAATCATGGTTTTTTTCACATTTTTCTCAAGACTCTGTTTTCAAAGACAATACCAAATGTTTAAGAAAAAAAAATCAATGGGTGTACTTAGCAATTAAAAAAAAAAAAACTAAAAAAAACCCCAAACTTCTGAAAATAGGTTCTACAAGTGATCAAATGAAAAACCCAGAATACATGCCCAATAGAAAAACTTAAGTAAACCTGAGAAATGTCTTAGTGAAGTCTAGTGAAAAAGCTCGTGGGACTGGCAGGCAGTAGGTCTGAGTTACACCCAACTCATAGCAGGTCAGTTCACCCTCCCGAAACTCAGACTATCTGTGAAACAGGTTAACATGGCTTACATATCCAATTACAGAATCCTATGGACTGTTCTGCAAGCAATGGAAATGAACTGATTGGGTAGTTTACCCTTCTTTTTGATATTAAGAAGTGCTTATCTGTCTTACACTTTGGCCACACAAGGCACGCTCTCAGAGGAGTACCAGTGCACCGCACACTGGTAACGTATTTGTGCGTACCTGCAATTTTAATGTGTCTTAAATGGTATCTCTTGTTATCAACGCTGTAGATCCCATTTACAGAGAATCAACTCAATATAATAAATTATTTTTAAATCACAACTAAAGTTTTTTCCCCTAGGCATTTGAAACTTCATTTAAAACCCTGAGTTGGTCTGTGGTACAAACTACCTGTCACTGTCGCAAGATTGGTCGAAACTGACAAAGAAACAGATGAGAAACCCCGTGCTACAAAACTGTAAGGGTTTGCTTTGCCTGTGACATTCATCATTCACTCCATTCGTGGCTCACGTTACCGCAACAGCAATATGCATTTCACTCAGCAGTAAAAAAGGAATGGTTGTCAAATTTCACATGTTCCATGTTATCAAAAGAAAATGTTACATAAAAATGAAACTAAAAGAAACATATAATTTTATGTCAATGTCCCTGAGTCTTTCTCTCTGGTGGGGGGGGGGGGGACTGCTTCTCACTCCCTATGACCCTCCCTGTCCCTGCTGGCCCCAAAGTAACACTCATTTCATTAACATTTTGAAACTCCTAAAAAACAAGAAATGAACAAACAGGCAATCGGCCCCCAACTTTTCTAATCGTTTTCCAAACGTTGCTTCCTTACCAAGCCAGGAACCTCGAGGAGAACGGCAGAGAACAGAAACCAAAGCAGGCCCCGCGAATCCATGTTATCGCTTCCAGTTGGAACCACAAGCTGTGAAAGTTAGAATAGCATTTACTTTTTAAAAGGCAAACATCATAACTTCTAGCCTTTGATCTCGATGATCCATCTTGCAGGTCAGCTCGCTGTGGTAGTAGTACCTGTAATCAGAGAGTTAAAGTCCAGTATCCCGAACACAGCCCTGCAGAGCTGGCTTTTTTTTTTTTTTTCTTGTTTCGGTCACCATTCAGTATCCAAGTGCGTGGCTGACACCTGTTAATGAAATGAGTTCTCTACTATGTACATACTTGCCCCCAGGATTACTAAGGGCTATTCGAGCAAAAGAAAATATCAAATTAATTTTTAATCTCAATCTTTCCACCAGTAACATTTCTTTAAAAGATTTTATTTATTTATTTGAAAGAGAGAAACAGAGAGCACGAGCAGGGAGGAGTGGGGAGGCAAGAGCAGAGGCAGCGGGAGAAGCAGGGTCCCCGCTGAGCAGACAGCCCAAGGCGGGGCTCCATCCCAGGACTCAGGTCACGACCTGAACTGAAGGCAGACGCTTCACCGACTGAGCCACCCCGGCACTCCTCAGACAGTAACACTTGTGAGGCTCCTTCTGCTCGTCTAACCCTGCCCTGCTTTCATATATCCAGTTACGTCCATGGCTTTTTATCATTCGTTCCTTTAATAAAAAGTCCATTGAGTTACAAAATCCACTTACGTGCTAGAAATCTGACGTATTTGATAGTTAGATATAAAGTAGCAAAATAGTGGATCTCGCTCCTGAAAATTCCCATCAAGCAAACTCAAGGGGTAGGGTAACAGGCTAGGAATGGTCACCTGTTTCCTGACAAACTAATGTTCCCAACCCATCTCTCCATTCTTTCTCTTTCCTTCTTTTCTTGGGATAACTTCTCCTTAAAGACAGCTCACTCTCTGTGTTCCCACGATTTCTCTTCTCAACTTAAGCGTGACGCAGGTTCATGTTTTTGAGACACCCGTGTTTCCTCCAACATATTCTTCCCCACTCAGGATTGGTCTTTGCCCCACTTTGCACTAATAGAAAGGATATGGAAAGACGTGGTAAAGACAAAGGACTTGGGAGGATGCTCTTTGCACTCAAGCAAGTCATTCCCACCCTCTGAGGCTAGAATAAGTGTTCAAAGGGAAAGTTAAAAATGGTAGGTGATCAGTTCCTCGCTGGCTCCCTGGGATCCTGCAGACAGTTTGTGGGATGCAAAATCAAACGGGCCTGTTTCCTGGCTAGAGCTACAAGGAGCCAAGAACACTCTACAAAAGAAAGCATGTCTTCAGAGGAAGAGAATAACTCCTTGGAGATAAGAGTGTCACAGCAGTATCAGAGAAAGCCAGCAGGCCATGTGGAAAAGAATAAGACTGTCTCCACAGTGGGCTGCATAGAAGGACAGCCAAGGACCAGACAGAGGGATGGACATCTCAGCCGATGTCTGTGAGGACAGATGCCATTGGGACCAGATGGGGCCTTGGGCTATTAAGTTTAGGCACAAGCCTAAGGGTAAAAGATGGGAATCCTCAATTGACTGCAATTAAATTTCTCCCACTTATGTGGATGCGGACCCAAACAATAATTACAGTTACAGAAAAATAAAGACATTTATTTTGCACATCTGCTTTTGCGAGCTATGTGTAGCTGAGACCCCTGGCCGCAAGCTAAGTGTAGGAACAGACAGCTCACATGTGAAGTTAGGAAATCGAAAGCAGGGAGGTAGGATGCAGTCATTCCTGGAACTGCTGTAGTCTGTCTTGAACTCCCCCTAACACAGCATATGGACAACCTCACTAGAAATCTCATGGACAGGCATGGGGGTATGGCTGAAATCCATCTCCGGAAATGTGTTTTGACTACAATTAATGGATATCTTTTGCATTTCATTCTTTCTGGAATTGTCAATAAAGCTCTTTAATGCAGAAGCTATACTTGGTTGGTCTAACGTACCGCCAGCTCCTCTCACCTGTATCCCAGGAAACTGTGTCTGCCTCTGGTTGTTGGTCCTCTTCTGGTCTTCATTTCTCCCAGGGGGTATCATGAATGGTGCTTAAGATTCTGGCCTCACAGATTCTCTGAGAGCTCCTGGAACCATCGGGAAAGTATATTTCTCTCAGGAATGTGATTCTCAAAATCCCCATGGAATACAAGAAAATTTTAGACCTGAGGGTAGCAGATCCTGAATATAAAAAGCTTTCTAGAGGAAAAGTACAGAGATTGCAACACAAGATCCCAAAGACTTCCTGTCTCTCATAACGCCTGTTTCCTTCACCCAGTTCTTCATCCAAAAACAGCAAAAAAAGTTTTTTGTGAGTTATTTCCTGCGTCTCCCAATGGTAGCTCTTTATGAAATCTTATCAACACATCTATAACAAATTAGGGTGGTGCATATATTTGAATTTAAATGAAATTAAATGGATCTAGGAAAAAAGAAGAGATGGGGAGCGTGGTGACCAAAGGAGTCCCCAGGCAGCTGGAAGAACACAAATTCATTAGGGGCCCAGACAATTAAAGAGGAGAAGAGCTCATAAGACATCTGTGCCCCCTGGGACTGAGCAGACAAAATCACATCCTTCTAAGTCCCTCCCCAACTACCATCTCTCACCCCATTTTTCTGAATTGTGGTATGTTACTGCATTAGTCAGTGTTCTTCAGAGAAGCAGAACCAATAGGTTCTGTATATAGATAGAGAAATTCATTTAAGGAATTGTCTCACATAATTTTGGAAGCCGTCAAGTCCGAAATCTGCAGGGAAGGCTGGCGGGCTGGAGACCAAGAGCAAAGGTAATGCTGCAGCTTGAGTCCAAAGGCAGTCTGCTGACAGAATCGTGTCTTCTGGAAACTCTGGTCTTTGTCTCTTAAGGCCTTCAACTTCTCACATGAGGCCCACCCACATAAATAAAGGAAATCTGCTTTCAATGTTAACTGAGTTAAATGTTAGCATCATCGAGAAAATATCTTCACAGTGACATTTAGACTAATATTTGTCCAAATCTCTGGATACTGTGGCCTCGCCAAGTTGACACAGAAAAAGTAACCATCAGTTACTTTTTTGCTTCTCTTTTATTTGCCAGACTCTTCACCATCACCTGTTTATGGGATAGCTATTGGTTGCACTAAAGATGACTGTTATTGCCATTTAATACAATTGGCTCAACTGTCAGCCACACCCTTGGCTGAAGACAAAGATGCTATGTACTACAGTTCGTGGTGAGCGTGAATAACAATACAGTCATGTCTGTAATGCTAGGAAATCATCAAAGGACCAGGAGTGACCCTTCAGATTTCACAAAGCCAGTTTGTGACTGAGGCAGTGAGAAACAATTTTATTCCTACACAGCACGATCCTACTTTAAATCCCTAGACGTGGGGTGGGGGGTTGTTGTTTGTTTTAAGTCATTTTTATACCCGTCGTGGGGCTTGAATTCACAACCCTAAGATCAAGAGTCACATGTTCTAGGGGCGCCTGGGTGGCGCAGTCGTTAAGCGTCTGCCTTTGGCTCAGAGCGTGATCCCAGCGTTCTGGGATCGAGCCCCGCATCAGGCTTCTGCACTAGGAGCTTGCTTCTTCCTCTCCCACTCCCCCTGCTTGTGTTCCCTCTCTCGCTGGCTGTCTTTCTCTGTCAAATAAATAAATAAAATCTTAAAAAAAAAGAGTTACATGTCCTACCGACTGAGCCAGGCAGGCCCCCCTGTGGACTGGCTTTATCCAGGGAGCTCTTCCGCTGGAGCCAGCCCACAGACAGTGGTTGGGGTGGGGGCGGGAACTGCAGCTAACCACTTCCTCCCACCACAACAAAGGGCTCACCAGGTGGCCTGAGAAGTGTGGCAACCTCTAGCTCAGCTGGCTTAGTGCCATTAGAAATTCACCCCAAGCTAGGACAGGTCTAGAATGGGCGTCCATTGGCTCTGCGATGCAAACAGGGACCTGCAAGGTTGCCCCTAAATTCATATCTGTATGTCTGTTTC
This sequence comes from Ursus americanus, assembly GCF_024610735.1. NCBI lineage: Eukaryota > Metazoa > Chordata > Mammalia > Carnivora > Ursidae > Ursus > Ursus americanus. The sequence continues at coordinate 38,692,325 of NC_142145.1, forward strand.
ACTGGACTGCTCAAGAACTCTAACTCCCTCAGACTCACGTCTCGTTCTTCGCCCACACCTCAGGACTGCAAACACTTGCAAGAAGGGATCCCTCGCTTTTTCTGTGCTTTGGTTCCACTTAAATGTGGCACTCGTTGCCCAGGATTATAGTTCTTTCCTTATAAATCAGCCTCTCCTCCAAGTGACCACCTAGAAGCAGTCTCACTGAACTGGCAACTCCAGTACTCACACTTAATAGGCACTTGGTACACGTGCGTGGAAAGACACGGACAGGACTATTGAAAATCAGTGTCTGTCTATGAACGGTTTTTATAGCCTACCTCATCACCGTTAGGCTCATAAAAAGTTTTTGTTGGCAGAGAGGCCAATGAAATCACCCCATGTTTTCATCCTGCCTATTTCTGTCCAACAAGAATACAGGTATCCCTCGCTTTTTGAAAGTTCCCTTCACATCACTTCACTTACACAAAAGCCCGACATGCGTACCTGTTTTTGCTAACCAAAAGAAATCCGAAGAGATCTTTGCTTTTATGAAAAGAGGTGAAAAGCAAAAACAGCACCCAGTGTTTGTTTCGCAGCGAGGCTTACAGAGGCAGCGTCCCCCCAGAGCCGCGAGGGTGGCCCCGCCAAGCTCCTGCCCCAGGAACTGCCCTCCGCGTCTCCGCAGCCAGCCGCCAAAGCTCGGAACTGTTGCCCGCAAGCATCTGTGCTTTATCTCCATTTCTTTTGTGCATCCATTAGCAAGATGTGTCCTAAGGTACCAGAAAAGCCAAAGAGAGGGTCGCCTGGGTGGCTCAGTCGTGAAGCGTCTGCCTTCAGCTCAGGTCATGATCTCAGGGTCCTGGGATCGAACCCCACATAGGGCTCCCTGCTCAGTGGGGAGTCTGCTTCTCTCTCTGCCTCTGCCTGCTGCTCCCCCTGCTTCTGCTCTCTCTCTGTCAAATAAATAAATAATTTTTTTTAAAAAATCACATTGATGAACTTTTTTGTATTCTATTATATTAAAATCCATTAGTCTAGTCTTGTTTTTTTGAGTGGATCGTTTACCTATGCATGGTTTGTAACAGTGTTTGTCTTTTAGAAAATCAAGATCTTCCAAATGTTAACACATTCCATATCTCTTCTCAGATAAATCTCCTGGTTAATGTCACCACCAATCTCATCAGAAAAGTTAAGTTTATAAGTGTTTGGGAAACGATCAAAGTCACAACGGCAGACACAGGTTTTCCAAAATTCTTTCTCTTGAAAGCTCCATTTTTATCATTGGCAATAAATACTGTCAGTTGGTTTCCTTGATAGTTTAAGCTCACGCCATTCATTTCCAAGAAAATTTCTGTGAAATCCCGAAGAACCAGAGTTTGTCTATCAGTTGTTCTTCAAGCAAATACGGTGTTCTACGAAAAAAGCAGCGGGCACAGGTCACATCTCAGGCAATCACACAAATGCCTGCCTCAAGACAAAGACCACATTTTGGAACGCAGCGGAAGCGCTCCGTGTGCACTTCCCATTTTGTCATACGGAATATTAAAAAGATGTGCGCTCAAGGGCCTAGATTTAATAAAATTAATTTTTATAGCTTCATCAGGACATTTTAAAGTGAGCCCGTGGTTGTTTTTCCTGCAAAGGCATGGCACTGAACAACACAATGGCTATTCTTGCCCCTGCTTCTGCATCCAGGTGCAGTTGTCAACACAGTCAAAAAAAAAAAAAAGTCAGTATTATTATGAAAACAGTTCTGGCCTGTGGATCCCTACAAGAGTCTCAGCTACATTTCAGGAGTCAGTGGAGCACACTTGGAGAACTGTTGCCTTATACTGAGGGGAAGGGGGGAAGGTAGAACAAGACTCAGAAAGACTGGGGTTTGAGCCCTTAGATAAGAAGTTCAGCAATTGAGGGGCACCTGGCTGGCTCGGTTAGAAAAGCATGTAACTCTTGACTTCGGGCTCATGTGTTTGAGCCCCAGGTTGGGTGTAGAGATTAATAAAAAAATGATAAAGTTAAAAAAAAAAGTCAGCAATTTTTTTTAAGATTTTATTTATTTGACAAAGATACAGCGAGAGAGGGAACATAAGCAAGGGGAGTGGGAGAGGGAGAAGCAGGCTTCCCACTGAGCAGGGAGCCCGATGCAGGGCTCGATTCCAGGACCCTGGGATCATGACCTGAGCCGAAGGCAGACGCTTAACGACTGAGCCACGCAGGCGCCCCAAAGCTCAGCAATTTAATAGCTACCTGAAATGGGAAAGTTAAACTCTCTGGGTCTCAACTTTCTTATGCATAACAGAATTTTTTTTAAAAAAAATGGGCAGGATCAGCACATTAAAAATTATATTTGTAAAGTTAGTGCCTAGAATATAGACCGAACTAGAATATGGACCAGAGATGTGTATGTAAGGGAGTTCATGAACAAAGGAAATTATTGGAGAAAATTAAAGTGTACCTTAATTAACATATGCATACCAAAATATTTATAGAGAGCCACAGCCAGGCGCCGTGCTCGGTGGAGACATAGAAACAAGCGGCATGATCCCTGCTGTTGAATAGTTTATAGGGGCATTTAAATCAGCTTGGCATTACATCAACTGGAAGGACTCAACCCTATCAGTGTTATAAAGAAAGGTATGCGCCAAGTACCAAGGTCAAGCAGTGAAGTACTCGCTCATAGTCTATATATGGTTATAGGAAGCCAATTGGAAAGGGAAGATGGACTCCAGGGCCAGTCCATGTGGAGAAGATGACAGACAGCCTGGTTTTTGCCACGTTTACCGGTCACCAAGGCACCTGATAAGCTAACAGGGAGAGGGGAAGCCCATCATTCTGAACTACAGATGATGCTCTTGGATGGGGAAGACAGTCATAGCAACAGTGTCCCAAGCACCGGATTTTCAGATTCCCGCCATGGTGGCGAGAAGCAGCAGCAGCTGATTCCTCACACATAGATCGTGGGAACCTTTGGAGATAGATAAATAATGCTCAGCTGTTCTGTGACCAGGGACTCGTGCTTTGACAGGTGCTGCTGTGGGTTCTGGGCCCTCAAGCTGTTGACTTTGCTCTGTGTGGCCAGAAGGGCAAGGTGTGTATGGAGTAGGTGATCCGTGATTCATTGCCGTTTGGGTAAGACTAAAAGGGAAAGAAAAACATTGCTTCAAGAGTCATAATTCAAGTGTCATAATTGAAGCCACTTGTCAGGGTTTCCATGGAGTTGGCTCTCCAGAGGAGAGTGCTGAAGGGTTAAGCCTCAGGCTAGAACATGAAAGAACAAAACCTCACAGACATAGCAGATTAAGTCATTGCTGTTTTCTGACAAAGCAAACAGGAAGTACAGGGTGCTGGCCCATCTTCATCTGAGAGAGGAGAGAGGAAAGAAAGAGAGAATGAGCCATCATGGAAACAGGTGTCATCTTACATGTGGGCTGGGGGATTTAACTGCCAAACATTAGACATTTCAGGACTGAGGACTGGGAGCCAAAAATAGACTGCATATTTCAAAAATTGGCCCTAAAACTAGTCCTGCATAGTGAAGTGACTTGATTTGCTTTAATAATCCTAGAGGATGTTTCTATCATAGATAATCCTTTGCACTAATGTAGACATTTCCTGGTACGAAGTTACGAATAAGAGAAATAAGTTACACAGTCATAGCTTTATATCATGATATCATTATTAAATGTATGGTAAAAAATGTATGGTAAATGTTGGGATGGGAGGAAGGAAGGAAGGGTAGAAGGAAGGAAGGAACGAAGGAAGGAAAAGAAGGTGGGTTAGTGATGGTTTGGTGTAAAATGTGTTTTTACATGTCTTTAGAGCTAAAGATGAAATAAATCTTAGGAAGAAATTAGAAACTTCTAAGGTAGGATACCTAAGGAGAGCTGTCTGGGGGTCATTTACCCAAAGAATAAAGACTGCAATTCAGAGTCCTAGCTCTGACCTTGGACTAGAGATTGGAAATCACTTTGAACATCTTGAATTCTCAAAGGCACTTACTTTTTGTCTAACTGCTACTGCATCAGGAGAGTTAGAGACTCAGCCCCAGAATCTGTCAGGCTTGAGAGTCATTAATGGTGCCTATAAATGCCCACATAATAATCCACGATGGTGGAGAACCCCTCACCCTGCATGGATCCTAACTTGAGGTCCACGGTCATGGGTAGAATTCAGGAGTTCCGTGAATCTGATGCGGAAAATAATTACATAAAACAATTACATCTCAATTTCATTAACCTTTAATTAACAGGTAACATTTCCCGTCTTTGCAAAATAAGCAACAAACCCAAGTAGTATCAGTACCGGTGACCTGTCACTGATAAAATTAACAAATATTTTCATATCAGATCATAATACGTGTTGTGCATACTCGTCGCCGCTTTGAATGATGGTAGTTACTCGGCCCACAGCTAGGTCTTCTCATTTACTACATTCATAAACACGTGTATGATTATATCACAAACATTCTTTTTGGTAACTATATTTCAATATAATTGTGGAGTTTTTTTGGTAATCTTATGTAATTTATTTTACGCCTTTAAAACATTATTCTGAGAAGCGGTCCCTGAGCTTCATCAGACTGACAAAGGCATCCATGGCCCAAAAATGTCAGGGTGACAACAACGTGGGAGGCTCCTGAGAGTATCATGCTGAGCGAAATAAATCCGTGAAAGACAAATACCATATGATCTCACTCATATGTGGAATTTAAGAAACAAAACAAATGAACAAAGGAGAAAAAAGAGAGATAGACAAACCAAGAAGCAGACTCTTAACTTCAGAGAACTGCTGGTTACCAGAGGCCACGTGGGGGTCGGAGGGGGAAACAGGCGATGGGGATTAAGGAGGGCACTTGTTGCGACGAGGACCGGGTGATGTATGGAATTTTGAGTCACTATACTGCATACCTAAAACGAATATAACATTGTATGTTAGTTATATTGGAGTTAAAATTTAAAACAATAAAAATGCAAAAAAAAAAAAAAAGCTGAGGTGAGAGTTGCCTCTTTCCATTGTACCTCATCTTCCCGGGGTGGACATCACACTGAATTCTCACGAAGGGATAGGCAGTTTTGTCATGACATTTCCAGGAAGCAGCTCAAACCATCAAGCCCGAGGACTGTAAGCAAGCTGTTTTCTCCATTACGCACCATAGAAACGGGGCCTAGGGCCAATGAGCTTGAACAATGCTGTCTACAAAAAACGCTTAAGACAGACCTGGGGGAACATTTTTTGCTCTAAACCAAAATTAAAGCTACAGATGTGAAATTAATAAATGCCTAATTAAATGTACCAAATCTCATATGTGAAATTCATCTGTCATTGCATTTAATATTCATAAATATTTTTGCATTTGAAAAAATTTACAGATCAGATTTTCTCACTTTGTAAGAAATCACAAGTAAATATGATTAGGAAGAAAAGCAATAAAAAAGTTAAAGTTACGGCCAAATATTTTCAAAAGTAGAATTATATAAATACACCCACTGTTTTATAGGGGAAAAAACTACACTTGGGTAACACGGAATGTCGGTATATTCAGTACATTTTAGTGTGTTTGAAAGCATGTGTGGTGAGGCTTCAAAGAAGAGAATGGACCCAGGCCTTCAAAGGTCTCAAAACTGCACTGATTGAAATTGCAAACTTGTCCTCTTGGCCCTCGAGAGGAGAATAGCCTCAGAGTTGGGGCCTGTGGAAGACTCCCACCCTTGCCATCCCCCAGACACATACCCGCAAGGCTTCCCAACCCTCCCGGCACTCTTCCTCGCCCCTTACTGTTGGCCTCACTCCCCTGCCCTGGCACTTCACCTTCTCAGAAAGGTAAGAGAGTTCCCACCATTTGTATTTGTTTTAGGGAAGGTGCCTGGGAATCGAACGCAGGGCCTCACACAAATGAGCCCCAGCATTCATGAACTCCTTCAGGGTTTTGCAAACAGCCATTTCAGGTTCACTGGGACCTCAGCTGGTCTCTCCTCTGCCCAGCTCTCTGACCCTCTCACAGGGAGTGCCTGGACCACCATGAGTCGGAATTCTCCTGGGTTGTGTCTCTCGGCTTTTCCTCTTTCCATCAGAAATGCTCTGTCTGGAAGGGGGAATGAAACATGAGAGACTATGGACTATGAGAAACAAACTGAGGGCTACAGAGGGGAGGGGGGTGGGGGAATGGGATAGACTGGTGATGGGTAGTAAGGAGGGCACATATTGCATGGTGCACTGGTGTTATACACAACTAATGAATCATCGAGCCTTACATCGAAAACCGGGGATGTACTGTATGGTGACTAACATAATATAATAAAAAATCATTAAAAAAAAAAAAAAGAAATGCTCTGTCTGGCTTCCTGACAAGCCCTTTGTCACCCAGAGTAGTGACAAGTCACATGGAGGACAAATTGTCCTAGCTCTTCTTCGTCCACCTGGATGTCATTGCTGTGGTAGGTGGTCCGGCTGGAGAGGCCATCTCTAGAGATGAATAGGAGAAAGATAATCGAGGTTGTAGACAGGTCTGCTTGTCCATGCCCAGGACATCTGTAAGAAATACACAAGAAGATGCCAGGAAGATTCAAGTCTGAAGAAAAGAATCAAAACCTGGGAGCAGGAAAAGGGCCTTTTGTGTTTAACTGTAGACCTTGTAGTCAGCAGGACTATGTATTTTCTCGGGGCCATAAAAAAGAAGAAAAACATTCGAAAAGGACTGAAAATCTGCACTATTTATTTGAAAGCACTAAAAAGTCAAGGAAAAGTCAGCACTTTAGTGTACTTTCTTATGTTTCACTGTAAAATGAGTGTAAACAAAAAATTGTCCCAAACCTGGACTTGGGAAAAACATCCTCCCAGAAAGAAGTTAGCACTCCTCACAAAATGCACAGGCCGCTTGCTGATGAAGGTTAATGGGACTACGATCTGTCTGGGGAATCTAGAGTTCTTCACCCGTTGAAATATCAGGTGCCTTTTTACCAAACTTTTTTTTAAATTGATGTATCTGATCTTATGATGGTCGCAAGAAGCTTCTCTTTTTCTATAAAATGCCCCTACCAAGAATAAATCTTTGAATTAGCCCCCTAAATGCCCCTTCCTTTGCCTGCGAGAATGCCATAAAACTTTGATATCTGCTCATGACTAAATTGTCTGAAAATTTGTCTTTAACAGTATTGTTTTTATTTTAAGGTAAGGGGCATTATGATATTTCCTGGGTTTAAGATATTTAAGATTGCTGGCTTCTGCAGAGTTGAATTGCTTTATAGTCCTGTATGACCTATATAGATTAATTCCTCCAAAGATCGTAGGCTAAAGAATTCCGCTTTGATTACATTTCCCACACAGTCTGTTAAGGCACAATACTGCTGAAGTATAACTTTCAAAAGAATAAAATTATGACTCATGCAAATATAAATGCACATATGTCAGAGATTGTATTCAATTAATTACTAAAGTACTGGTACAATTAATTACTAAGAACTAGTTTCAAGAAGAATTTGAGGAACGGTCATTTATATAGACAATCAGGAATGCTGAAATAAACATGCTAATAGTTGGGAAACTGATAATCTTACATAGGAAAATAATGTATACTACTGGGGTTATCTTTTTTTTTTAAGATTTTATTTATTTATTTTTCAGAGAGAGAGACAGAGAGAGCAAAAGCAGGGGGAGCAGCAGGCACCCCACTGAGCAAGGAGCCCGATGCGGGGCTTGATCCCAGGATCCTGGCATCACGACCTGAGCCGAAGGCAGACACTTAACCAACTGAGCCACCCAGGCCCCCCGGGGTTATCTTTCTACAGGGCAGAAGTCAACTGTAACTCAACTGGACAGAAGGATTTGCCCATATATTGACAAGAATCATTTGCATGCCTACCAGTTTTCTGCCACTTTAACTTTGCCACAGTCGACAGGAGACAATCAAACGTATACACACCCTACAAAATCAGTTAGTGTTCTTTTGACAGTGCCCAGCACTCCGCTGAAAGATAAGCCCATAGTTTCTTTGGCCAAGTCCCAAGTCTCAGATCATTTTTCCTGACAAGAAACCATTTTATCAACGATTGCACCCTATCAAAATCCAAAGTATAGAACAAATTAGTGATGGGTGGGGACTATGAGAATTATAGCTGTGCAATTGCTGGCTCCTCTGCTTTTTCCTCTTCCTGGCTTTATAATAACAACAACAAAAAAATACTTTCTAAAGTAATTGATAGTTACAGTACAACTTCAATCTAAATCCCATTTTTTGAAGAAGAAACTGAAAAAAAATGATTCTTAAGCTCAACTGGGAAAATAAGTATCTGAAAATAACCAAGAAAAAGGATTTTTTAAAAGATTTTATTTATTACTTAGAGAGAGAAAGAGCAAAAGCAGGGGGGAGGGGCAGAGGGACAAGCAGACTCCCCCGCCCCGAGCAGGGAGCCCACGCGGGGCTGGATCCCAGGACCCTGAGATCATGACCTGAGCCACCTAGGCACCTCATCAAGAAAATTTTGAAAATGAATTGGGAGAAGGGGATCGGTGTCAGAGGCGATGCAGGAAGAAAGTAGAAAGGTTTGCTTTCCCTAATGTTAGATATTAAAAGTCATTTGAAATTTATAATAATAAAAACAGGAATAGATTAATAAAACAATTTAAATCCCCAAATCAGACCCAAGTTTAAGAATATGCTGGATGTGATGTTTAAAATCAATGGTTCTCAATAAATGGTATTGAGACAACTTGATACACAGTTGCTCAAAAAATTTCTTTTTATTAAGATCGTATTTTTAAATAATCTCTACACCCACTATGGGGCTCGAACCCACAACTCCAAGATCAAGAGTCACACTCTTTACTGACTGGAAAAAAAACACTTTTTAAATTATTAAAGCATCAGCTGGAATTGGCTCGTCAGGGTTAGGAGAGAGAGCTCTGCTATTTTAGACAGGAGGCAGGCGGAGCAAAGGAATTACAGTGCAAGCAAGGATAAAACAGTGAGTCCAGATGGAAAGCTTTATGCCCATCAGAGAATGGTGAGCTGAGCAGAGCAGAGCGGTCGGAACCAGCCATATCAGGGAAGAGGTGTCATGAAAAACAGACTTGAACTTGGTCTTCAAGTGGATGGAAAGCCTGGACAGCTTTTAAGCAGGAAATTGTCATGATCAGGTTTTCATTTTAGACGGATTACTCTGCTCTCTGTTTGGAGGATAGATTCAAAAAGTTAAGAAAAACCATTTTGGGTCGAGTTGCGTAAGGAGAACTTTCCAGAAGTATTTAGGAATGGGAGGCAGATTATAAATGTTTAAGGGAGGAATAGATGGGAAAGAGATGGAAGTCGTCAGCACAATCCTCATGTTTGGGAATTTGGAATGTGAGAAAAAGGAGAAAGGTAAGGAGTGGCATAAGGGAGCAGAAGGTTCTAACAAAGGTCTCCAGGAGAGGGAAAGACTCGAGCATGTTGGCAGCAAGCCTGGAGTAACGGTGGGAAGAGAGGGGCAAGCTGGAAAGAGCTGGAAGGGAAGGGTCAGGGGAGCCGTGGGAGAGGGGAGAGCCATCTGTCCATCTGTAAAAAAGGCTGGGCCGCTATGCCACGTACCACACAGTCCTAGTATCAGTTCTCATCTTCTTAACGTTATCCGTTCTGGAAATTCTTTTTTAAAAAATGCCCATTAAAAGGACAAATCGACTTACTTCTCCAGAAGGCTTATAACCATCCAGTCTACAGATTTCCTGTCCCTGTTTTACACCAGTGTTATTCTCAGTGCTGGGGATCTAGCAGTGAACTAAACACATGAAGTCCTCCCCTCATGGCACTCATGTTCTCATGGGAGACGACCATTGTCAGCCATGTTGCTCTAGAATGCCTTGTGAGGAAGTGGCACGCACCCTCAGGAAGCATATAACTGAAGGGAAGGAGGTCTAGAGCGACCAAGGGCTACCATTCATATGAGATGGTCAAGGGAGGGATCTCTGGCCAGATGACATGTTTCTGAAACCAGCAGGACAAAATTTGTGAGTGATGGATGGGAAGTTGAAGTTTCAAAATTCGAGATCCTATAAAACAACACCTTTTAGGAACACGAATAAAGGAAAGTAGCCTGGTCCAGTTATCAGTCACACTGACAGTGGTATTTCCTGACTAAAAAATTGGGCTGCAAATCCACTCGCTATTAATCCCGAATGTGACTTGTCTCATTATAAAATACCACTTAATATTTATTTCTGATCCCAAAAGCAGTTCTCCATTTTAGAAAACTGAAAGATGAAATTAGTATTGTAACAGTCTGATTTCGGTTAAGTTTCCAGAAGAAAACGCTAAGAGAAAATAACTCTAAGAAAAGCCTGAGATACACAGCTGGGACGTCTAAAACTTTTCTAAATCTCCTTGTAATTTAATTTTTCATCCAATGCGTGCTGTGCGTGTACAAGAACTAAGTACTGGCCCGAGCACCGGGGTGAGGGGTCAGGGGTTTGAACAACAGTGCTGTCTTGGAAGAGGCCAAGCCGGAAGGGCTGGCTGGCTGGAAACGCGAATTCTATCACGTGGCTGCAGTGGAACATGGCCAAAGAGCTTTGGGAATATAACCTCCAGGGAAAGGAGATACTGGGGGGGCTTCTCAGAGAAAAGCCCTTCTAACTTTCCTAACTGCCCCACTCAGAGGATACTTTTCAATCAGTTTCTTCCGGGTCCATTGTGCTGCCTTTGGCACCGTGGAATATCTCCTCATTTCTTAAAACCCTCAGTGTCCCTGGTTCCCCTGACAGTGATTTCTCCCCCTTCTCTTCCAACCCCTCTAAATTTCGCCAGATTAGCCCCCAGGCCTTACCCTTTGTATGTGCCCCACCAGCAAAATGGCCGGCAGATGGCAGGCACCACAAATATTTGTTGAACTGACTCAACCAGGCGACACCTGGACAATGTTCTCACTCAGGTTCCTCATCTGCCACACATCTGGTCCTATTATTGCCCCAATCAGCCTCCCACACGACATTCCCTCCCCCCTCCAGCAGATACATATGAACAGCTACCCAGCGCACCACCTGTTCTGAGAGCCAAAGGGACAGCAGGGAACAAAACAGGCAAAAACCCCTGCCCTGAAAGAGTCTGCATTCCGAGGTAGGAGACAGATGACTAAACAATGTAGCAGGGTAGAAGGTGCTGAGAGCTACGGAAAAAATTTACGTCGGTCTCTAGGACAAGGTGCGCTCAGAGAAGCAAAGCCACAAGGACAGATGACCAGCGGTGCGAGTTGCTGCTTAGCCCTGGCCTGAGAGAGCCAATTGCGAGCATCTCTTCCCCAGTCCATTTAGCGATCAGCAGCTTAAAATGCTCAGAGTGGGAATATTTATACCAAGGAAATTGGCAAATGCTACTGATTGGGCCTTTTTTTTTTTTCCTGGAAAGCTAGTTGTTCAACATTTCCCAGCATAAAACACGCACACACACACATGCACGCAAGCACGCACACGAATTTATTATAGGAATTTGACTCTATGCAATTGTGGGAACTTCTGTTGCTTCCGTCTCTGGCACTGGTGCCTGAGGTCAGCAGGGCAGGCAGGCAGCAAGGGAAGATGAATGTGCAGTGAGGGAAGCGAGATGAAACCAGGCGGAGGGACTAGAATTCTCATCCATCTCTCTTCATCTCCAAGTCTCTGTTTTCAGGGATGTGGGGAAGTCCTACAGGAGAAGCCAGCAGCCTTCATCATGGAGCTAAACACACCCTTGACCCAGGAGTCTGAGACACTGTAGGGAGCTCCAGTGAGCGCTATGAGAGTTGTGGGTCGGGCCACAGCCCGGTGTCAACCAGGAGAGCAGCAGGTAAACCACACCGTAGTGGGCTTCACCCGCACTTCGCACACCGAAGCGGTCCTATAACTGTTCAATCAGTACGGCCATTCCTTCACTTCTGCCTTCCAAACGTCATGCAACATGTTTCTGTGGCCCACCAGCCTGAGAACTCCATAGGGAAGACACTCAGGGAACGGTTCCAGCCCCGCCCAATTGACAATGCAAACCCGCCGTGGTTAGGAAAGAGAATAAAGACTACTGGTGGCAATTTTCAATAGGATTTTCATGGAAGGACCTACTAAGAAGGTGACATTTACATAGTAATCCGAAAGAAGTGAGGGAGCAAGCTTTGGGAATTGTTATGGGAAGAAAGTTCTAGGTGGAGGGGATAGCAAATGGAAGACCCTGAGTTGAAGTCAGAGCTGATGTGTTCAAAGAACAGCAGGCATGACAGTGTGGTGGGAGTGAGTGAGGGAGAGAGCAGAAAGAGGAGAGGTCAAGAAGGTAATTACGTGTGTGTGTGTGTGTGTGTGTGTGTGTGTGTGTAGCGAGGGAAGGGCTTATAAGACTTTGCCAAGACCTCAGCTTCTATTCTGCGTGGTGTAAGAATCCACCGGATGATTCTGAGCAAGGGGATAACAAGATCAAATCAGTCTCAGCAGGATCATTCTGGCTGCTATATTGGGAATAGCCTGAAAGGTCACAAATGTGGATTATTACAAGGTTATTGCAAAAATCAACAGGGAGCAGATGACAGCTTAGACCAGGGAAGAACCAGTGGGGATGGAACAAAGAGGTGGGAACCTGGTCATCTTTTGAAGGTAGGGTCCACAGAATTTGCAATGGATATGGGATATGAGAGAAAAGGAAGATCAAGGATGAGTCCAGGTTCTTGGGCTGAGCGACCAGAACATTAGAGGTGCTATGAACTAAAATTGCAAAAACTGAAAGACAACCACGCTTGGTTGGGAAGGGGGAGATCGAGAGGTCAGTTTGGACAAGTTGAGCTTGAGTTTTCCTTTAGACGTCAAATTGAAGATGTCAGTCACATCTATGAATATAGAACTTAGGAAACAGGCATAGGCTAAAGGTATAAATCTGGTATTAGCAACATACAGAGAGTGTTTAACACCATAAGCCTGGATGAGACCACCAAGATGTAAAGTAGAAGAGAGAAGAGCTGCAAAGGACTGCGTGCTGAGACCCTGCCCACTAAGCACTCAGGGAGACGAGGAATAAGCAAAAGATGCTAAGAAGGAGTAACCAGGGGCACCTGGGTGGCTCAGCCATTAAGCGTCTGCCTTCGGCTCAGGTCATAATCTCAGGGTCCTGGGACCGAGCCCCGCATCAGGCTCCCTGCTCTGGAGGAAGCCTGCTTCTCCCTCACTCCTCTTGCTTGTGTTCCCTCTCTTGCTGTCTCTTTCAAATAAATAAATAAAATCTTAAAAAAAATGAGTGACCAGAGAAGTAAGAGAAGACCCAAGAGACTGGTAGCCTCCAAAGCAAGTAACAAGAAGAGGGAGGGAGTGGTCAGTTGAGTCGGATGCTGCAGATAGGTCACCTAAGATGAAAACTGAATGCTGATCCTTGGATTTAGCCAAATGGAGGTCTTTGGCCCCTTGCCAAGAACAATTTTGGCAGAGTGGAAGCAATAGAGCTATATGGAGTGAGTCCAAATAAGGATGAAATAGAGCAAGTTAGAGACAATGCGTAGAGGCAACTCTTCTGAGATGTGAAAGGAAGAATAAGGATGGAACATGAGCAAGAAAGCAGGATGGCGGTCAGAGAGAGTTTTGGTCTTTCTTTGAATTGGGAGAAATCGTTGTATGTTTGTAGGCTGGCAAGAATGATCTAATGGAGAGGGAAATTTTTGTGATGGATAGAGAGATGGGAAAATTGTTGAAACAGTACCCACAGTGAGAAAGGATGAGATCTAGTACTTAAGTGGAGGGATTGCACTCTGAGAAGAGTGACTTTGGTCCACAGTAAACCGAATATTTGAGGCCAGCAGACCAAGTACACGAGGAAGGCAGGTGGATTCAGGGGAGGTTATAGAAGTCCTCATTATTATTCCTAATCTCTCACTTCTACACAAATAGGGTAAAAGTATCAATTGAATGGGTTCTTGGGAGAATTAAATAAGTTAAATACATACAAACTCCCAGAAAGTGTGTAATGACTGTAACAGCTATTAAATATCATTACACATCAGTCTGGGTGATCTAATCTGTTCCCACGGTTTCACTGACCTCCTCTCCATAAGCTTCAGATTCAAGATCCAACTCCTGCTGGACAGGTCTCAAAATCAACAAGTCTAGAACTCAACTCACTTTGGTCTCCTCTGGGCAACTCCATCCTCTGCAAGCTTGTCACAGTTAAGGGCTCCGTCCACCTGGGCACATCCACCAGAGACTGGCTCTCTGCATTTCTTCCTCTTCCTCATACTCCCGCCTCAACATTGTGGAAACCCTTTCTCTCCTCCCTTCTCTCCTCTATCATCCTTCCTACTGTACCCTTTCACTCTCTTAGGCATCTCTTTCTTCTGGACTTTGGCCTCCTAACAGATCCTTTCTGTCAACGTGGCCTCCTGTGAATCTCTCTTCCACATGTACAGAAATGCAAATACTATGTGGGGTAAATGATTCTGTGGCCCAGTCTATACAGCATGGCGCTCAAGGCCTTCCATGCTATGTTTACATCTTTAACTACATCTCCTGCCCCTTCCAACCTGCTACTTTATATACCAATTATACCAAGTATGATGGCTTCCCTGCACAACGCTCCCCAAAACTACACCCTCCAAACTGTTGAGTACCACCATGCTGATGTCTGATTACCCTTCAACTCTAAGCTACGGCGCCATCCCCTCAGGGAACTCTCTCTGATCCACCTGAGCCAAGGGCCCTTCCTCAGGGCTTTCACAATACCAAATCCAAACACCCAGCATGTTATAGGTGCTCAATGAATTGGTGACATTATATTAGATGAACTACATCTAATTGATTAAACTACAATAGATAATACCTTGAAATCCTTTCCAGTACTATGACACTGCAGCAGGTATTTTCTTTTGGTCATGCTTTAAAAAAAAAAAAAGATTGTATGTATTTATTTATTTGAGAGAGAGAGCGAGAGCACACGTGAGCCGGGGGAGGAGCAGAGGGTGAAGGAAAGGGAGGAGGAAAGGATTTCAAACAGACTCTGCACGGAGTACAGAACCCAATGTGGGGCTCGATCTCACGACCCTGAGATCATGAACTGAGCTGAAACCAAGAGCGGGATGCTTAACCAACTGAATTTTTTAATTCCAGTATAATTAACACAAGTGTTATATTCATTTCACGTATACAATGTAGTGATTCAACAATTCTATACATTACTCAATGCTCCTCACAGTAAGTGTACTCTTAGTTCCGTTCATCTATTTCACCCATCCCCCACCCACCTCCCCTCTGGTGACCATCAGTGTGTTCTCTATAGTTTAGAGTCTGTTTCTTGGTTTGTCTCGTATTTGTGTGTTTGGGTTTTTTTCTTAAATTCCACATATGAGTGACTTCATACGGTATTCTCTTTCTCTGACTGATTTACTTCACTTAGCATTATACTCTCTAGATCCACCCATGTTGTTGCAAATAGCAAGAACTCATTCCTCTTTATGGCTGAGTAGTATTCCATTGTAGCTTTATATTACCTCTTCTTTATCCATTCATCTATCGATAGACACTTGGGTTGCTTCCATATCTTGACTATTGTAAATAATGCTGCAGTAAACATAGGGGTGCATATATCTTTTCAAATCAATGTTTTTGTATTCTTTGGGTAAACATCCAGCAATGGAATTACTAGATATAACGGTAGTTCTATTTTTAATTTCTTGAGAAACCTCCAAATTGTCTTCACCGTGGCTGCGCCAGTTTGCATCCCCACCTACGGTTCACCTACGGCTGGCCACGGAAAGTCCCTTTCAAAACTAAGATTCTGCTCTCAGCCCTCTAGACAGGGTTTGGAGTGTGGCTTCCAAAGAAAGCCATGGCCATTGTTCCTCTCCATTCATCATCCACTCCCCAGAAACATCTGAATTTAAAAATACTGTGTTTAAAATAGCATGTGACTCTCGTATTTATTTTGCGAATCCAGTCATAATTGTGTGATAAATCTACTGGCTGTAAGACGTTTGAACATTCATATACACACGGTAGCTACAGATTGTTCAGATAGTTTTAAAAAAACAAAATAAGGGTCACCTGGGTGGCACACTCGGCTAAGCATCCGACTCTTGGTTTTGGCTCAGGTCATGATCTCAGAGTTCTGGGATCGAGCCCTGCTTCAGGCTTCACACTCAGGGCAGAGCCTGGTTGAGACTCTCTCTCCCTCTCCCGCTTGTATGCTCACTCTCTCTCTCAAAAAATAATAAATAAATCTTTAAAAGACAAACAAAAAAACAAAATAAAACACCACCTTAATCTTTCATCCTACACAAACCAACATACACCATATAATCTCAGAAGTTCAGCCTCCACCAACTCACTACCCCCTTCAAAGACCTTTAGTGCCTCTGGGGTAAAGAACAGCCTGTTGGCTTGGCCCCAAGGGAGTCCGCAGCTCCGTCCCATCTGCATCTCTGCCTTATCTCCTGCCACACCCTCCATGAACTTCTGCTCTGTCCCGGCTGCTCTTTTCACCATCTCCTGAGCACGCCTTCCTGGGCCTGTTCCTGGCCCTCTGCTCCAAGAATGCTCCCCATCCCCTGCCCTGTGTTATCTAGGTGTGATTCACGTTCCAAAGTCCAGGTCAATGGCAGTCTCCTCCGTGAACGTTTCAGCATCGAAAAAGTGATCTCTCCCTCCTCTGGGATTGTACAGCATTATTTTTGCCATTCTTCATTCAATATGTTTTTATGGGCACATCATCTTCCCCCACCAAGCTACAAGTTCCTTGAAGGCAGGAAGATATAGTAACCTTTGCCCTATCTATAGGCATTGTTTTTAGCCTAGTGTGTGTGTCTGGGGAAAGGTGATTGTGCTAAAATATAATTTTGATTTGTTAGATACTTAACAAAAGCTATGTTTTAAGTGGTTTTAAATTATACAAATGGTTTACTGTAAATAACATTTCCTTTTAATTACTCCAGTCCCTATACTCCTGTGGTTCCCTGTGATTAGCTTTTGAACTTCTTTTTGGACAGGTTGGGTTTGTGATCAGTCTTTATAAATACCTGTTCTGTGCACGGTACTGGAAATAGGAGTTCAGACTGCATGTTTGCCCTCAAAACTTTGCCTCCTAGTAATCAGCTTCATGCTATTCTTATTTTCACTAAAGTTTCATATTCATCGTAGAAGAACTGGTGTTCAAATCACTAGAAGGACATGTGGACATGGTGTCAGTTTGGATCAAAACTGAGGAGCAGATCCTGAGTCTCCTGGACCCGAGGATGTCATTGGTTTGCTCTGAGAAGAGGCGACGAAGTGGGCATTCGCTTTTTCCCTTGTTGCTTTGTACCCAGCTACAGCGTGTTGAATGTTGTATGATGTTCTGCACTATGACCTCTGCACTATGACCTCTACACTATGACCCTCTATGACCTCTACTCTGTGTTGAATTTTTGCTCTGCTGCTAAGTCTGCACCTTCCGTTTCCTGGACGCTTTATCTCTCTTTCCCTTCAGTTCAGTTCAGTAAACATACATTGAGCACCTACTGCATGCAAGGAAGGATGGAAAGCACTGG
Organism: Ursus americanus; assembly: GCF_024610735.1. Classification (NCBI taxonomy): domain Eukaryota; kingdom Metazoa; phylum Chordata; class Mammalia; order Carnivora; family Ursidae; genus Ursus; species Ursus americanus. The sequence goes on from NC_142145.1 coordinate 38,709,790, forward strand.
TTCCCTGATTTATCAGTGTATGTTACATATTTTTATAACACACAAGATATAGTTACATATAATCTATGTACACATTTATGAAAGCATATTTTCATAAGCAGGGTAGAGTAACATATTGTAAGAGGGTTAAGTTCAAAAGTAAATACGTTCGGTGAAAATCAAATAAAGGCACAGTTATCCTCAGGATGTCCCTCAGTAGGTAATGAAAGCGTGTGGCCCACGGGACAGAGGAAGTGAGGGCTGCCTGAAGACAGCCAAGTCGGGCCTGGAGCATCTCGACTCACTGCGGGGCTTCTGGAGAGTGAGGCGGGTTCAGCGTGCATTTGTGAGACTTTCTGTGTCTGGGTGTGTACGCGTGTGCCCGGCTTTGATTCTAGGGGAAACAAAATTATAAAGATGTACGCAGTAAGTACTACAACCTCTTTCTCTCTTCTCCTTTTGAATTGCTCCACTAGACCCGCCGTTCCATTCTCCATCCCGGAGTGTTCAGGTGTTGGGGCTGCAAACGTTCATTCTGGAATGTCCTAGTTCTAAGCTGCCACCTGGTGGCTGTTCCGTGTATGTGCGTCAGCCGGCCTCCGCCTGCGCTCGGAATTCGATGCCATTCCTCGGACCTTCTGCATTTTCATCCCTGCGGAGAAGTGCACCTGGCATTTAGGAGCAGTGTGTTACTTACGTGACAGATAAAAAGTAGGAATATGTGCTTCCTTCCCCCACAGCTGCCAGTTCCTGTCACAGAATCATGAACATGTATTACAATACTTTATATCCTTCAGGATAACAACTGTCCCAAGAGCTTAAAATCACGGCAAGGTCACACGTGACTTTGGAGTCTACACAAAACTCTAGTTTTCTCCTTTCCCCAATTGCCGGGTAATCTTTATTTAGAATAGCAGCATCCCATGAGCAGAGACAAAGTCCGTGCGCAGTGTTTGCTGAGCGCCTCTGAGCCGCTGCCTTGAGCTCCCAGCCTTGCGCAGAGACACGCGGGGCTGAGGGACGGTCACTGGAGCGCGATCCCCTACACTGGGGGCTGGGAAAGAGCACTGGACTCTCTCTGAAGGGGTCAGTGATGTCTTCGCAGAAGAACCTAGGCTGAGGGTAAGCCAGGAGGCCGAGAAGGTGAGGAGAGGTTAGACAGTCCAGGCTAAGGGAAGAAGAGCGCAGCGTCTGGGCCGAGGCGCCCCCGCAGCACTGCTCTGGGGCTTCATTTCCAGAGTTTCGGCAGCCCAAGGAGCACTCCAGAATCTGCCTTTTTAACAGGCTGGTTTAAACATTCTTAGGAGAACTGCCCCTCCTACCTTTTTTTCTAACAAAGTCTTACGCTGAACCGTAGCAGATTCCTGAGATGCATCCAGTTCGACCAACCACTGCTTTCTCCAAGGCTTGTTTTCTCTTTCCTTAATATAATTTTCCCATTTCAAAATTACTGGGTCTCAAGCAACAACCACCCACCCCCGAAACAGGACCATAGGCTGGCTGAGACTGATGTCTGCAAGAAGTCACTGGAAAATACACTTCGGTACCTAGCGGCGGAGGTTTGTAAAATAAAGAGCAAGGTCGCGCCCTCTCTTCGTCCAGTAGTAGATACCCACAAATTAGCTCAGGGAAGGACAACCCACCGGCACCAACCCTGAAAGCCTTGGAGTATATAAGGAGGGTCACATTGTAGCAAGTGTGGTCTGTATAGTCAGTAATTAATATCCCACGAAAATAAGAAATATGGTTCAAATGTATTTAAGTATTGAGTGATTCATGCATTATAAATCCATTTAGTGTCATTGTTGGATTAATCGCACTGAATATTTCATCAATCATAAAAACCTGCCACTCGTCATGTGGGGAGGTCTGAGGAACTTTCTGAAGTTTGAAAGGAGTTTGCAATGATGGAAAAGACTGAAAGAACTAGTGTAGTTCTTTACCCCTGTTTTTATCTAGTTAATCCCTGCTTTTTCAGACTGGTTTCTTTCTTTTTTCTTCTTTTTTTTACGATTTTATTTGTCAGAGCAAGAGCAAGAGGAGAGCACAAGCAGGGGGAGCAGCAGGCAGAGGGAGAAGCAGACTCCCCGCTGAGCAGGGAGCCCGACATGGGGCTCGATCCCAGGACCTTGAGATCATGACCTGAGCCCAAGGCAGATGCTTAACCAACTGAGCCACCCAGGCATCCCTCAGAACTGATTTCAACTGGTATCTTTTTCTAGGACCTCTGGGACGGAATCAAACCCTACAAGTTTGAGCTCTCATAGCATCGTGTGCCTTTTAACTTATCACCGTTGCAAAGTGGGACTTGTGTGTGTCAATATTTAATGTTTGTCTCTCACCCGCTGCTCTACAATGTCATAGGGGCAGGACTGTGTCTTTCTGCTCCAGATTGTCTGCCAGCGTGCAGGACAGGTCCTGGCATACACTAACCCCTCATTAAATAGAAATCATTCACTAAGCAAATAAGTACAATAAGTTTTAAAGTACCAAGTCTCAGTCCGGGGAGATAATTACAGAGACAGTATGTAAAAATATATCATTTAGGGCTGTGGTGGCTAATAGATAACTCCAGAGACCTGGATTCAGAAGCAGGTCTCCTTGGAGGGGAGACCCAGACATGTAGAAGAAAGGGAATATGGACTAAATGGAATAAATGATATGGGTAAGTGTCTTCTGCTAGACAAACTCAAGGGCGATTCATCCTTTGTAGACAAGCCAGTGTGTTGGAAAGAGCATTGGATTAAGAGCTAGGACTACTGTCAAGCTGGAATATAACCCTGGACTGTCACCCAACCTCATCTACCATGACTCAGATTCCTCATCTGTAAAATGGGAATGATATTTGCCCTATCTACACCATCAATTTGAAACTCAAGCAAAACAATGGGCCCCAAAGTACATTAGAATTATAAGCGTTTAATAAACACTTATAATGGTGGTATTTTTAAACTATTTTTCTTTCATGAGTCTCCTCTTTAGGGTCTCCTAATACATAATTTATTCCTTATTTTCCCTTTCTAGACCTTCAGGTCTTTCTCAAGTCTCTTAATGAAATGCCTTCTATAGTTTTTCTGGATTTTTTTTTTAATTTTTTATTTGCATTTATTTTATGCAAAACTTATTCCCAGGCCGTAGGTTTTGGGGATACCTTTTTCTTCTGTGCAACCTCCTCTTCTGGTTTGGGAACAATCTGCTCTTTTTCAGTAAGGCACATCTCAGTGTGGCAGGGAGAGCAAACGTGTGGGGTCATCCGGCCAGAAGCCCTGTAAATTCAACATATCTTGGGGGATTTGTTCTCCTGGATGTGCTCAATGACCAGAGAATCTAACCCATGAGTTCACCATTACTCTCTGCATTTCTAAGCATGTGCAGTACAATTCAGCACTCTTTCTGGGCCACCGACCACGTGTGCAGCCACACTCTTTGGCCCAGGCACACCTACCAACTCCACACTATTCTGACGGTGTGGCACACATTGTTTCTGCGAAGCGACATCCTTCAGGTGCTTGGTGTCTTTTCAGATATGCCTATCCTTGATGGCCTGGGCAGATGTGTGTTCTTAAAATGACCATGAAGATTTGAACCTCTTGCCTGCATGATTTCGTAGGGTTTTCTGGGTCAAGTGAATAGCAAGCCATTTTCTGAGATCACCTCAGGCCACTTACGGGAAGAGCTGGATATTGTGTTAATTTTTATTGATCATGCATCTTAATAGTTATCTAAAATGAATCCAATTTCTTAAAGTCTCCATCCATCTCAACGCCTTAGTCCCTCAGCAAAGGGAGAGCCCATGCCATTTCTCCTTACTGCCGTAAAACAGTTCAACACATATTGAGTGCCCACTGTATGTTAGGTGTTGGGCAATACCAACTGAGCACCGTAATCACACTCTCAAAATTTTCAGTCTGGTCTGGTGCAGTAATTTTTTTTTTTTTTTTACAATTTATTTATTTGAGAGAGAGCACACGTGCACATGAGTTGGGGGAACGGGCAGAGAGTTTTAAGCAGACTCCACGTGGAGTCTGACAGAGGGCTCAATCTTATGACCCTGAGATCAGGGCCTGAGCTGAAACCAAGAGTCAGATGCTTAACGGACTGCAAAACTGATTTCCGTCTTTTTTACTGAGGAAAATATTTATCATAAGCATAAGTTAATAAAGAATGGAAGCTCAAGATACCTGAGTACAAGTAAATAGCTACTTCATGTGAATTCTTACCTCCAGCTTCACATCCGATCTCCAGGGAGCACGACAAGAATGAAAGGGGTGCCTAAGCTGAGAGGCTCTCTTTCTGCTAAGGTTTACCTGAACCTCACACCACAGCATACTCATGCTTTCCTTCTTTCCTTGCTCTGGGTCTGCTTCAGTGACTAGAAGCATCTCCATCCCCCAACCAGCTCACTGGAGTTTATCTCTTCCCTCTTGGCTCAGTGCTTTTGACCTCATCATCCATGATTTGACCTCTGGCTTCACCCAAGATTTTGATTTTTGGACCTGGCTCCTGTATGTCTTATAACCTAAGACATACAGCCCGGGGGGGTTGGGGTGGCAACGTGGGCAGCCCTGTCATATTCTCAAGGTGAACTGAATATCAATCTATGGTGGTTATGACGCTAATCACTTTTAAATTTGTGATGTTACAATAGAACTACCGCAAATAATCCTTGAACAATGATGAAGACAAGAGACAAGTAAACCAGTAATTTCCAGGTTTATTTTATTTTCTTTTTAAAAGTAATCTCTATGCCCAACAGAGGGCTCGAACTCACGACCCCCAGATCAAGAGTCACATGTTCCACTCACTGAGCCAGCCAAGTGCCCCCAGTAAGTCCCAGGTTTAGAATAACAAAGACACAGACTCCATTGATTTCATGTGTACATTTCCATGCCTGAATTAAATGGTGTGATTTCTTAAACCCAACTCAAACTGCTATAAAATAAATGTAACTTTTGCTGTATTACAGCTTTTACAAACCTCAGATCAACTTGCCTCCTTAAATCATTATTTGACCACATTACATAATAAGCAGAAGGGTCATTTGTCAGGAATATGAAAGGAATAAGCCTGCAGATAGAATCTTCTCTTCTAAATAGACACGTATGCACTGAAAAGTGTTGATATCGTAAGCACCACTCATACCTACGAAACCCTATCTGGATCAAACTGTTCCCAAATTTTGTGCAAGAAATATTTCTTCAGAATCAGAATGTCCACCCTAATATTCAAGACCTAAATAACAAGTGGAAGAAACAAAAACTTCCAGCTCTATTGAAATAATACACCTAACACAACTGAAGACCATAGAGCATGCCACATGTAGTCCCCTTTAAGCATTCCTGAGAGAACTAATTTCCAAAGAGTAATTAAGTTGCTTGACAAAATTCTAGAGTAGCTGGCTTGTAAGCAATTAGAAAAGAAAATAGTAATTAAAGGACCTGCTCTATATTCACTAAGTCAAATTAAACGAAATACATTTCATATTTTAACACATTTCATGGGCTAGTAGATGAAGAACTGTTAGTCCTGTAAACAATATGCAAGAGCTAGAGATTAGAATTTAAGCACATTCATAAGTGGTTTGATAATTGTACTCAATTATTAATAGATGAAACCTGACTAAAGCAGTCTTTCATGATTTGCTCCTGGGCTAGTTCGGTCATGTGCAATAAGGTCGAGGCCTTGTTTATCCAATTTGCAAGTGAATCTTGGAGTGATAGCTAATGTGTTGAATGTCAAAATTAAAATTTGAAATATGTATGTAGCAACAATGAGCCAAAACCAAAAAAGAAAATTCACTAGTCATAAACAGAAGGTACTAAATTATGAAAAACATTTTAGAGGTTATAACTGGTATAAATTGCTATCAATGCTCATATACTCTTGGAACAATTTTGATGAAAATATGGTTTCTAATACAATGCACATAATAGGGGCGCCTGCGTGGCTCAGTCGGTTAAGCATCTGCCTTCAGCTCAGGTAATGATCCTGGAGTCCTGGGATCCAACAGCCCATCAGGCTCCCTGCTCAGCAGGGAGTCTGCTTCTCCCTCTGACCCTCCCCCCTCTCGAGCTCTCTCTCTAATAAATAAAATCTTATAAAAAAATTAAAGAAGTGTTGACGAGGATGTGGAGAAAAGGGAGCTCTTGTGCACTGTTAGTCAGAATGTAAATCGGTACAGCCACTATGAAAAACATTATGGAGTTTTCTCAAAAAAGTAAAAATTGAACTGTCATATGATCCAGCAATTCCATTTCTGGGTATATATCCAAAGGAAATAAAATCAGGATCTCAAAGATATATCCACACTCCCATGTTCATTGCAGCATTTATAATAGCCAAGACATGGAACAACTTAAGTGTCTACACACACATACACACACATGCACAATTATTCAGCCACAAAAAAGGAAATCTTGCCATTTGCAACAACACAGATAGAAGTTGAGGGCATTATGCTAAGTGAAATAGGTCAGAGAAAGACAAATACTGTATGATTGCCCTTCTGGTGGTTGCCAGGAGAGGATGGAGATGGGCAAAAATGAGTGAAGGTGCTCAAACAGTACCAACTTCCAGTTATAAAATGAGTAAGTCATGGGGAGGTAATGTACCATATGGTGACTATAGTTAATAATACTGTACTGTATATATGAAAGTTGCTAAAAGTAAATCTTAAAAAGTTTTTCTCATCACAAGAAAAAAAATTTGCAACTATGTGACGGACGTTAACCAGACTTACTGTGGTGATCATTTCACAATATAATATTTAATCGCTGTGTTGCACACCTGAAACTAATGTTATCAATTTTATCTCAATTAAAAACAAAGTCAGAGGTGGCAGTTTTGTTATTTTTGATCAGACTAAGAAGTAGAATTATGTAGTTGTTTTGTGGAGATCCCTTAAATGGGATGCCAACATTCTGGAAAATCTCAGGAGCTCAGAAAGTGCTCCACTCAGCTCCACAGCACTAACTTCACAGCCTTAATCATGGTTTTCTTTTTGCTAAGCCATCCTCTCTGTTCAGCTTAATCTTCCCCATAAACTGCCGGGGTTCTGCAGCTTGCCAACTAAAGACATAGCTTAAATTTCAAAAGGCCGGATGCAAAAAAAAAAAAAAAATCTTTCTTGGGAAATTATCTGGTATAAAATCTTTTTCTGCAGAATCCCTAAAGCACCTTCTTGGAAGTATCCAAACTGCAAAAAGTACCAACTAGTACACAAAAAATGAAGCTTCCCACAACAGAGAATGGAAGCATGCTTGGATTATTAAAATACTTCTACTTTAAGTACAAAGTTTTAAAAAGAAATTGAATACAATGTTGCTTAAGGATGTTATCTTAGTAAGATGTTTGCTAGAAGGGTGTTTTTGTGGGGGGTTTTTGGTTCTTTTTTAAGGGATAAATTTATGTTAGGGAACATCTTGCTTAAATTCTAGATGGAGGAACAGCCAGCCATAGGTGGGAAGTGTGTCAGTTCTACAAGAGCATTTTCTATGAATATTTTTGTTAATACAGCCCAACTATTGTAAATGTTTAGAAAATTACTGTTTTCTTATATTTAGGATATTTATGGCAGAATATTTTTTTTACACCAATAATTTGAGTGTCATAGGGACTCAAAACCAAGAAGGTTTGAGAACTGTTCATCTAGTCAAACTAAAATTACTTTATAAACATAAAAATGCTTTTAAGGTGCAATACATCAATTCTACTTAGAAACAGAAAAACAAAGTTAGCATAAAGTAATATTCTTAACACTCATGAATATTTCAAAAAGCTCAGAAAAACTATTTAAGCCCTTTAAGACTACTGAATAACCTAGACAAACATATATAAGCTATTCAAATGGTAATGATATAGAAGCTATTCAAGTGATTTGTTAATATTGCAAAATAAGTTTTCTTCTAGACAGTGGTTTCTTCCTGGTAATTACTGGCTAAGAACTAAGAATGGTTAAAAAATAAAGTGGGTCATAATGCAGAACATGAGGACTATACACACTGCTATATGATCTTTGAAAGTTAAGGCAATAAATCACAAGAGTTCTCATCACAAGGGGAAAAAATCCTTTTTTGTATGTATACATAGGTGTTAACTTACTGTGGTAATCATTTCACAATATTGGTCAATCAGCCATTACACTATACACCTTAACCTTCTACGGTTCAGTACGTCAATTGTATCTCAATAAAATGGGGGCAGGCTGAATAAATTTCTCATCAATAAATCCTGGCCATACATTTGATTACTTAGTATGATTATCAGCTGATTATTCTTCATAAGGATTATTCTAAAAGATATATTATTTTTATTTAGAATACCTCATTATCTCGAGTATTTGTACTTCTTGGAAACAAACACAATGTGTCAGATCTTCCTGCAAAAGTTGAGGATAACAAAAACTAATAACCCTTTAGGATCTATATTCTGAAAGAAAAAAAATATTACTCCAGACTTTCCTGGCAGGATTTACTGAGAGACCTGCCAGATATAATTGGTAGATCTGAACAGTATTAACGAACAGTAAAGATAACAAGCCCTTTGTGTGTTAGCACAATCCTTAAAACCCACAGAGATGAGAGACTAATTTGTCCAAAACCATGTAAAGTTCAACCTGCAGAATCTTCAAAACCATTCTAACCCAAGAAACTAGGCGTGGTTGTCTTAAACATTTTCAGTATCCCTTCTTTTGTATCCACTGTATCCCTCCTTCAGTTTCTGTCCGTGCATTACTCAATTCCCGGGAAATAGAGTCCGTCCTTAGTAAGAGCCACTGTCTGCAAAATGCCCTGGAAAGAGAACATCCACCATGCAGCTTAGGAGAAAGATCAGGTTAAGAGCTGTGGAAGGCCACTGGCTCCTCTCTTCACCTGTTATTCCCCAGTTATTGGGGGGGGTGGGGGGGAGCCAGACCATTTTCAGTTTTTACCTAGATCGGCACCTGCGAGTGCCAACGTACATGAAAAGAACCACTTGCGATGGTTCATTCACAAATTCACAAAAGCTACTGTTTAGCTTTTCTGTTCTGGACAAAAGACAAGTTACTGTAGGTAGCTGCTGACTAAATTAAAAACCTCAAAACAATGTTGAGCAAAAATAGCCAGATATGATTTTTACTGTGTGCTTCCTTTTCTATAAAATATAAAAACAGGCAAAACAACCTGTGGTATTAAAAGTTTGCAGTGGTGATGAGTTATGACTGCAAGTAGAAATAAGGGATTTATGGGATTCTAATGTTTTTTCTTGATCTAAGGTCTGATTACTCAGTCTATTGTTCACCTTGTGCACATTATGCATTATTTTGCCACATTGACAAGTGGGAAATTTCTTTCATTCACATTTCATGTGTTCCTTCTTCCTCTCCATAGAATGAATATAATTCATCTGATTAGGTCTAATCCACATTCACTCCCCTGCCGGGCTCATCTTGAATTCTGTAATGGTATATCCTTCACCATTATACTCTCAAGAATTCCTATTAACACAGGAAACTGTATGGTATAGTTTAATGCAAGCTTGCCAGTTAAGTACATAATGGAATACACACATTTATCTTTCTCATTTCAGCAGTGGGGGTGTGGCAACTGTCACCTCTCTCAGCCCCAGGACTGGACAACTGCTGTCAGATTAGGGGGAAATACAGGTTGTAATACCCATTTTTTTTGAGGCTCCTTTTCATTCCACGTTTTTCAAAATTGTATTGCATAATCAGAAAATTATATTGACACTAAGTGGTATCATGGAACGAGTACTTTATTCATATTTCTATCATGAGTTTTATACTACATGTATTTACATGTTTTCTGGGTCACAAAGGCTAAAACGTCATTGCCTCCTCAAAAGATTTATTCTTTTGAGTAGCAGCACTAACGGATTTCTATAAAAGTTATGATTCAATGAAGGTCATAATTAATACTTATTAAGCAACACAAAAGGTGTATGATATTGTACTTGGCAGTATGTTCTTACAACCCTGATACCTTACTTAAGGGTAACTTCTCCATATAAAAGTGTTTATTAACCTGTTAACTAGCTTTCTACCTGGTTGCTAACAGGACTTGAAAATCTTGCTGCATAAACACTTGACAAAATAGCCTTATAAGTTGATTAACATTTGAAAGAAAGATAAAATAGGTTTATAAAGTTAAATCCAACATATAGCATCAGCATGTGGTAGCCTTCTCCTATCCACTTTTTCAAGTGCAAAATAATGGGTTATCTCCTACATGTCTTCCGGGGTGAGTTATGAGAATTAAATGCTATCATGTTTGCCTCTAGACAAAATTTTAATTAGACACACAAGTAGGAGAAAACCACTTTTAATTGAAAAATAAAGCAATACATCTCAAATAAGACTCTGTTCAACAACATAAACTGTAACTTGCCGAGGGAAATCGCTTTCTTAGAAGTGGTACTGTGAAATTTAGGTATCAGCAATCAATAGTTTCCCTCCTTTATTCTGACTCAGCTATAAGCATATTAAAAATAAGGACCTTCTCATGAATTTAAACTGTAAATCTGTAAAGCCTGTCCCTATTCTTAATCCATTGACAAAAGGTGAGATTTTAAACAAACATTTCTATACTGAGGAGTTCCCATAACAGCAAACAGTCAATATTTTCCTTATGAAAAGTTTATAGGAAAGACACACAAGACTATTATTGATATTTAACTAATCCACAAACCTCAAAACACAATTTCATCAAGATGATCTCTACTACAGTTTTCATTTAAAGAAGTTCTCAAATCTCAGAATGGTTTAAAACTTGATATACTGGAAGTATTAACTTTGAAAGAAAGTAGTAAAGTTATTGCTTTAAATTGGAAAACCTATGGTCAAAAATCTTTTTAAAAAGAGTTCATTAAATAGCTGTTCTTACAATTACACTCATGTAACTGCAGATAGTAAACATCACTCTTTCGAATGACGGAACAAAGGCATATGTTCATCAAGATGTATGGCTTTTTTGGTGATTGTTATTACTACCATAGTCATTATTGTTTGACTGAAAAAGGTTTTTACAAAACTCCACTTCCAAAATTAACATTTTTATTAAATCAAGTTAAAAAAAATGTTCACTGTAGAAAAGTCAACAAGGGTTTTTAACAAAACCAAAATATACCCTTTCATACAATATATGTATATATTAGCAGCAAACTACTTCTGAGATTTTCTTTTATGTTCTTTAGTTATTTTAAAGAAAGCTGTTTTAAACAATGCATATTAGTATGGAATGTCAGCTAATACACTCCTCTTTTATTCTGTGATTTAGGCCTTCTAATACAAGTTATTTTATGATTCTCATTAATAAATACTAAGAATAAACCCAGTTTTGACTAAAAAGTAGTGAAACAGTGGCTGGTGGCATCCATCTCATTACTTCATAGTCATGCATTATCTTTGAGAATAACAAATGAGCACCATATAAACAAGGTAACTACGTGTGTGTGTAAATTCAACTTTTAAAGGTGTAATAGTAGCCAACTAGACCACTTAGCATTTGGCTGTTACTTTTTAAAAATTTGGTGATATATAAAAATTTAATCAAATCAGATACTCAATCCCATATTGCTTGTCCATTTAAAAAATCTTAATAGAAATTCTGTATATAACCTGACAAATTGCATGCATATGTGCGTGTATATACACATACAAAAGTGTATGCATATATACATATACATCTTTAGCTTTGAACGAATTTCTAAACTGAGATGAAGCCAAACCTCTCATTTAAATAAACATATAGAATATGATAACACCAACTGGAAGTTTCTAAGAAAAGTTTCATCTTAGCTAAAGAGAAATACTGGCTACTGAAAATTTTGAGGCCAAAGAGCTGCAATTCAGCTTAACAAACTCTAGGCTTACAAATTAGTCAGCCGAACAAACAGGATTTGAAACCGCCTGCCTAAGAAATAAATTTTTCTCTTAGTATTTCCTTCTAAGGCAAAAAGGAAATATCTTTACAATGAACTTTCACTTTTTAAAGAGTTATAATTATTAAAGAAATCTCACTAGTCTTCAAAAATACTAAACATTATATAAATACAATTTTCTTATAGTTGAATTCTTCAGCTAGAATCTGTATTAAAAAAGTTTCCTTTGGATTGTTTCATTTAGCACTTCAAGTCTCCATTCTGCAACTCTGGTAACTGGCTCAGATTTGGTAGATTTCTATCAATCACCCCTTTCAGAATGTGCCACTGCGTGTTACCTGTGTACAAGAACATCAATGGGAGGAACTGCACCAAATTCCAAAAGCAACAAAAGGAAAAATTCAAGACTGTGTAATATAAAAAAAGATAAGTACAACATGGAATCCCTTTTGTTCATTACATTAATGAATATAATCCTTTCAGTATTTTTAAAGATAATGTCCTAACTTTCATTTTTTAACTTATGAAGAAGATGAAGTTTTTAGATGGCCCACCTTTATTTTTTAATTAAAAAACTAAATCAATAGACTGAATTACTTTTATTAATATACACATCAAGTTACTGAAACGGTGACTTCATGTAGTTTTCCCCTTAAAGATGGCACTTGCAGGTACAAAGATGCAGAGATGTCTATAGCCTTCAGATGTTTACCTGAAAAGATTCTTCAACAGCAGTTTGATACTGGGTTTCCTCATCTAGCTGAAGATTCTAAAAACAATGACATTAACATGTCAATAGGAAAGACATATTCCACTACTTAATACTTTGTCCAATACATTACACACACTTGAAACGGTTTATGTTACAATATAACTTTAGTAATTAAGTTCAGTTGTAATTATTTAAGTATAACTGATAAACAACAAATGGGATCAGCAGAGAATGAAATCTGAAAGTTATAGTGCTTTATGATGTCATTAATTAAAAGTACAGTTAGAGATAACCTACAACTGTAAGTGATAATAAATTCCATCATCTCTAGAAAAGAATGTCAAATGTCTGAAAATAAATTCATTTTAAAGAAAATAAGCATTTATTGAATTAAGAGAACTGAACAGCAGCTTCTTAATCCTAACATGAAACTAAAAACTACAGTTCGCTCAATCTTAGTTACTCCACTCTCCTTCACTTAATTCTACTTGCTATCATTTATGTCCCATGGGTTTGCTTTAAAATAGGATTCCAGGGGCGCCTGGGTAGCACAGTCGTTAAGCATCTGCCTTTGGCTCAGGACGTGATCCTGGTGTTCTGGGATCGAGCCCCACATCAGGCTCCTCCACTGGGAGCCTGCTTCTTCCTCTCCCACTCCCCCTGCTTGTGTTCCCTCTCTCGCTGGCTGTCTCTCTGTCAAATAAATGAATAAAATCTTTTAAAATAAATAAATTAATAAATAAATAAAATAGGATTCCACTTGGGGCGCCTGGGTGGCGCAGTCGTTAAGCGTCTGCCTTCAGCTCAGGGCATGATCCCGGCGTTCTGGGATCGAACCCCACATCAGGCTTCTCCACTGGGAGCCTGCTTCTTCCTCCCTCACTCCCCCTGCTTGTGTTCCCTCTCTCACTGGCTGTCTCTCTCTGTCAAATAAATAAATAAAATCTTTAAAAAAAAAAAAAAGGATTCCACTTGACAATCTCAAATAATTAAAATTATATACTCTTCTGTGGCAAAATAAAACAATTAGACAATTAGGTCAAAAGTGGTTCATAAAATATATTTTTGTTTTTCCAAATCATAGTTCTCCACAGTAAACTTTCTTAAAATGAGAATTTAAGACTCTACATTTCATAAAAATGCTAAAATCATAAAAGTACACCTGAATTTTACATACGTTTGAGCTGTTATTTTAAAACAATATGACTAAAAATGCAAATTCCACAAAATAAAAAAACACTTATCAATAATGACATAATTTCAACCCTGGAGAGAGCAGAGAAAAATGTAAATTCTGTTCAAGCCATTGTCAGAACTGCACATGCCTGTGCTTACCTAACCTGGAAAGTAAGTATCAGCCATTCTGTCAGGATTAGTATTGAATTAGATATGGTTCTAATTCACTGCAGTTGAATAAAATGTAATTTCACAATAAAAGAAAAGCTATCTAATTTCTTTAAAAAATTATCATGACACATTTGGGAGGTAGAAAGTAAGCCCATGTTTTGCTTTAGGGATTTGTTTTTATATTATATAACTTCCCTCATGCCCTGTTAAAGCCATCATCTAAGACCAGAATCTACTCAACCTGGCTTTATTTAATAATTAAGCTCCCTCGTTTTTAAAAAGAATGTGTCTCAGGGTGCCTGGGTGGCACAGTCAGTTGGGTGTCTGCCTTTGGTCAGTCCTGGGGTCAAGCCCCATGGAGGGCTCCCTGTTCAGCAGGGAGCCTGCTTCTCCCTCTCATTCTGTCCCTCCGCCACCTCGTGACCTCTCTCGCTCTTCCATTCACTCTCTCAAATAAAATCTTTAAAAACAAAAAAAAAAAAACAGAATAAAAAGAATGTGTCTCATATGTAGCTTTGAGAAATCTATTATAATAAACAACTTATACTACATGAGAAATACATTCTCCTTCATCTGTTGTACCAGTTTTACTTCTCTAAGCAGGTACAATTATCCCTTAAATCTAGACAGTTTTCACATAAATCATTTTGTCAATCTGGGGGTTTGCTCTTCTTCTATTAATTATCTCTCTAGAACAGGAGGTGAAGAGCAAATTCAACTTTTACCATTTCCACAAACCAAAGTTCATCTGTATTATTCTAAAAACAGAACCTGCTCTATAACCAACCAGTATGATACATCAGCTTGTCTCAAAACTCAAGTCTAGATTGAAAAAGTTAATTTAACCTGAATATTTACAGGGTATTTTCTTAAGCTTAAAGAATTTCACTTACCACAAATTCTCCATAATCAAACTGATGTCTTTGATTTAGATGACTAACGAAATTTCTAGTAATCTGGCTAGGATCTCCCCAAGGAAGAGACACACAAATAGGACATGTCTATGAGAAACAGAATGTTTTAAATATAAAATAATGAAAATATCCAAACATACTAATTAAGTATTAAAACAACACAAGCTTATGTTACTGAAAATGTCTACATGAAAACCATTTCTAAGGTCCAAATTTCAAGACAAGATCATTTCCTGACCAAACTACGTCAGATAAATTATAATAATCTAACACAACACAATAAAAAGAGATATACATTCTATTATTTATATCTCCGACCACACAACTGTTTGAACAGAAACATCACACTCAACCGTTAATAATACCAATCATAGTTGCTATCATTAACTAGTATGTAATCTCATTTGAGCCACAACTAACGATAATTATTATTAGTTTACTTTTATTTATAAGTAAAATAAAAGTGAAGTAAACTTTAAATCATATCCTTAAGGTTTTAAATAAAGGACACGCTAAGAAGTGAATGGATGACACCCTCAAATCAAATAAGAAACAATTTTTGGTAACTGGACTCTAGCTAAAGTTTGTGCTGTGTTGCAGGAACAAAAATTTGCCAATGCAATATAAAACAAATGAAATCTCTTAAATGTGAGATTTTTCCTGGAGAGATCTTTGGCAATTGTATTTTATTTAACAGTAACTGACCGTCCCCCTAATGAGCAGAGTAGGTGGTGTGTCTCCCTTAGTACTATGTGAGAGTTTAAGGGCAGCCTCAGTAGTTACTGAGGCATCTTCTTTCCCAACTTTTTCTAGCACAACCAACTAAAACTGCTTAGAAGTACCTATAATCCTTATTTTATTTATAAAATTTTCCTTCTACTCTTATTTCTGAAGAAAATATTTATATATCAAAATGTACAGCTGAAAAGGAAGTATCTCTTCCAGCTCAGTTTCTCCTGTACCATCCACAGTTGAAATCACTTACCTGTGTAACTCATGTTCCAAAAGAGGACTTGTAGGACCATTAACACAATGCTGGAATCCCGCACTCCACTCTGTCTCCCTCATTCATCAAAAAGGTCTCACCCCTTTCTTACACAGCCTCAAAATGGCATCAAAAAGATATGTACGCATCAAAAAGAAAGTATGATTCTTTTCCTTCCATGCTTTATGCATTCATATACTAGATTCTGCAAGGATACAATTAAAAATACCTACTGACTTTATTCTTATTTTTAAGTGCTTTCACCTGCAGCAGATCCATCAGACCAGATCCAGTTGCCTGCATCATATAGACTAAGAAACTGAGAGGCCCCGACAGAGGTTGGGTCTGCCACTCCTCAAATGAAAATCCCCAGTTCACCTTTCATGACTTCATTCTCCTCCAGGCTGTTCTCCTACATTAGCCTTACAATAAGGATCTCCCTTTCTATAAGTGAGTTACTAGAATTTTAAATATCTCGTTTTGCTTCACAGTCATCAATTTCTAGTTGACAAAAATCTACCTTAATGATAATGCCCCATCCAAATTTAAATCAACTACTTTCCCTTATACACATGAAATGAAATAAATGGAACAGCATATTTAAGCAGAGGACTGTCTTAAACATAGGTACTTACCACAGGAACTATCTGAAATAGGTGATTACTGTTACAGTGATCCAGTAAACGCTGTCTGGTAAAATTTGATTCTTGACACAAGGGACACTTAAAGGTAGGATGCCCAGAAGAACTATAAAATAATTTTAAATGAAATGTACTTAAGGTGAAATCATAACATAAAAATGACACTTTTCTATTATTTGACCAATTATTTTAAGTGTCTTTTTTTTTTTTTTAAAGTATACTTATTATTCAAAGATTCCCTCATTTTGAAAAAACTATTTTCAGGAAGTGATCTACAACAGATGTTCCCAAACAATCTGAGTTTACAGTACCCTTAAAATATTTCAGTACATTTTTTCATGGTGCCTTTGGCCTAAACAAAAACAACAAACCTAGCTGCCCCATGTATTAAGCAGTTACATCCAAACAAGTTAAATTTAGTCATTTGTGTAAGGCCAACAGATTTCTCTATAACTTCCTTGAAAGTTGTAAATACCCTGTGCTGTCCCATATCTAGGAACTCAAAACTTTTTAAAAGATTCCCATCAACGTCAGATCTTTAGTCTATCCCAGTCTCTAGGACTCTAACATACAAAATTCATAGGAAAAGTGAAAAACAAAATGATCAATCATCAGAATGATTGACGTTTCCAAAACATTTTGAGGATCATGCATCCCTGAAGTTTAATACCTCGGAATTTCGGCAAGGGACAGTTTAATACTGACATCTCTACCTAAATTATACACGGAAGAAACCTGACCACAGTGAAAAAAGAGATCTAAACTATTCTAATTTAATGTGATCTGTAAAAGCATCTGCAGCATTTATTTCTTAATTGCTAATCTAGCATTATGTCTGACGATTTCACTGAATAAAAAAATTTTAATTAAAAAATGTATTATAAAGTGACAGATATTATGTACTAAAGTAGCAAAATTTTCAAAAGCTTACCTTGTATTCTCTTGATAAGTTTCTGTGTTATCAGATGTAGATGTTTCACTCCTATTACTTGAGAAGCATAGAAGGGGAAAAGTTAATACCTCAAGTAAGAAAGCATATTACAGATTCATTAACTTCAATTGCTAATGAAATGACTAGTCTGAATTTGTTTTAAAAGCCTGAACTTCAGGATGCCTGGGTGGCTCAGTCCGTTGAGCATCCCAACTCTTGATACTGGCTAAGGTCATGATCTCAGGGTTGTGAGATCAAGCCCCATGTAGGCTCTGTGCTGGACACTGACCCTGCTTGAGATTCTCTCTCTTCCCCTCTGCCCCTCCCCAACTTGCACATGCATGCCCTCCCCACCCCAAAAAATAAATAAAGGCCTGAACTTCAAATAGTTCTGAACTGTGAAATAATTATAGCATTATATTTTAAATAAATTCTGGAAAGAAAACTGCTTATTAAATCTTTATTTACATCCTTTAAAATTAACTTATGCAGTTACAAATATATAGAAAATATAGAATTTTGCAGAATTATCTTAAATCCCTAGCATGATAATATTTCCCCAGATTCTTCAGACTTTCAAAGAGACTCTTCTACCTAGACTACCTAGTTTTTGAAAGTTGGGGTAGAAGCAAGAATCTGTGAACTTTTGACTTGTAACTAGAATATGGTTTAAAGTTGCGGCCTTCAAAGTAGAGTAGGTTTAAGAAAATATTTAAATGTTCATTATGTTCGTATTTTCCAAAAAGGAACTAGGCTTTCCAACATTTAATATACAGAACAATCTGACATCCTCAATGGGACCCTGTGCTGGAGCCATATGTCATATGCAGTATTAGAGAAATCCAGAGGGAAGAGTAGTTATATTCCAAATGGGGACTGTCACTTACGCATTACAGAATTTCATCAAAGTGGTCAATTTTACAGAAACAAGGCCTTTCAACAGCAGAAACATTAACAGAAATGAGACACGCAGTGACCAAAAAACTGTACCATACAGAGGTCTGCTCTTATATCTCAATATCAGAATTAAAAGAGTTGTTAAATCTAGAAAAAAGCTTATTCATTTTTCTTTTATAAAAAAACAAGCATTACTATACCAGCTGGCTAACAGATGTTCTTTTCTTTTTGAATTTCCTTTTTTGATTTGTTTTTCATAATAAAGCTACATACAACAAGGTTGTATTTGGTGTAGACACCCTCCCAATGACAGTTCCTTCTATGAAGATAACCATGTTAGCTTTCCACATACATCTATCCTATGCTGAACCAGCAAGCAACCTTCCCAGTTTTCACACCCAAAGAGAAGACTAGTAAACCACTATTTTCTGCACCTTTCCAGCAGATACTAATCTGTCTCTTCAGGCAAAGGTGACATTTTAACAATGTGAAGACTAAACACCTTTTTAAAATAAACTCAAACTATGGTGACTGCATTTATTAAAGAGATGTTATGTATTTGTCACCAAAAACAGTATGTGTCACCTATTTTTTAAAAATCTTGTATCTATATTTTTAAACTTCGTAACAGATTTCTCTAATTGGTTTTAAAGTCTTACAAATAAGAGTACCTGGCTTGCTCAGTTGGTACAGAATGCGACTCTTAATCTCAGGGTCGTGAGTTCAAGCCCCACAATGGGCGCTGAGCTTACTTAAAAAAATTAAAATAAAAAACAAATAAAATCTTCCAAATAAATATAATCACTGGTTTTGAATGTGCCCTTTAAAAACACTGTACAACTTCTGATTGGTTTATAAGAACAACTATAACATCATTAGGGAAGATGAAAATTTCAATAAAAGCCCTTTTGACATTTAGTGGATGGAACTGAAAATTTTAGGACGCTCAACCTATGACATACTTCTACCATTTGGATCTATAACTTCTGCATGGTAGGTATCTTTTTTTGGCCATGACAGTCAGCAAAATCAAGTATCAAACTAAACAGAATTTAGTTCCAAATCTTTGATTATGTCACAGTGTTAAACTAAGATTTAAAAAAATTTCAGGGGAGCACCTGGATGGCTCAGTCAGTTAAGCGTCCGACTCTTGATTTTGGCTCAGGTCATGACCTTAGCGTCGTGAGACTGAGCCCTGTAACAGGCTCTGCGCTCAGCTGAGAGTCTGCCTGACATCCTCTCCCTTTCCCTCTCCCTCTACCCCCCAACTCATGCACGTATGTGCATGCTCTCTCTCTCTAAAATAAGTAAATCTTTAAAAAAAGATTCTAGAAAGTATAGTCAACAATATTGGTTTTAGTAAAAGTATTACTAAAACTTTAATAAAAATGTTTCGTTAAGCAGAGCAAAATTTATTTTTAAAGTAATGATTTCAGGGGTGCCCGGGTGGCACAGCGGTTAAGCCTCTGCCTTTGGCTCAGGGCGTGATCCCGGCGTTATGGGATCGAGCCCCGCATCAGGCTCCTCTGCTATGAGCCTGCTTCTTCCTCTCCCACTCCCCCTGCTTGTGTTCCCTCTCTCGCTGGCTGTCTCTATCTCTGTCAAATAAATAAATAAAATCTTTTAAAAAAATAAAAATAAAAATAAAGTAAGGATTTCATCTTTAGCTCACTCCAATTTTGCATCCTTTAAATGTACATAAAGTATTAGTATTATAAAATACATGCATAGTGTTTATTTTATTTTTATTTATTTTAAGATCTATTTATTTTAGAGAGATAGAGAGATGAGAGGGAGACAGGGAGAGGGAGCAAAGGGAGAGGCAGAGAGAGAGCAGCAGACTCCCTGCTGAGCACAGAGCCTGATGCAGAGCTGGATCTCACAACCCTGAGACCATGACGTGAGCTGAAACCAAGAGTCAGACACTTAACCAACTGAGCCACCCAGGTGCCCTACACACATAGTTTTTAAATAAACATACATATACTATGAATGCACGCTTGATTTTTTTCACTGATGGGGTATACAATCACAAAAGTGATTTAAAACATTTTAATATCAAATTTAATGCCCTTTTCAAATGCTTTCTCCTTTCCCTCTCCCATTACAGTTCTCTATTTTCCATTATAACTGTCATTATCATCATTCCAGCCCTTCCTAATCATCCTGTACCATGTCTGGGTTCAACAACAGAAAATCTATTACTGGCACCATATTATCAATTAAAATTTTTAAAAGATCATTTCATTTGATACGAAAAAACCATTCAATAAAATTCAACCTCCATAATGGAAACAAAAACAAAAAAATCTTCATCATTCACAATGCTTTTAAAAATATAAATGCCTACACTTTAAGTATCAGAATATCTGGGAGTGGTGTCAAATGTCTGTAATTTTTAATTCCATAAAAGATTCCTATTTGAACAGAACCATATAATGGGGAAATCTTAAATTCAGTGGGAAATCTTAAATTCAGTGTGATATCATTATGACACAGATAAAAAATACCTATGTTAAAAAACTACAGTAAACATAATATTTAACAGTAAAATTTTAGATGCATTCCCACTTAAAATCAAGAACAAGAAAAAGGTATCTGCTATTTAATATTGGACAGAGATCCTAGTTAATGCAATAAGTTATGACACGAAGCACTAAGAAATAAAATTACATTAAAAAAACAATTTTCCACATTATAAGTCTAAAAGAATCTACAGGTAAATTATTTGGAACTATCTGAACTAGTAAGTCAACAGGTGCTAAATACAACCTTAACGTAAAAACCTGTACTATTCCTACTCACTAGTAATAATCACTTAGATTACAAAACAGGAAAAAAGATCCGTCTGTATAGCAACAAAAGTTCAACTAGGAAAAGATACAACAAAACATATTTACATATGCTCTAAATGGAATTCTTTAAGCACATTTTTTTTAAAATGCTCTTTTAAAAAAAGAGATGGGGCACCTGGGTGCCTCAGGTGATTAAACTTCTGCCTTCAGCTCAGGTCATGATCTCCTCAGGGTCCTGGGATGGAGCCCCATGGCGGGCTCCCTGACTTTCCCTCTCCCTCTGCGCCACACGCCCATTCATGCCCTCTTTCTCTCTCTCAAATGAATTAAAAAAATGTTTTTTAAAAAACTGGGAGGGGGCACTTGCGTTGGCTCAGTTGTTAAGCATCTGCCTTCAGCTCAGGTCATGGGCGCCGCATCAGGCTCCCTGCTCAGCGGGGAACCTGCTTCTCCCTCTCCACGCTGCCTCTCCCTCTCCAGCTACCCCGTGGCTTGTGTTCCCCTCTCACTATCTCTATCAAATAAATAAATAAAAATCTTAAAAAAAAAAAATCACATAAAAAAAAATGGGGAAGAGAGCCTGTATTTCTAGGCGAGAAAAATCAGGATCATACGTCAATTCCCTCCAAATCTATGATTTTATTATAAATTCAACCTCTATAATGCTTCTGATTAAAATCTCTACAGAGATTTTCAGGAGAATCAAAAGTCTGATCTTAAATTTTATATGAATATCAAAGGGACAAGAACAGCAGGGACAATTTTAGAAGTAAATCAAAAAAGGAAACTTTCCTTATCTGACACTAAGACTTATTGTTAAAGCCACAGTAATTAAGATAGCCTGATATTAGAGAAATAAACAAATGAACCAACAGAACAGAACATAGAGATGTGTAGGACTCAAATGGCACTGTAAATCAATGAGAAAAAATTGACCCAACTAATGTACTGGGACAAATGGCTAATCACATGGGGAAAATTCTTCCTACCCCACATTATTCATCCGAAATAAATGCAAAAGGCAAAAGCTTTAAAATGTTAAAGAAGAAAATATCTTTTTTTTATAAAAATTTTTTATTATGTTGTGTTAGTCACCATACATTGCATCCCAAGTTTTTGATGTAAATTTCCATGATTCATTAATTGCATATAACACCCAGTGCACCATGCAATACATGCCCTCCTTTAATACCCATCACCAGCCTATCCCGATCCCCAACACCCCCTCCCCTCTAAAGCCCTCAGTTTGTTTCCCGGGGTCCATAGTCTCTCATGGTTCTAAAGTAGAAAATATCTTATAACCTTGACATAGGAAAAGATTTCTCAAACATGACACAAAAAGCAAAAATCATAAAGAAAACAATTATATGTATACATATACAAATAAAAATATATTTTTGTATGTCAAAAGATACTAGAACAAGACTAGCGAAAAACTGAGCAATTTGCAATCAGGAAAAAAAAAAGCGAAATAGACAATAGTAGAAAAGCTTCTGCACAGCAAAGGAAACAATCAATAGAGTGAAAAGACAACCTATGGAATGGGAGAAAATATTTGTAAACTGTGTATCTGATAAAGGGTTAATCTCCAAAATATATAAGGAACTCCTACAACTTAATAGCAAAGAAACTACCAACCCAATTACAAAATGGGCTAAAAACCTTAATAATTCTCCAAAGATGATATACAAATGACCAACAGGTATATGGAAAGATGCTCAAGGTCACTAATCATCAGGGAAATGCAAATCAAAACCACAATGAGCTATCATCTCATACGTTATGATAGCTATTATCAAAAGAACATAAGACAAGTATTAGTGAGGGTGTGGAAAAATTGGAACCTTTGTACACTGTAAGTAGGAATGCGAAAATGGTACAAGACTTTGGAAAACAGTAGGGACGTCCCCCCCCAAAAAACAAACAAAACTACCATGTGATTCAGCAATCTTACTTGTGGGTATTTATCCAAAACAACTGATATCAGGATCGTGAAGAAATATAGCATTCCCATGTTCATTGTGGTGCTATTCATAAAAGCCAAGAGGCAGAAACAATCTTGTGAATGTATTAAACACAAAGATATGAATGGATAAAGAAAATGTGGTGTATATATACACAATTGATTATCCAGCCTTAAAAGGAAATCCTGCAAATGAATGAATCCTGCAAACGACAATAAGAATGAACCTTGAGAATGTTCTAAGTTCAATAAGCCAGTCACAGCACAAATACTGTATGATTTCACTTATATGAAATATGAAATGCAAAACAGTCAAACTCACAGAATCAAAGAACAGAATGGTGGCTGTCAGAGGCTAGGAGAGAGTGAAACGGGGAGTTACTAATCAACATGTATAAAACCTTAGTTATGCAAGATAGGTTCTAGAGATTTGCTGTACAACACTGTGACAACAGATAGGAATACTGTATTAAACACTTAAAAATCTGTTAAGAGGATAGCTAGCTAGCTCATGTTAAGTATCCTTTCCAAAATTAAAAAAAAAGGAAAGGGGCCCCTGGCTGGCTCAGTTGGAAGACTCTGCAACTCTTGATCTCAGGGCTGTGAGCCCCATGCTGAGAGTAGAGATTACTTAAAATAAAAACTTTTTTTAAAAAGGGAAGAAAAAAGAAAATTGTGCATGACTATGCCATTTAATGCTAAATTAAACTGTGATACTCCTTAAGGCAGTTTTCAAAATACTAAAGTATCTCATTTCTAGTCTTTTAAAAATATGAAGAAAAATCTCAAGGCCTATGCTTATGTGCTTTACAAAACAGCAAAAAAAAAAAAATTTAATTCTGAGTAAAAATATGTATATATATACTTGTAATGCATGGAATAAAAGGATTGGCATCTACAATATATAAAGAATGCTTATAAATAAGGAAAAGTCATTTTACCTAATGCTTGTACCAGATTCCTTAATAAAAAGTTATTTAGCAGGGGATCTGGGTGGCTCAGTTGGTTAAGCATCCAACTCTTGATTTCGGCTCAGGTCATGATCTCAGTGTCATGAGATCGAGCCCTGCATTGGGCTCCTCACTGGATGTGAAGCCTGCTTAAGATTCTTTCTCTCTCTCCCTCTCACTGTGCCCGCCTACCCCACGCCCAGTACACATGCTCTCTCTCAAAAAAAAAAAAAAAAAAAAAAGTTATTTAGCCACTTAAAATGTTCAACATCTTGGAGAGAAATCTCTTAGGAACAACATAAGACTGCTTGTAACTTTCATTCTTTCAGTCTTTGTGAAGAGCTGTATTTGGACTAAACTATATGCACCTACTGATATCTACTGATTAATATCTACAAAGAGTCAAAATTAGTAAGAAAAGCCTACAACCAGACCAAACAATTTCCAAGGAAGATAAAATGTGTCTGGTATCTTAATGATTATATGTATCTTCCCTCCCTCTCCTTCTCTTCCTCACTTCTAGAGGCTAAAGAAAACAGCATACACTTTATATGTTAAAACCAGAATTTTATTGTTATCAACTAGAAATGGCCTTAAACAACTAGCACTGCTATATAATTATGACCAACTACCTCATACTAACACAATAATTTTGTTAAACATACTCTAACATTTATTACTTTATAGTAAATAGTTCTACCCTGAATGATTCGACTGAAACTAGTGGGCTAGTTCATCTTGGATTATTCAACTGGAAGTTAAACTGTTTATATATACAGAAAAGGGACTGTGTCTGTTTTACTCATCCCTGGATATGCTAGAACATGTACAGTGTGCCCAAGAGTTTAACAGTACAATAAATCTATGTTGAATTAATAAAATGATCTATGGATTTATTTTGAAATTTTTTTCACTGCTGAGATAGGTACATGCAAACACCACTTTAAGAATTTCCACAGCCATGGAGTTCAGAGTTTATATTATCCATTTGTACTTATGAGGGAATACTGTGAAATGTACTGAGAAAACACATGCTCTACTCCCAGGTAGTCCTTTGACTTTGCCACATAGAGGTCTTTAATAAAGCAATTAATTTTCATAAAATGCCACCAAATCCTTCTCAGCTATTAATTTTATGGCTCTGTTCTTAATCAGCAATATAAAATGTATCTGTTCTCCAGTTACTTGGCAAATAGTAAGGCCTTAAATTCTCCAAAATGAGCTGTTTATCAAAAGCTTAGCTGCTAGCAATAATCTTCATGGAGAACTGCATGAATATACAGATCCTCTCCATTCTAGCACCACACCTAGATTAAGCCAGAATATCAGAAAAGCCCCTGGAAGAAAAGTTTTAACAACAATAAGGTATTATCATATGCTACGTTGAAGGAGGCCTTTAAATTACAGCCCTATGTACCTTGTTTTGTATTTACCACAGGGAAGATGACGTTTAACTGCATAGCTTCTTCTTTTGAGGATGCTTTGGGCAAAATCATTTCAGTATCATTTCTTTTAGTATCAGGAATAGCTGTGTTTTTCATTAGAAACTATTCTGTTTACAATATCATAGACAATGTTAATAACATAAGGGATGTTTTCTTCTTTGTACTAGCTACTTAGAAGCTATGAAACATAGTTGATAGGATTATTACAATATATTTGGCTACTAACTGAAATCTTTATATGCTGGGTATCTTCTGCCCCTCCAGATCTTCTCTCCTCCATTTTTCATCATGCTTTTTGTGTACTGAGAGACTAACCTGCATCAACAGGCTCCCCTCTCTGCTTCCCAGTTGGGTTCAGCCCAGCAGGCAATTGGGAGGGTAAAACAAGAGGAGAGTTAGGATATTTATTTCCCAGACTCCTTCCTAGCAAAACTGCCTCAGCTGGCTGCAATCCTCCCAACTGCCCTCTCTACAGAGCTTACTTTCTCCAAGTTCTGGTATCTACTTCCTCCCCTCCCCTGCTTTCAGCAGACCCAGAGTACATCACTCACTACTTATGATTTCCAGCTGCTCACATAGTGTACCCAACACCTTACTCTTTGAAAATAGGCCCTTTAATAAAATCTCCTCAAACTACCTAATTTGAGCATACTATCTGTCTCCTCCCAAGACCCTGACTATATTCTGGCTTCATATCTTCTATTTCCTACCATTAAAAAAACAAACAAACAAAATCATTTTCTTTTCCTTCACCAATTTCCTTACTAATAATTCATACACAAACCCAATTTTTCCATTACAATTAGAATTCTGCACAGGATATAAAAATGAGTAAGACCAAGAAGCCCATTCTAGACTTTAAAAAGAAAGACAGTTAACAAATAAATTATTAGAGGTCCTCATTGGAGAATAAAGAACAGTTGTACTAAAAGGAAGAAAGTCTAGAGGTCAGGGAAGATTTTACAGAGTGATTAACACTTGGTCTAAATCTTCAAAGAGAAGAAAAAGCCCACTGACTGGCAAAGTGTGGGTTGGGGTGGTGGGAAAGGGGACTACTACTGGTAAAAGTATGGAGGTGAGGGAATGATGAGAGTGATAAATAAAAACTACCATTTACCAAGCAAGGTACTATTCAATATGCTTTGCCTTTACTAACCTATTTATTGGCTCCCAACCCAATCAGATATTAATAGTATTATTACCACACCCCTTTTTAAAACAGATGAGAAAACTGAGGTGCAGTTTCTTGCCAAAATCATATAATTAGTAAGTGACAGAGCCTGGGACCCAGGCAGTCTGACTCCAAGAGTTCATTTTTTTAAAGTTATTAACTTATACTGCTTCTCAAGGATGGCAAGAAAATGGCACAAATAATTCAACATAGCTAAGACATATGTTGCAATGATGGTTAGCCAAGAAAGAGAAAGGCTAAAAAAGGCAAGGCAAGTGCCAGATCAGAAAGGGCTTTAGAATAAAGAATTTTGTCTGATAAAACAGTTGTTGGATTTTAGATCCTGGAACCTCTTGAGAATCTCAACATTCTTTCTTCAAAAGAATGCACATACACAAAACATTTGGCAGTTTAGGTAGTTCACAGAGTCCTTACTGGCCCATGCAATTCAAGATGAGAAACACTGCTATGGGGTCATGTTAAGTCATGGACAAGGTACAAGGAGAAAGGTGTAAGGACAGGCAGAAAGAGATGAGAACTGCACTTGTGAAATATCACTTCGGCAACAGTATATAGGACAGGTTGGAGGAGGGCCACCAATAAAAAGACTATTGTAATAATTCAAGTGAGAGATGATGAAGGCTCGAGCTAGGGAAATGACAATAGTGTTAGAAGAAAAGCGCAGATGAGGGATACTGCTATCAGGAATCAAAGTGGATCTGAGAAGTAAGGGAGAAGGCAGCAAGACTTCTGAGAAGAAACTATGGTCCTTTAACAAGCAGTGATTACACAAATCATACATACCAGGAACTCTGCTAAGAACTGGAGATATAATATTAAACAAAACAAACACCACCTCATACTTAAGAATAATCTATTGGGTTAATAACAAATTGCTAAGTGATTTCAATATAGCAGAAATACAATAATAAAGAAAGCACAGGGATGAAGGAAACTGAGGAGATTTTTTTTTAAATTATAAAATAGGAGTGACCCATTTCATCCAATGACACTAAGTCAAGTAAAATGAGAATCTAAAAGAATTTTGCAGACTAGGCAATCAGAAAATTACTAAAGACTAGAACAGTTTCATATGAGGAGTAGAGAAGCCTACAGTATGAGTGCTTAAGAGTGGTTAATTACTGAAAATTAGCAACACATGAAATGAAATGCTACTGAAATAAAATCTTAAGAGACTCTGCTTAACACAGTCTCCTGGGAGCCTTTCTATACTACTTTCAATACTGCCTTTCCTCATACAACTATGTGTGTACTTGCTAGTATTGAGTGTTTAAAAACTAAGCACTTCGGGGCGCCTGGGTGGCACAGCGGTTAAGAGTCTGCCTTCGGCTCAGGGCGGGATCCCGGCGTTGTGGGATCGAGCCCCACATCAGGCTCCTCCGCTATGAGCCTGCTTCTTCCTCTCCCACTCCCCCTGCTTGTGTTCCCTCTCTCGCTGGCTGTCTCTATCTCTGTTGAATAAATAAATAAAATATTTTAAAAATAAATAAAAATAAAAACTAAGCACTTCATCATCTAGGGATACATGCATAGGTGGTAATATTACAAAGAAAACCAAGGGAATGAATAACCTAAAAAAGAGGAGAGTGGTTACTTCTGGGAGTATGTGGTTCAAAAGGATATGGGCCCACAAGGAGATTCTAAGACCCTGAAGAATGTTCTGTTTTTTAATCTGGGTTATAGTGGATAACGAGATATTTGTTTTATCACTGTTTTAAAAATCATACATGATTTTGGTCATTACTCTGTGTAAAGTACATTTCATAAAAATGTTTAATATATATACATCAGAGACAATAAGATAAAGCAAACCAAAATCTAGTT
Organism: Ursus americanus; assembly: GCF_024610735.1. NCBI lineage: Eukaryota > Metazoa > Chordata > Mammalia > Carnivora > Ursidae > Ursus > Ursus americanus. The sequence continues at coordinate 38,738,242 of NC_142145.1, forward strand.
TAAAAGAGGGGGGGACTAAAATAGAACTAAGAATTTAATAATACTTCTCAGCTAGCAAATAAAAAAAGATTTTAGTTGAAAGGGATTTTCTTTAGCTTTCAAGTAATTTCAGCTACAAAAGAAAACAGTCTTCAACTCTTTTTTATTCAAAGAAATGTAGAATTTTTTTAGAATTACTTTTAAATAACATAAACTTAAGTATATCATAAAGATGCTCTATCAGATGCAATCTTATAGGAGTTAAACAAGCTTGAAGACAAATGCTATAGATCAATTACTTGGCAAAATACTTTAAACACACATACATATCGAAAAATAAAAAACACCTTATCATATAGTTCCCCAAACAATTCCATTTCAACTATAAAAATTCTCTTTTTAAGAATAAATATTGCTTACCTGTTCCCTACTGAATCTTGAGAGATCTGAAAGTTTGGAATGATAGCGGAAACACCATATTCATCTTGATACTTCTTACAAGATTTGTAATGATGTCTCATGCGATAGAATTTAATCTGTAAATTATTGATCAAAATGTAATGTGACTTTAAATTTCAAATAGATGTCATAAGATTTGAGATACTGTCAACAGGAGAAAAGCAAGATAAACATAACCAACTAAATATTCCATTTAAACAAGTTTTTTTTTTAAGTAAATGATTTAATTCTTAAGTAGAAGCTGAAAATAAGTAATAAGTTTCTATCCGTTAGATGCAGATGTGAACTCACTACAAAAAATACTAACAAATAATTTTATACTTGAAACTATGCTACTAATAACAGACAAAAAAAAGTACATTAAAAGTAGTAATACGTTTGCCTTATGGTATTGGGTATTTCTTTATTCTTTATTGCAACCTGGCAGAGTGAGAAAGTGCTTTAAAAAAAATTAGGTTCCCAGGTTAACACCTCGAATATTTTTCAGTTTCTCACTGAGGAGTAGAGCCTGAATCTCTCAAGTGTATTTTCCGGCTTCACTTCATTGCCCTGTCAGTTAACACCTCCCTCAAAGAGATGGAAAAGCAGATCTGACTTGTGTGAATGCATGAAATAGCAACTGGTTTTGCTCACTGACTTTATTAGCTGTTTGAAAAAGTGGCTGCAATAAATCCATAAACACATGGATATACTCAAAGCCTAACCACCCCTCACTACCCTCTTCAAATGATTAGAATAAAATTCAGACTGGAGAATTAATGCCAGTTATTTGCCAACATCTGATTTTCTCACCTACTCCTTAAAAATTAGTTTTCTGCAAAATAGTCTGTGATTTCTTAAACACATAAATACACGCATAAAGTGGGCAGCCAGAGAGTTCCCTGACTACATATCCATTTGGCCCATTTCTATGTATAAAATCGCAATAATGATGTTGCTACCATCACAATTTGTACCAGAATGGGGTTTAAATGAGTTAAATGCCAATTTGTTCATTTAGTTCATTTAGTAGGTAATCAATGAGCAACTACTTTGAGAAAAATGCCATGCTAAAAATTATGACAAATTCACAGACTGTATCTTTCATTCTCTGTTCTCAATAAGTTTATGATCTATCAAGATCGATAATCAGGTTTTTTGGCCTTTTTACCCAATTTAAGTAACTTCTTTCTCTTCAAACCAGCACCTACCAAGAAAATTCAAACAGGAACTTGATTTTCAAAGTAGAGTAGAACCTTCATTTTCAAAGAAGAGCTATGCCACATTTACTCTACCTGTTTTGCACAGCATCTGCAGCTACCAGAAAACTTCCTCATGATATTTTCAAGGTCTAAGGCCCGTTCAGGACATGCTCTCTCTCTTCTAGTCACATTTCCACGACAGAGGGGACAATGTATTCCGCTTTCTCTCATTGCAGTCAGGAAACATTTTCTACAGAAACTAAACCAAACATTTGTGACATGTTAACTACAGAAAAAGGACTCTTTTCATTTCTATGATTAAACACACTCAAGTGGTTATAGATATATATTCATGCTAAATGAGTCAGGCTATTCATATGCACATAAATTGCAGAATCTTAAATACTATACATGTATTTCTCAGAGTCTAAGGCTAATAACTGGACTAAATGGGAATATTAAAGAAACTACACTCAATCACGCTTTAAACTTTTTAATGTATGAAAAGTAAGTATTAACGCTACATAACATTGTCAGAGGAAGCATGGTACAAAGGAATGACTGGCTTATCCTGTGTCATTTAGTAGATCTTAGGCAACACATTGAGTGACACTGGATCTCCATTTCCTCCCCTTATAAAATGAAAGAGACCACATCAGCTTTTGTCTCAAACTGATGTACTTTGAGATATTCTACAAGATATGAATAGGTCTACCACCATACAGTGCACAAATCGATTTGGGAAATTCTAGGATAAACAAAGTTAAAGTTTTTCTGCTAAGAAAAACGTTACGTATTACCCAAACTTATGTTGTCAGGAAATATGAAAATTTCCCACAACAGTGTGCAATGGAACAGAATTTGAGAAATATTTGTACTGTATGGTGACTAACATAATATAATAAAAAAATATTATAAAAATAAATAAATAAACAACAACAAGAAAAAAAGAGAGAAATATTTAAGGACGCTTCCAGCTCTAAACTTATCTCTAAACATTCTAATTAGAACCAAACTCACTAAAACCTTTATTTCTTCCCTCCTAACCCAAACAAATACCAAACTTGATTATTTTGCTTTAAAAAAAAAAAAACTAGATAAATCATAGCCATCTGCATCTGGGGTCCAGAGTACATATAAATTTAATCCAATCTCCTCTAAATGCAAATATTCAATCTTCCTCCTCTAACAAAAATTGAGAGCAAATAGTGTAATAATAGATCATAGAAAAATGAGTTTCCTAACTATGTAGCATTGAACAAGCCACTTTTCCCCACTACAATCAGTCTCCTCATCCATAAAATACCTATAGCTGAAACAATTGTTCAAGGGATTAAAATAGATAATACAGTAAAATGCTTATCACAGTATTTGACAGTTACAAAGTGCTCCATAAATAGTAGCTAATACCACTAACACAGCATTTGATATGATTACCAAGACCACAAATTAAAATATTATAAATAATCATAGTAAAAAAAAATTCATCAAGAAAATGCAAAGTAAAAACGGCTGAGATATCATCTTTCAGCTGTCAAACTAAAAACTAGTTTTAAAAATAATAACCAGTGTTAGAAAAGATATAAAGAAATGAGTACTCTACATTTCTGAGTAACAATTTGTTAGTACTTATCAAAATCCTTAAAGAGAGGGCATCCCAAAAGTCTGAGTGCCACTTGAGCTTTAATAATTTCGGAAAGTATAAAAACTACAAAGTTACAAAACCATCATTTGTAAGTTCAATTATTAAAAACTGAAATTTAATTGTCTATATATTTTGTAAATTTTGAATAATAAATTTTTAACTTAAATTCTTTTAGTCAGTGTTTGCATTCTGTAATCAAAGGGACTGTAAAAGAGGGGGAAAAAAAAGAAGGATGAGTCAGAAAAAAACCAAAGAGCAAGACCAACTGGAGCAATAGTTTAGACCATGAAAAGGTCTGCACTAAGGCAGGGGTAGGAGAAACAGAGGATCTCTATTTCACAGACACAGTTCTCAGTTTGACTGTGTATAAAGGGAACTTCCTATGTTAACAAAATCAACAGAATGTTATGACAATTACTTGTGGGATGATAAGAAAGATAATCACTTCTAACCTAGAAGACTGAGTACAAGGCAACTGGATTAATCAAGTTAAGAAATACTGGAAGAGTTGGTTTGACAAACGAAAGATGGGTGCAAGTTCAAAGTACCTACAAAAATCTTAATGCATGATATCCAGTAAACAACTGGAAATACGGATCTGGAAATTAGGGAGAAAAATATGGAGAGCAGTTGAAGTGCAAAGAGCACTAAAGAAACAATCTAGAGAAACATAAACATTTAAAGGAGTATTCAGAGAGGAAGAGCCAAAGAAAAAGGAGAAAAGCTAAGTAGTATTAGAGAAACCAAGTCTAATAAGCTACCAAAGAGAAATAATAAAAAGATGAAAGTAAAACTGTCACCAAACTATTAAGCTAAACTTTCCTCTTTAAATAAAAAATCGAAAACTGTCAACAAAGTTCATACCAGCAAAATTCATCACAAAGAGATAATCATGCATAAAAATGATACTTGAGTGAAAGAAATGAAGTAGAACACTATTAGAAGGTAAATTAGTCAATTATGTTGGCTAATTTAACAATTAATTATAAATAAAGCATAAACATAGAGTAGTAAAGGATCTTGAACAACTAAGATGCCCAAGTGAATGCTGTGTTTAGAGGGAGGAGATAACATAAAGCAAAATTTCAAAGCCCACTTGCTGATTAACTAAAATAGTAAAAATGTGGTAACACCACATACCAACCAGAATGACTAAAATGAAAAAGGTGGAAAATACGAAGTGTTGAGGAGGATGTGGCCAATCTAAACTCCCATTTGATCTATGAGAATGCAAACTGATACAACCATTTGGAAAACTGACAGTATCCACTATAACCCAGTAATTCTATTCCAAAGTTTATACCCAAAATAACTGCATATATGATCAGAAGAAATTTCTAAGAAGTTCACAGCCACACTGCTGGTAATAGCCAAAAGCTGAAAATTATACAAATAAATGTCCATCAACAGAAGAATGAATAAGTTCTAGCATATTCATAAAATGAAAACTATAAGATACTGTAATGAGAATGAAAATGGATGAATACAAAGCCAGATGTAAAAGAGTACAACTATATGATTCTATTTTTATAAAGTACAAAACATGCTTAAAGTTGAATGAATTTTTACTAAAAAGTAGAAACAAATACAGTAATTTCTATTTACGACTTTCAAAAATATTGGCAATGGCTATAAAAACAAGACTTAAAGGCATAAAATATAGAAAAGCAAGAAATAAAAATCAGTTTAGAAGACAAAACTGTTTCGTTAGAAAATACTCAATTAGCCCCCAAAATTACAACATGTAACAGCTGTAAAATACAAACTCTCCAAATAATAATTACATTACTAAAGATTATTGACAGTTTCAAAAAATGAAAAATATTCATATAAAAAACTAAAAAAAAGTAATGAGGTTTAAAATTAGCTTAGGACTTTATTCAAAATGTAGACATAAATGAAGAAACAAAAATTTCTAGTGGAAATACACATAATAAAGTAATAAAGGCAAAATAAGGCTTTATTAAATAGATACTGAAACATCCTAAAGACTGGCAAGAATATATCTTAAAAAGCAAAAATGATTGGGGTTCCTGCTGGATCAATCGGTAGAGCACATGACTCGATCTCAGGCTGTGAGTTCAAGCCTCATGTATGGCATAGAATTTACTTAAAAAATTTTTAAACTGTTTTAAAGCAAAAACGATTAATAAAGGTGCAATAAGTGATTTAATGGAGGAAAAGACAGACTTCAATAAATGATGCCAGAGCCACTAGACATCCATAGGCACAAAAATGAATCTTAATCTAAGTCTGCCACCTTATACAAAAATTAACTTGAAACAGGTCAGACTGTAGTAAACTGGGAAACTGCCATACAAAGATACATTCCATTTCCAATGCTCAGAACAATAGAACCTTATTTTACAACAGCTCTGATTAAAACTAAGGATTTGGGGATGGGGAAATTAGCTGGGCTTATCCAGATGGGTCCTAAATGCCATTACAAGTGTCTCTGCAAGAGAGACACAGACACACAGGAGAAGGCCATGTTCGGATGAAAGGAGAGATTAGCATGGTGTGACCGCCAGGGCCTCAGGAGGCCTTTGCCACACCTTGATTTGCGCCCAATGAAATTAGTTTCAGACTTCTACCCTCCAGAACTATGAGAAAATAAATTTCTGGAGACGCCTGGGTGGCTCAGTCAGTTAAGGTCTGCCTTCGGCTTGGGTCATGATCCCAGGGTCCTGGGATTGAGTCCCACATCAGCCTCCTCACTCAGCGGGGAACCTGCTTCTCCCTCTGCCCGAGGATCCCCCTGCTTGTACTCTCCCTCTCTCCCCTCTGGCAAATAAATAAATAATATCTTTAAAAAAAAAAAAGAAGAGAAAAGAAAAGAAATTTGTTATTATAAGCCACCAAGGTTGTGGTAATTTGTTACAGCAGGCCTAGAAAACTAATACACAGAGTTAAACATGAAACTACAAAACTTTTAGGAAAAAAACAGGAGAAAATATTCACAATACAGAGCTACACAGAGTTAGATTTAATGTTAAAAGCACATTCTAAATAGAAAAATTTGATAAGGTGGACTTCATAAAAATTAAGAACATTTGCTAAGCAAAAGACTACTACAAAGATAAAAAGACAAACTATAGACTGGAAGGAAACATTTGTAAATCACTTATCTAACAAAGGTATAGTATCTAGAATATATAAAGAAGTCTCAAAGCTCAACAGAGAAATAGCAAAGAACCTAGGGGTGTCTAGGTGGCTCAGTCGATTGAGCTTCCTACTCTTGATTTTGGCTCAGGTCGTGATCTCAGGTTCCTATATCAACCCCCACACGATGGGCTCCAGCTCAGCGGTAAGTCTGCTAGAGATTCTCTCTCTCCCTCTCCCTTTGCCCCTCCGCCCACTCACTCTCACTTGGTCTCTATTCAAATAAATAAAACTTTTTTTTAAAAAAAAGGCAATCTATGGGACGCCTGGGTGGCTAAGTTGGTTAAGCATCTGCCTTCGGCTCAGGTCACGATCCCAGCGTCCTGGGATCGAGTCCCACGTCAGGCTCCAGTGAGGAGTCTGCTTCTCCCTCTGCCTGCTGCTGCTCCCCCTGCTTGTACACGAGCACACTCTCTCTCTCTCTCTCTGGCAGACAAATAAATAAAATCTTAAAAAAAATAATAAAAAGGCAATCTAATTAAACCACAGGCAAACGACATGAAGAGACAAGATTTTTCACTGAGACTCTACAGATGATAAATAAGCACACAAGATGGTCAACGTCATTAGCCTTTAGGGAAATGCAAATTAAAATCACGAGCTATCACTACATACCTACTGAAATGGCTAAAATTTTAAAATACAACACGAAATGCTGTTGAGGACGTACAGAAACTGGATCACTCATACGTTGCTAGTGGGAATGTAAAATGGTACAGACACTGCGGAAAACAGTTTGGCATTTTCTTTAAAAACAAACAAACAAAAAACATGCAACTACCACATGACCCAATAATTGCATTCTTCAGCATTTATCCCAGAGAAACAAAGGCTTACTTTCGCACAAAACCCTGTACCTGAATTCTTACAGCAGCTTTATTTGTAAGGGTCAGAAACTGGCTATTCCAGATTTCCTTTAGTGGGCGAATGGTTAATAAAAAAGTGGCACATCCATACCAAGCATACACGTATACTCAGCAATAAAGGAACAACTGATACACACAACAACCTGAATCTCCAGAGAATTATGCTGAGTGAAAAGAGAAATCCCAAAAGGTTACATAGTGTTTGGTTACACTTACATAACATTACAGCACATAACATTCTTTTTTTGGTAATAGCCCTATTGAGATATAATTCACATACCATATAATTCACCCATTTGAAGTGTACAATTGTTTTTACTAATATTTACAGAGTTGTTCAATATATAAGATTCTTGAAATGACAAAATTATAGAAATAGCAAACACAATAATGTTACTGCTTGCCAAAGGCTAAGGAGGGGCAGGGTGATGGAGAGGAAAAGTGGGCGTGGCCACAAAAGGGCTTTATGAAGGATCTTTGAGATGATGGAAATGTTCCACATCTTTACTCCATTGGTGCAGATATCCTAGTTATATTCATAAGATGGTACCATTGGGAGAAACTGGGTCACAGTACATAGGATTTCTGTATTATTTCTTACAACTATACGTGAATCTACAATGATCTCAAATAAACTTAACTTAAAAATAATATAAAAAAGAGCAAAAATAATAAATCTATCCTACCAGACTTATAAAAATGTATTAAGTACTTACTACACAACAGACACTAGGCTTCCAATAGGTAACAGAAGTGACAAAATCCCTATCCCGATGGGGCTTACAGCATTATGCGCATGCAGGTATTTGTGTCAGGTTTTTGTGTATACACTATATCCCCCCCAAAAATTTAATAAGTAATATTAAAAACAGAAAAAAATAAAGAAAGGGAAGAATCTCCAAAGAATCAGATTATTTTAAGAATTCAAATATACTAAAGACAAATACCATATAATTTCACTCATATGTGTAATTTAAGAAACAAATGAGCATAGGGGAAAAAAGAGAGGGGGAAACCAAGAAACAGATTCTTAACTATAGAGAACTGATGGTTACTAAAGGGGAGATTAGTGGGGGGATGGGTTAAATAGGTGATGAGGATTAAGGACTGCACTTGTTGGAGCGCCTGGGTGGTGCAGTCCTTAAGCGTCTGCCTTTGGCTCAGGGCGTGTAATCCCAGTGGTTTGGGATCGAGCCCAGCATTAGGCTCCTCCGCTGGGAGTCTGCTTCTTCCTCTCCCACTTCCCCTGCTTGTGTTCCCTCTCTGGCTGGCTCTCTCTCTGTCAAATAAATAAATAAAATCTTAAAAAAAAAAAAAAGGAGTGCACTTGCTGTGATGAGCACCGGATGTTGTATGGAAGTGTTGAATCAACTACAGTGTACACCTGAAACTACAATTACACTGTTTGTTACCTAACTGGAATTTAAATAAAAACTTAATAAACAAAAATTTTAAAAAGAATTCAAATATACTGAAAAGGTTTTTAAAACACGGAAAAAGAATGCCCTTCAAGAAATACTGAAATGAAATGAATAAGAATGGCAACTTAAGATTTAAAGGCACACACAAGATATATCTCAGGGGATTCCAAGTGGGTCCAAAAGTTGGAAAAAATTTTTAAGAGATTCAACAAATAAAATTGAGTATCATCATAACCTTAGATAATCAAATATCTCAAATCTGAATAAGATGTAATAATACACAAAAGCAAAGCACTAAATAGAAAACCATCTCAAATCTGAGTGTATATAGAAATAAGTGCTAAATAGAAAATACAATGTAACGTTTAAGTAATAAATATACAATAGATAATCATTAAAATATAGCCATAGAAATGATCACAATATACTCAGAGCATTCTGTGAATAGTAAAATTATAAAAATTTAATACGCAAAAATGCACACTGCCTTGCTAGCAACTAAAAAAACAGATTTTAAAGCGACTTCTAGGGGCGCCTGGGTGGCTCAGTCGTTAAGTGTCTGCCTTCAGCTCAGGGCATGATCCCGGCATTCTGGGATAGAGCCCCGCATCAGGCTCCTCCACTGGGAGCCTGCTTCTTCCTCTCCCACTCCCCCTGTTTGTGTTCCCTCTCTCGCTGGCTGGCTCTCTGTCAAATAAATAAATAAAATCTTAAAAAAAAAAAAAAAAGAATGCCAAAAAAATAAAATAAAATAAAATAAAATAAATAAAGTGACTTCTAGACACCATTTTGAGGGGCACCTGGATAGCTCATTCGGTTAAATGTCTGCCTTCGGCTCAGGTCATGATCTCGGGGTCCTGGGATAGAGTCCCCCATCAGGCTCCCCGCTCAGTGGGGAGTCTACTTCTCCCTCTCTGCCCCACCCCACAGCTTTTGCATGCCCTCTCCCTCTCTCTCAATAAAATCTTTTTAAAAAATAGATACCATTTTGAACTTTCTTTTTTTTTAAGATTTTTAAATTTATTTGGGGGGGAAAGAGAGAGAGAGAGAGCGTGCGCTTCCAGGAGCGGGAGGAAGGGGCAGAGGGAGAGGGAAAAGCAGACTCCCCACTGAGCAGGGAGCCCCACAAGGGGCTCAAACCCAGGACCCTCGGATCATGACCTGAGCTAAAGGCAGATGCTTCACTGACTGAGCCACCCAAGTGCCCCCATTTTAAACTTTATTAAACTAGCAAAAAAGGCTAAAAAAAAAAGAAAGAAAGAAAAGTTGGCAAAGATACTGGAATACAGATATACTTTTAGAGTACTAATTGGCATTTTGCAAGTTACCCCAATTTTGTGGTAAGGATTATAACATTTTTAGAAGTAACTCAATCAGGGTGCTATGACTGTGAGTTTCCCTTCATACCTTACGTCTTTTTGCACTCTGCACTAAGTAACTTTTATAAATAGAAAAATAAAACTATTTTAATTTTGGGAAGAAAAAAGTTGCAATTGTTAAAGTAAGTTTTTCATATTCTTGAAAATGGGTTTTTTGGTTTCTTATACTACTAAAGAATAGTTGACATAAAATGTTATATTAGTTTTTGGTGTACAACATAGTGATTGGATATATTACTCAATGCCTACCACAATAAATGTAGTCACCATCTGTCCCCACACAATATTATTACATTATTGACTATATTCCTATGCCGTACTTTTCATCCCCATGACTTATTTTGTAACTAGAAGTTATACCTCTTAATCCCCCCTTGACTTACATAGGCCATCCCCCAATGGCAAACCATGAGTTTGTTCTCTGTATTTATATGTCTGTTTATAAGTTCCTCTGTTTTGTTTTTTAGATTCCACATGTAAGTGAAATCATATGGTATTTGTCTTTCTCTGTCTGACTTATTTCACTTAGCCTAATACCTCTAGGCCCATCCATGTTGTCACAAATGGCAAGAGCTCATCCTTTTTTATGGCTGAGTAATATTCCATGTGTATTTTTTATATACATACACACATGCCTATATATACATATATATACATATATACACATATAATATACACACACATCTTACTTTAAAATCTAGCACCTTTTATCTTCCTAGTCTATAGTCAAAATCATTCCCCAAAACAACAACCTTAAGAGAAAAAAAAATCAGAGATTTTAAATTAGTCTTTAGGACTTAAAACTAAGTCAACCTTCTGTTACGTAAGTAGATAGCATAATTGTTTTCTAATTATGTCATTTTATAAATATTTGTCAAGAGAATTTGGATAAAGTCTTAAAACCCTTAAGAAAAAAGACAGTCTAGAGCAGCATTTATTAAATCAGCAAGAAGCTATCTGTCTGGCTTTAAGAATTATAACAAGTCTGTAGGAAAGAAGAATTTTAAAAGTATTTAGAGCATGACTGCTCAAACAACAAGGTATCAATAAAGTTCTTAAAATGATAAGAAATGTGGGGTGCCTGGGTGGCTCAGTCGGTTAAACGTCTGCCTTCGGCTCAGGTCACTATCCCAGGGTCCTGGGATCAAGTGCCCCATAGGGCTCCCTTGCTCAGCAGGGAGCCTGCTTCTCCCTCTCCCTCTCCCTCTGCCTCTCCCCACCCTCACACTCCCTAGTGCACGCACACATTTGTGTTCTCTCTCTCAAAAAAATACATAAAATCTTTAAAAATAAGAAAAGAAAAAGAAATATAAACTTAAAATTTAGAAACTGGACAACCCAAAGCAGGTCAATAGAGAAACATATAAGTATGTGCCTAATAAGAAGTGAAAGCTGATTTGTATTAGCTCATTTTTAAAGATGCCTCCTTACAGAGATGCCCCAAAACAGATCAGATTCCACCTTTAAGGGGAGCCTGGGTGGCTTAGCTGGTTAAGCACCTGCCTTCAACTGAGGTCATAATCCCAGGGTCTTGGAATCAAGCCCCACTTTCAGCTCCCTGCCCAGCGGGGAGCCTGATTGTCCCTCTCCCTCTGCCCACCCCCCAGGTAAGTAAGTAAATTCTTAGAAAAAAAAAAAAAAGGATTCCATCTTTAAGAGTTTGGCAAGGCATCAACTTATTACATGTAATTTTCACTGTGATGGAGCTTACTTTTAGCCATGTACAAAAGTCATTCCCTTAACCACTCAAAACAGGAAAGAGGAGAGGTTTGATTCAAAGAGCCTTTGAAGATTAAAATGAAAACACTGAAAGAAATACCTTACGACTATGCCAGTTTGTACCTTCTTCTGAAACCTTACTTTGAATACCTGCTGAACTTTAATATTCTTTTTTTAAAGATTTTATTTATTTACTAGAGTGAGAGAGAGAGAAAACATGAGCAGGGGAGAGGGGCAAACGGAGAGGGAGAAGCAGGCTCCCTGCTGAGCAGGGAGCCAGACGTGGGACTCAATCCCAAAACCCTGGAATCATGACCTGAGCTGAAGTTATATGGTTAACCGACTGAGCCATCCAGGCACCCCTCAACTTTAATACTCTTAATTCATCTTTACTTGCTTTTTAAAATACTACATCTGATCACTCTAAGGTAACTAACACTGCTGACTACTGTCTCCTTAAAATTCTTCTGTTTCCATACTGTCACATTCTATGCCGGATTTCCTCCTATCCTGTGCATTTCTTCTCAGGCTGCACTTTCTCCACTCCAGATTTAAATATGCATTCTTCAGCACTTTGTCCTATCTAGGCCCTCTGCTATCTTCCAACTTACAGACTTCCCTCAGTGGCCACATCCATACTCACAGCTTTAGTTCCATGTATTCCAGATCCACATACATACACTGAACTACTGGGCATCATCAAATCTTACATGGATCTCCTTAAAATGTCAGGAATCTCCTCTCCATTCCCACTATCATTACCTTGATTCAGGTTCTAACCATTTCTCTCTAACACAGCAATGAATCATCTCTTCACTAGTCTCACCACTACACCAAGCTGGGTCCTGCTACTAAAGTAAACTTTCTAAAACTGAAATGTGATCATGCTGCTCCTCTGAAAAAAGGCATTCAGGAAAAAGCTCAAAGTGGCTTACACGGAAAGGTCCTGCCAATATCTCTAAACTCTATACTACACTCATCCTTTGGCTTCAGCCTGCAAACAGTCATCCTCTGTAACCCCTCCTTGTGTCTGCATATGCTGGAAACCCAATTAGGGTATTCCCCAACAAACCCTGATTAACCAATTTTGACCTAAAGTATTACTACATCCAGGAAATCTTCCCTTTAGTCATAAGCTGATTTAGACAGCTGCTCTCAATGCTCACATAAAATTTTCCTCCTAAGTAACTTCCGTATCAATCACATTCATGCTTAGGTCTTCTCCATTAGACTATTAACAGTCCCCAGGGAAACAGCACTTTGTATTCTTTGTACCTGACACACAGAAAACATTCAACAATTGTTGTTTGAAGGAATAAATGGGATTATACAGAAATTTATATTATGATGAAGTTATTCTAATGATAATGAACTTCTTCCTTTCATTAAAATAGTCATTGGGCAAATCCTCTGCTGTCGTTGAAATGGTGATGAAAATTTTTCATTTTCTAACAGATCCATAGTGACCCAAAGCCCTTATCACCTCGTTTCTTACTATCTATGAACCAAAAACTGATTTTGTAGCTAAATATAAATATTTTTAAAGGCACAGGTTTGTCCTTTGTGAAAAAGGAAGAGCAAATGACATAGTAAACTAGATTATTTTAAATAATTCTATTTCCCCACCAAACTCCTTCCAGTTAATCAAGACCCTGTTCCACCATTACCATCCCTTCCAAATAAAACTCCCTCCTCCCCAGCCTTAATACATTGAACCTTAGAGCAATTGTGTGTTTGGGAAGAGAGGGAGATGGGTTAATAAAGGAGGGGATGGAGGAGGGTGATGAAGCAGTAAGTGTCCATTCTTCTTACCAACAAAATCTACTCTACATTTCAATTCCACATCTAGTCTAATCATATCCAAGTCCAATGAGATGATTAGAAAAAGGTCCTCAACAATCATGTCCACTCTCTTTTCCATACCATTGATGTCAAGTCAAATTAGTCTGATTTAAAATGTCCCCCGCAAAGGAAGTGAACTACAGCAAACTGCATGGAATTTTGAGGAGAGCTGAAGATTACAATGAGTTCTATGAGGTCAATGACCCAAAGGGTAACTGAAACGATTCTGTCCAGAAACACCTACTTCCTCTCACTCTGACCTCCTACCTTCCTTTTTGTCCACCCGCTGCCAGCACAAACACAGGAAAGGCATCAAGTTATAATAATGAATACCTAAAGATTAAAGGCCAAAAAGTTATACACTGTGCACTGAACATCTCAGAATATTTCTCTTAACAATCTGCATTCGTTGAATCAAATACCAAAGCAATTTCAGACCGTCATTCATCTCCCATGACAGCAAAACATAACTGGCACAACTATAATGAAGTCACACACTTCTACCTCACACGACGACTGCAGAATAGGAATAAGGTAAAAAGTGCAGTCAATATTGAGTATCAGAGTGAGAAAAATGGTATCAAACAATAATAAAATACCTGAATAAGAACCCCCAAATTGAATCCATTCTTTACATAAATCACAGAACCTATCTCTCAAAAAAAAAAAAAAGGTCAAAAGAGAAATATATTTATAAACTTGTTCCACTCTTTTCAGCTATTTGTAAACACACAGAACTTTCAAATCTGAGTATGTTTTTTCAAATAAAGATTTCCAGGCTTCACCTGCCAGAAATTCTTTTGTAAATTTGGAACGGAGATTGGTATGTTTACTTAAAAAGTTCCCCATGGACCCTGATCAGCAGCCAGGTTTGTCAGATGTGCTATATATCTTTACAAGAAGGGCTCCTGCCAACCCTTACTGACACTTTAGTCGTCTGTAAAATTATCGAAGTTCTTCGTATAAATATGCCAAATCAAACAGCACCAAGCCACCTCACCTAATCCCTTTGTGTTCTCCCTCACCCCTGGAGTTAGCCTGCCTTATCTTCAGTTCATTCCATGAAACAGCAATCTTCCTTTCCTGTCTCCACCTTCGTAGTAACCAAGTAATAAGCAGAAGGGTAAAACAAAGGGAAGCTATCACTTCAATACCCGGAAATCCTGTCAGTTCTAACATCTGAGAAGAAAACCCATTCTAGATCATTCCAACATGTACCGAATTTTAAAGGAAAGAGAACCTTTTCAAGGGTGGTCTGTGAAGCAGGGTTGAAAGGTAAGTTAGGTAAGACTTCTTGGGTCTGGAAAGAATGGCCCAAGGTTCTGAATGAAGGGAAAACTTTAAAGCAGGGCAGGTCACAGAGAGGAGGTAGTTGGGGGCAGCGGGCTCGTGCCGGCACCTTCGGCCGGTTTTGACACTCGACACCCCAGCCTTCACTCAGGTTGCTAGGAAACAAAAAGGATCCACGTTCCCTGCAATTCCTCCCGGGCCTGGAGGAGAAGGGGGGCTCCGGGGCCTGAAGACACGACCCGGACGAGCCTGGCCACTGCCCCGGGGGCGCGAAAGCAAGGGAGGGATACCCGGGGGCTGGGCGCCGGGGGCTCGGGCAGAGGGGCCGGCCCAGGAAGCTGCCCCGAGCTCGGGAGGAGGGCGGGCCGGAACGCGCCCTCCGCGCCGAGGGGCGCTCGGGCAGGTCGCGGTGGGCTCTGCTCCCGCCAGGCCGCAGCCGAGGGTCCGGGGCTGGATGCGGGGCCTAAACGACTACCCGGCTCCGCGCAGGGGAGGAGGTGTCTACTCACACGTGCTGACAGGCCGCGGTCCTCACGGGCGTTTTGAGCACCTCCTGACAGACAGGGCAGTAGAAATCATCTTCGGTGTAGGACGTGGCCGCGGAGAGCTCCTCGGCCATGGCGGGGGATGGGGGATCAAGGAGATGGCGGCAGCGGCGGCGGCGACAGCGGCCAAGCTGGCGGTGGCGGCCCGGGGCCCGACTCTACGCGAACCCGGAGGGGGAGGGGAATCACGTCAGGAAGCGGCTCGCGCCAGGAAGGGGGCGGGGCGGCACGGGGCGGGGCCGAACGCCGAGACGCTAGGGCCGCACGCGCCGGGCGAGGGCCGGCCCCGGAGGCTGCTCCTCCGGACCCGGCAGTCGCGGAAGGCGGTGCCAGGCGGGAGACGGCGGTGGAGCAACCGGCCGGTGGCTTCACTTTCGCTTCCACCCCGGCTCGGGGCAGGCGAGAAGCCGCCCCTCCGCTCCGGAAGGAAGGAAGCCCCCTAGCCGGCGGCCTTCCGCCTGAAGCCGCTCCTTTACCTGGCTCCACGAAGCGGCCGCGGTTCCGCCCCCGGCCGTCTTCTCCGCCTCCGACTCCTTTGCCCCCCACCCCCAACCCCCGCCCGCACCCCCACCCCCACCCCCGACCCCCGCCCGCACCGCGGTCCCGCCTCCGGGCCCTACCCACCCAGTTCGGCTGCTGCCTGCCCCGCCCCGCCCCTCCACTCCCCTTACTTAGGAGTCTTGGGGCCGCGCCGCTGAGAGAGCTGCGTTCCAGGCGTGGTTGGTGAAGTGGTCCCGCGCCGTCCTCGGGCTTCTTGTCCGGCCGCTGCCGCCTTCGCCGCGGAGGCCGGGAGGGGAATGGTGAGCGGAGTGCTCAGTATTCATCGGCCCGAAAAGGGGCCGGGCCCGAGGCTCATGGTGCACCGGGATCCCACCACCCGCTCCGGCAGCTCTCCCGTGGCATTGCGCTGCCTGCAGCCAGCCCGGGGGGGTCACCGAACACAAGAGGGCGACGAACAGGGGGACAGAGGAGTGAGGAGAGGGCGGGGTGGGGAGGGCGGCCTCCATAGCAACGGGCGCGTGGCTCCAGCAGCGGGTTGTGACATAAACAGCTCGGTGCCCACCAGTACCCACCCCCCGCAGTCTCCCTCCAGCGGGACCCCATTTCTCACCGCTTCTCTCACATTGAGTTTTTCAGGAATTTTTCCTCAAAAAATATCGTTGTCTAACGTTAAAGGTATGGTCCTTACCATTTGCCCTTGACAGAATGTATGTCAAGATGTGTTATGAACCAAGTAATATCCGTTATGGGATTTTGGTCCTTTGGGGAGGAAAAATTAAAAATAAGCTCCCTTGAGAGGGTTTGAACTTTCGCCCTTAACACAGTCTGAGGAGTTACAGTCGCAAAGGCAGTCTTCTGCCACCAACGCCTTTGTTTTTTGATAGCTTTGAATAAAAAGTGAGGTAGAAGCATGGATCTAAGCATTTCACCAACGGTATTCACTAATTTAAATATTTCTACTTTTCTTAGTGGGCCCTTAGTTCCCAGATATATGCACACAGTTGATAAATCTGTAAGATGGGGTCACAACCACATGAAAGGAGCTAAGGAAAATCTGGAAAATCATAAAGCATCCTCAATTCGCTTCAGACAAGAAAAAAGATGTCATTAACATGCTTTGTTAAAGCTCTCCACCACAGTCTCAGTGAATCAGAAAGAGAAGCCATTGAATAGCTAATTCAATTCTGTCATTTATTGTCTACATTGTCCTTGAAACTGTTAGATGTTATGCAGGTGTCTGTCGTGAACTTCACTCTCAACTAGTTTACACTCTTGGGTGTCTAACAATATGAAAGGACAAAGAATGGTATTTGCCAAGGTGGTGTTTTTCATAAACAGTGACTATAATGAGGATGGGAAGTGGGATGGATTGGATTGGTATGGGTTTAGAGAAAACCTGATGGAGGAAGTGGGTCTTAATGTGCATCTTAAAATGACAATTCCTAGAAAAATACTCACTGAATCGTTTGTCCAATGAACAGCTAATTCCCTTTACCAGACTACAACATTTTGTATTTTTGTTCCCTTTCCTCCCTAGTGAGAATACTGGAAGCAGAGCAGGAAAGCTAATTTTAGCTTCAGATTTCCTGGGAGGAGAAAGAGCACTTGACAGAAGGGACACCAAATAGCAGTAGTCCAGGTACTTTTCAAATTTATTTATAAAATGGTTCTTGGATTTCAGACTTCACCTTTTTGATAATACATTTCCAATCATATATCACTCATTTTGACCACTTTAGGAAGTAAAGTGTATTTTCTGTTAAATAGAGTGTTTCCCTTTACTCACTGGGAATCCTTAACCAGAACATTAATTTTGTGACTTTAATTTTATTTGCTTCACTCTTTTCCTGGCAGCTTTACTCATGCCCTAATCCAAACATGTTTGCATTACTTCCTCATATATTCTAAGAAGCCATTTTGAGGGTGTATGTAAGCATATAGTTATTAGTATGTGGAAATCCATCAAAAATGTGGGTATAGGGAAAATGCGGTTACTCTCTGAGCGTTAAGCTTAGACAAATAAACCATAATGGCCAAAAGACACAATCTGCTGTCTTGGCAGCATTTCATGTGAAAAATTACTTGATATTTTTATGTCAATGTCACCTGGAGCTGACCCTTACAGCAGGTTTCCCGTTTTCTCTTGCCAACTGACTTCTGTCTATATTCAACCAATGGCAGACGCTGATGAGACACTAGAAGGAAGAAGCCAAGGCATTTCTCCCTCTCTCTCCGCGTCTGGCTGTGGCTTCATTTCTTCCATGTTTTTAACTTCTAGAAGACCACTCTTCCTTCTAGGGTCCCAGAGCCTGCTGGTCAGTCCTTGCCTTTTCTCAGTGGCTTCTGTGTTTGGCCCGCTGTCACACATGGTCTTTCAGCTCTCCTGACATCTTTGTTTTTTTTAAGATTTTTTATTTATTTGACAGAGATAGAGACAGCCAGCGAGAGAGGGAACACAAGCAGGGGGAGTGGGAGAGGAAGAAGCAGGCTTCCAGCGGAGGAGCCTGATGTGAGGCTCGATCCCAGAACGCGGGGATCACACCCTGAGCCGAAGGCGGACGCTTAACAACTGAGCCACCCAGGCACCCCTCTCCTGACATCTTTGTAATTGTTTTTCATATTAAACATCCTCTTTTGAACTTCTTACCGAGAGCTCTCTTTCCTGATTGGACCCCGATGGATTTTCCTGACAGAATCAACACTTCAGGAGGAAATAGGAAGGCAAAGGAGGATGAAACACTGCAAAAGTGGTTCCTCTTCCCCAGAGAAAAGGAACCAAGTTACTTGTCATTGTGAGTTTAAATCCTCTCTTCATAATTCTACAAATTAACACAAATAGAAACTCAAAAGTGAGATTAATAATATCAAGTATGAAAAATAAGGGAATTTACCCTTTTTTAGTCCACCCCAGTTTGGGACGGTTACATTTCAAGTCTTTCATAAATGTCATTATGAATATGTATTTTTCATGCTATTTAATAACATTAATTTCCTATTATTAGTATTTTATGTACTATTGGACAGCTGTCATTTTTACTAATATTCCTATTTGTAGCCTTAGTAGCCCCATTTATCATGTAGAATCCAGCTTCCATGCTATAATTGATTAAAACAGAGGGGATGTAGTACCAATGTGTGCCAATTATACTCTCCCAAGAAGGTAGAATTGAGATCCCTATATTCTTTTTTTTTTATGTTTTTTATTGTATTATGTTAGTCACCATACAGTACATCCCCAGTTTCCGATGTAAAGTTCGATGATTCATTAGTTGCGTATAACACCCAGTGCACCATGCAATACGTGCCCTCCTTACTACCCATCACCGGTCTATCCCATTCCCCTGCCCCCCTCCCCTCTGAGGCCCTCAGTTTGTTTCTCATAGTCCATAGTCTCTCATGCTTCATTCCCCCTTCTGATTACCCCCCCTTTCTTTATCCCTTTCTTCCCCTACCGATCTTCCTAATTCTTATGTTCCATAGATGAGAGAAATCATATGATAATTGTCTTTCTCTGCTTGACTTATTTCACTTAGCATTATCTCCTCCAGTACCGTCCATGTTGCAGCAAATGTTGAGAATTCGTTCTTTCTGATAGCTGAGTAATATTCCATTGTATATATGGACCACAACTTCTTAATCCAGTCATCTGTTGAAGGGCATCGGTTCCTTCCACAATTTAGCTATTGTGGACAATGCTGCTATGAACATTGGGGTGCATATGGCCCTTCTCTTCACTACGTCTGTATCTTTGGGGTAAACACCCAGTAGTGCAATGGCTGGATCATAGGGTAGCTCAATTTTTAACTTTTTAAGGGACCTCCACACTGTTTTCCAGAGTGGCTGTACCAACTTGCATTCCCACCAACAATGTAGGAGGGATCCCCTTTCTCCACATCCTCTCCAGTAATTGTTGTTTCTTGCCTTGTCTATTTTTGCCATTCTAACTGGCATAAGGTGGTATCTTAGTGTGGTTTTGATTTGAATTTCCCTGATGGCTAATGATTTTGAACATTTTTTCATGTGTCTGTTAGCCATTTGTATGTCTTCATTGGAAAAGTGTCTGTTCATCTCTTCTGCCCATTTTTTGATTTGTTTATTTGTTTCTCGTGTATTGAGTTTGAGTTCTTTGTAGATCTTGGATACCAGTCTTTCATCTGTAGTGTCATTTGCAAATATATTCTCCCATTCCGTGGGCTGCCTCTTAGTTTTTTTGACTGTTTCCTTGGCTGTGCAGAAGCTTTTTGTCTTGATGAAGTCCCACAAGTTCATTTTATCTTTTGTTTCTCTTGCCTTTGGAGATGTGTCATGAAAAAGGTTACTTTGGCTGCTGTCGTATAGGTTTCTGCCTATGTTCTCCTCTAGGATTTTGATGGATTCCTGTCTCACATCGAGGTCTTTCATCCATTTGGAGTTTATTTTTGTGTATGGTGTGAGAGAGTGGTCAAGTTTCATTCTTTTGCATGTAGCTGTCCAATTTTCCCAGCACCATTTATTGAAGAGACTGTCTTTTTTCCACCGGATGTTTTTTCCTGCTTTATCAAAGATTAGTTGCCCAAAGAGCCGAGGGTCCATTTCTGGGTTCTCTATTCTGTTCCATTGGTCTATGTGTCTGTTTTTGTGCCAGTACCATGCTGTCTTTGTGATCACAGCTTTGTAGTACAGCTCGAAATCCGGCATTGTGATGCCCCCAGCTTTGTTTTTCCTTTTCAACGAGATCCCTATATTCTAGTCAATCTCTATTTGTGCCTTACCTTAGAAGGTATATTAACATGATGGACAGCACCCTATTCCTTTGCCCAACCAGAGAAAGCCAGTCAGTAGAGAGACCAAACCAAAAATGAAACAGACATTCTGAATGCAGCTGAAACTGTTTCACGGACTAAACTATGCTGTCCTGGGAAGCAGAGCCATTGGTTAGACCGGAAGTGGCAATAGAGTTCAACAACTTAACTCGCATTTCAACTTTTCTTGGATGTTGCTGGTTTTTTTCATCTTTGAGAGAAATTTAAAGTTAAAACCTCTCTTTTTCTCCCCCCCTCCCATTACTTCACACATTTATCGACAGCCTCTGGGCACATGGCTTAGATAAAGACAACTATAACAAGATTAGCTCCAGCATAACAGGGGAGGCAAAAGCCTGACACCAGTTTTAAAAAGCAACAAAGCCTAATTTTGAGAGAAATAGAAGAACTCTCAAGCAGAAATATACACCTTTCTTTCAAATAACTTTATTCTTTTAGTTGAATCTTAATCTGACCTAGTTGTAATATCTCATGATCCTATAGCCTTAGACTAAATCATAAATGTAATCCCTATCAACTACCTCTTATGTACCCCAATGCAGAGCAAATACAACTACTATGAAAACTTTCATTTAGAACATGGAGAGAGGGGAAGAAATCACAGGATATGTACCATTTGCTGCTGGACAGAGTTAATGAAGTGAAGCAGAGAACCATTGAGTCTCACTGGCATCATTTGGTTGACTTGGCAGTAGTGAGAATTCTATTGTCAGCTAATGTGGCTCTCTGATCTTGCCTGATGGAATCATTCCTATCACCAAGGGAACACCTAAAAGGACATGAGAGTAGACAACTTGTCCAGGGAAAGAGGAGAGGTGTATTTCACTTGCAATTCACTTGTTAACTGTATGGGGTGCAACAATGGCCTGAGGCCATCTAAAGAATTAGGACATTCTGTGCCATTGATTTCAGTGCATCACAGGCCTGTTACACAGTTTGATTTTTGCTGGTGCTACAAATTTGAATAAAACCATAGTCACCTGTCTATCAGTTTCATTTTATGTCAACTTCCTAAAATTAGACACCAAAAACTTTATCAGGTCAGCATGACTGCTCAGTGGAAGAGCCAAGGCTGGGCTATACTCATAGATAGTCTGTTCATTAGCAACAACTCCGGGCACCACACATACCCAGGGCACTCTGTTTGACAAACTATTTCAGGACAGTATGGGTGAAGAAACTGTCTGGGCTGGCAGAGAACTCTTCTTTCTTTTCTAGAATAGCACCCTGCCTCCAAACTGAATTCCAGGCCAGTGTAGTTTGCAATGGCAGTGTCATCCTATTTGTCAGGAGGGGAGCCAGGGTGAGGCACTGTGGTGTGGCCCAATGTATCAGGGTACCCCACATTCTCCATTAATCCCTCCCTGTTGTAGCTGACAGGATCTCCCACTCTCACAGTCAGCATTTCAATCTTACATGGAGAAGAAGCAGCAAGTCAGAGAACTTGACTTCTCTGCACTTTGGTCTGTCTTGATTTGGACCTCAGCATTATTAGTTCCCAACTCCTCTTTTTCTGCTCACATTCAGGAAAATCTTGATGGGTACATGCAAATTTTTTGTTGTACCTTATTGAAGGTTCTCAGGAAAAATCAGCATAATCTGATTTATGAGTCTGGGTATAATCAGGAGAAAGAACTCACACAGTAATTTGACCAGAGAAACTTTAATATAAATTTTTTTTCACTCTAATAGGGGATTGGTATAAGAAGAAAAGAGGACTGTGAAGAATATAGGCTTGAATCCTTGCTTTAGCAGTACAAGTCCTAAAATTAGAACCATACAGAGAAGATTAGCATGGCCCCTGCACAAGGATGACACACAAATTCACGAAGCATTCTATATTAAAAAAAAAAAAAAATTAAAAGAGACTTGAAATAGAGTACCCAAAGAAGGGCGCCACCACCAGTGGGATGGAGATCCAGACCTTGCTGCAGAGGACCCAGCTGTGGTTTACTGGATAGCAGAGAGTCTCTGTGGTACCACGCTGGTAGAACTCGCTGGAAATAGATCCTCTAGGATGCAAGGGAAAGCTGTTAATGGAGACACGTCTCATGGAGGCATTCTGTTACAAAATCATCCAGGGGCACTTTGGAGGAAGATGCTGTCTGCCGGGTGCTGTGGCCACAGCGTGCTGCAGAAGCTGGAGTTGGCCCTGTGTGTTATGGGAAGCAAGCAAACCGGAACTGGGCAACAAAACCCTTTTCCTCCTGCAATTTCTCTCTAGTGCCCTCTGTTGGAAAGACCTATTATTGTGCCAGCAAGCAAAGGAAAAACATTTCAGGGCCCAGATCTATTTTCACACAGCAAGCAAAAAGAATAAATTTGGAACTTCGAATTAATAGACTGATAACTGGCAGTCTGACCCATTGACATTTTGCTGCTAAGTTTTCTAAAGCTTTGCCCTTCACAGCCATATGCCTTAAGCAAGAAACTTAAGGATAGAGTGTTGGCAATGGCTTTATATCTACATACAAAATCTTCAATTTCTCACCCTACAATGCAGGACTCTGTGCTTGCCCCAACCCCTCACAGGGCCACAGCTCAGGTAGTCCTGCATTTTCTCTGATGATCTGAAACAATGATCCCACTTCTGGTGTCCACGTCTATATCACTTGGGACTCTAAGGTTGTACACTACAGAATCCAAATTGAACTAGGTAATGGGGGAAATGCATTTTAAGAATGCAGAAATATTGCATGGAATCCATATTAGTCAAGTTTATTTGCACTGTAAGTGAAAGAAATCCAAGTATTAAAATGGCTTAAGCAATAAATAGAATTCTCTAGTTCACATAATTCCAGTGGTAAAGCCGAGATGACGTGGGTTTGAAGCCAGATGCTCAAAAGATATCATCAGGATTTAGTTTTTCACTTCCTCTTGGCTCTGCTTTTCTTGGATTCACTTTAGCCTCAGGCATACTTCCCTCATAGTGGTCCACAACGCTGAATTATTTGAGTTTAAGATACTTAGTGGGAAAAACAACAATAATAACAGCACCAGCAACAAGAACAAAAACTGCCTTCTTAAGAGTCCAATCAAAATTCCTATAATTAAATGATACAAACCCAGGTTGGTGACTCGAAACAATAAATATCTAAGAGAACATCCAACCACTGCAAATGGGGGGGGGGGGAAGAAGCAAACAAAGCTGTGTGCCTTAAACTTTATCCCAAGTCTGGAGAGAGAGACCAGTGGGTGGAAAAAATAGCAACAGGGAGGAGAGTTTTTCAGTCTCTATATTTAAATACTTTATTTTTGAAATCTCAAGAACTTTACCAGTGAGATGATACTTCTTTCCTAAATTTCACTGACAATTATAATTTCCCAAACTGGGTGGCATAGTATTATATACACCATGGTATTTGGTTTACCCACACACCAATTTTGTTTGTTTGTTTGTTGTGGTAAAAAAATATATAACGTAAAATTTACCATTTTAACCATTTTTTTAAAGGTGACTTAAGTGAAAATTATCCCTTTATTGGCTAATTCACTGCTTTATTTTGTTTTAAAGGTTTTATTTATATATTTGATAGAGAAGAGAGAGAGGACTGCACACAAGCAGGGGGAGCAGCAGAGGGAAAGAGAGAAGCAGGTTATCTGCTGAGCAGGGAGCCCCATGCGGGGCTCAATCCCAGGACCCTGGGATCATGACCTGAGCTGAAGGCAGACGCTTAACCAACTGAGCTACCCAGGCACCCCCATTTTAACCATTTTTAAGTGCATAGTTTAATACTGTTAACCATATGCACCTTGTTATGCAATGGGTCTCTAGAACTTTTTCATCTTTTAAAACTAAAGCGCCATATCCATTAACCAACAAATTCCCCTCCCTCTTGCCTCTAACAACCACCATTCTATTTTCTTTTTAATTTTTTTTTTTTTTTAGATTTTATTTATTTGACAGAGAGAGAGCGCATAAGCACAAGCAGGGGGAGCAGTAGGCAGAGGGAGAGGCAGAAGCAGGCTCCCCGCTGAGCAAGGAGCCCAATGTGGGACTCAATCCCAGGACCCTGGGATCATGACCTAAGCCAAAGGCAGACTCTTAACCAACTGAGCCACCCAAGTGCCCCACCATTCTACTTTCTGTTTCTAAGAGTTTGTCTAGATGATTACAATTTTTTTTATTGGAAAGTTGTTACTTCTCTCTTTAAGATAGTTTTCAAACCAGCATGCCTCAAGACTGAATATTTAGAGAACACACTTTCGAAATACTGTCAAAGGACAGTAGGAGTTCACTTATAAGAGTTTGACCTTATTTATTTATTTATTATTTATTTATTTATTTATTAAAGATTTTATTTATTTATTTGACAGAGATAGAGACAGCCAGCGAGAGAGGGAACACAAGCAGGGGGAGTGGGAGAGGAAGAAGCAGGCTCATAACGGAGGAGCCTGATGTGGGGCTCGATCCCGTAACGCCAGAATCACGCCCTGAGCTGAAGGCAGACGCTTAACTGCTATGCCACCCAGGCGCCCCTGACCTTTTTTAAAAAGATTTTTTAATTTATTCATTTAAGAGACAGAGAGCGTGAGAGTACAGCAGGGAAGAGGGTCAGGATAGTTTTGATTAAAACTGTAATCACAGAGATGGTGAGAAATGGATGGATTTGAACACGTTTTGATAATTTGCTGATGAATTCATCAAAATTTCAGACATCCTAATTCTGTACATCTGGGGAGGGCCCAGAAAAAATACATGTGTAAGGGACTGAGAACACAGTTGGCATTTCTTTTAATGAAAAGGAAAAAGTGACTCAAAAGACAAAATCATTGTTTTATGTTTGAGAAACTGAAAGATCTTTCATTTGGTAAAATGATCCTAAACTTTGAGTAAAATTAAGCAAAAAATTACAATGGTGAAATTATGTTTCTAAAAGCTAGTCTCTTTCTGGCTTTTTGCCTCTCCTGGATCAAACTCATGACCCCAAGATCATGCTCTACCGACTGAGCCAGCTGGGCGCCCCTCCCCACGTCTTTTTAATACCTTTTCCCTGTAGACCTCCTGGTCTCTGCCAGCTCTTCCTGGCTTTCTATTTTCATGGTTGGCATTACTATTATATCTCAATATCCAGTTCTCTTCTACCAAGAAGACTGCATTTCCCCCACTGCCTTGAAATTACATCTGGCCATGACTTGCCTTGGCAAATGAAATGTCCAGTGGAAATGACCTGTGTAACCAACTCTCCAGCCCACTGTGGTAAGGGGTAACTGGGGAAGCACATGGTAATATACAAATGCCATGAGATCAAAACAATCTGGGATTCTGAGGCTGGAGAACAGCTGTCTGGAGAATAGCCAAGATCCACAGTAGACTTCAGGTGACCCTTGGGGTTTAGGGGTTGTTTGTAATCGCAGCATGACCTACTCTATCTTGAGTAATCTCTCACCTTCACTGGGCTCTCATATGGCTGCTTTTCGGCAATGACTAGCCTTAATCAAGACCCATATGTGGTCTTCTCTGACACCACGATTATATATCAAATGATTTTCCAGTAATAAGGTAGAAATTTAAATATTTAACTTCAAGGATCTCGGACATAGGTGTTCTTCTGCAATATTTTGTCTTATCTTCAGTAAAGATAATCTAGGTGATAAAGGTAAGTCTTCTCAACCCATTCTGGGTTGCCTCTATCTTTTACTTTCAGTAAACAGTCATCAGAGGTCATGTCAATAACATCTGTGTTCTGGCCTGTACCTCTTCTTGTGAAAAATCCAAAAAGCTTTCATATGTTTGAACATATTCTCATTTGGGGTACATATGATAGCTACTGCCACCCAAAATTTCATATGTATTTAGCAAGGGGTAGGATTTATAGAGTCCCATTTACATCTTACCTTTTAAATTTCAATGAAGCCCCTTGGAAACCGAACTAGTACTAACTCCATGACGCTCAGCATTACCTTGGCCTAAATCCAACCTCAGCGCTATTGACATTTTGGGCAGGTAATTCTTCGCTGTGGAGAGTTGTCCTATGCATTGTAGATGTTAAGTAGCATCCCTGGCCTCTACTCACATCCCTGCCAACAGCACACCCCAGTTATGAGAACCAAAAATGTGTCTAGACATGGCCAATGTCCCCTGGAAGGCAAAACTGCCCCCATTTGAGAACCATTGGCCTAAAATGAACGTATATGCTTGTGATAGATATTGCCAAATGATGACAACTTAAAAAGCGAAGTTTGTAAAAAATTATCAAGATCCATATTTAAGAACAGACACAGTGGATATTTTAATGAAAGCAATGGTCCTGCCATTCTTTATTTCTAACAATAATACATATTTACAGAAGGAAAAGAAATGTACATTTTAAATTCCGATCATTAAACAGATTTGTTGTTGCAATTGAATAATAAAAGAACTCTCTTAGTGACTTTTTAAAATAACTTCAGTGTCCAAAGGTACAAATGATGATATCATAAACTTTTAATAACTGGATTAACCTCACTTCAAAATGAAAGAGACCTAGCACCAGGAAAAGAAATGAAGCAACGACACTGGAGACAGGATCTCTTAGGAGATCTGATCTGAAGCTTTGTTTATCATAGATTCACTATCCAATTTTTCAACCTACATTTTAGAAACTTGGGTGAAAAGTACATGAAGGAAAACCTCCATAGGTTTTTGTTGGGTAAAAAGACTTTAGCTTTTAAAGAATAACACGTGAATCCGTTTTTCCCTTATAAAGCCTTGGAAAAAATGCATCTTGAGGCGCTATAAAGAAAGTGAGTGGAACTTTTTTGTTAGTAGTCAACAGCTGCAAATACTGGTTTTCATTATGCCCCCCCCCTTTATTGAGAAATAGTTCACACAGATCAATCAGTGTATAAGGTTTAAGGTGTACAGCATGATGGTTTGATTTATGGTTTTCATTTTTTAAAACAATGAATTATAAATTCCTTTTTATAAAAGGTTAAAGGCACCGTGAAAACAATGAGTATTTGCACTTCACCATTTTAGAACTCAAAATAATTCAGAAGGCAAAATAATTCAGGCGGCCAGCACCTCATTTGTCCTGTAGGTGGCAAAATTATGCTAAGAGGAATCCAGGGACAGGCTGCAGAATTGCTGCGCTGAGGTTAATAGTGGTAGATGACTTTTTAAAGCTTTACTTAAAATCCAGGTTTTAAAGTTTTTTCAAGTTTTACAGACTTAAAGATGCCTTTTGTGTTGCTCTGAACTAACGAGGATTTATTTTCTGGATAGTCAGTACTGATGCTCAAAAATATATTGTTTTATTTTTTAGGGACTAGATTTTCAGTTTGATTATCTCTGAAAAATTCCTCTCTTTTTGCACTTGTTGTCCAGCGGGTTTTGCTTTATTGGATGACCCATCCAAATTGCAGGACAAGAGCTTGTGAAACTAAAAATCTGTACTTATTTGCCTGCAGCTGTGAAAAGCAAGCTTGAAACCAGTGTCTAAAAGGGAGGGAATAAGGCCCTCTAGATTTTGTCTGGTTTTACGCTTTTCTAATTACCTCACAGTGGATGGCAGAATAGTAAGAAAATCTTTAAAGAAGGAATAGATAATTTATTATAAAAAATTGGTGGCACCGTGATTATGACTACATTTATGTGTAAGGAACAAAGTTCGTAAGTGATGACAATTAAAAAGCTAACTACAGCCGAATATTTTATCCTCGGTTGTTATCACTAGTCTTCATAGCTTCCTTTGCTTGCTTACAGTACAGAGACGTCATTCTACATCCTGGATTCGTCATTCAAGAGCCAGATATGAAAAATAGAGCCATCAGATAACCACTAGTAGCAAGCGCTAAATATATTGTTATTTGAAGAACTAAACCTAAATGAGGGATAGAAGGGAGAGAGCATAGTATGTTATACAAATATGTTCTGGAAATGCTGACACAGTGTGACTTTTAGAAATAGAGAATGGGAAGAGCAAATGAAAAAATTTTAATTGATTCAGTTATCATACTGGTGATGGTTGTTATTAGCATTGTTATTCTGTGGCTGCTGCCTGTGTAAGGTAAATAAAGGAAATGAATAATTGTGGGATATTCTAACTCTATCATGCTCTGTGTCCTTGAAAACCAGGATTCTCAGTCTAGAAAATGGCAACACAGTTGTAATAGAAAGGAATAAGTAAAAACTCTGTAGTACTCAATTTGATTTGGAAGTTTCACAATAAACTCACAAAGTGTTTTATCTTATTAAAAAAAATAGAGATTTCCTACCTCTCTCCTAGAAACAATGGCCAATCGAATAGCAATGAGCCTCCTTAGAGCCCTGGTTACGGTTTTGAAATACCATTTCTCACTGAAAGTAACCAAGCTTCTTAGAGAAATGGCTCATTCCAGGTCTGAGGCAGGAAACACACAAGTTGAGCCTGGAGTATCTTGTCTTCTGGGATAGCAAGGAAGCTAATAAGACAGCTAGTGTAGTGTCCAAATGACTCAGAGGCAATGGTGGTGAGGCTCCCAATGGCCAAAGATGGGACAATTTGGACTTCAATAAGGTAATATTTGAAACGGGTTGAAGCCTATCAAATATGTTTGAATCCATGAGTTCATAACACTGAAAAAAAGAAGTGCTATCTGGAAGGTAATAGGAAGCAAGTTTATTATCTTGAAAAATAGTAAATGAAAGGAAAATACAAATATTTACTTTTTCTTTCCTGTACAAACGTGACCAGGGGTTAACCAAATAGTAGAGGCGGGGGAACAACTCTTTATAAAAGTGTTCCAACTAATAAATGAAAGAGAAATGATAGAGTTAGAATATCCTCCAACTCAAAATAAATCAATGGATGTAGGCATTGAGTATCAATTTCAGCTGACATCACAAATAGGGAGAACAAGACATTGTGTGCCCCCTAATGAAAGAACACACCATGACCTATAGTCTTGCCAAAAAGAACTGGACCTGAGTCTATTCAAACATCTGGATCCATGTGTCAATATCCAGAGGAAAGAATGTGCTGAATTGCACCGTGACTACACAATCAGCAAAATACAGACTGTGGGAAACTCTACAGGCCACGACACCAAGTTCTTCAGTAAATCCTAAGGAAAAGAAAGAAGGGAGAACCTACAGATTAAAAAGATGTGGAAGATGTAGCCAATAAAACAATTTTAAATGGATAAGATTAAAATATAGTCTATAGAGATACACACTTGGGTACTAATAAAGAAACACAAGGAAGTGGTTACAATGGGTATCACTGTAGTGGTTACTTCTGTGGAATTTGGGAAGAGGGTTGATAACTGTGACTGGACAAAAAGAGGACAACCAGAGTGGCTGGCAGAGTTCTAGAACAGTGTTTCCTTATCATGATGTAAGGACCTATATTTTGTTTGGTTTTCAGTATTTATATTTTGTGTTTTCTCTAAAGGAAAAAAATTTTAAAAAAATGAAAGCCCTTAGGGTTTTTCACTAAAAATTATGGATGTGAACACTTCTACTATAAATATCAGTTGAAGGTTCTTAAGAAATTGCCTATATTATAGAAATATTTCTAAATAATAAGCTACAAATATTTGAAAAATATAATATTAAATTCTTATTGTGCATAGTTATAAAAAGTCAAAGAATTAAGTATACGTTCCTAACACAAAATTTATTTTGTTACAGTATTATGTTTTACAATTTGGTTAAGTGGACTTTTTTGACTTCTAAAATTTTCCTCTCCTACTCTGATACAAGGCTACTCATAATATTCTGTTAGAGATTAGATAAGCACTAGAACAGATTTCGTATTTCCTTGAATGTCCACACTTGGTTTCACTCTCCATCTTTTTACATAGAACAAAGATTAGTTATCTTGCTCAACCATGATAGTAGTTATTAATATGTAGCATTACACACAGTATCATCCAATTTGCAAGAAAGACCCCTCACCCACATATCCTGCCTTCTCTTCCATATATTAATGGCTGATGGAGACTATTTTTTGTTGTTATGTGTCTAAAAAACTCAAGGATGTAAAACAGATTTAAGCCATCAAAATGAAAGCAGTTTTAAAACGCAATATAACAATAAACATGGACAAACGTATAACAGTCTTGTACATTTTTGCCCATCGAATATTGCCAATTCCCCTCCAATTGTTCAAGCAGCATCTTAACAAATGGTGCAATTGTATGGTCTCCTTTCCTTTCCTTTTAATAAAATTATGTGGTGTTTGAGTGATTCACATATTCCAGAAGTGACCGGTCTAAGACCCTTCGGATAAGAGCTTCCTCAATTATATTAAAATCCTACAAATAAAGAAAAATAATTAGAAACACAGTCAGAGATGACAGTTTTCAGCAACTGGAAAATAAGGGTCAAGGCACTGCCTCATTTTGCAGGAAAGCACAGTCCTGAATTTAGTGACCTGTCCAAATTTTCACAAAAATTTGTCATAAACCCCAGGACTTTTGTTTTGGGGCTAGTGCATTTTCTACTTAATTTTACTGCCTAACAATTAACTAGTTATTGTCATAGTAAAATAGTCTTGATTTGGAATTTAAATTAGTCATTTTAGTCAACATTATAGATCCTGGTTAGGGTGCTATGTTCCAAATAAACATGTAATACGGAGAAAAGTCAAGACATCCCCCAGAATTCACCAATCTCAGCAGTACTACTATCTTTCTGAAAAACATGCTGAACACAAAACTCTCTTTCTCCCTGCCTCCCCATGGTCAAAATGGCTTCCAAAACTTTAGGTCAGCACATTCTGTAAATAAAACAAAACCTATTAAGAGCCCTTTTCTCTGCAATCCATCTCCTCTTCTGCAATAAATTGGAAAAAAAAAAAAGAAAAAAAGTAAAATCTCTATTGGAAATCCATTCTAAAACATGAAAGCATAAAGGCAAATCAACAAAATCCAAAGCCCAGAAGAGCACAAGATCTGGACTGAATCCTGGCTTGTTCTTAGGCAATTTATTAACCTTTGAGCTTCAGATGTTTCATAGCTGAGTGAGGACAGTAACACAATATTCACTTCACAGAAGTTGCTGTAAGGAATAAAATGAGATAATATTCTTAAAGTGCATAGTCTGGCACTTGGTAGCTCGGGAAACCAAAAGGCAAAACAAATAAGAATGATTCCATCTCACTTCCACAACCAAGAATACAGTTTTGAGTGGGTTGAAAGTACTTGCATCGAAGTTGCTTCCTCCTGACCAGCCCTGTATCATACTTTGGAAAATCTCGAGAAGAATGGACTGAACATTAACAGCTAGAACAAATATGAAATCAACCTGGTTTTTAGAACATCTTATGGAGCTAAGGTAAAGAGGAAGCCCTATGTGTTGCAAAAATGAGAAGCCCTGTGTGCTTCGGTGGCCAGAAAAGACATTATTTGATGCTGGAACCTCTGTTGTGTAGCCTGCTCAACTCTTCACGTGGTCCTAGTACCTCCATTTACCCTCGCCCCATCTCCAGCTGCCCTAACATCCTTGCCCAAACTGTGCAAATCACTTTACACGCACTATCGCATTCAATCCTCACAACAGCCTTGGGGACGAAGTGTTTTCACTCTCCTCACTTAACACATGAACAGACAGGCTCAGTGGTTAAATACATTTCCCACGGTCATAGAGCTGTGACCGAGACAGAGCTGTTACTCAAACCCAGGTCAGACCCCAAGCTCCTTGTGTTGAATCTGGATAACCATAGTGGGCAGATCAGAAAGTGGGGAGAATACTTTCAAGGGATGATCTTCAACGATTATTAAATTCTATCTTGAAATTGCATAAAAAGACAGCAGTCAAAAATCATGTGAAAATTACATGCAAAGTTAAATTTAGCCTAAGTATTTCATGTATTTAGATAGTGGTAACAATAAAATATACTATTTCACAACATGGCTATGAGAGATTTTCCTTCTATAATAGGCAATACGCCTTTGCTGAAAGGGACTCAGGAGATAACACATTACCCTCACATGGCAACACTTGGAGAGAAGCAGAACAAAGGCTACATTAACTTTTCGCTTGTTATTCTCATTCCTGATCATGGGAAATACAGTCATAAGTTAGAACTATTCATACTACATCTAACTTTTCTTTCATCCCAAAAAAAAAAATTTCTTGGGTTGGAGGAAGGGGGTTGGGAGGAAGGGGGTCAAAAGGTACAAACTTCCCCTTGTAAGATAAATACTGGGGATGAAATGGACAACATGAAGACTAGAGTTCACACTAATGTATGGTATATTTGAAAGCTGATAAGAGAGTAAATCCTAAAAGCTTTCATCACAAAGAAAAAAAAATTTTTTTGGTGTCTATAGGAGATGATGGATGTTAACTAAAATTATTGTGGTGATCAGGTCACACTATGTAAGTCAAGTCATTTTAGTGAATACCTTAAACCTACCAGGTGCTACATATCAATTATTTCTCAATGAATGGAAAGGAAAAAATTCTTAATATAATGAGATAGTTGGTAGTTACTGATGGGTCGTTATTGAAATATGGGGGTCCGTGGTACTATTCTGTCTGCTTTTGTATAATTTTTCATAATACAATTTTTTTCAGTTTAAAAACATTCAATAGACATGAGTTTCGTGTCTCGTGGAATTTAAATAAAAAATGAGGCCTGTGTGTCTTACTATAGTCACTGATAATGCCATATCTGTTATCATCCATTCAATGGACTGTAATAGCAACTGGTTGCAGAACAAACTGAGCCATTTCATTACTGATGTGATTTCATCTCATCTCAGCTACATAAGCTTTCAACTTTCATAAAAATTAAAACTATATATAAGGAGGGGACTAGAGTAGAAATTAAAATAATTTGAAAGTGAAATCTAGTACCCTATACAATGACTAATTATCTAGATCACAAAGAAAATAATTTTGTGTAAGGCAGATAATATCAACAGTCAAGTTTATAAACATCATATTTTTATAATTTCCTACTTAATGCTGATACTTAACTTCAGGTCTATACACATTTTTTTTTCTGCTATAATTTTATTCACTTGGATTTAAAAAGGTAAGCTTAACACACACCACACAGAAACATAACGTAAAAGTAAAAAAAATATATACTTACTATGAAATCATCATAAAACAAAGTATGATTGACTTGCAAATGTCTTATTAAACTGCCACTAAAGCTGCCTGGATTCTCATTAGGTAGTAAACGGCAAAGTGGACAGAACTGGAAATAAAGAAAATCAGGAGTTCAAGAAAGAATTTAAAATAATTAGTGTCAGAATTAAAAAATTAAATAACCATTCAACAAAGTGAATTTTAACTTTATGAATCTATTGGCCATTCCTCAGCATATTTTAAAACTGCATAAATCTTCATAATATTAACCAAATAAAATTGCATTTATTTCTTCATATGCATTTCTTATACTTAACAGTATAGCTATTTCATATTTATCCATCTATTATTTAAACAATATTGCAGTTAGTAGATGTACCATAATTTACTTAGTTGCCTCCCTCTTGAAATACTTAATGACTTTAAAAAGTAACCATTTTCATTTTCAAGTATTTATAAACTCATGAGAAATTACAAAAATAATGCAAGAGGTCCCATGACTCCATCATCCAGCTTCTCCAATGGTAATACCTTACAAACTGCAGTACATTATCAAAACCAATTAACTAGACTACAAACCTTACTTAGATTTCATCAGTTTTGCATGAGTGTGTAACATATACCCCTAAAGCAGTATATGTTAAAGAAAGAGTCGGGGCTCCTGGGTGGCTCAGGTGGTTAAGCGTCTGCCTTCAGCTCAGGTCATGATCTCAGGGTCCTACGATTGAGCCCCACATTGGGCTCTTTGCTTGGTGGGAGTCTGTTTCTCCCTCTCCTTCCACCCCTAACCCCTACTCACACCTACTCTTTCTCTCTCTCTCAAGTAAATAAAATCTTTAAAGAAACATATACTACTTTATGACATTTTTTTCACTGCTTTATTACATTTTAACCTAGGGTTTTTTTTTAATTCTACTTCTCCACATTTTCATTTTTTAAAATATCAGATGCAGAATGATTACTGAGAGCGAGGTATGTGTTAGGCATTAAATTAGGTGGTATTCTGGGGCGCCTGGGTGGCACAGAGGTTAAGCGTCTGCCTTCGGCTCAGGGCGTGATCCCGGCGTTATGGGATCGAGCCCCACATCAGGCTCCTCTGCTGTGAGCCTGCTGCTTCCTCTCCCGCTCCCCCTGCTTGTGTTCCCTCTCTCGCTGGCTGTCTCTCTGTCTGTCGAATAAATAAATAAAATCTTTAAAAAAAAAAAATTAGGTGGTATTCTTATTTGATCCTCAAAACAACCTAGTGAATTAATTAATACCCTGTTTCTTTCACGAACTCAATTTCAGAAAGGAAAAAAAAAATCAGCTGAAATTTATACCACCATAAGTAACAGAACTGGGATCGAGGCCTCCTAATAGACAATTCAAAATTCTCTGCATATTATAACAGTGCTTAATTTATCTGTTGAGATGGTAACATCTTTCTTTAAATTTAAATGAGGTCTTTATGTAATTCTTATTGTTTTATGGAGGGGGTCTCAGTTTCAGTATGCTCAATATCTATACATGGTTCTATTTCTGAATTTTGCTCTACTCCATTAATATTTGTCTTATTTTTAATAGAATTGCATCATTTAAGTTATTATCCCTTTATAGTCATTTATGGTTTTCTAATGCTCTAGCTATCTTGGTTACTTGGCAGCACTGGCTATCCCAGGATACCACTTAATCCCCCCTGGGACCCTTACATAGTGATGAGAACACAGCTGAGACCAAGAAATATTTTAACAAAAAAGCAACATTAATTTTTTTGTGATCTGAATGAAGGGACACTAGTTATAGAAATTTGTTCACTCAATACTCTTTATGGTGCCTCTACTATGTGCTGAGCACCTGGAATATGGAAACCAGTGAACATACAGTTGGGTTGCCTGGCCTGTGAAGTCAGAGAGCCTTCAAATCCCAGCACCAGCTCTTCCTAGCTGTGTGACTGACCCTCAGCACATGAATTACCCTCTTCCGTGAAGTGGAGGTAGCACCGCCTCACTTGCGGAGTAGCTCCGATGTTTAGAGATAATGTCCTCCACGGGCCAGGTACATACTAGGTATTTAATAAGCACCATGGATTCACTACTATTTGATCCTTGTTCTTGCTCCGTGAGGGAAGAAACTCCACGTGTCCTGTTCACTCCTGCATTCCCAGTACCCGGAAAATAGTTTCCGATTTCATCCCTGCCTCTCATAGACTTAGCCTTGGCAAGTAATTTAATTTTATCCTGCAAAATGAGAATTAGCACTGCCAGGCAGAGCTGTTTGTATTTTTAAAAGATGTCATTTAACATTATGAAGCTCGGTCATTATATTAGTTCAGTCCTTGGCACAAATGATAAATGGTTGCTATTGTTATCACGTAAGCAGATACTTTCAATACTGCATAGCAAGTGCTATACTCAAGATGTTACATCATATATTCAAGTGTTATACTCAGAAAGGCAGTTCAAGATCTAAAAAGGGAATCATTAATTTTGCCCAGGAAATCAGGAAAGGCTTCAGCCAAGCTGTTGGTAACTAAAATGAGTCTTGAAGAACGAGCCAGCAATGCCAGAGTAAGGAGTATCACAGGCAGAGAAATCAATATGGGAAAAGGCAGGAGATCCTTAATGGACAGGCCTGCTTCGGGAATGGGAAAAGCTCTGGGAAGCTGAAGGTAGGGCATGTGGGGGAAGTGGTAGATGATTTTGGAAGGATATGTTGGGGCCAGTTCTGCTCAACAGATATTTATTTGAGCACCTATTATGGTTTCTGTAGGCCCCATGTCAGGAGTCACAGGTACAGAGATGCTAAGCCCTGACCCGACTATTAAGGAGATTCCAGATCTAGTGAAGGGGAAAGATACAGAAAGCCTGGAACTTTAAGCAAAGTAGTTTCTGTTTTTAGTCTGATGTTGATAGGAGCTAGTGGAGACTTCGGTCTTCTTCCGTACATAATATTTAGTTGTGTAACTCAAGAGGTTTCTTCCAGAAGGCCATTGGAAGACAACCGGTGAACATCTATACTACTCTAAGGATTTATTTTGTGTCCTAAATTGAGGGATCAGACCTGAGGGAGGAGAGGGTAAGAACAGGAAGGAGAAAGGAATGGTAAGAGACTGACTAATCGTCGTCAAGTACCTAAGTGTTCACCTATGTTCTCACTCATGTTGCCAATTGGCTAACATCAGCTCATCCTTTATTACGTGCCTCCACTCAATACTCCCAGGCCATGATACTCATATTAGGAATCAATCAATGCACAGTGTATATTCAAAAGATGCTGACCTCATCTCAGTATGAACTGTATGTGATGGTGAACTCCATGGGTGAAAACAGCCACCATACCAGAAGCTACCACCAACGTCAATCGTTCAGAACATCTATTACAAGGGACACCCAGTTCTATCTGTGGTTTAGATTAACCTCCACAGCAACTATCTGGTGGCAAGTGCCATTTGGAGAAGAAATTTAAAATTCCTGAATCCAAAAAAAGAGAAAAGAGACATGCACTGAAAATAATTACAGGCAAATATGTAACCAAAATGAAGGTACCAGATTGCACATCTAATTTAGCAAGAGTCTGAAAGCAAATTTAATAAAGATTTTTCTTCCTTCCAAAACATTTATGCATATACACTCCCACTGCCCAGTCGAGTCACAGATATTCTAAATTACC
Source organism: Ursus americanus (assembly GCF_024610735.1). Lineage (NCBI taxonomy): Eukaryota > Metazoa > Chordata > Mammalia > Carnivora > Ursidae > Ursus > Ursus americanus. Next base: position 38,775,690 of record NC_142145.1, read on the forward strand.
CACAGAAATAAACCACTGTGGGGCAGGTGGCTCAGGCTCTAGTCACCATAGTTTATGTTCCAAACCAATAAAAGTCTTGTCCCTTCCCTTAAGGAATGAATCTCGGGAGCAAGGCAGAAAATAAGAGACTACTGCAACCCTTGAATCTGGGTGAATGGAATTATGCTCTTCTTTAATATCTTATTTTTCACGATCACTCTATCCTCCTATGTGCTAGGTTCTCTCCCAAAGGTGGGCAGGCAGTGCTGAACAAAGAAGTTATGTTCCGTGACTTTGTGAACCTGATACCTTACAGGGAGAGACAGACGTGACACAAACACCCAACTACAAATTGTGATAAATGAGAAAAAAGGGGGGAGAAAAGCAAGAGCTGAAAGTAATCTGGATGTCATGGAGGGCTTCCCTGAGGAAGTAAGATTTTTTTTTTAATTTTATTTATTTATTTGACAGAGAGACAGCCAGCGAGAGAGGGAACACAAGCAGGGGGAGTGGGAGAGGAAGAAGCAGGCTCCCAGCGGAGGAGCCTGATGCAGGGCTCGATCCCATAACGCCAGGATCACGCCCTGGGCCGAAGGCAGACGCTTAACCTCTGTGCCACCCAGGCACCCAAGGAAGTAAGATTTAAGCAGAGTTCTAAAGGATAAATAGGAGCCAACCACTGAAAGAAAGAGCACTCTGGGCAGACGGAACAGCCAGAAAGTGTGGCTCCTGCTGAAACTGCTTCCCTTTCCAAAACAAAATACCAAATTTCTCTCAGAAGTGGTCCCTCAATTCAATCTGAAACATGCTGCTTATGTCACCGGACTCCTTTGAGTTTAATATTCCACAGACACAAATTTTCAAAAAACAAAACATGGCAGGGGCGCCTGGATGGCTCAGTTGGTTAAGCCTCCGACTCCGGGTTTCGGCTCAGGTCACGATCTCGGGATCCTGGGATCAAGCCCTGTGTTGTGTGGGCTCGGAGCTCGGGGAGGAGGAGTCAGCTTCTCCGCCTCTCTCTCCTTCTCCCTCTCCCTTCCCCCTCTCCCTCTGCCTGCCCCTCCCCCCTGCTCCCACGAGCGCGCTCTCTCTAAAATAAATAATAAATAAATAAATAAAACATGGCAGAATATAATTACCATGTGACAAAAAGGAGCAGTTGGTTCTTAAAGCTGCATGTAAGGGAAGTCGAAACTCCTTGATGTTCTTAACCTACTACCCCGGTCTTGAGCAACTCAGGAAAGATTAGTCGCTCGCGGTTCGATCTCTGAATTATCTAATTTTATCTAGAAGGCAGAATCATTTGCTCAAATCTCTAACTGCCATGAAACTTCTTACACCAGATTAAGTCAGATGAGGTCACTGATCTTATCTGTAAGCAAACCTAACAACCCAGCCCCTCAAAGCAATAATTCCTTGTTAACTTCCACACCAGTCCAGAATCAGCCTTGGACCTAGGACTTCTCCCGGGGTGTTTTCACCAACCTGCCCCCACTGGGGATCCCTAAGCATGTGAACCCCAAATATGCCACAGTATCTACTTCCAGCCTTTTCATAACCAAAGTGTATATCCTGAATTCTAGCGGTTCTAGATCCTTCAGAGTGACACGTGGCTTGAGTTTGTACTCCAGCATGAAACGTTAACAGGAAAACTGAAGGTCTTCTGTTCCAGAGACCACCTCTAGACAACTCTCATGTATTACAGAACCACAGATCCTGTGAACAATCTCCTCCTGCCTCAAGGCCACAACAGCATCCTGGTCTTTTGAAATTCATCACTTCCCTCGCCCACCCTTCCAGCTTGGGTTCCCTGAGTGCGAGAGAGTACACGGCTTCCTCAAAATCTCCACAGCCTTGGTTTTATATAGTTGGAAAGTAGTAGCCCACCATTATCACTTGACTCATTTACTATTACCCTGTGAAAAAGGCATCATTCTCATTATCTTCCCTATTTTACAAATGATGAAACAAGGCAAAGACATTGGTGGGATTTGCTGGGATTGGTACCAAAGTTTATCTCCTCCAAAGCCTAGGCTTTTGACTATTAATTCTACGGGCAATCTGATCCCACCATTCCTGGTTTATTTCTGCCCTCAGATCCACTTTCTTCAGTGACCTCTATCACCTCTAAATCAAGGAAGACCCAGCTTCCACGGGCCACCTTCAATCTGATGGCCAAACTGAGCAGCACGGGGACTGGATTTCTGCCGGAGCAAGTACACGGTACCAATGGACAGACCAGTACATGACCCGACCCAGAGTGTTACTGGGATGCAGCCCAAGACCTCCAGCCAGAGCAGCACCTGGGGACTAGTGGTCAGGGCTCAGGTTGTATGGATAACACCGCCTTCGGGTTGCTAGGAGACAAAGAAGCACTTAGAACTCGGTAAATGGTTGCTATTATTATGCCATCCTAACGCTTTCTTCTAACTTCTTCTAGCTCCCCAAGGACCTATCATAAAACGGCTCCACAGCCCAGTTCTTCCCACAGAGCAACCAGGGCAGTAAAAGCCCATGATAATCTCTCCCGCTCTCCCAACACATACCAAGCCATTCCAAGAACCGAAACCCCTAAACCATTAGGATCAATAACAAATACCTTCGACTGTACTGTGTGGCTTTTCTTGTGAACTTGCTAGTAGACCACAGGGGTTCACCATGCTCTGGAGCTAGACTATTGTGTTCAAATTGTGGCTAGCTACTTAACCAGCTCTGGGACCTTACAAGACTTAGTTAACCTCTCTGAGCTTCAAATTATCATTTGTAAAATGGAAGTAATCACACCTATCTTCTAGGACTGTTATGAGAACTATCCTTGTTTATAAATATCTATCTATCTATCTATCTATCTATCTATCCATCTAAATATGTTTCGATCTCATCACTTTCCAAGAGGATTTTATAGAAAAAATCCCTTAAAACTCAAATTTAAAAAACCAAAACTCGTATCTACATACACAACACACATACACATATATGTCTGTATATATAGATATATATACACACATACATACCTATATACAAATATATACATATTTATACCATAAAACTAAAATAAAATTCAGAATAATCATTTTATATCTGCTAAGTCTTTTATTTTAATTTTAAAATAAATGTACCCAGTATTAGCCAGGTTAAGGTGAAAGTGGTTTACTCCTAAATTGCTGACACAAATATAAATTGACTCGACCTTTCTGGAATGCATTTAGAAGTATATTTCAAGAGCTATTAAAAAGTCTGCACTTTCTTGGTCCCAGAAGATAAATCTAAGGAATTTCCTCTTAGGAAAAAATCCAATAGAAGGAAAAGTTCAAATGTACAATATGAATTCAAATCCTAAAATTGGCAACAAGTGTACAAAAAATAGTAAAATAGCTAAGTAAGTGAGGATGTATCCAGCAGCACCCTGCTTTCCCTCACAACTACACAAATATGAAAATTATCAAAGCCACACTGTAAAGTAGAACTAAAATGCCAGGCTGAAAAGAAAAATGGAAGCATCATCATGAACCTAGGAAATGATGAACAATATGTATATTTAATGTGCAAGCATATGGATACTCAGACAATGAAATACAACAATAGATTGAATAAGACGAATAACTTTCTACTTTTCATTTCTAGTAAATTGTCATGATAACCTATTTGATTATTAAAAAATGTTTTTTACTTAGGATGTGACCATGGTTATTATACTAAAGTTGGATCTTCACTATGTAATTCTGATCTTCTTAGTTGATTATGCCCATAATTATGTGTAAGAGAGAATGTCTAAATTCATAAATGAAAGAATGATTGCACATTAGTAATTCTTACCACTTTCAATTCAACACTTTCACATATTGTTAATAGTCACGGAATTATCACAACCTTGACATAAACTATCCTTTAATAATATATCTATAAATAGAGGCCTATTAAATGGATTCCAGTGTGTATTAAATTTAGACATTGTAGAACTACATAGTAACGAAATTCCTTACCACAGATCTCCTTTCTGATCTGTGATGAGTAATACAGTGATCCAGCAAGCTGTCTTCGTCCAATTCCTTCTGACAAAATGGACACACACACCTGGAAATTGCATAGAATATAAAAGTTACTAAAGTTGTTGGCATTTAACTAGAGGTTAAAAAAAGAAGAAGAAGAATGCAGACAGATCTAGTTTCCAGCCCTCGTTCTTCCTGATTTGACATTATTTTTCCATCCTGATAATGGTCAGATGCCCACGTTTTTTCCCATGAGAAAAGTAAGTATCCTCATAGGGACACGGTAGAGAAACAGTTATAGCAAACATGAAGCACTATATTCTCTTTGGAAGAGAAGTGCGATCTGAGCACCATTAACTGAGGAACTGGGGGATCACATCACCCAGCTGTCCCTGGGTTACTTTCCCTGTTTCTTTTTCTTCCCCCCTTTCCTAATGCAGGTCACATAACTGGGTGTTACTTGTTCTCCAGCTCCGCTGGCATATATAACTACCAGTGTATCAGAGGGGCATTTGTCCCTTCCATCTGTGCTGTTCGCTACAGGAGCTAGTAGCCGTATACGTCTACTGGCACTTGAAACGTGGCTATGAAATTGAGCTATGCTGCAAGTAAAAATGCACACTGAGTTTCAAAGGCTTCATATTTTTAAAAAAGTAAAATATTTCAATAATGTTGATATTGATTACACGTTCAAATGATAATACTCAAGCTATCTTCGGTTAAATAAAATATACTAAAAATTATATGGGAAAATATAAAATTACCTATGTGTTCTATGGGACAGTGCTACCTTAAACTCACAGGGACAATATGGAGGCTTGGAAGTTTTTGCTCACTTTCTATCATAGATAGAACTTCCTGTTCCGACACTTGTACTCTGGATAAGCTCCCTGCATAAGAATTTTAAAAATTTCAATTATGTAGTAGTAAGTTCTTTTGTAAAGCAAAGATTTCTATCTTAAATGCAAGTATCAATCTATCCTGTAAGACTGATTAATCAAGAACCCTCCTCATTTTCTGTTATTTTAATTCCTTTATTATTTAATTCTAATTAGCAGGAGAAATGAGGATTTAAATTAGCTCGCATATATTTTTAAATTTTCATAAAGCCTATCGACCTTGCAATCAAACCCATACATTTTCTTAACCCATTTATTATCCTTCCTTCTGATTGGTCTTTGCAGCCAATCTAACAGAATTCATACTCTGCTTTGAGCTAAAATCCTCATTTAAAATTTATAAGATCCCGGTATAAAACTAATCCTGCAATAATGGATATATTTGCAAAGCAATATCTAGTAAAACAAAAGGAAGCAGGGCAATCATTTAGACTCTCAGGTTAGGAAATTTAAGCTTTGAGTGTATTTTCTTAAAATAAGTAAGACTAACATTTTCCTTCAGGAGAGAGAGAGAAAAAAAATCACACTCCTACTGACTACCACAATTCGTAGCTGAGCTTATAAGTATATTTAATGGTTTCCAAGCCATTAGCCTATGGAGGGAAACACAAATCATTTCCTTATTTTGTTGGGAGAGAGAGACTCCAAACTTTGTAATTACAGGATAGGCCATGGCCTATCACGATAGTAATGGCCCAGATTCATTTCTTTTCTTTTTTTTTTTAAAGGAAAAACAAGTAAGGATTAATATTCTCCACTGCCCCTACTAACCACTTCTATCCTTCCTCCAGCCCCATAAAAGATGACCCACCAAAAAGGTAACAGGTGCAGGATGCCTGGCCCAGGCCTGTTCTTCCTTGTTAGCCTATATGCTGAGATGTCACTTCCTACCTTCTAAAGCCAAACCAGCAAACCAGAGGAAATGAGCTGGGGCACTGAGCAGTGGCAGTGGAAGGGTGAAAAAGAATAGTCTCTGAACCAGGACCTGCTTCAAGCCGTTAGTCAGAAAGCAGAGCCTTGCGGAACTTGAACAGTTCCACATTCTATTTTTGGATCTTCCTTAATACAAACTTGTCTGAGGAAGTTCTCCCAATCTCTCCAGTACTTGGTTGGTTCCCCTCGTGCAACGTTTTTCAAGTAAAGAAAGCAAACTTCTTTCATAATTATTGCCATTAACAAATGACTACCAATAATAGGTGTTATGGTTCAGAGCCTAAACACAACTCTACACACATTTTCACAATCAGAAGGCTAACCTATTAACTTCTTTACAGGCATATCAAATTTAACATTCAACTGCATTGTGTTGGAACAAACCTGGTTGCCGTCTCCCCAAGTTCCTGCAGCGGTCCATACTTATCTATATACTTCTGACAAGATCTTATGTGTGCCCTCATTTCGCTGAGGCAAACCTATATAAAAGCAAATTCAAAATAAAGTCCCTGTTGAAAAGGGGCTCAATGAAGTCTTATGCGATCCAGCTTTATTACTTTCATTATTGCAAATCAGGTCATAGCGTGGGGTCAGCTGAGTAAAAGGATGCATTCACGACAAGAGTACAACAAAGTTAAGGCATTATCAAGAAAAACACTTTACAAATGTCTCTAACACTTAGAAGACCCAAATGTTGAGTTCTTGAGTTTAGTTCTTCTAGAAAGCTTATGTTTTTTATTTTATTTTTATTTTTTAAATATTTATTTATTTGAGAGAGAGACAGAGCGCGCGCCAGCGTGCACACACATGCATGAGAGTTGGGGGGTGGAGGGGCAGAGGGAGAAGGAGAGAGAATCCTCAAGCTGACTGCATTGAGCGCAGAGCCTAACGCAGGGCTCGATCCTAGGACCCTGAGTTCATGACCTGAGCCAAAATCAAGAGTCAGAAGCTTAACCCACTGAGCCACCCAGATGCCCCTAGAAAGCATATGTTTTTTAAAGTGGAAAGACAGGGCACCTGGGTGGCTTAGTCAGTTGGGCATCTGCCTTCTACCCTCTGCCCAGGTTGTGATCCCAGGGTCCTAGGATCGAGTCCCACATCAGGCTCCCTGATCAGCGGGGAGCCTGTTTCTCCCTCTCCCTCTGCTCATGCTCTCTCTTGCTCTCTCTCTCTCAAATAAATAAGTAAAATCTTTAACAACAACAAAAAATAAAGTGGAAAGACATATTAACTCAAATTTACTTTTTTTGGACACCATTATCTAACCTGGTGATGGTAAGAAGTGAGAAAGAAAAAGGGGAGAGGGGAAAGACAGCAAGCAAGATGGAGGAAAGGAAAGAAAAAAACAAAACAGTGAGAAGAGACAGAGGGAAAGGAAAACAGAGAGAGATAAAAAGAACCAATAGATGGATTTTAATTTTGAAGATGGCCATAGTAAGTAAAAGGAAATCCTGTGCCTCAGGGAAAGATATAAATACCATGGCTTTATAATATATCCAGCAGTATTACATGAATTCACAATACACAGTATACTTAATGGCCCCATTAAGAGCAAACATAAAAGACAGCTCTTACAGTCCATTTTTACCAAGGCAGAATAAAGAGCCCTTGTTCCTCCAGATATACATTCAGAGATCCTAACCATGAGGGATCTTTGGCTCAATAACACATATTCTACTAACTGTTTCATTAGAAACTCTGATAAGATCTTGCGCTAAAGGAAGCTTTGTACAGCTGTGGTAAGGTGGTCGACCCACCCTGCTTCGTTTTGCTGAGCTACGGAAGTTACACCTCAAACACGAAATCTACCCCATCAAGGAAACTGTTATGATCGCTTAACAAAAGCCAAAAATAAAAGCAAGTGGAAAAGTGAAAACAAATCCTTGTTTTACCAATATCCACCTAGGACCCATTGAGGTAGCTGTCAGAACACACTGTCTTCCAAGCTTTCGTATCCAACTTTACACATCAGTTCTCTCACAGCTCTTTACTACTTTTCCTAAAAGTTTCTTTCTTCCTCTTGGTATTCTTCGAACAACAAAGCTAAGCATTCTTGATACAAATTAGAAATCTGGGGACTGTATACTGACAAATGAATTGATAAATTCATGGAGTGTCTAGACACAAAATTATACAAGACATTGTAAGAGATGGCGGAGGAAACATAAGCCACTGCTCTTGCTCTAAAGGTGCTTATCATCTAACGGGGGGCGGGGGGGACCCGCACCTGGACAAGTGGACAGGAAACTGTTTGGTACTGGGGACAGCGATATTAAGGCCAGGCCTCGTGGAATGGAGATCCGGCCAGGACGCTGAAGAAAAAGGCGAGTCTAAAATGACTCTAAAAGGAATGGCAACATTGCTGGCAAGAGCAATAACATAAAAAGGAAGAGACAGATATAATACCTCAAAGGAAAAATAGAAAAAACTGGTGAATGATTAGGGTGAAAGTTGAGAAAATGTTCTTGTTTCTGACAGACACCAAAGGTGGGGTAAAAAATTGGATGACAGAATGCTATAGTGAGTTTGACTTTGTGCATGTTGAATTTCACATGATGACAAAAAAATCAAAGTAATAATCTCTTATTGCCAATGTAAAAAGCTATTGATTACCATGTTCCAGACAGTGCTAAATGCCATATATATTTTATCATTTTCCCTTACAACTACTCACCATTCTGTGACATGAATGCCATCTTTTTCCTCATTTTACAAAAAAATGAACAAAAACTTAGATAATAATGTCCCCACATAACAAATGATGAGTCAGAGAATTCACATTTGACCCCAGGAAGTCTGACTCCAAAGACCGTGTATAAATTCTGTAGTCAGACAGCCATGAGTAGGTTATTGGGTCTTAGATAAATATTCAAAAAAATATATTAAGCACTACCTATGTGCCAGTCATTTTTCAAAGTGCTGGGTACATACACAGTCACCAATAAAACAGACATAGTCCTTAACCTCACGGAACTTAACTCTGGTGGGGATAACTGACATAAATTTAAAAATCACAAAAGCGTAATTCCAAAGGGTGATAAACAGTAAAAAGAGAAAGCGAGGGCAGGGTACTCAGAAAGCGTAGCAGGCTATAATGTAGATTAACAATCAAGAAAGGTTCTCTAAAAAAATTCAGACCCATAGCACATATCTCTCTTTTGATCTCCAGACTCTGTATAATAGTATCTCCCCCTTAGCAGTTCAGATGTTAGCATATTTAAATTGTGTGGATTCCTCTCCAGATCTGCTCCCCGTATCAGCACCTTCGCCTACACCTACCCATGTCAGAAATCCAGGAGGTGTTTTTGACACTTTATACTCTCAGCCCCACATCCAGTCAGTTGCCAATTTCCTTCAATTCTCTCTCCTAAGTGCCCCTTGAAACAATCTCTTATTCCCTATCTAATGCTCTCACCAGAATCCAGCTTCCTTACCTGACTCATCCCAATAACCACTGAATTGACTCCACCAATCCCGCTCTTGCCCCCTCCAAGCTATTCTCCACTCACATGAGAGAGCAGTTATCTTAAAAATATAAACCGATCTGGGGCGCCTGGATGGCTCAGATGGTTAAGCATCTGCCTTCGGCTCAGGTCATGATCTCAGGGTCCTGGGATCGAGCCCCAATCAGGTGCCCTGCTCAGCAGGGAAGTCTGCTTCTCTCCCTTGGCCCCTCCCCTCCAGCTTGTGCTCAATCTCTCTCTCTCTCAGATAAATAAATATTTATAAATAGATATATAAACCCAATCAAAAGAGTACACTCTTTCCATGACTCACTGTTGCATTTAGGATAAAATCTAGACTCTTTCCCATGGCCTCTAAGACTTCACATGATCTACCCAGGCTAGTACAGTATCAAAGAAGGAAACCCACAACAAGGGGGACAGGATCAACAGAGAGAAATACGGCAAAGTCCAGAATACAGGATTATGCCACTGGATTTAATAATAAAGCTATTCATGGGTGGGCTGCAAGAGTAGCAGGCACGGAGGCCACGTGATAGGGGGTGGTCATGGGAGTGATGGGAAGACAGGAGACAGAGGTGGTCGGTGAAAACATTTGTTTGAAAAATGAGATGGTAGGAGTCGGGTGCCAAGTTCACTACAGCCTACACATATGAAATCGGAGAAAAGGCAGGGGAGAGGCGGGGACAATAAACTTTAGAAAGACGGGGCAGGATGAAGTCAAAGGCGCAGGTGAAATGATTCGCCGCGTGACAGTTTTCTCGGCGGTCTAAGCACGTCTGAGCACGGGCAGAGAGAGGGTCACATACCAGGGTGTCACATTCAGTGCAGTTCTGGTACTCGGATCTCATTCTTTTGGCTACATCAGTTGCAGGAACTCCTTCTGAGGGAAGATAGGCCCGGCAATAAGGACAGGTCCACTTATTGTTCTTTAGACTGGTAGCAATACAGGAACGGCAGAATCTACCCAAAACAAGCCAAGAACACGTTATTTTCCTTAAAAGGTATAAAGGAGCCAGCACTATGTGTTCCTTTGTGGAAAGTGTATTTTAATGACACCTTGTACACTGGGAGCTGTACGACCATGTTAAAGGTGCACCTGCAGCCTCCACTCGGCAGACAGCCTCTTACCTTCCCCAGTAAGACTGCTCTGGAGTCACACGTTCTCACTAAACGTGCTCCACTCGTTTGAACAGAAGGGCACAATGTGGTGAAATGGCATTCCTATAAGCAGAATTACAACCATCACCCAAAGGATAGCTAACGTGCTCTTTCTTTTCTTTAATCCTATTTTACCCTAAATGTGGGGTGGGGGGGATAGGTCTCTGCTCAGTGGGATTTTGTACGTTAGATAAGAAAATAGCAAGAAGTCGAGGAGGCAAAATACCATGCACGTTATCAGGCTTAAAAAATAATTTTAATGTCATCCGCAAGTATAGAAAATTATGTAATCAAAATGACCACTATTAGGAACGTCCTCCAAGTCAAGAACTTTGTTCTCTGGTTTATTTAAAGAGGATCATAATAAAATCTTTGCATAATCACCAGCATTCACAGAAAATCTGGACCTGTTTATGGGAGCTGTTGAGGGCTAAGTGCACACAAAAGTACAAATGACATTTAGGTAAGTTATACACATTACCGTGACCGTACTCTTCAAGTCCTCACCATACACTATCTATTTGGGAGTATTAATATATGGCAAAAGTTAAGCTTTTGAACATTTAAATATACTATATATATTGAAAAGTTCACATATCACACGTATATAGTTCATTGAAATTTCCCACTGAACTCTCAATTATGTTAGCCATGACTGACACTTAAAAGAACTCTCTCCTGCATCTGTTATAAAATTCTCAGACGCACACAGAGGATGCTGACATTTGCATTGTTCTTGAGGCATCTGCTTGATGTTTATGCCTGTCCAGCGTCCATTTCCTCTTTTTCTTGGAACAGCACCCTGATATCGCTCTGCAGGAACTCCACTTCTTATATGAGATCCAATCCGGTGGGACCTCAGTCAAGGTGCCCACAATCCCCTGCTGAGGACAAGATCTGAGTCCTCTGCTGTATTTCACTTCTTCGTACTTCAGGCGATGAACTGTAAGTTCTAAGACCCAACCTGCCCTTGCATTTCTTTGAGTCCCCAAGAAGTGGTTCTCGAGTGTCATCTTGAAGGGTACTTATTACAAGTGGTCCAGATTCTCAAGTTGTAATCCTCATACAACATCTAGGGTTATGACAGGAATTGTTCGTTTACATGACTTAGGAGCAAGCAGATGATACTTTGTTTTCTTGGTCAATGGAAGTCTTTCCCTTTCCTCACGACTTACTTGAGTTTCATACCATTTCATACCATTACAAACAGAAGACTAATATTGGTGTCGAGCCCTGTGGTGGGCGCTGACAGACATGATCTCAGTTAGCATTCGGAGTAATCCTAGCATGCTGCTCTGCTCTCTCCTCCCTTGACTGGAGGCAAACAGAGGTTCAGAGAGGTGTCACAACTTGCCAAGTTTACACAGCCTGGAGACAGTAGTACTTTGAACTTCAAACAGTTTTGAAAGGGGCTCAAAAGTATGCGTGGAAGGTCCCCAATGTACAATGGATCCACTTATAATTTTTTGACTTTACAGTGATGCAAATACTCATTCAGTAGAAACCGTACTTCGAAGTTCGAATTTTGAGCTTTTCCCAGTAGGCAGTAAATCCTCTTCTTGCAATGCTGGGCAGCTCCCAGTCAGCCATGCAGATAACAACTGAGAGCTTGCAACCACTCTACACCCAGACAACCATTCTGTTTTCCGCTTTCAGTACAGTATTCAATAAATTACACAAGATAGTCAACACTTTCATTATAAATAGGCTTTGTGTGTTAGATGATTTTGCCCAACTGCAGGCTAATGTAACTGTTCTGAGCCTACTTAGGGCAGACGGGGCTAAACTATGATGTTTGGTAGGTTCGGTGTATTAAGTGCATTTTTGACTTACTTTTTAGGGTGGACTTATCGGGACATAACCCCACTGTGAGTTGGGAAAGATCTGCAGTCCTCTTTAAGTCACCTCGATTCCTCCCAGTGAGGAATTGCTTTTGCACGTGTTTTTGTAACCACAACTGATAACGACAACACTGGAAATGCCTAGTCGATATACATGAAAAGTAGCACACTTAAGGCATTTAAAAAAATCAAGTCCCTCACTGTAACTCCCTTATGTTTGCACAATGGTGTTACATGTGGCATGAAACTCTCAAATGAGCATCAGATAGACCTTACTGCATTCTATGAGAATATTAGTTGCAAATCCCATAGATCGGTCAATTAGCTGTACCCATTTTAACAAAAGTGATTATTAAATGGAGAAAACACATCAAGACTAAGGTGTTCTGGAACAGACCGAACTTGCTGGTTATGAGTACATAAAAACCATGACTCTAAAGTGTTACCAATAAGGAGAGGAATGGATGCCACTGCAGCTTAAGTCTCGCTTTTTCGGGTACAGAAATAAGATTGCAGAACCTCTTAGTTCAAAACAAAAATCTAAGGTTAAAAGTCTCCCCTTAGAGGTAAATTTATCAAATTTGAGTCTTGTGAACTGGAGAATTTAACATCCCTACTCTAGTACATTAGCATAAAAAGTATGTAAGTGATCAAGCATTAAATGAATTGTCTAATTAGAATCCATACAGGGCCATTCAGGTTTAGGTAATGTGTGTGTGTGTGTGTGTGTGTGTGTGTGTGTGTGTGTGTCTGTGTCTGTGTGTGTAAGCTATATAACAAGGCACAAAAACAAGATAGCTCAAAAATAAAACCTCTTAGAAAGCAAAGTGTAGTTGGGAATGCAAACTGGTGCAGCCACTCTGGAAAACAGTACGGAGGGGCCTCAAAAAGTTAAAAATAGAGCTAACCTATGACCCAGCAATTGGATTACTAGGTATTTATCCAGAGGATACAAAAATAGTGATTTGAAGGGGCACATGCACCCCAATGTATATAGCAGCACCGTCCACAATAGCCAAACTATGGAAAGAGTGCAGCTGTCCATCGACAGATGAATGGATAAAGAAGATGTGTATATAAACAATGGAATATTACTCAGCCATCAGAAAAAAAGAAATCTTGCCATTTGCAGCAAGGTGGATGGAAATAGAGTGTATTATGCTAAGCGAAATAAGTCAATCAGAGAAAGACAAATACCATATGATTTCACTCATATGTGCAATTTAAGAAACAAAACTGATGAACATAGGGGAAAGGAAGGAAAAAAATAGGATAAAAACAGAGAAGGAGACAAACCATAAGAGACTCTTAACTCTAGGAAACAAACTGAGGACGGCTGGAGCGGAGGGTGGGTGGGGGGATGGGGTAACTGGGTGATGGACATTAAGGACGGCACTTGTTGGGGTGAGCACTGGGTATTATATGCAACTGATGAATCACTAAATTCCACCCCCAAATTAATAATATACTATATGTTAACTAACTTGAAGTTCTTGAATGGGCAACACTGATCTATGGTAGAGAAAAAAATCCCAATGGTTGCCCATGGGGATACATGGACAGGGAATGACTGGGAAGGGACATGAGGGAACTATGTGGACATAATAAAAATATTCTGTACCACAACAGGGGTTGTACCTAGGATGTGTTCACTTCACTACATGTATAATTTAGTAATAAATACTAAAGTCTGGTTAATACTATGCATCTTTTTAAAAAGATTTTATTTATTTATTTATTTATTTATTTGAGAGAGAGAGAGCGAGCAAGTAAGAGAGAGAGCATGAGCAGAGGGACAGAGGGAGAGGGAGAAGCAGGCTCCCCACTGAGCAGAGAGCCTGACACAGGGCTCAATTCCAGGACCCCAGGATCATGACTGGAGCTGAAGGCCGACGTTTAACCGACTGAGCCACTCAGGTGACCCAATATTATGCATCTTGATATAAGAAGGATATAGAGTTTGCTGATCATGTAACCTACTCTGAAAATGAATCCAAAAAGAAGATGGATTGATGATGGATAGGTATGTGATAAAATGAGAGATAAAAGCAATATAGCAAAATTAATAATTATAGACTCTAGGTAGTGGATATATAAGTGTTCACTGTACATTTCTTTCAACTTAGCTCCATGTTTGAAAGATGTTAGGGAAAAAAATATTAGAGAAAGTTAACCACCTTACTGTGACTTAAATTTTCTTTACTCGTGAGAAAAATTCAGTTGTGATTAAGAAGGGAAATGTCTGGAGGATGAGAGGCCTGAAATTTTTAATGGAACACGAAGAGAAAAACATTTAAAAATATATATTTTTAAGGGCATCCAAATTCAGTGTGAGGAAAAGATTACACTGCATTTATGATTATTTAAATAAACGTAAAGAGCACAGAACAATTTGGAATACAATAAAAGGCTGAAGAGAGAAAATACAAACCGTCTACACCTGGGTATGTGTAGCTTTTGGCCAGAACAGTTAATCCATGGTTATAGGGAAGACTATGAGAGAGAATGATAAATCTGCACAAAACGTCCCTAGACCCACCCATATAAGCATTCATGCACTGGTGAAATTTCTAGCAATAACGTACTGTTGCCAGCTACTCAGGCCAGGGATGAAATTGTGGCAGTGCCTAAAGCCCCTGCTCTCAGAGTTCTAGAATGAAGTGGAAGGCAATAAGCAGCAGGTAAACAAATAGACTGGCAAATGATAAATGCTTTGAGAAGAAGGAAACAGTTGACAATAAAAATAGAGTGCGGCAGGGGAGCATTTAGATGGGTGGTCTGGGAGATGATACTTGAAGATGCCCCTCTAAGAAAGAGCTGGGAATGGTTTTTCCAAACTGAAAACAAAGGGTACAAGAGATAGGGACCATCCTGCGGAAGTATAGAAAGCCAGCACGCCTGAAAGGCAGGTGGCCCCAGGGGGAGTTAAGTGGAGATGTGGGAGGGGGAGTAAAGTGGGCAGGAGACAGAGCATAAAGCTGTAGTAAGGGTGATGGGAAGGCACTGGAGGGTTTTAAGTAGGAGGGCAACACAATTTGATTTGCATTACATAGATCACTCTGATTCTTACGCAAAGAACAGACTACAGAGGTACAAGAGCCACAGCAGTGAGGAGCTCAGGTTTAAGCCATTGTAAGAGTCAGTTCAAGAGAGGATGATGGCTTAGACCATGAATAGAAGGCAGTGTAAGTGGACAGACAGATTTAGGATTTATTTTGGCAGTGGGGCAAAGGGACTTACAACACACCAAATGACAACAAATATATTATACTAAGTGAGAGAAGTCAAACACAAAAGACTACTTATTGTATGATTCCAAAACTTAGTGACAGAAAGCAGATGGGGTTGTTGGAGCCAGGAGTTTGGGGAGGGGATTGCCTACAAAGGATTTGAAGGAAACTTTTAGGGTAATGGAATTAACTGTTCTAGATCTCGTTTGCGGAGGAAGTTATATAATTACCAAAATTCATCACCTTGTACACTTTGTGTGAATTGTATTATATCACCTCAATAAAGCTGAAAAACAACACAACAAAATAAAAGTGCCCCAGTGACAACAGGCCAGAAACAACAACATTGCACGAAGCAGATCACAGAAATACACACAGCTCAGACCCATTCAGAATCTTGCAGGCCTCCCTCCTCCACAACCCCAGGCACATAATAGTTACTCAGTAAACTGAAATAACTAAATCAGTTATGAGGAACAGATCAAAGGAGAATTTTCTGGGCAGGGCCCAACATTCGCATAAATAAGGAAGGGTATTAGGTTCTTCTGAAAGAACCCAAGGGATAGAAATGAACACAAACCTAAGGAGATATTTGTCTGCCCCCTCCCCACCTTCATAAGGTGGTTGAGAATGATGAATCACAAAAAGACACAATCAGAATGAGGAGAGATTAGGTGAAAGACGAAAGCTGAGGATAGAAGTCAATAACTTTTTTTTTTTTTTTTTGGCCAGTTCAATGTTTTCAAAAAATTCTCAGTGAGTTGCCACTGCTTTAACATCAGATTTTGTGGGGTGCCCAGGTGGCTCAGTCAAGGCTCCGTGCTGGGCGTGGAGCCTGCTTAGGATTCTCTTCCTCTGCCCCTCCCCCCTAAACATTAAAAAAAAAAAAAAATCAGATTTTACAGCTAAACCCAAATTCCTGGCTTCTTTTTCAAAGCGAGTCTCCTCCAGCTCTGAACTCAGTTCCCATGTGGTCACGGGCCGGCACCCCCGTCCTGCGGAGGACGCACCCTCCACATTCATTCACATCACTTTGCAGTTTGCAGCCCCTGAAGACATGAATTCGGAACTGGATAATGATAATAATTCTAAGAACTTTGAAACCAGATGGAAACTTAAAGACCCTGCTCCCTTTGATAATTTTATTAACCCCTTTCTGTTTCCCTAAATTAAGTGATTATCAATAAAAACCCTTTATAATGAAGAGGTCAGCAAAGCATTGTAGAAAAATGAGGAAAGGCTTGCTGAGGACACTGGGTAAAATTAGGTACCCAGTCTCAAGAGGTAAAACTGATTTAAGGAGGGAAGGGATGAATTAGGGACTCCATGGGGCCCCTAGACAGGCAAAATAAGTATTCGGACATGGTCCCCAAATAGGACTCTGCAAGAGCCGTTGGCAACATGATCTAACATTTTATTTATTTATCTTACTTTTTATTTTATTTTATTTTATTTTATTTTATTTTATTTTATTTTATTTTTTATTTATGTTCTCAACACTAGGTTGCCTCACTGTGGGGATGGCAATACGAAGCTGAATGAAAATCTTGAGCGGGCTTGGTGAGCTTGACAATGTATAGACTAAGGGGAATTGTTATTATTATTCAATGTGACAATAAGAGTCTCAGGCTAAAATATTCCAATGTAAGGCAACAAACACCCCCCACACACACACACCCACTCCCTCTTCACCTACACAGATCAGCCCTGACAGGCCTGAGTTCAGCTCTTCCTAGAGCAAAGACCTCCGGCGCCCACTCCCCTGAGATTTCCTCTGATGTTATTTCTGTATTCAATTAGATTCCACTCAAAGTTCATCCTGCGAATCATTCAGCCTCCAAAACCTGACTCTGCATATCTCTAAACCGCATTATGTGTTGATTTAAAATTTAACCCCCTCAAGAAAATTTTATTTCCTTTAACTTAAAATCTTGGTGGGCTGCCTCTCTTGAACCTTCAAACGCAGTCCTCAACTTGTATTTTACTGCCCATTAAGTAGGGCTAGCTAAAGCTCTGCTTCAAATTTTAAAGTGACTGTAAATCACCTGAATATCCTATTTAAATGCAGATTCTGATTCAGGAGGTGGGCGATGGGGCCCAACATTCTGTAATGCTGCTGGTCCATGGGCCGGCAGCCAAGTTCTAAGGAAAAATCTGGGCATAAAACTCCATCTGCTACATTATTTAGGTTCTGTGTGTTAGAGAATACATAATTTAATAGATCACTAATATTTAATTTGCCTGTGACAATACTAATGTTACTAAGTAAACACAGAGCAGTCCAACCACCAGAGGAGGCAAATTTGAGGCCAGCTTAATTACATCTTTCTGAAATTCTCAGTAATCCAGGGACAGATGAGTAACCCCATAAAAAGAATGGAGTTCAGAAACTATCATGGGACTTCTATTAATCAACCACACCGCACCCATTGGCTGGCACGGTAGAGTGGTTGATCCCACCTGAGGGGCATTCACCAAAGTATTCCAACTGCATGGTATTTTAGAATCATCCATTAATTCAACGAATATTGAACACCTACTAAGTGCCAGACCTTGAAGGAGTGGCAATGTAGAGAGTAGCATTCCTTTCCTAGAGCAAAGGCTCTCCAGAGTTTTTGGACCTTGATGGTACCAAAGACTCTAACCATCCCATTTTAAGTGACGCGTACCCAAGCACACTGGGAGGAGGAAGCATTCTATATACACTGGTTTTAGCATCAGGGGCCTGGATGTTCATACTTAAACTTCAAAGTTTCGTCCTAAAGTCAAATCACAGGTCAAATAATACGTCAATGATAACTGGAAATCAGATGGGAACTTCCACGATATTCCACCTCTTCAATTCAACTCTCTGCCTCTGTGCCCATTTAATGCCCTACATCCCATGAAATGGATGAACCGTCCATTCTCCTGCTAAGGCCAAGCCTTCCCTTGGCCCCCAATCCCCGCGGTAAGTCCCAGCTCCTCTCTCCTACTCAAGGGCATTGCTCCCGAAATTCTCTCTTCTCCTGTGCATCACTTTCTCCCTCCCTACTGGTTCATTTCCATAACCATACAGAATATTCCATTTATCTTCTCTTAAAAGAAAAAAAAATTTTAAGGAACCCTCTCTTCATCCCACCTCTCCTTCCGGCTGTTGCCCCGATTTCTCTCCTTCACGTTGCTTCCCAACACCATGAAAGGGCCTTCTACGCCCCGTCTCCGGCTCCTATGATCACTCACAAGCCCACTCCATTAGGCTGTGGCGCCCACCATCCCACTGAAACTGCTCTTCTCAAGGTCACCAAGAGCCTCCACATTACTAAATCCAGTGGTCAATTCTGTCTTGTATAGAAATCTGCCAGAATAATGTCATGTCTGTTGAATGTAATTCATAATTTTAAAAACGAGGGCTTGTATTTTATGTATCTTTGGTATTTTTAAATTTCATTTTTCCATAACACATTTTTTTATTTTATAAAAGTATTGGTCAGCGATGGGCTAAAAACACGACAAAACAAACAAAACCTCACTGGTTCTTTACAGCCGATAATTTGAGAAGTGCTGCTCTAAATATCTTAAAATTGCAACTCCCCCACATACGTCCTATCCCATTTCCTTGCTTATTTTTTTTTTTATCCTTAACACCCGTCACTGTATAACAGGCGACATATCCACGCTCCAGTCTTGTTTATCGTCCACCTGCCGCATGAGAATGTACAAGCTCCAGGAGGGTATGTGCTCAGCACATAACAGAGCGTATTTGCTGCACCAATAAATGTCAGCACTCCCTGCCACAGCAGACCTAACCGAACAACCCATAACAAACCAAAATGATAAGGGTGAAGTAAATGAACAAGGTTTTTATTTCAAAGAACATTGTGCGGATTCCTACCGTCTGCTTGAGCAACACATAGGTGTGTGCACAGTCGTCTGACAGCCAAACGACTTAGCAAAATTCTAAAGGGCCTATAGCAAAGCCTGATCATGATCTAACTTTTGTTTTTGATAACCAGATTTTAAACACCCTTAAAAACTCGGTTGGTAGATGTGATGGTTCGTCTTCTGTTCAACTTGGGTAGGCTATAGTACTCCACTATTTAATCAAACCTTATCTAGGTGTTGCTGTGCACGTATTTTGTAGATGTGGTTACCATCTATAATGGGCTGACTTTGAGTAAAGAGATTATCCTCAATAACATAAGGCAATTCCTTAAAATCAGTCTTTTTCACACCCGCACATACACACACACACACACACACACACACACACACATGCATACACTATTGGTTGTTTCTCAGGAGAACCCTCACTAGCAGATAATATAGAAGTAGGTAACAAATATGTGTAATAATAAGACAAACAGTTTTCATCTTATGTGAAAAAAGAAGTCTTTGGGATTGCACACCTCCTCTAAGAATGAAAGGGGCGCAAAATGGGTGAAAGGGGGTCAAAAGGTACAAGTTTCCAGTTATAAATCAGTCATGGGGCTCTAATGTACAGCATGCTGGCTATAGCTAATAATATTAGGCTGTATATTTGAAAGGTGCCAAGACAATAGATCTTAAAAAGTTCTCAACACAAGAAAAAAATCTGTAACTATGTATGCTGACAGATGCTAACTAGACTTTCTGTGGTGGTCATTTTCCAATATATACAAAGATTGAATCATTATGTTGAACACCTGAAACTAATATATTATATGTCAATCATACCTTGATAAAATTTTTTTAATAAAAAATAAAATATGCTAAATTTTTGAAAAAGAATGAAAGCACTGATGTATATTTATGGGTCAGTTGAGAACTCATCAGGGGGGGTGCCTGGGTGGCTCAGTTGTTAAGCGTCTGCCTTTGGCTCAGGGCATGAACCCAGTGCGGGATCGAGCCCCCCATCAGGCTCCTCTGCTGGAAGCCTGCTTCTTCCTCTCCCACTCCCCCTGCTTGTGTTCCCTCTCTCTCTGGCTGTCTCTCTCTGTCAAATAAATAAATAAAATCTTTAAAAAAAAAAACAACTGTGCATTTGCCTTCCCGTGCCAGTCTTTAAAAAAGAAAAGAAAAGAAAACTCATCAGGAAACTCTCGGACTCTACTTAGAGAAGTACTAATTTGATGCAGGCTGTACTTGACCACAAATGGAAAGTTTTAATCCGCTTACCTGAAAGCCCTTCAGAATTATCCTCAACAGTTAAATTTTAAAAATTAGACAAATTATGTGACTTAGAGCAATTTAGTCCAACACAGTTCAATGAAGATGTGGCTCTTCGTATCTTCGAATATGCTCCAGTCTGCTGTACCTATTAGCTTTGTTAGACCCATTCTCAACCTCTTGATCCTTTTAGGTAACTCCCTTAGCTCCAGCTCTGACCCTTCCCCAAACCATTCTCCCAGTACCTTCGGGATATTTCCATTTGGGTACCTCCCTATCAGATACTATACACTTGACAAGCCCCAACCTGAGTTCATTACCTCTGGAGCTGAACTCTGCCCCCTTTTATCTCTGTCACCTGTTAGGGAGTTGTCTTCCACTCCTTACTCCCCCTTTATCTATCATACCCAACCGGTCAACACATTTCTTTATAAATACTTATTTTAAATGTAAATCGGATTCCCTTTCAGTTTCACTTATACAGCTTCAACTTATCTACCCCCTCCCCCAACCCACTGATAAAGGAAGATAAGGCAGAGGTAGGAGGCCTTTTCCCCAAAAACTGTTTTAACAACTGATACAGAGATATGAATAAAGTCAATTTGAAATGACAGCACGTTAAAATAGAACTTCTTAAATTAAAGTCCACCAAAGGAAAAAGAACCAAGCTAAAAGGAAGGTTATCTGGGACATCTTAGAAATGTTATGGATCTCTTTTGTGGCCCAGTTTTATTCCAAAAGAAATATAGATAAGAAATAATACCCATTTCTGGGTTTTTGCTTTGTGGAAGGACTTTAAAGGAAATAGAAATTATGTGTTGAGGATTTATGATGGGCCACTTTTACATTTTTTTAAAAACTCATAAAAATTCCATTATTCACCCTATTTTACAAATGAAGAAATAGTCAAAGAGATGAAGCAACGTGGTGGTCACACAGCTGGTCAGTGGCAGGGCTGAATTTCAAATCCTGTTCTCTCTCAAACCCACTGTTTCTACCATTTATAGAGTGCTACATACATATTCATTCAATGTATTTTTACCATTATTAATAACTTGCTTGACTTGAAATAGGTTTATAAACAGAAATAAGCATCAACAAATGAGTTCAACAAGTTTGGAAATTAGCTTCAATAGGGGATAATGTAGAGAGATTTCATTTGCATTTCTTCATTTTCCAATTTAAGGTCAATGGAAGAGAGTAATTCACTTAGGAAGCACAAATGGTGTTAGCAGCACTCACCCCATCTCCCGTTCAGAAGGAACTCTAGTTAACATTTATAAAGTGGAAGGGGCCCAAGTAAATTTGCCAAAAGGAGGAATATGGAAATTCTGCCCACAGCCAGAACAATGGACATAGATTTGTCAAAACAAAGAACAGTCAAGTGAGGGAAGGCCATTCGTCCAGCCCTTGTGCTATTTCATGACTGTTTTTCCAGTTGCTGGCTTCCTATTCAAACTCTAACAAAGAAAAAGATTAAACAAAAGATTTAACTTTTTACACATTTATATTATCCTTCCGTGGAGGCAAAAACACTGCAAACAGTAAGTTACAGCCTTCAAAATCCAAATCAGGGAAAACAATCCCCAATCAGATAACAATCTCCGATATTGAAGACACCCAATTCAGTTCTACAAAAGGAATCTTCAAGACTCGACGCCCACTGTGCATCTTTGGTGCAACTTTAAAGTTTTAATGCTCATACTGACTAAATTTACCCATGGTTATCACCCTGAACTAATCAATATGTTATACTGTTACACAATGGTATCTTGGCTCCCGTCTTGGCCTTGGGATTTATGTCAATGAGCTACATCTGGACAGCTGGGAAACAACATCAGTAATCAGTCAGGAGGTCAATTAGACTTGAGT
Source organism: Ursus americanus (assembly GCF_024610735.1). Taxonomy (NCBI): domain Eukaryota; kingdom Metazoa; phylum Chordata; class Mammalia; order Carnivora; family Ursidae; genus Ursus; species Ursus americanus. The sequence continues at coordinate 38,798,185 of NC_142145.1, forward strand.
TTAAAGTACAAAGCTGAAACAACAGGCCTTGAAAATACAGCCACAAAATAATGACCAGGGCACTCTCTATTTAAACATTGTGTGGGCTGCATTTTTCTTCCTGGATCACACCGGCTTTTCAGTGGTGCCTCTCAGTTACTAGTCTATAGGTGTCAAGGACCACCTAAGCCCTTTGAAAAACATTTTGTGCCCTTGCATTTATAATATGGTATTTCCCCCTGGCAAGCCGAAAGCACTTACTAGCCATTGCGGTACTGCCCTGGCGCTTCATCAAACTATAGTGAAACGGTCGGCCAAAGAAGACATTAAGTGGGCTTCCGCTCTCGCTCTGTGCAACTCCTCCCCCCTCCGCCCACCCCAACACGCACACACTCGGTCGCACAGCCGCGCAGCCACGGAGAAAGCTTCTACGTAAACAGAGAACACGAATCCACAGATTCAACTCCCATTACTCGTTACTCAAGCACACATTAACGACGTGCCAATTTTATATAGGGATTTTGTTTTCAAACTCTTTTTAGAAACTACTCAATTTTATCTATACTTTTCATCGATTTAGGGAAGCGCTGCATAAGGCAGGTAGGTTTGTCTGCAACCTCCCGTCACTTCGTGGTTGGGTTTTAAAGGGCTACACTCAAGGGCTTGGTGCGAACGTTCAAGTCCCAGCCCCACCCTGACAGGTACTTAAACTCTGAAGACTACAGTCACTTGGTTGTTCTAATTTGAGTTGATCTTTGAGGGTCCTGAGTGTCTGTATTAGGAAAGGGAGGTGGGGGTGGAAGGACAGTTTGCACAGATCTTTGTTTGCTCAAGAGGCTCTCCTCAGGGAGCGTTCTGGAACACGTGCAGAGAGCCAGCAAAACAAAACCGACCTGAGGAGGGGGGTAAGCACCTCCCGATTAATTGAGCTCAGCGGGATAACTGCTCAGCAGGAGCCCACTGCCTTGTGCCCAAGCGAGTGCTGGCTGTCCAGCTAAGAGCACCCTCCCCCGCTGGTGAGCCCTGGCTCCTGGAGGACCCCGCGCCTGGGAACCCCACCCCTGGGCTCTACACCTGGGCTTCGGGATCAAGCAGCAACGGGCATGGGGCGGGGTGACGGGAGGCGCTGCAGGGCCCGCTTGTTGCTGTTTTCGCCTCCTGAAATCCTGTGTCACCTTCCGAACGGTCATTTTTCCCGTGGCCTGGACTCGACGGGTCCGGGTGTCTCCCTGCAGTAGCTCCCTTCAGGCGGTGGCTTCCGAAATCCCCCATGCTCTCAGCTCCCCCAACCTCACTCTCCCCAGAAGTGGGCGCGCAAGCCGAGCTCCCCTGGCACTTACACGTGGCCACAGCGGGTCCGAACGGGCTGGTGCAACACCTCGAGGCACACGGAGCAGTCGAAGGACGTGACGGGCAGCTCGGGGTCCCCCTTGCGCTCCAGGGCCCGCGGGGCGGCCGAGGCGGGGGCGGATTTGCCGCTGTCGCTGCTCAGCACGGAGCCCATCGCTGCACCTCTCGCCCAGACAACTGCCAAGAGCTCAGTGCCTGCTGCCGGGTTGTTTTGTTGTCCTGCGGTAGAGGAAGGAAGTCCCGGCCCAGCTGCGATCGCCGCCTCCCAGCGCGCCCAGCTAGAGCAGCCTAGCAGCAGCTCAGCCGCGGCGCCCAACCTCCGTCTAGGGCAGACGAGTGCGCGGCCGCGCCTGGAACTGGCTTTCGCGTGCTGCCTTAGCGGAGACGTGCAGGCGGAGGCGGCAGCCGCACGGTGCGCGCTGCGACAGCCCGTGCTCCTGGGAGGATTGAAACCTGAAACCTCAACTGCGGAGCTGGAGACCTGGGCCGGCACTGAGCCTTCCGGGCTATCTTACATCTATCATACATCTTCCTTACCCATTCTTGCAAGTTCAAGAGAGTGTGGGTCTGGTCGTGCTTTATGTGAACCAGAACCCATTTGTAAGGTGATGTCTGCGCTGCACTGTTGTAATCATAATAGGCAACAAAGACGATCTATGACTGAGCGTCTCCTAAGACAGGGCTAACCAGGACTTGAGTCCTCGAATAAATACTCCACCAATGGAGAGATAGCATTGGGGCGGTGAAAGGGGTTCTGGAGACCCAGATTTGAATCTCAACTCTAGGACAAGGGTTCTACTGCTAAATTCTACCACCTCAGTTTCCTCCGCTCAGGGTCTTCTGATGTTGCTCCTACTCCCTACCCCACCTTATTTTAGACATGACCGAATGTATCATTTAATAAATCATACATGTAGGCGGCCTGGGTGGCTCAGTCCGTTAAGCGAAGGCCTTTTGCTGGGTCATGATATTGGGGTCCTGGGATAGCGCCCCACATAGGGCTCCCTGCTCAGCAGGGAGTCGGCATCTCCCTCTCCTTTGCCCCTCTCCCTCTGCTCCTCCCCCTCTGCTTTGCTCTCACTATCTCAAATAAATAAATAAATAAAATCTTAAAAAAAAAAAGCCACACATTTAATAAGATTTCTTTAGTGTCCACTGCATGCCAGTGATAGGAACAAAGTCCCTGATAAGGAGACAAAATCCCAGTTCTCACAGAACTTACTTTAAAAAACCAAAACCAAAACATTTATTTTGAGATAATTACAGATTCACATGCTTATCACTTATACACAACACATAGTAATATATGACCCACACTATACACCATGCAATAATACAAGTAATACATACCAATCCCATAAACTTCACCCAGTTTTCACCAGACTTCACTTTTAATGAGAAGACACAAGTAATCAACAGATAAATAAATGAACAAGATCACTTCAGATGATGAGAGCCATGAAGAAGGTAAAACAGGGACTGAGGATGGGAGGGGGGAGGATAAGAAGGTCAGAAAAGGGGGCGCCTGGGTGGCTCAGTTGTTAAGCGTCTGCCTTCAGCTCAGGGTGTGATTCCGGCGTTCCGGGATCGAGCCCCACATCAGGCTCCTCCACTGGGAGCCTGCTTCTTCCTCTCCCACTCCCCCTGCTTGTGTTCCCTCTCTCACTGGCTGTCTCTCTCTCTCTGTCAAATAAATCAATAAAATCTTAAAAAAAAAGGTCAGAAAAGACTTTTTGGATAAGGCAACATTTGAGCAGTCATGAATAATGAAAAGGAGTCAGCCATTCAAAGATATAGGAAAAAGCTTGCTAAGCACTGGGACCAGTGAGTGAGCACGGAACAAAGAACAGAAAGAAGCCATGTGGAGACAGAGCACAGGGGGCCAGCAGGGTAGAATGGGATCCCTTAAGATAGGGAAAGGGCCTGATTGTATTCGATCTCATAGGCCAGGACCAAGAGTTTGGATTTTATTTCAAAGCCACGATTTCATTTACTATGACTGTTTCGTGATTTCAAAGAGCTAAGAACAAAATAAGAATGGAAGCAGAGAAACCAATCAGAGGCAGCTGAGTTAGCCCAAGTGAGGATGACAATGGCTCAAACCAGGGAGTTATCTGGGTTGAAGTTGAGAGATGAACAGATTTCGGATACAAAGGGGCTTGCAAACGAATTGGATGTAGAGGTGAAGGAAAGATAGCCATCTCTATTTTTAAAGATTTTTAAAATTTATTTATTTATTTATTTATTTATTTATTTATTTATTTAAGAAAGAGGGAGAGAGCACATGCAGGAGTGGGGGGTGGATGGGGGAACAGAGGGGGAGGGAGAGGGCACCCCACCATCCTTATCTTTAAAACAGGGGCACCTGGGTGGCTCAGTTGGTCAAGTATCCAACTCTTGCTTTTGGCTCAGGTCATGATCTCAGGGTGGTGAGATCGAGCCCCACATTGGGCTCCGTGCTGGGTGTGGAGCCTGCTTAAGATTCTCTCTTTCCCTCTGCCTCTCCCCCACACTCACGTGTACACACATTCACACATGATCTCTTTCTCTGTAAAATAAATAAATAAAATCTTAAAAAAAAAAAAAAAAAAAGGAAAAGGAAACCCTTCCCTTGATTCCACATGTCCCTCAGCTTCTGCCCTATGTCCTCTTGAAGACTAAATTTCTTGACCTGCTTCTCCACCATCTATGTCTCCATTTCTTAATTATCCTCCCTTTATCCAGTCCAACCTGGGTTCTGAACCCACCACTCCACTTCCGTCTGTCTAAAAGTTGCTTCATCACCAGTGGCCTTCATGTGGCTAAATCCAATAGAATCTTTTTAGTCTTTTTCTTCCTTGACTTCTCAACTACATTCGTCGGTGTTGAGCACTCCCTCCTTGTTGAACCTCTTTGGCTTTCCCTCTTTCTGGCTGTTCTTCTCCATCTCCTTCACTGGCCTCTTCTTCTCCATGGAAAAGCTAAGTGCTGGAGGTCTTAGGATTCTGTCTTAGACCTTTTCTCATTCCTTGTTCCCTCCCTAAGAATCTCAAAACTCATATAGATTCTGTTACCATCTTTCTTCCAAAGACAGATTCTAAGTCTTTATCTCTCCTCTGGGTCACTCAAACGTCCAATTGTTTATTTGACATATCCACCTATTGATTCAGGCACCTTCAGTTCGATCTGTCCAATAATGAACTCATTATTGTAAACTCCTACCTGTTCTATTTCCAGTTGTTTATGCCTCTCTTAGTAAATGGAGTTACAATCTAGCTGGTAGCTCAATCCAGATGCCTGGGCACCATTTTGATTTCTTCCCCTTCCTCATTCACATTGAATCAATGACCATCACAATCACGATTCTGGCTCCAATGTATCTCTCAGTAGCTCTTGGATGGGTTCATTTTTCTCTATCCCCATGGCCACCACACATTTTAAATCATTGCATTTTCTTTGTGGCCTGTAGCAACAGTTTCTATCTGCTACACCTGCTTCCACTCTTGCCATTGTTCAATCTATTATGCACATTGCAACTAAAGTGATCTTTTGAAAAGCAAAATTCATCCCATGCTTAAAGCTTTTAATGGTTCTCCATAACCCTTAGAATTAAATTCCAGATCTTTAATATGATCTACAAAGTCCTGTGTGCTCTCTCTCTTTCAATAAATATAATAAATTAAGATGCATTTGGTGGTAGGGAAATTCAACTAAAACTGTCTGAATCAATAAGGAAATTATGTAAGGTAAATTAGTCCAGAGGTGAGCACTTCCAAATTTGGCTCAGTAGTTCAGAGACGTCCTCAGGTGTCTAGCCTCTTGCCATCCCCAGTGTGTCAGCACTGTCTTCCTCAGGGCAGAAAGATGGCAAGAACAGTTCCAACACTCACATCTACACAAAACAGTCTCTAAGACCAGAAAGGAAAGATGGGGATTCTCCTTCTACCTCTGTCTTTTTATATGGGAGGAAAATGTTTCCTAGAGGCCTTCTTTTGTAGATTTCCCCTTATATCTCACTGATCTAGATCAGGTCCCATGACCATCCTTAAACCAACCTAGCAAAAGACTGAAGTGCTATCTGAACAATACAACTGGGGGTTCTTCTACCAAGAAAGACAAGGTCAAGGCAATTGGATAGGCTGACAATAAGGCTTCCAAAAATAAGCATTTTTGGCCCCATCTGCTATCAATCTCTCCCTTATTCTCCATGGTTCTAAATTTCTCTACTTCTTTCAATTCCTTGAGTAATTAAGTTCTCTCTGACCTCAGGGCCTTTACACATGTTTTTTTGCTCTGCCTGAACACTTCCTGCCAATACCCGCCACTCTCAACTTCCTCCAACTCAAAGTTCAGGTCTTAGTTTGGTGACTGTCTGTCTACACCACATGCATCTCATATTATCTCCTTGATTTTCTCATTGCGTGCTGCATTTGCCTTCCTATTTATCTTGCTGGAGACTACTTCGTGAGTTAGAAATAATGGATGTAAAGACCTGACATGTAGGAGGTGACGCATATATTTATATATGTAATTCAATACTAATCTCACAAGGTAGATATTATTGTTCCCACTTTATAGGCTCAGAGAATTTAACTTAGCAAAGGCCACATAGCAACTAAGTGGCAAAACGATGTTTTAATTCTAGATCTTCTTTTATTTTAAAATTCATGTGCTTGCAGTGCCTGCGTGGCTCAGTCAGTTAAGCATCCCACTCTTGATTTCAGCTCAGTTTGTGATCTCAGGGTGGTGGGATCAAGCTCCACGTCAGGCTCCCTGCTCAGCACGGAGTCTGCTCTTCTCCCTTTCATTCTGTCCCTCCCCCCTGCTTGCACCGATGCACTTGCGAGCTCTCTATCTAAAATAAATGAGTAAATCTTTTTAAAAAAATAAATAAAATAAAATCCACATGCTTTTCAATACAGAGCTTGTGTAGAAATAATAAATAAATAAGTAAATAAATAAATAAATAAATAAATATTCTTTTCTATTCGTAGAAAAGAATAAGACTAAAATAAAGCAGGAAAATGGAATATGGGAGGCTAGGTAAAAATGAAGCATCTGACATTATTTATAAGGACCTTAATAAACTTATGAAGGTGACAATAATGATGATGATGGTATCAGCCAGAAATAAATTCACAATCCATATTTTAGGTCCTAGAAAGCATCAGTGTAAAGATAAGTCTAAAGGAAATTTCAAAGCCTTACGATCAACATCTCTGATATCACATGGAGTGGGAAGAAAGACTTTTACTATATGATCTTTTGCACATTTTGACATTTGTACTGCGTATGTCCATAGATAAAAATTAGCAATTTTTACATACATAGGTCCTTTAACTCAACAATTCTACTCCTTGAACCAATGTGTGGACAACCATGTGCACACAGAGGCATAATTAGGAATATTCTTTGTAGCATTGTCTGTAACACCAAAAATTTGCAACCAATAAAATTTCCATTCATGCTGTGGAAGGCAATGTAATCATTAAAAAGAACAAGCAAAACTTTTATAGCACTTAACTATATATTACTACCAATCTAAGTGCTTTATATGTGTTAACTAATTTAATCTTCATAATATCCCTAGGATATAGGTAACTAATATCCTGATTTCCAAGAGAGAGAGAGGTACAGATAACTTGAAAACTTGCCTTAGATCACATTTATGGTAAAAAGCAGAGCTGGGAGTCCCACCCAGGAAATCTGGTTCTTTGTGTCTATGAACTTCATACAGTACTGGCCTTCCTCTATTGTGGATAACACGGAGGTACCTCTAAGACACTGTTAACTAAAAAAAAAAAAAGATGCTATTGAAGAAAGAGATGTCATTAAACAAAACAAAAATCAATATAAGGTATAATTCTCATGGAGAAAAAGCATTATATATTTCTCACTGAAGGAAGGCAATACAGTACATTTTCAAGATCCCAGCTTTTTCTCTTGCTCACTGAGTGACCTTGGCATGTTACTGCTTTGGTCTTAGTTTCCTCGGTTGAAAAACACAGGTAATGTTTATTTGCAGAATTGTGAGAGATCGACTGCAATAACATCGAAACTCTTGCTCATTGCCTGGCAGGTAGTGTTAGTTCTCTCTCTGATGTCATTCATTCTCCAAACATCCGGTGAGAACCTACTATGTGGCAAGTTTCCCGAGACACTGGGGGCACAGCCAGGAGCAAGACTTAGTGAGGTGGACTGCTGTCGTTTGTCTGCCAAGCTTCTCCTCTTCTTCTGTGACAGCACCACACACTCTTCCTTTGGAGGAATTTTCCTTTCATCATCCATCCCACATGCCTCTGGAGGGGCTGCCCATCATACGGTCTGCTTTTTGCCCCTCATAGGAGTTCCTGTTGTTGCGACCTGCAGCTTCCCTGCTGTCTGTGCTTCCTAAGTGTAGTTGATACACGTTCTTTTTATCTTCTAGTTATGCAGCATCTCACCAATACCTCCTTTTTTCTTGATTAATTTATTCAAAGTTGAGTTTTGTTGTCTGTAACCAAACTCACTGACATATCTGTCCTGTGTCCTCAAGGACTTCTATGACCTAGTAGGTAAAAAGGACAGAGAAATGGCATTACATTTATAATTTGATAAAACCCATGTGTAGACAGAGAAAAAGTGATGGTGCTGACTTATCCCAGGGGGATATAAGGAAAGGAAGGGGAAAGAAAGAACATTGCAGATAAGGGAACCTGGAATGAAGGAAAGACAGGCAGAGCATTCCAGAAAGAGGGGACCTGGTAAGCACAGACAAGGAGGAAAGAAGCAACGTGCTCTGTTTGGAGAGGCTACAAACATTTCCTTGTTGCTGGAATTTTAAGCACATAGTGGGCGATGGGGAGAGAAAGAACTAGAGTCCTGGGCAGAGGTGAGGTCATGAAAGCTGTATGCAAGTTAAACATATTTAACTTGCTTTGTGTTGTGGTGGAGCCAATTAAGAGCTTAGGTAGAAGAATGACATGGCAATATCTGCAATTTTGACAAATCACTTTGTTTATGCCAAGAGTTCTCTAACTTGGGGTGCCTGGGTGGCTCAGTCGATTAAGCATCTGGGGCTCAGGTCATGATCCCAGGATCCTGGATCGAGTCCCGCATCGGGCTCCCTGCTCAGTGGAAAGCCTGCTTCTCCCTCTCCCTCTGCCTGCTGCTCCCCCTGCTTGTGCTCGCTCTCTCACTCTCTCTGTCAAATAAATAAATAAAATCTTTAAAAAAATAAAATATAAAAAAGAAGAGTTCTCTAACTTAATCCAGCATCAGAACCCCCCACGTACCTTGTTAAAATGGCCCCATTGCAAGGTATTTTAATTTGGTCGGCTGGAGTAAGCTACAGAAGCTGCAGCGTTTTTAAGAGTAGGCTCCACATCCAAAGTGGGGCTCGAACTCACAACCCGAGATCAAGAATCGCATGCTCTGGGGCGCCTGGGTGGCACAGCGGTTAAAGCGTCTGCCTTCGGCTCAGGGCGTGATCCCGGCGTTACGGGATCGAGCCCCACATCAGGCTCCTCCACTATGAGCCTGTTTCTTCCTCTCCCACTCCCCCTGCTTGTGTTCCCTCTCTCACTGGCTGTCTCTATCTCTGTCAAATAAATAAATAAAATCTTTAAAAAAAAAAAAAAAAAGAATCGCATGCTCTACAGAATGAGCCAGCCCAGAAACTGCATTTTTAATAGTCGCCCAGCTGGTTCTGATGCAAGGGTCAATGTACCATTCTTTGAGAAATATGATTCTACACAATGAGCAAGCTGCAGACACTTCAGGTTACTTTGACAAGGGCAGAGATGTCAGGTTGGAGGAGAGAGTCACTTAGATTCATTCCTAACGTAATATGTCCACAACCACAACCGAGCCTCCTCAGTACTGGAGACATTATACTGGTTCATACCCTGACACTGAAACAGATATACTTAATTTACCAAGACCATCGAAAAACTTCCTATCCATTAACCTATGGAGAGTAATAAAGATTCATAGTATTCTACAGAAATATAAATATCCAAGATGTGATCTTGAAAAGTGTTTAGCACACCTCCACTCTCTGTTGTTTGATGGTAAAATGAGGTACTACTCACTTCTTCAAGGGAGAAGGACATCATCTAAATGAAGTTCTATTGAATGAAAGATCCAGGAGTTCAACCGGGCGAGCCAGTCAAGTGCCTGGATCTTCTGCCTTGGTTTCGGCATAGTTGGTTTTCCAAATCTGAATCTTGCCCTCAGTTTTAACTGCTGGCCGGTCTCACTCCTAGTTGTTGCTAGGCTTCCCAGGTAGCATTTCGGCAGCCATGCCATTCTGCCCATTGCAGTTTGCTGCAGTTGTGAACAGTCCCACTACAGCATGTCCTCAAAGTGTGTGCATTACTCCAAGAATGACTCCGTGACTTTTAGTGGGCAGCAGAACTGTGTAATGATTGAACCAAGTCCACATCTGGGGTGTTTTACTTTAGTGACCATGGAGTCATGGCATGCTTAGAACAGGAAAGGGTCACAGAAGGCATCTGACCTAGTCCTCTCATCTTGCAGATAAGTAAACATTCCCAACAAGGTGAAAGCATTCGAATTGCATCCTTCGGCATTTCAAATGGACACATTTGAAAGAAAAATTAAGTCACTAAGTACTTGGGAAGAACCGGCCCATTTATAAGAGATATGAGCTGTTTGCGGAGGCAAGATCACAAATGGTGAAAATAAAAGTAACAATAAATTATTTAAATAGTAGTTTATTTTTTTTATTATAATTTTTTAAAGTAATTTCTACACCCAATGGGGGGCTCGAACTCATGACCTGGAGATCAAGAGTCACATGCTCTATGGACTGAGCCAGCCAGGTGCCCCTACTTAAATAGTACTTTAAAACAAAATTAGAAGCAATATAGCAAAATAGTTTGTAATTAACTGCATACAAATATAAGATATTTTTTATGATTTTGCATGACACCAATAATTTTAAAAATAGTTTGTCACTGGACATCCTTCTATTACCCATACAACTAGCAGTCTTTTATCACAGGAGACTGTTTATGCTTCAGCTTTAATTCCAAAAAACGTGATTGCTTCCCTTGCTGCCATAATAAGCAAATGATATAGAAAAATGATGTCTTTTCATTTGGGGAGGAGGTGGAAGTATATTTTATCAGTATATATGAGTGTATGTAAATATGTTGCTATTATGGAAAGCTTCTTTAAGCTAGCAGATAATAATAAAAAGACCAACACAGATACTATTTTGATTGGTTACTATGGGTTACACACAATGTTTAATGCTATATATGTATATCGTGGTGTATGTGTTGATTTATAACAATTCAACCGTGCATATATACGTATAAATACATGTGTATTTACATACATATGTGTGTATATAGTTTAATATTTATGAAAACACTTTTTCTTATCCCCTTTTCAAAATTTAAGCTCAGAGAGAAACTTGCCCAAAGCCAAGCAATCTCTATATAGTACAGCCAGAGTTTGAAACCATGTTGTTTCAGCCTCCTAAAAGTCTTTGCTTCTGACCACTACAAACATGGTACCATTTTTTTCCATCCTACCATCAGATATATAGGTAGGACTGAGTTCGTTCTGTTTATGCTTCTTGTTTTTTTTAATGTGTTAGAAGTTAAACATTCTGAATTCCCAAATCCTAGAAAATAACATAGGATATGGTAAAAACTGGCAGACTGGATTTTTTTAAGGCACAACATTGGTAACTTAAAGTATCTTATAATATTGAAGATGTCCCCAGAAAAAAGCAGAAGTAAACTTTATTATATTGATTTTACAAATGGAAAACTCAAGCAAATAAAGAGGTCTAACACACCATTTACTTCTAGCCGATACCCTCAAAATTGGAAACACAAGTCGGTTGAAAAATAAGCACGCAGAAATTATGGTAGAGGTTTAACTCCAATGGCCTGGAGTGGTAACAACAATTAGCGTGGAGATTTTATGCAGAAATTTCTGGGAAGCTTAGTGGTAAGAGCTATTCTTCTGTGACTCCAACAAAAAGATCAACTTCTCTTAAAAAATAGCATAGCGGTAAGAGTTCTGGGCATCATTTCTGAAATTATATAAAAACCCGTTTCAGTTGTACCATGTGCAAGAATTGTGGTGTCCTCAGATGTCGAAGTCAACAGCAAATTATCACAAGAAAGCGTTATTAATTTTATGACTTCAGCGGAGATTACTAAAAGGGTGGAATTTCTCCAACCTAAGTAACAACATACCAAAACAACATGTCATCACTGGTAATGAGTTTATTAAAAGCACAATATCCAAGATTATAGAAAAGATCATACAAAGAGAATTAGCTTAAATTCATAAATCCTTCTTCACGGCCTTGGGAAATTGGATACAGCGTGTTAAGAATTTGTCACGATTGTTTTTTAATATATGTATATATCGCTAATGAATTGTATTGGCCTATTTTCTTCTTCTAATTGATTTCAATATAAAACTGGCTAGCTACCACTCAACATATGAAACCGGCTGCAATTAAAATGCCAACATGTGTATGGTGAACAATTTTGTGATCAGAAACGCACTGATACAGTCTGTCAAATTTGAAGCCATTAATTTTGTAATTTACATGAGTCCAATCAAAGACCATTCCACTTAAAGAAAAATAAGCATCTCTAAGTTCCCTGATATTTAACCTTTATGTATAATTGCTAACCATAATACATAAACTAACAAAATCAGGAGACTTAATGACAATATTGCTTTATTAGATTTGCTTCAGAGAATTATCTGGAACTCCACTGCCAAATGAGAACAAATAGCCAGAAGGCTGGCCAAAAACTGAAGTTATTAATAGTGATCAGTAGAGCAGCGGTTGCACAAAGGACAAGAGGGCTTTAAATGGAATGATGTTTATGTTACAGTAATACAAAGTTCACATTCATCAAAGATGAACTCTACCCTAAACACAAAATTGTAGGAATAAAAACTAAGCAAAAAATTTAAAACGAAACCACCATGCCCCTGGCCCATATAAGGCCTAACTCAGAAATAATGGCCTTTTCTGCAGCAGACCAGTACCCTCTACCTAGCTGGTCTCTGTGTTATCGAAGTGAATACAGAAAAATCAGGTGATTCTAGGTCAGCAGTTTGCAGAGGTAAGGGGAAAAAAAATCATTGTTTTCTTTAAGGCTCTAGAGAATCCTCTTACAGGAGACAGTGGAAAAATCAATGCCAGATGGCTCTCAAGGAGATGCTGCTAATGGTTCTGCTACTGTCAGGTCCTCTGTGAAAAAAAACATTCCTTCACAGCAAATCAATACAGCGAGGCAGCGCTGGAAACCTCATATCTCGGGAACCACCCACTTCCCCAGGAGAGGACGGGGTCCTACTCAGTCTCACCCCTAAGGGCCTAGCAAAGACCCTTTCTCACGGTGCCAAGGATTTATGACTTGGTTCAGAAAAAGCAGCAGAAAATTTCCCCCTTTTTACTTCTTATTTGTTGTTGAAATGGTATTTTAACCACCTAAAGAAAATTTATAAATAATATTAGATGCCACCTATAAGGCACTTTTTGTGGGCCAGTAAAGTGTGAAGGGCATTACTTTTTTTATTGAAGTATAATTGGCACACAACAATTTATTAGTTTCAGAGTTATGATAAAATGATTCGACATTTGTATACATTATGGAATGATCACTGCAGTAAGTCTATTTTCTGTCACCATACAAAGTGACAAAAACTTTTTTTCTTGAGACAAGAACATTTAGGATTTGCTGAGTATCTTTCTTTCTTTCTTCCCCATCCTCCCTCCCTCCCTCCTTCCTTCTTTCTTTTTATTTTTTTAAGATTTTATTTATTTATTTATTTGACAGAGAGAGAGAGAGAGCGAGAGGAGTGCACACAAGCAGGGGGAGCAGCAGAGGGAGAGGGAGAAGCAGGCTATCTGCTGAGCAGGGAGCCCAGTGCAGGGCTCAATCCCAGGATCCTGGGATCATGACCTGAGCCAAAGGCAGACGCTTAACTAACTGAGCCACCCAGGCATCCCTTCCTCTCTCGTCCTCCTTCTCTTTCTTTCCTTCCTTCTTTCCTTCCTTCCTTCCTTCCTTCCTTCCTTCCTTCCTTCCTTCCTTCCTCTCTCCTTCCCTCCTTCTTTATTCTTTTCTTTTCTTTTTTCTTTTCTTTTCTTTTCTTTTTCTTTCTTCCTTTCTTTCGTTCCTTCTCTCACGTAAGCTCTTTGACCAACATGGGGTTTGAATTCACAACTCTGAGATGAAGAGTGTCACATATTCTATGGACTGAGCCAGCTGGGCGCCCCTCTTAGCAACTTTCAAATTTACAATACATTATTGCTGACTACAGTCCTCATCTGTATATTATTTATTTATTTTATGACTGGAAGTTTGTATCTTTTGACCCCCTTCGCCCATTTCACAACCCCCCAACAACCAATCTATTCTCTGTATCTATGGGTTTTGTTTTGCTTGTTCCTTTGTTTTGCTTATTTTAGATTCCACAGAGAAGTGAAATCATACAGTTGTCTTCTCTGACTTATTTCATTTAGCAAAATACCATCTAAGTTCATCTATGTTGTTGCAAATGGCAAGATTTCTTTCTTTTTTATGGCTGACTAGTATTTCATTGTGCGTGTGGGTATGATGTCTTTTTTTTTTTTTTTTTTTAAAGTAGGCTCCACACCCAGCATAGAGCCCAATGTGGGGCTTGAACTCACAACCCTGCAATCAAGACCTGGGCTGGAGTCAGACGCTTAACCGACTGAGCCAGCCAGGTGCCCCAATGACTCCTTCTTTATCCATTCATCCATCAGTGGACAGACACCAAGATTGTTTCCATATCTTGGCCATTGTGAATAATGCTGCAATGAACATAGAGGTGCATGTATCTTTTCAAATAAGTGCTTTTGTTTCCTTCGGATAAATACCCAGAAGTGAGATTGCTGGATCTTATAGTAGTTTTATTTTTAAATTTTTCAGGAACTTCCATCCTGTTTTCCATAGTGGCTGCACTGGTTTGCATTTCCACCAACAAGGCACAAAGGTTCCTTTTCCTCCACATCCTCACTTGTTATTTCTTGTCCTTTTGATAATAGCCATTCAGACAGGTGTGAGGTGATACTTCACTGTGGTTTTGATTTGCATGTCCCTGACGATTAGTGATGTGGAACATCTTTTTGTGTACCTGTTGGTTGTTTGCATGTCTTCTTTAGAAAAATGTCTATTCGGGCCCTCTGCCCAGTTTTAAAATTGGATTGTTCGTCTTCTTTTTATCGTAGCTCATTCATCCTTCACTCTTGGACAGGTATTATTTTCTCCATTTGAAGTGAAGTAACTGGCACGAGGCCGTGCAGCCTGAACGTGGTGGAGCTGGAATGCAGACACAGGCTGGTACGGCACTGGTTTCTAATCGCCACACTATATATTCGGTTCTAAAATACAAAATTGAGAATAATAATTTCATAAATAATGCCCTAGCCCTGGGAAAACTGTTTTCATTTTCCCGTATTCCCTTTCTTGGTGGTTCATAGGAATATTGCTACAAACTTCCTTTCGGTTTATTGTTGCCCCACCCACACTCTCCTTTCGGTTCAGCAAGAGTAACCGCTTTCCTGGAAGTGACCTTGTACCCAACACACCTCCCCCAGCCACCCACCACTGTTTATTTGTTCGGGGGTGGCTACCTGACCCAAGCTGGGCTCGGAAGTTTGTTCAGTAGGAGTTTTGAAATTTGGGCAGAGAGATTTCAAAAGCTCTAGAGAAGGTGGGAGAAATGGAAGGAGGAGAGGAAATGAGTCCATTTCTCTTGGCTTTAGCCAGAGCCTGTAAGCTTCAGAAGCTGTATGTCGGCCTGGTCTTCACGGTGGCCCACAGGGTGGAGAAGCCAGCCTGTGCGCAGTGAGAAAAAGGCAGAAGCACCAGAGGGAGATGGACAACGAGGACCCTTGGGCTCTCCACACTGTTTCAGGCTTTGCTTTATTCCAGAGGCCCCGCTGGGACTCTGTCCTTGGGTTCTGTGAAATACGTTGATTTTCCGAAAACGTCTCTCTTTTGCTTAAGATAGCTGCAGTTGGCTCTTGTCGCTTGCTACAAGCATCTGAACTAATATTTCATCTATCTATCTATCTATCTATCTATCTATCTATCTATCTATCTATAAAAAAGCTCGAGGCATTTCCCCAGTTGTCTGTCTCCGAAACACATGGAGAGGTCTGGAGGGGAGATGGCGTGAGTGAAGTCCACAGAGCCTCCTGCGATCGGCTGTGAACAAGGACAATCCGACTCACAGTGGCTGAACCGGGAGGGAGACTTATAGGCCCCTGCAGCTCCAGGCCCAGAGCAAGTGCAGACTTCTGGGGTGAGTTAATCCGGAGGCAGCGGGGCCATTTCTTTTGCCTTGCCTCCCCCACGCCCATCTTCTGAGGCCAGTAGCGAGACAGCTGACACCTATGACTTACGGAGGCTTTCCTACTGTCCCCAGTGCATTTTCATGGCCCTCGTTTCTTGCTATGATTCCTGTGGTCAGGGCAGTGCCGTGTGCTCAGGTGAGGCCCAAGTTCCTGAACCAACATCTGGAATGTTGGATGCAGGATGGAAATCATGAAGATTATGGCTGCTTCTGTAGGGCAGGCGTGGGACAGATGATGGAGTTTCTTCCACAATGTCTGATCAGGGTGCCTGGGGCTCACTAGCATCCTTAAACATACACCTTCCTCTTCCCTGCTGAGAAGCAATGGCTATGAACAACATTGGCTGTGGAGACGAGCCTACTGAGATTTTTCAGATTCCTGGCTTTCCTCTGAGTCTTCTTCCTGTCTTCAACAGCTGTCCCATTCTTTGCTTATAGAAAGCCCTGGAGTCTTTGGTCTGCACTGAGTGACCTTGATATGGCTGATGATCACCCCTTCTGAGACAGCCACGGAGGCCAGGGAGGAGACAGGGAGCTCCCGACGTCGGTAATCCTTATGGCCATGTGCAGGCTGCGCCCACTGCTGAGCTTTGTCTGGGCTGACTTGCCTCCTGTGGCAACTTGCTATTTTTCTTGGCCCTGAATTTCTCAGCAGCAGTAAAGGGTCTGGAGATGGTTGGCACATAATAAGTACTACCTGAGTGGTTGGGAGGCAGAAGAGTACTTTCAAAACAGAATGCCTAGGCTTGGATCCCAGCTTGCACACTTACCAGCTATGTGACCTTGGACAGCTTACTGAACCTCTCTGGGCCCCATTCTCTTCATCCGTAAGACAGAGTTAATGATGGGTTGTGAGAATTAAGTGAGTTAATGTACGTGAATCGTTTTGAAGAGTGACAGGTACATAGTAAGCCCTCAGTATTTCCTAAGATTATTGTCATTATCATTTATTATCGGAGGTTGAATTCCCAGGAAGTAGACTCTGAGATAGGAATTTAGGTGCAGTCAGGTTATCGGGCGGTACTTTGGAATCAACCACTGGCGTGAGATTGGGATTAGGCAGAGGAAGGAGTTGAGCTGGGATGCAGTTGTAACAGAGCCCGAGGGGAGAGGAGGGCAGGGTGTTGTCCTTCTTTGAAGTCTTTGTACTGCCCTTCACTCCACCTCCCTAACCCCTGTGAGGAATGTGGGCTGCAGGCTTCCCCTGAGGACAGGTGTGACAGGGAGGCAGGACAATTTCTAGGGTGAGACCTGGCTGTGAGCCGCTGGCAGACAGCACTCCTGGTGCGAGAGCTTTGGTCATGGAGGGGAGAGGTGTGCGGTGAACCGCAGTGTCCCCAACATATGTCTTCCCACTTCAGAGAGGACTCCACCCAGAGACACTGAGTTGTGGTATCAGCACCAGCTTCAGCAAGCTGAGTGTTGTGTTGTCCCCTTTATTCATTCCAGCTATAGCTCCTCAGGGGGCCTGCGTCTGAATGATAACACCTCCAATACTCCGGTATACAAAGAATATGACAACTGATTAAAAAGTTGTAAAATGGGAGGCTGGGCAGCAACACACAGTTCCAAGCACATATCCCATCCTGTTGAACAGGAATAGCAAGGGCTCCCTGCCACGCACGGGGGGTGAAGTCCCTGGTGAACCACATTGGCAGCCTGAGGCTGTGCCCCCACGAGGACTGCCCTTTCTACTGCTTTTGTGGAGCCCTAGGTCTGTCCTCTGGGAGGATCTCTTTTATCCATTGTCCTCTCTGGCCATATCTGGGGTGAACATCAGCACAGAAATCTTCTCCTAAGGGCTATATCTATAATGCCACCTATTTCCAGATGGTAGGCTTTCCAGGTCATAGAATTACTTAGAGATTGAATGGTCATAAGATATTAAAAAACACTTCCCCAAAAGCCCCACAACAAGCTTCCCTTATTGGCTTGAATTAAGTCACATCCACACTTAAAGTAAGAATGGTCTAAATAACTTAGGGCTGGAATCCTGAGCTAATAATTGGGAAAGGGGATGGGTTTATCAGGTTGGATATACCCCTATCGAGGTCATCAGTTTCTCAACCACTGGGCTGCTATCCAATGGGAAAGTGAAGTAATCAATGTCGGGCAGTGATCTATATATTGCCCTATTAGCAATGTAACTGGATCAACTGGTTGAAGAGGCAAGATACATAAAGCACTAAGAAATTTTGAAAAATTTGCAGGCTAATCTCCTCCAGTCACACTCAAGAATCCACAATTGTACTTCTAGCCTAAAAAAATTGCTTCAGGGCGATGATCTGTTCTAGAGTAAGGTTGAGGTGAAGGTTTAGCAAGAGATTAGATCAGCAGCAGACAGGAATGATTAGCAAATTAATTATTTGGCCTTACTTATTTCACCATTATATGGTGGCTCATTGTTCATTTCAGAAATGCTGGTTTTGAAATCATTAATGTCAAGGGTTACCTAAAATGCAATTATCAAGTGCTTTGTATGTCTCCCAATTACAGACCCAATCTCATTCAACCTTACAGACCTAACATCTAGCAGAAGGTCTTAAACACAGTACGAACATGATGAAAGTTTGTTAAATAGCAAGGGGAAGTTCCTTTTATCTAGTCACTCACAGGTACTCCATATTTACTGATACTTTTAAAATGAGCTCTGCTTGGAATGCAACCTTTTCTTCTCTCATCTATATACGTAGCACAAAATGCAAGAATACGGTGAGTTTTTGAGAAATGGAATCATAATATTAATGTCAACATACCTTTATAAGCAAATGAAGTCTTCTAAATTATTTGAAAGTGATGGAAAACAGTTTCCTTTTTCAAGTGTACGAATATGTCAGCTATGTTGTGTAGTAAAAACTGTTCCTTATGGGAAAAGTAAAAACGTGTCAAGTCTTCCAAAGCCTTATCTGTTTATAAGCACATGGAAACATACTAACAACGTCATTGATTCTCAGCCCTGCAATTGGCGATACAAGAGCTCTTCCACCCCTTCCTCTAGGAGCATCGGGGCTTCTGGGGGTCATCATGAGGTTTCCCACATATGCTTGCAACTGAGTCTATTCCATGGGGAACGATGACTGCTGCACAGTACCTTCTTCGTTAGAGTGCACCACCCTTTGCTGGCTGCTGCTGCTAAATACCCTTACAGGGCTGCTCCGATTCTCTAACACAGGGTGGTTTGCCTGATATCCTTACCTACTCATTCATTCATTCATTCATTCATTTATTCATTCATTCACTTGAGAGAGAGAGTGAGAGTGTGCGCACAAGCGGGTGGGTGGGGGCAGAGGGAGAAGGAGAGAGAGAAGCCCAAGCAGGCTCCACGTTCATCGCAGAGCCTGATGCTGAGCTCCATCTCATAACCCTGAGATCATGACCTGAGCCCAAATCAAGAGTCAAATGCTTAACCGACTGAGTCACCCAGGCGCCCCTTACCTACACTATTAATAGGCACCCCCATCTCCGTTGGTTACCATCACTGATTCTATATTAATACATATAATTATTGTAGAATATTTTCATTTGCTCATATTGTTATTTATGGACACATGAATTTATATAGTTTTACCACATATTTTAATGGCATTTTTTGCATGTACCATAACTGTTTTAACTAATCTCCTGTTATTGGACATTTGTTTATTTTCTTTTTTGCTATTATAAATAATGCTGGAATGAATATCCTTGCAAGCAAACCTGTACCTTTCCTCAATTTTTGCTTTAGGATCCTAATAGCTAATTTAATCTGTTTTACATGCGTCTTAAAAACAAGGAAATGATTTCATAAGTAGTTCAAGGACTGAACAGTTTTCAGAATTTAGAAGAGCAACTGATAAAAATAGAAAACACTAACAATCGTACCATGTATACCAGCTTAATTACCAGCTACAACAATTCAAGGAAGAGCTGTCCAGTGGCCTAGAGCAACTATCTTCCTGGCTACTTTGGTTTTGTGTAGAAACTGCTTACCATCAAGTAAACAATGCAGTTTTGAAATAATTTTCAGATGTTTTATTGTTTTTGCTTTAAATCTGTAATTAAGCCATTTGAATCTAAAGAAAAGTACACCTGAATAAGAACTAAATGAGCTCCTTTACTTTTACCATTTTTTATCTGTTTAATATAAACTTTTTTTTAATTTTAGTAGTATAAACACTTAAACAGGAGAGTAGAGTTTATAGAAGAGCACTCTGGAGAAACTAATAATGGGAAATCTCATGAGGGCAAAGAAAGGACTTCAGGAAATTTCTAAAGCAGAGCTGCCTGTTTGATTTGCTAGGACTGTAGGAAAACCAGCTGAAAAATTGAAATTAGGAAGGAGGACTACAGGTCTCACCACTGATGTTAGTTCTACTTTGCTCCTTCTGCTGGTTTCCTCACTGTCAACCAGAATCTAAATCTGCTTTGCCAGGGTGAAATCCCAGGTCAACTCTCTACCTCTTACTCCAGTGTTCTTTCCTTTTCCATAGTGGTTCTGTGCAGCATAACCCCTACTCACTGATAGGAAATTTCTCTATATCCAGATAGATCTCCCAGTCATGACCTCTACATTGGGTGACTTACAAATTAGTTGTCTGCCTCAAATAATAATAGCTATTATTTACATGTACCACATGCTGGAGTAAGTCTTTACTTTCATTATTTGATTTTAACCCTCATAATAAACCAAGGTTGCTGTAGTCTGCAAGTAACAGAAATCCTGCTCAAGCCTGCTTAAGCAAGAAGAAATTGTACTGGTTCATATTTTAAAAGTGCAAAAGTAGTACTGGCTTCAGGCAAGGTTTGATCAGGGTTCTGTTTCCATTCCTCTGCAATTCTGTTCAACTTTATATGTCCGCTGTGTTCTAAAGCTCAATTCCCTGGTTATATGGAATGGGTGCTGGTGGTAGTGGGTGCTACTTATATGCTTTTTGAAACATTGTGGGGTAGAACTTCAATACATGAATTTTGTGGGGACACATTTCCGTCCACAGTCTTTCATACCTTCTTAGCCATAATCCCCAGCCCAATCATTGGCAAGGAGAATGGGATTCTTATGATTGTCTTAGATGGATCAGCTGAGGTAAAAAGAATTTGGGGAAGTCAACCAAAAAGTATATGGTAAAGTAGGTACATTTTGTAACTGAGGAAACTGAATCTGAGATATGGCATGTGAACAGCCAAGGTCATGCGTATAATGAGTGGGAGAGTCGAGTTTAAACTCATTTGACTCTAAAGCCCTTGTTCTTTGCACTCCATGAGACTAGTGTCTCTTGTTTGCTTTTCTAGTTTGCAGTTTATCTGTTCCTTCTAATTTTAGGCTGTGTTCTCTTTCGATAGCAGATACCTTGCCCTGGCCTTGCAACCTGAGTGGACAACCCAGGACCCTGAGCTCCATGCCCCACCTCGGGCTGCAGGCATGGAGGGCCAGGCCCAAAACGTGAAAGGTTCCCCAGTGTTCTTTGGACGGCTACTTTAAAACTTTTTACAAAGCCCTTACTTTCTAAAGGCCATTTAAGTGCTCCTTACTTAACTTCTTTGGTGGGATGTCACCCTTCTACTTTCCTGAAATTTCCACTCAACTATTAAATCTCCTAGCATTTGTTTACACTGTTCAACCTGACTGAAGGCCTTCGACTGGATTTTGTGACTCTCCTGATGGGAAAGGCAGAAATGTTGAAGTAAAATAACCATGATAACTGACTTATAATGGGAAATATAGATTTGAACTTCATCCTTGCTTCCGTTTCACAGACCTTCAAAAACTCTCGGCATTTCCTAAGTGATAGGAGCACAGGGAGCATCTTTTGTTATAGCACTTGGTCTTTTATTCTCGGTTCCTGAAATAGCTCCAGAGCCCTAAAACTGAAAGGAATGTCTTGTTATTCATCACAAGCCCCTTTCAACCACACATGAGCTTGTGTAATTGAGGTGAGATAAACACAGACATGTGATTCTAGGGATGGGGGCTGGTTGCCAGGGGAACCAACCATGGTCACAGGATGGAACTTTCAGTCCCTCCCCACAACCTCCAGGAAGGGGAGAGGGGCTGCAGGTTGAATCAGTTGCCAGTGGCAATGATTTAATCAATCATGCCTATGGCATGAAGTCTCCAAAAAAGCTTAAAAGGGCAGGGTTTGGAGAGCCTTCGGGTTGATAAACACGGGGAAGTTTGGGGATAGAGGCGTGTCCAGAGAGGGTAGGGAAGCGCCACACCCCTTCCCACGTACCCTGCCCCATACATCTCTTCTGTCCGAGTGTCTGTGAGTTATACCTTTTTGAAATAAACCAGTAATCTAGTAAATAAATTGTTTTCCTGAGTTCTGTGAGCCGCTCTGGCAAATTAACCAAACCTGAAGAGGGGTTGTGGGAACTTCCAATTTGTAGTTGGTCAGTCAGAAGCACAGGTAGCAAGCTGGTCTTGTGACTGGCAAGGGAAGTGGGGGTGGGGGGGGCAGTCTTGTGGGACTGAGACCTGTTGAAATAAATTCCTAGGCCCAAGATGGACCACTCCTGCCTGGGGTGCCACATCAGCAAACTGAAACTTAGATAATTTTTGCCTCCCTGTAAATGGTTTCTTGTCCAGAATCACCGTATACCCAGCCAGCCAATTCTCAACTGCCAAGAAACTAATTATTTCCTTGTTCTAAATAAGGCCAGATACGCAACCTCAGCCAATCAACTTAAGCCAAATACTTTTTCCTTATTCTGATTGACCTGCTAGTCTTATAAGGAAATCCCCGACCTCCTAGCCAATCGTGCCGTTTCCATGTTGCCTCTTCTAACATTTTCTAAAGATCGCTCTTTCCCAAACAGCCCTTGGGAAGAGTTCCCCACCGCTTGGGAGGCACTGGACTCCCCCAACCACGGATTGCTGTCCGATGCATGAAAGACATCAATTGTTACTACGTTGTTTTGTTTTTGTCATTTGATAGCCTTTACTTAACCCGTGGGCTCTGACACTATTCCCAGGTCGATACTGTCAAAATGGAGTAAAATTGTGGGGCACCCAGGTGGTGTCCCAGAATTGGTGGGTGTACGGAAAACCCACACATCTGGTGTCAGAAGTGAGGTAGTATTGTCATCGAGTATTGAGAATAGGGGAGACACAGAAGGAGTATGATTTGTTTTTTGGGGTTTTTTGTTTTTTGTTTTTTTTTTTCCTTTACAGACACATGGGTTCAAGCCTTCTCTTCTGTTTCCTGGTATGAGTGACTCAGACCAAGTTCCTTAAACCTGTGGATCCTCGGTTCCCTCCTTTGTAGATTATGGATACTAATACCCATTTCATAAGGTGGTTCTGAGACATTAGAATTTATACGTGAAAATATCTGACAAGAAATAAGTACTTAATAAATGGGAAGCCCTACTTCCTTCATAAGTTTTCTTTCATCTCAGCCTGAAGCGGTTACTCTCTCTCTGAACTGTCATAAAAACCACAGCTCTCACAACTGGTTTGACTATTAACCAGGCACAATGTTGTGATAACTCTTCTCTTGCTGTCTTCGACTTCCATTTAAAACTCGGAACTAGTTAACTTTCCAATTAGATTATAAGCAACTTGCAACCTCTATACTATGTAATACAGCGCCTTGCCCACAGATTTGGAAAGAACACCTAGTGCAAAACTTTCTCTTCTTCAGGCATAATTAACATTACTCTACTATGCTAAGTAAATTCCAGTCATTCTCAGCTTTGAGGCTGACAGTAGAAACACGACTAAGGAAGACTATCTCCCCCCTGCGTTTTGAAGGGTGGCAGGGGTCACTGCAAACAAGGACACAGACCCTTATTGCTATTCTGATGTGGATGTGGTTAGTACTGCCTCTGAGATTCCCAGTAACCTCAAGCCCCCACAGGGGGTCCTGGGCCACGGTTTCCATTTTAGGTTCCCTTTATCCCAATTTTTAAAGATAGCTTATGCCTTGGTTCCTGTTGCAAAAGTTGTTTTCCTGGTATCCTTCCAAGCATTCCATGCCAAGAATGACATGATTTGTTGTCCTAAGTAGAAACCTACTGAGGATGAAAGGGGATGCTATTTATATTTATATTAAGACAACAGGCCTCACACAGTACTACTACCCATCCTTCTCCCGGTACTGGAGCTTTGCTTTATGTTTGCTTGTTCTTTCCTTGAGGACCAAGAACCTGTTGCTGAAATCCAGGCTGGTTGGGTGAGTAGAGGTCACCACCAAGAGATATCCCAGACACGGACTGCCTTATCTGAGGACACTGTCCTCTGCCCTTCTGTCTGGACTTCTGTTGTCAGCTGAGTCAGAATCTCCCACCCCATTCCCAGAGGAGTGAGTTTGGCCACGTCCCAAGATTAGTACCCGTTTTACTCTGAGAAAATAGCCACGTTTCCATGAGATAGGGTGAGTGCTGCTGTTAACCAGTTATCTGGTTAAAGTACAAACAGTCCTCAAATAAGGGCACAATAGACACAGGTGCTTTGCACTTAGAGAACTCTCCAGTTCCATGTGTGCTGTTATTTACAGCACTCCCAGCCCTGCACGAAGTAGGTCATTGGGTCAGAATGTTTTTGGGAGTTCCAGCAAACTAGTGTTGCCTTGGCTGTGACTCCCAAGCAACTTCCCACCCACCCCAACTTTTCTCCTGGGGGTCTCGTCATCTCTCTGCCAAGTCAAGAACTTGGGTTTTTCTGACTGCTAGCCTTAGGCACCACTTGACACCAAAATGTCCCAAGACATCTTTGCCTCTCATTATAATTGCTCCTTGAGTTAAAAGCACTCTCCCTAGAAGGCCATATTAAAATCGCACATTGACTTGAAGGGGAAGACTGTCAACTAGGCCACAGAGGATGACGCCATTGCTTTTGGGTGATCGGAATACTGATACTTCAAAAGGCAGTGTTTTTAAGGTGGGGGGGTGGTCCCTAGACATGTTTGCCAAAGGGCTTATCAGTATAGTTTCATCTCCTTGAAGGTATTTCTGGTAAATAGGAGGATAAGATCAAAAGAGTCCAGTTAAAAGATATTCCTTGAAGTAAGTTCAGTCCCCTTTTCCTGGTCTGTATCGCTCTTTGGTGATCTCTCCGCTTCTGGAAATTCAGATAAACTCAATTCAATAAGCATTTATTGATGCCAACTTTGTGCATGGTATTATAATAGGCACTGGTGATACCAAGAAGAATGAGACATAGTCCTGGCCTTAAAAAAACTCAAAACCTGGTGGACCATTTGAGAGAACTATGTAGCCCATAAAAATTATTATCTGCCCTCATTCAGTCAAAACTTCAGCCCCCACTTTTTTAAAAAAGACTTATTTGAGAGAGAGAGAGAGCACAAGAGTGAGGGGCAAAGAAAACCTCAAGCAGAATCCACACTGAGCACAGAGCCTGACATGGGGCTCAATCTTACGACCATGATATCAGACCTGAGCAGAAACCAAGAGCCGAACGCTTAACCAACTGCACCATCCAGGTGCCACACCATGTTTTTATTTCCTTTCCACTAAAAATGATCCACCACCCAAGGGTACCTGCTGAAAAAGAACAGATTATGCATGTCTGTTTTAAGAAAAAATTCCCATTAGGTTGCAAACGCATTCTAATTTTCTATGTCTTTCAGAGATTTTTTTTGGTTGTTGAGTCTCTGTATAAAGTAGATTAAGTACAACTAGATTCACATTTATAGTAAATCCTAATGCGTAATTCCTTCTTACCTGAAGGAGCCAGAGAAAAGACAACGACAGAGGAAAGGAATATCACAGCTATCTCCATAAAGCTGAAAAGCTGCAACCTGCATGGGTCATGTGCTCATGGTTTTCTTCAAAAGACATGTGGGTCTGGGTAAGCACCTATGGGCACATTTAGAAGGAACGTTAGCAAAAGTCTTCTAATTACGAAGTTTCCTAAAAATAGGAAGAGGTTCCATGAAGTAATGAGTTCCTTTTCACTGGCTTTAAACAAAGTTGAAGCTAGACACCCTGTTGAGAGGGGTGCTATAAAGATGAAGATGCCTGTATATTTTTAATGAGGCATCTGTGGGCTGCACTCAAAGGAGGGAGAAACCCCCAGAGGATGCTGGGCCAGTTTGAACCATACTGAACATTTTGAAAGCCAACTTTTTTGCTGTCCTCTAAAATATGAGGATGGCATATTTACTGAAAGAACCTCTTCTCCTGGGAGTGGAGGGAACTTGATAAAACATAATATTATCTACAGGATTACGCAGGTTTGGAAACTCTCAAGGAAACTAGCATCACTGATTGGGTCCCCAGGTTTTGTCAACTTAGAAACTCACATCTGTTGGAATGACTCACTTTAGGCTGAAAAGCTGTTGCTTTAAAAAAAGAGACAGAATCTGGGACATTACTCAAGCACTTAGAACAAAGTTTAAACCCAAACTGGGATCAGTGCCTGGGTATTCATCAACTTTGCAAATGAAAACAAAATAAGGGGTGTCTGGGTGGCTCAGTCGGTTAAGCGTCTGCGTTTGGCTCAGGTTGTGCTCCCGGAGTCTCATGTCTGGCTCCCTGCTCAGCGGGGAGTCTGCTTCTCCCTCAGCCCCTCACCCCACTCACCCCACTCGTGCTCTCTCTCAAATAAATAAATGAGATCTTAAAAAAACAAGAAAACAAAATAAAATTGAAAACAATAACAGGTACATTTGCCTATTTGTGAAGATGTACTTTTAATAATGGTGCTTGTAATGTGTCATTGATGACAATTTAGATACAAGTTTTAAACCAATTGCACATTTTCTTCACAACTGTTTTAAACAGGACTGTATCATTAATTTTAAAAAACTGGCCACTGTGATATTGTGAATTATAACAAGAAATATTTATTTGTTCTTTATCCCCCTTTCTTGCACAGAGTTCCTAAAATGCTTGGGATTTTCTAAGTGATGAGAGCAATTAAAGTGTCTTTTGTTATGTTAATAAAGTGACTTTGAAAAGCACCTAAGGAAGCTAGCTGGTTGCCACTCCCAACCTTGGGGAAGCGGAGAGAAGCTGGAAGTTGAATCCATCACCCCTGGCCATTGAGTTCAACAGTAATGTCTATGTAGGACTAAACCTTTGACCTGTGGGATCTGATGCTTTCTCCTTGCAGATACGTCAGAATTGAGTTGACATCCAGTTGGTGTCCCAGGAAATGCTTGTTGGTGTGGGGAACCACCCCCTCCACCAACACTGGAATTAGTATCAGAAGCTATTTAGATACTGTATAGCCTCTCAAGTATTTGCTTGATTCATTGTCTGGAAAACTAGCATTCTTAGATTCAGAACTCTAAGTTATAAAAATATGAGATCTTGCAGTCCATCCCTGCATCATTTATAGAGTTGATTCATCTACATAACAACTGTTCTTTTATGTTTCCTAAAAAAAATTCATAATAATAGCTTATACTTATCCATATTCTACGCCAGGCATTGTTCTTTACATGTATTAACTCACTTATGAAAATCTACTTTCCAGGTTAACAATCTTAAGGAGAAAAATAGACCTTTTTCTTTTATAAGCAGTCCATATGTCAGTGATATTTATAGCAGAAACGATCTTTGGTTTTTTGTTTTTGTTTTGTCTTGGTTTTGCGTGTGTGTTTGTTTCTCAAGGGGATTGTCATGCTTCCCTTTTCTTGAGCCTTACTTCAGAAGCTTCAGAAAAGGGAATTGATTCCAAGACTCCTAAAACTCACTGTATCAGAAATTCTGCCCGAAGGGTTTTTTGGCAATTTAAACATTTTAAAGAGTGCCCCTGATGATGCTCATGTATATAAAAGTTTGAAAACCCTCTGCTGCTATTCTTCTTGAATTTTCCCAAACACCGGTAGCCCCCTCTCCTCTTGGGGCCCCTCCCTCTCAGAGTAGTCCTCCTCTTCAGTTTCTCGGTTTTTCTCTGTCACTGGTGCTTCTACTCTGCTGCAGGCAAAACGGAAAACCTGCATCATCCTGAGAAAATATATTTGGAGCCCTCTTCCTGTATTTTTTTGTTATGCCATATGTTGGGGGAAGAAGTAGAATAGAGAACACATACTCTAGGCAGAGATAGTTCTTGTTAATAAGGTCCATCACTATAGCACATACATAGGCCTTCAAGATTTGAACCTAGAGCTATCCTTTTATTTCCCATAGATACCATCACTATCGGTGGCTTACAAAAGCAACACTGGACGTTTCTTGGTTTTTCAGATTTTCTCATCTCTCATTATTTATCCAGCTAGTAGCGTATTATTGTTTTAAAAAAGTGATAGCTGTTTATGGTAAAAACAATTAAAACAGTACCAAAGGAGACACGGTGAAAAATAAGGGTCTCCCCACAGTAACACCCACCAATGACATACCACTGTGGCCAGTTTATGGGGTGTTTTCCAAGCATACTCTGTGCACATCAAACATACAGATGTATATATAAACCCCCTTTTTGTATACAAATGGGAGCATGCTATAGACAATATTCTATATCTTCTTTTATTCATTGAATAGATCCTCTTTTTTCACTTCATGGGTCAAAAGATGATACTGAGGTCTCTTTGATCCAATGCTCATTCTGTTTCCAGGCTTTCTGAATTATGCTTCCTTCAAACGATGCTTCAATATAACCATAATGAAATAGCTGAGGATTATCTAACCCCGCTCTATTATTTGGATCCATCCTCAGGAGATCTTTGATTCAGTCAACAATATTGCACAGTTTACAGGAATGAGGAAGCTAAAAAGGATACGGAGGAGGAGAAATGACTAAATCACACACCAGTACTCATTAGGGCAGGAGTCTACAACTGTAGATTGTGACCCACAGGTAGGTTGTGAAATCCATTTACTGGGTTTGGGAATCCAGGATTTACTAGAATGCAAGAAAAGCAGGATAGAAAATAGGCACAGCACCTACAGAGGAGCTAAGTATTGTCTTAGAAAACATTCCCGTCAGTGTTACATTCACAAGGATGTGTGTACTGGTTTCAAAGATGAAATCTATCCCCCTTCCGGAAGTCACAGAAAAAAAAAATTGAAAACCATTGTCCCGAGTATACTCCTTGGGAAAATAAGGGGCCAAATATGTTTGAAAAAGTCTGAGAACCAATTTGCTTTTTGGAGATTCAAAACTCATATTGGTATAGGAAGTCCTGCAGTTAAGCTCGTTTAACCAAACATTTCCCAAAGACTGGCTTCAGAACTTTTCTCTGTGTTCCAGAGATAGCATGAACGTCCTCCGGCACTGGCGCCGGGAGAAGCGCAATTACATCTGTGTTGTCATGGCCTCCAGTTTCTACCGGCAAGTTGTCTTCTTGAGAGTGCGAAGTCCTGTCCCCGATTTTGATCTACTTCTGTTTAGCCCTGAATACTGCAAAGAGGGCTAAGACCTCTTCTCGAGATTCCTCCAATCTGGATACGCTAAGGTAAGCGCCGAGTCCTAACATCGCGGAGTGATGCAGTAACTAACTAGACTAAGATACCGTCTGTCACCTTGGACAAGTTACTTCACTCCTGCATGTCTCCAGTCATGATATCTAAAATAAGGAGGCTGGACACTGATTTCGGAGGTCCCATTTTGCACCAGTATTTGGGTCTTTATCTGTTTGGGTTTTTTAAAAAGATTTTATTTCTTTGTCAGACAGAGAAAGTGCACCCACGCACAAGCAGGGGGAGAGGCAGGCAGAGGGAGAAGCAGGCTCCCCACTGAGCAAGGAGCCCAATGCGGGACTCGATCCCATGACCCTGGGATCATGACCTGAGCTGAAGGCAGACACTTAACCGACTGAGGCAACCAGGTGCCCCTTGGTGTTCTTAATCTTCACAGTAATCCTGAAACTTCTCTCCAGCCTTTCTTCCCTTCCTTCTTTCTTGACTTACTTTCCAAAGTTTTTTTGAGAGTCTGCTCTTTGCCAAGCATTGTATCGACTGCTGGAGATGTGATGGTGAGTAAATAATTTTTACACCTCATTCCCACCAATCACCTGCTTGGACAAAATGGTGTTTCAACTCTGTCCAATCTTGGCCCAAGTGAATTTTGAGAAGGATGTTCTCGCACCTGATTTTTATCATTACTACAGAAAACATTTCTTCATTTTACTGAAACATCTACTCTGCTCAAAAATAAATAAGTAAACCTATGACTCATATTTACATTAGAAAATGGATCATGCCAGTTTTCTATTTGGGATGCTTCCCCAATAATATGCTTCCCCCTGTTCCCTTGGAGGAGGCCCATGCTATCTGTAAGTGCTGCCACCATACAGTAACTGGTCTCAGTTCTTATTCTATGCATGCTCCAAATAAGTCCTATCCAGTGCAATTCTGTGCAGGCAAGAATCACTTCTGAGCAGCTAGCTGATAGACTGACTGAAAATTAAGTGAAAGTGCTTATCAATGCTAATGTAACCATTCCTTAGAAAGGGTGTAAGATCCATGTTAAACCTGAATATCAAATATACTGAGAAGGTGGACACAAAATTAGATATCCCATAAACTTTAACTGTATATTCTACAAGTTTTCTTTAAAACACACACATACACACACACACACACACACACACATACACACACACACACACACACACACACACAAACAAAATAAGCAAAATATGCTGGCTATTCTTTTAACAACATTCAGAAACGCTTTTGGAGTGCCTGCAACCTACGTGACAGTTACTGTAAAACTTTATTTTTAGAAAAATTCCTTACTTGTTAAATGACATTGAAAAGATATACTCTCCAGGGGTGGTGGCTGACTGAGTCAGAGCAGCATGCAACTCTTTTTTTTTTTTTTAAAGATTTTATTTATTTATTTGACAGAGAGAGACAGCCAGTGAGAGAGGGAACGCAGGCAGGGGGAGCAGGAGAGGAAGAAGCAGGCTCCCAGTGGATGAGCCTGATGTGGGGCTCAATCCCAGGACTCTGGGATCACACCCTGAGCCAAAGACAGACGCTTAACGACTGAGCCACCCAGGCGCCCCCAGCATGGGACTCTTGATCTCAGGGTTGTGAGTCTGGGGGTAGAGATTATTAAAAAAAAAAAACAAAAAAAACCCCCAAACCTTAAAAATACAGAAAAAGTAAAGTCTAAAGTAAAGTCTACTCTCCAGATGATGGAGGATAATCATTATGTTGTTCTCTGTACTGATCAGATCACATGTGGAAGGCCGTTCAATTCTAACACTGCATTTGTAGAGCAATACAGACAAATGAAAGTACTCTCAGAGAAGTAAGGAGAAAATGGAAAAGAAACTTAAAACCATGCCTAAATGGAACTGTTAAAGAGGTGTATATTTTTAGTCTAGAGAAGAGCAGATTATAAGGGCACATAGTAGCTAGCTGGCTTTTTTTGCATATGTAAAAGGAGATCGTATTTTTGCTATATATTGCTCTGGAAAGCAAACTCCAGACAAAGGGTAGACATCATGAGGAGGTATGTTTCAGCTCAAGCTAAGACGTGGATTAGACCTTTGCTTTGGTACTCCATCATCAGAGCAAACAAACAGAGGCTCAACTATCACTTGGCTGGAATATTGTAGCTTTTAATCCTATTTTGAAGATTAGATTTTTATGTCCTTTCTTGCCCTTTGATCAGTCAGTGTGAAACCCAGAATCTGATGAAGGAATGAGCCACACGGCACAATTCTACAATACATTTGAAAAGCTTTAGCTGGTACAAGTTGATACAGAACCTTGGGCTTTTTTTGGAACCATGTTACTCACAGCTTTAAACAGACTACAATGTTGTGTGTGATCTCATTCATACTTCTATGTGTATTTCCAAGCATAAGTAGTATAAAATATCTCATCTTATGACCTCAAGGACATAATTTCAAGATATGTATAACTTGCAGAGCCAGAAATGTAGTCTTTTGGCTTTTTAAGAATCGAAACTTTAAAAGAATTTTCTTAAAATAGATGGAGTTCAACTTGCCCTGCAATTTTCTGGAAGAAAACCTGTTATCAATTTTCAGAGAATCATTCTGGAAAGTGCTCTCCGACTTTCAGAAGGAGGATGAAAATCGCATCCTATGTGTATCACATCCTGTGTGTGGGCACAGTGGCTCTATAAAGTGTCACTCATGGATGCGTGCCCTGAGTGAGGGCTGGGGAGTAGGTGACAGGACAAAGCCAGTGAGGGCATATGGCATAAGGAGGGGGAGGCCATGATAGGAGGGTGGAGCTCTGCAGAAGGAGACAGGAAGGACTGGCAGGGCCACTGCAAGCAAGGGTTTCAGCATTCAGCATAGCAGTGAGATTAAGCACAGATCCATGCAAGGAGACTGGAGAGAGTAAGAGTCCTTTCCTTTCCAGAAGGCATTTAGATGCATGAAAGGAGAACTGTATACTCTCAGATTTCAATCCATTGCTATTGAAGAGTAGAGAAGCCTACAGATTTCTGATGGTAAAAATACTACTTTATATTTGAATACTACCTTTGAAATACTATTTTGAATTGTATAGTAATTTGAATAGTATTTGAAACATTATTTTTCAAAGTTCTTTGTCATTTAATGGGACTAGATATAACACTGCAGAAACTTAAATAGTCTTGAAATTTTTGGGATCCTAAACCTGATTCAAAACTGCAAAACTCAGGATATCAAATGTCTTCATAAGGCCAGTGAATTTAGTGGGTATCAGTAACAACCTCTGCATTTTATTTTTGTAGTAACTTGTACAAAGATCATGTCCCCAACTTCACCATTCTGGCCCACTGCATATTTCGGAAGGTTAGAGTTAGTTTTGTGGTGCAAAATACTGTCCAGAGGGAAACTGGGCCAGGACATTGACTCAGTTGCTTAAAAGCATGAACGGCAGGTCCAAGATGTATTTTGTAAGTTTATTCTGGTATATTCTAATAAACCTTTGTTCTTATGGTTTTAAAGCTTGTACCAGTGATTCCTCAAACCAGAGCAGAAATGCTGAGTATTATTTTCAAATCACTATTCTTCATACCTTGTAATCTTACTTAGAAAATGCCAACTTTATTATTTTTCAAACACATTATTAAGAATTCTAGGGGTGCCTGGGTGGCTCAGTCGGTTAAGTGTCTGATTCTTGATTTCAGCTCAGGTCATGATCTCAGGATGGTGAGATCAAGACCTGCGTGGGGCTCCATGCTGAGTGTGGAGACTGCTTAAGATTTTCTCTCTCCCTCTGCCTTCCCCCTCCCCTGCTTGCACTTTCTCAATTTCACTAAAAAAAAAAAAATAATAATAATAATTCTATTCAGATTCATTTATCAAGTGTTTATTGAGGAGAAACTTGAAATACAAGTTATGATATTATAAAGATTCAGGGCCACAGAAGGGGTACAGCACAAAATAGATAAGAGTGTGGAGTCAGAGTCTGTCAGAGTTTAGATTCTAACCCTACCACTTACTACATGGGACTTCTTAGGTGAGTCAGTTTCTCTGTGACTTGGTTTCCTCGGTTGTGAAATGAGGATAATAATAGGACCCACTTCTTAGAACCGTTGCAAATTTTCAATGAACTAATGCATGTAGAACACTCTGAACAGTGTCTAGCCTTTGGTAAATGCTCTATAAGTTGTAGCTATCATTATTTAGAGATTTCTACTTGGAGTTCTAGGAGTTCAAGCAAAATTTCCTTAATCTTACCATATATTTTCTTTTTTTTTTTATTTTAATGATTTTTTTATTATATTATGTTAGTCACCATACAGTACATCCCCGGTTTCCAATGTAAGGCTCGATGATTCATTAGTTGTGCATAACACCCAGTGCACCATGCAATACGTGCCCCCCTTACCACCCATCACCAGCCCATCCCATTCCCCCACCCCCCTCCCCTCTGAAGTCCTCAGTCCGTTTCTCATAGTCCATAGTCTCTCATGTTTCATTCCCCCTTCTGATTTCATTCCCCCTTTCTTCCCCTACTGATCATCCTAGTTCTTATGTTCCATAGATGAGAGAAATCATATGATAGTTGTCTTGACTTATTTCACTTAGCTTGACTTATTTCACTTAGCATTATCTCCTCCAGTGCTGTCCATGTTGTAGCAAATGTTGAGAACTCGTTCTTTCTGATAGCTGAGTAATATTCCATTGTATATATGGACCACAACTTCTTAATCCAGTCATCTGTTGAAGGGCATCTCGGCTCCTTCCACGATTTAGCTATTGTGGACATTGCTGCTATGAACATTGGGGTGCATATGGCCCTTCTCTTCACTACGTCTGTATCTTTGGGGTAAATACCCAGTAGTGCAATGGCTGGATCATAGGGTAGCTCAATTTTTAACTTTTTAAGGGACCTCCACACTGTTTTCCAGAGTGGCTGTACCAACTTGCATTCCCACCAACAATGTAGGAGGGATCCCCTTTCTCCACATCCTCTCCAACAATTGTTGTTTCTTGCCTTGTCTATTTTTGCCATTCTAACTGGCGTAAGGTGGTATCTCAGTGTGGTTTTGATTTGAATTTCCTTGATGGCTAATGATTTTGAACATTTTTTCATGTGTCTGTTAGCCATTTGTATGTCTTCATTGGAAAAGTGTCTGTTCATCTCTTCTGCCCATTTTTTTATTTGTTTATTTGTTTCTCGTGTATTGAGTTTGAGAAGTTCTTTGTAGATCTTGGATACCAGTCCTTTATCTGTAGTGTCATTTGCAAATATATTCTCCCATTTCGTGGGCTGCCTCTTAGTTTTTCGAGCTGTTTCCTTGGCTGTGCAGAAACTTTTAATCTTGATGAAGTCCCATAAATTCATTTTATCTTTTGTTTCTCTTGCCTTTGGGGATGTGTCATGAAAAAGGTTGCTTTGGCCGATGTCGTAGAGGTTGTTGCCTATGTTCTCCTCCAGAATTTTGATGGATTCCTGTCTCACATCGAGGTCTTTCATCCATTTGGAGTTTATTTTTGTGTATGGTGTGAGACAGTGGTCAAGTTTCATTCTCTTGCATGTAGCTGTCCAATTTTCCCAGCACCATTTATTGAAGAGACTGTCTTTTTCCCACCGGATGTTTTTTCCTGCTTTATCAAATATTAGTTGCCCAAAGAGCCGAGGGTCCATTTCTGGGCTCTCTATTCTGTTCCATTGGTCTATGTGTCTGTTTTTGTGCCAGTACCATGCTGTCTTTCTTACCATATATTTTCAAGTATTGGGAAGGGATGTTAGATTTTGGGACCTTTGGGACTGCCCTACTGAAAGACTTTCATTTTAAAAAATGAAAGAATTTAGGTATATTTAGATTAAGGGACTTGCCCAAGATTCGAAAGACAAAGACAATATCAGGGATTCGGTCTTCTTATAATCTTTAGAGCACTGCATAAACATGTAAGCAATAATATGCAAGCTAAAGTAAATAAAGACCCAGAGCCAACTCTGGATCACAGATATATTAACACTTGTACCTTTTGGGGTTTTTATGTACACAACTTTATTTATTATTTTTAAAAATTATTATTATGCTCTTTTGTTGTTGTTTGTTTGTTTGTTTGTTTTGAGAGAGAGACAGCATGAGCGGTGGTGTGGAGGGGCAAAGGGAGAGAGAGAATCTTAAGCAGGCTCCACACTCAGCATGGAGCCTAATGCTGGGGCTCGATCTCAGGACCCTGAGATCATGACCTGAGTCAAAATCAAGAGTTGGATGCTTAACCAACTGAGCCACCCAGGTGCCCCTGTACACAGCTTTAAATGCAAGATGAGTTATTCCAAGGTGAGTTTAAATGAGTGACTTGAGTCATCTTACCTTCTGGAAAATGTACTCATTTGTTTTTCCATGCTAGCAACCTTAAGACAATTATCTATACATAGGCAAGGTAGAAGGATTAATTGGGGAAAGCAAACCATATAATTCAAACCAAATGACCCCTTTGGTCTAAACTGTCCAAATAACTATGACTAACTTGGTTGTGTTTTATTTTGTTTGCTTCATTTTGGAAACTGGGGGATCAGCAAGAAAAGTGGATGAAGAAAAAACTGAATTTTCCAAACAGTTGTCTCAATTTTACAATGTTAGAAACAATCAGTGTTTGACCCTTGAAACAGATAATAGGAAGTGCTATGAAAGTGTTTTACCCCAAAATAAGGACCCTAGATCCTGTCATTTCACTATTATGCAAAATTTCCATTTAAATTTTATATCTAAAAAGTACTGCTATTCTTAAGATATTCACTCTAAACTGCTATCAGCCAAAACTCGATAGTGCAGTGTCACTACTGCCCATCAGCAGAAAGCAAGGCTAGCACATTGATTTCTAAATATTTGTCTCAGGGGAGAAAAGGTTTTACACACGAGGACCCAATTTTCCAATACACATGCCTTGGATTTAGTCCAAAATGTAAACCCTAAAATCACCTAGTGTGAAAATAATTGAGTTATTACACATAGAAATGAAAAAGCTAGAGCAAAATCAATTATTAGTTGCCACTATTTAAAAATAGTAGAAACCCCTTAAAAAGTATTTGTCACCATAGTTGATGTGAACTAAACTATCAACTACCTTAACTGATATTGACAGAACTCTATACCTAACAATGATAGAGTTGTTCTCTTTGATTGCACCTTTCATATTTTCAAATTTCTTTTCAAATTCATGTTTACTTATGAATATCGACCCGGTATTAGATATTAGATTAATATTTTAAATTAGATATTAAAAAATATCTAATGAGTCAAACATAATCCTGTAGAAAATGCTATTTA
This sequence comes from Ursus americanus, assembly GCF_024610735.1. Taxonomy (NCBI): domain Eukaryota; kingdom Metazoa; phylum Chordata; class Mammalia; order Carnivora; family Ursidae; genus Ursus; species Ursus americanus. Next base: position 38,834,462 of record NC_142145.1, read on the forward strand.
ACCATGGTAGTATTAAATTAGACATCACAAACAGGAGATCGTGGTGTATTAGGTTGCTCGGGCTGCTACAACAAGATACCACAGAGTACGTGGCTTAAAGATTAAGGTGCCAACAAATTTGGTTTCTGGTGAGTCCTCTCTTCTTGGTTTGTACGTAGTCAATTTCTTGCTATGTCCTCACATGGGTGCATGAGAAGAAAGAAGGCTCTCTGATGTCTCTTCTTAGGACACGCTAATCCTATTGGATGAGCACCCCTCCCTTATGACCTTATTTAACTTTATTTTAACCTTATTTAACCTTAATTACTTTCTTCTAGTCCCATCTTCAAATATAGCTACACTGGGGTTTAGGACTTCAATGTACGAATTTCGGGACGACACAAACGTTCAATCCATAATACTTGGAAAACCTCAAATATTTAGAAGTTAAAAAACAAACTTCTAAGTAATCCATAGATCAAATAAGAAATAACAGGGGAAATTGGAAAATATTTCAAAGTGAGTAACAATGAAAATACAGAAGAAATAACAGGGGAAATTGGAAAATATTTCAAAGTGAGTTACAATGAAAATACAGGATATACATTCTAGGGAAGATGCAACCAAGGCAGTGCTCAGAGAAACATTTATAGCTTTAAATTCTTTCTTTCTTCCTTTCTTTCTTTTTCTTTCTTTCTTTCTTTCTTTCTTTCTTTCTTTCTTTCTTTCTTTCTTTCAGTTTTACTTATTTTTTGAGAGAGAGAGAGAGAGAGAGCACAGCAGGGGGAGGGACAGAGGGAGAAGAGAGAAAGAAAGACTCTACAACAGACTCACCATTGAGCAGGGAGCCCCAATGCCAGGCTTGATGTGGGGCTCAATCTCAGAACCCTGAGATCACGACTCCACCCAAAATCAAGAGTTGGACACTCAAACGACTGAGCTACCCAGGCACCCCTATAGCTTTAAATTCTTATATTAAATAGAAGAAAGGTCTGGGGCACCTGGTTGGCTTAGTTGGTAGAGTGTGAGACTCTTGATCTCCAGGTGGTAAGTTCGAGCCCCACGTTGGGCATAGAGTTTACTTAAAAAAATAAATAAATAGGGGCACCTGGGTGGCACAGCAGTTAAGCACCTGCCTTTGGCTCGGGGCGTGATCCCGGCGTTATGGGATCGAGCCCCACATCGGGCTCTTCAGCTGTGAGCCTGCTTCTTCCTCTCCCACTCCCCCTGCTTGTGTTCCCTCTCTCACTGGCTGTCTCTATCTCTGTCAAATAAATAAATAAAATCTTTAATAAATAAATAAATAAATAAATAAATAAATAAATAAAAGAAAGGTCTAAGATCAATGATCTAAGATTCCACCTTAACAAGCTTAAAAACAGAAGAGCAAAGCAAACCCTGAAAGTGTAGAAGGAAGGAAATAAAGCAAAGAGCAGAAATCAATGTAATAGGAAACCTCAAACAACAGAGAAAGTTACTAAAGGTGAGAGCTGATTTTACATTATTCACTAGTAATGCTAAAAAGATTAGCATAATTAGTCAAGCCTTAGAAAAGTAATCAAGGGGAAAAAAAGGAAATAACACATTACCACCAATAATAAGAATGATACAGGGATTATTGCCATAGATCCTATAGATACTAAAGTAACAATAAAAAGATATTATTAAAACATTTTACCACTACATTTGATGCAGTATATAAAATGGAAAAGTTCCTAGAAAAATATAACTCACCAAAATTGAAAAGGATGAAATAATACTTGAATACTGCCATACAGTAGCTCCCCCCGCATCTGCAGGGCATATGTTCCAAAACACACAGGGGATGCCTGAAACTGAGGATAGGATATACCAAACTCTATATATCTTATGTTTTTTCTATACATACACACCTATGATAAAGTTTAATTCATTAGGCATAGTAAGATATTAACTACAAGAGTTAATAAAATAGAACAATTACTAATACTGTAATAAAAGTTATGCGAATGTGGTTTCTCTCTTTCTCAAAATGTCTTACTATATTGTATTCACCCTTCTTATGATGATGTGAGATGATAAAATGCCTATGTGATGAGATGAAGTGAGATGAGTGATGTAAGCATTGTGACATAACATTGGGCGACTACTGACCTTCTGCCCATATGTCAGAATTAGGATCATCTGATTCCAGACTGCAATGGACTGCAGGTAACTGAAACTGTGGAAAGCAAAACCAAAGATAAGGGAGACCTACTGTATCTATTAAAGAAATTGACTTTTTCATCAAAAAACCTTTCCATGAAGAAAGCCCCAGTTTCAATAGTATTTAAGAAAGAAATAACACCAATCTTACATAAACTCTTTTAGAAATAGAGGAGGAAAGAACAGTTACCAATTTGTTTTATGTAGCCAGCATAACCACAAACCAGACAAATATAAAAAATAAATAAAATTAAAGACTAACATCCTTCATGAACACATACTCAAAAATTCTTAATAATTAGTCAATAAAAACCAACGATATATAAAAAGGATAATATATCATGATCAAGTAGAGTTCTACCTTGGAATGCAGAATTGGTGTAACACTTGATAATCACTATAACTCACCATATTAACTGAATAGAGAATAAAAATAACATCATTTCGGTAGACGCAGAAAAAGTGTGAGACCAGTCTCAATACCCATTCATGATTCAGTTAATGAATCATGAACACAATCAATGGTTAAATATTGAATGTTTTCCTTCTAAAAGTTAGGACCAAGTAAAGGACACTCTTCTTCATTACTTCTATTCAACTTTGTGATGGAAGTCTTAGTCCTTGCAATAAGGGGAAGAATATATATAAAGCATGAAAATCAGGGAACGAATAATTCTTTGTTGATGATATGATTATTTACTTCTAAAACGCTAAAGAACACCTGCTAGAAATAAAGGAGTTTATCAAGGTCATAAGGTAAAAGGTCAATGTACAAAAGTCAATTATATTTTTATATGCTAGTAGCAAACAATTGGATATTGAAAAGATTCCATTCACAATATTACTACAAAACATTAAACAACTAGGAATAAATTTAACAAAGATGTGCAAGACTTCCTCACTGGAAAGTGTAGAACATTACTGAGAGAAATTAAAGACCTAAATAAATGGCAAAATACACTATATTCACGGATTAGAACACTCAATATTGTTAAGCTCTTAGTTCTCCCCAGATTGACTGAGAGATGCAACGTGATCCCAATCATCATGCTCGTGGCGTTATTTTTTGCAGAAATTAATGAGCTGATTCTAAAATATGACTTTATAACAGCCAAAGTAAAATTTTTTAAATGTTCATTCAAGGAACATTTATTGATAGGTACTATGGAACAAAGTAATTTTAAAACAAAAAGGACAAAACTGGAGGACTTAAGCAACCTGATTTCAAGACTTACTATAAAGTTAGAGTAATTGAGATGGTAAGGTACTGGTATAAGGATGGACATAGATCAATGCAGCAGAATAAAGAATCCAGAATTAGAATGTCAGATATATGGCAAATTGATTTTCTACATAGTTGCCAAGGCAATTCAGTAGGAAAGGGAAGTACTCTTACAATTGATGCTGTAATAACTTGCTATCCTTATGAAAAAAAATTAATGTTGACTCTGTCTTGAACCATTTACAAAATTAACTTGAAATGGATCATATATGTAAGCAGAAAAGCTAAAAACTATAAAACTTGTAGGGAACACCTTGGAAAAAACTTACGTCACCTTGATGTATGTTTTGGGGGGTAAGTTTAAAAAAATAAAATTATAAAATATCAAGGAAAACATATAAGTTTAAATTTATAGATCACTGAACTCTTATAAATGAATACATCTATGCAACCACTCCCTACATCAAGATCAAGAACATTACCAACATCCAGAAGCCTATCTCATGCTCCTTTCTAGTCAATATCTCTTCACCAAAGTTTACCACTTTTCTGACATCTGTCATTGTAGTTAATTTTGCCTATTTTCTTATTTCATAAACATGGAATCATATAGCATGTCTTTGTACATATAGTATTAGTTCATTCCTTTTGTATAGTATCCTATCATACAGTATTCTATCGTATCATATCATTCTATCAATTTATCCATTCTACTGTCAATAGTCATTTTCAGTCTTTCCAGTCTAGAGCTACTATCAATAAACTCCTATGAACTTTCTTGTACAAATCTTTTGGAGCATATATGCCTATCTGTTAAATATGTATTTGAATGGAATTGCTGGGTCTGTAAGACTGTGTTAGGCTTTATTAGATAAATGAGACATAGTGTTTTTGAGAGGGTTCTGGTCCAGATAAGCAGGCCAGTAGTGGATTTATTTAGTTTGCAGAATTCTAAGTGTAAAAGAGCTACAGCCAATGGGGCTGAATCAACTTAAACTCCCACAGCAGGAAATGAGAGTTCCAGTTACTCCACATTATTGTGAACACCCAAGAATTGGCAATAGCATAATGTTAGCCATCATGTTGTGTGACAAGTGATGTGGAGCACCCTTTCATTTGTTTTATTAGGCATTTGAATGTCCTCTTTTGTGAAGTACCAGTTCAAATCATTTGCCTATTTAAAAATTGCATTGTTGGTCTTTCTTACTGATTTGTAGAAGTTCCAACTACACTCTGGATACAAAGGTTTTTTGGTCATATATCTATATTGTGAATATCATCTCCTATTCTATGATTTGCATTTTCACTCTTTTCATAGTATATTTGTTGAATAGAAATTTTAACTTTAGTCAAGTACAATTTAGCAATCTCTTTCATTATATGTCTTGTGTTATGTTTAGGAAATCTGCATATCCTAAAGTCTTGGGCATATTCTCCCATGCTATATTTAAAAAAGTTTTTTTTTCTCTTAGACATTTAAGTATGACATAGACTTTTGACGTCTGTTTTTCAAATCTGTGCTCTAATCCACTGATCCATTTGTCTACATTTGAATCAATATCATACTTTTTTTATACCTGTATTTATTTATTTATTTATTTTAATAAGCTAGTTTGTTTTTTTTTTTAAAGACTTTATCTATTTATGTGACAGAGAGACAGCCAGCGAGAGAGGGAACACAGCACGCGAGTGAGAGAGGAAGAAGCAGGCTCCCAGCGGAGGAGCCCGATGCGGGACTCGATCCCGGAACGCCGGGACCACGCCCCGAGCCGAAGGCAGACGCTTTAACGACTGCGCCACCCAGGCGCCCCTATACCTGTATTTAAAAATAAGTTCTCTCCTTTGCTATTGTGGTAGATTACAATGATTGGTTTTACAAATGTTAAATGAACTTTATGTTCCTTAGAATAAGCCCACCTTGGTCATTGTGTCAACACCTATAACTATATGAATTTAATCTGTTAATATTTTATTTATAATTTTTGCAGCTATGTTTATGAATAAACCAGAAATTTCCTTGTTTTTGCAATTGACTGTCAGGTTTTGATACCAACGTTATGGTGGTTAGGTAAAATGAGTTGGGAAGTGTTCTCTCTCACTTATCTCGAAGAGTTTAGGATACATTTTTTTCTAACATGTTTGATAGAATTTACTAATAATGCCACTTGGGACTGGAATTTGCTCTGTGAGATTTTTTTTTTAAATTAGAGATACAATTTCTTGAATAGTATAATATTATACACATATTCTGTTTCTTTTGGTTTCCATTTTGTAAGGGATTTGTTAGTTTCATCTAAATATTCGAATGTATTGGGTGCCTGGGTGGCTCAGTCGGTTAAGCGTCTGCCTTCGGCTCAAGTCGTAATCCTGGGGTCCTGAGATGGAGTCCCGCGTCGGGCTCTCTGCTCCAAGGGGAGCCTGCTTCGCCTCTGCCTCTGCCTCTCACTCTTTCTCTCTCATGAATAAATAAATAAAATCTTAAAAAATAAATAAGAAGTATGCATTTGTGGATTCACCAGTTAACTGTTATTTATTTCTAGCTTAATTTCTTTGTAGTCAGAAAACATACTCTCTATGATTGTAATCTTTGATATCTGATTTCTTTTTTTTTAAGATTTTATTTATTTATTTATTTGACAGAGAGAGAGAGAGACAGAGAGGAGGAAGAGGAGAGGAGAAGTAGGTTCCCGCTGAGTAGGGTGCCTGATGCAGGGCTCCATCCCAGTATCCTGGGATCATGACCTGAGCTGAAGGCAGACGCTTAACCAAATGAGCGCCCAGGCACCCAATATTTGATTTCTTGATTTCTGACCTAGCATATGATTTATTTGAATAATTTTTCCATGTGTATTTTAAAAGAATGTGTATCCTACAGTTGTTGGACTATATTTTATGTCATGATTAGGTCAATTTTGTTAATTGCCTTCTTCAAATATTAAATAACCTTATTGACCCTTTTCTACTTGTTTTTATCAATTATTAAAAAGATTTGTCTGTTTTTTCCTAGTCCTTCAAATACTAGCTTTGTATATTTTGAGGTTGTATTATTAGGCAAACAACGTCATTTTTATTTTATTTTTAGATTAAATTAAATTTTATTTAAGAATATTTAACATAAGATCTGTCCTCTTAACAATGTTTAAGTGTGCAATATATTATTGATGACCAGATGTGCAGCAGATCTCTAGGGCATATTCATCTTGCTTGGCTGAAACTTTATGCACATTTATTAGTAACTCCCCATTTTTTCCTCCCTTCAGCCCCTGTCAACCACCACTTCACTCTTTGCTTCCACGAATTTTTAGATACCTCACGTAAGAGAAATCATGCAGTATTTGTCTTTCTGTGGTTGGCTTATTTCATTTAGCAAAATGTCCTCAAGATTCATCCATGTTGCTGCATGTTGCAGAATTTTCTTCTTTTTAAGGCTGAATTATATTCCACGCTATGTATATACCATATTTCCTTTATTCATTCATCAGTCAATGGACATTTAGTTTATTTCCACATCTTGGCTACTGTGAATAGAGCTATGTGGGACATTAGTGTACTAACATTTCTTCAAGATCCTATTTTTAATATTTTTGTATAATTTCCCAGAAGTGGGATTGTTGGATCATATTGTAATTCTGTTTTTAATTTTTTGAGGACCTTCCATACTGTCTTCCATTGTAGCTGCACCATTCTGCATTCCCACCAGCAATGTACACAGAGTTCTAACTTCTTCATATCCTTGCTGACACTTATCTTTTGTTTTTCTGATAACAGCCATCCTGACAGGTATGAGGTGTTATCTCATTTTGGTTTTGATTTGCATTTCCCTGGTGATTTGTAACATTCAGCATTTTTTCATATGACTGTTGATCATTCATATATATTTTCAGAAATGTCTATTCAAGTCCTTAGACCATTTTATTAGTTATGAGTTTCTTTGCTGTTGAGTTGTAGGATATATTAGATATATGGTTTGCAAATATGTTCTCCCATCTCATATGTTGTCTTTTCACTCTATTGGTTCCTTTGCAATGATTCCTTTCGAGTGGAATTTTGCAGCTGAAACTATTTGAAAATAATCTCAAAATAAATCTTTTTCTACCTGAATCTCTAAGTGATTACCCCTTTGTAATAAGCTCTCTTCACCTGTCTTTTACATTTCTTTCTTATTACCTCCTCTTTCCTACTCTGCTTCATATCTCAGGGGAAAGATTACACAGGAGATATTAGTGAGGTAGACTTGTGTCTTGATGGTCAAGTACCATTCAGAACCATGGAGAGCAGCCCATATGGTTCAAACTTTCAGTAATCACGATATGATTATAGAAGGATTGTTGGCCTTATTCTAAACCTATTTGTGCAGAACTATGAACACTTCCATAGCTCTTGATACATGCCACTAAATTACTTTTCAAAAGTGGGACAATAATTTACAGAGCTGCCAAGTAAAACTTCCATGATTTCTCTTTTTATACCTTCTCTCATTTATCTTACGTGGGTGATGAAATGAGTGCCTACTGTGTAAGTGCTCTCAAAAAACTAAAGATTTGAGGGGGAAACAAATAAGAAAACAAATGATTAAATTACAATGAGATAGATTTTATATTAAAGTATGCTATGAGACACGTAGAAGTACATGTTATGGCTAAACTTGAAAGTCAGAATTCTATCTCACTAAAAGGTGAAATTTGAGCAGAATGCATTTGAGGAGGGAGAGACTGGTGGGAGGACAAAGGTGAGGTCCAAATATATCCTAATATGTCATTACAGGGATTTGGGCTATGAGGAGTCACTGAAAATTTTTATGGAAGTGAATAATATGTTTAGATATTCCTTTTAGAAAGTTCACTCTAGAGAATGTAATTGAAGCTGGGCAAGACTGGAGACTGAAAGAGCAATTAATGGGCTATTGAAAAATTGAGGTGAGGTATAATGAACCAGGAAAGTGAGGCAATAACTGAGAATGGAAAGAAGTCAGACTGATTTGAGAGATGCATAAGAACAAAAAGATAGGAGAAAAGATTTGTCGTAAATATAACAGAAAGCAAATATGTTTCTCATAGAAAGACTTTATAGAAATTGTATATGAGAAACATTTGCTTTTTTAAAAAGATTTATTTATTTGTTTGGGGGGGAGGGGCAAAGGGAGAAGGAGAAAGAAACCCAAACAGACTACGCACTCAGAGTGGAGCCTGATGTGGGGCTTGATCCCATGACTCATACAATCATGACCTAAGCCAAATGTGCGACACTCAACTGACTGCACCACCCAGATGTCCCAAAACATATTTGCTTTTTGTTATATTTATGATAAATCTTTCTTCCTGTCATGTTATTTTCTGAATATTACATTTTTTGCTAAATAATAGTTTTAAATTTTGAAGTAGTAAAATTTACTGATTTCTTTTGTGATTCCTCATATTCTTATATTTAGAATTGAGTTTACAGCTTAATTTGGGAAGAACTGTATCTTCACAGTGTTGAGTCCATAAACAAAGTATATCTATTGACTTAAGTATTCTTTTAAATTATTTAGCTTTTCAAAAAAAATTAGTTTTTCAATAAAGTTTTGTAGTTTTCCTCACAAAATACTTCCATGTTTTAAAAATTGTATGTATGTGATACATATAAATATATACATATAAATACATACATATGTATAAATATATATATATTCCAATAGGGTCAAATATTTAATTGCTATTGAAAAATGTATCTTTTTAAATGTCTATTTTCTGTTGCTGATATATAAAAGTGCAATTGATTTTTTGATCTTTTATCTAGCAAACCTGTAGAACTCTTTTCTGTTGTAAATAATTTTTCTATGGTAACAAAATATTCTTTCTAAATAATATCATCTGCCAAATAATGACTTATTTTACTTTTCTTTCTGATCCATAAACCATATATTTCTTTCTTGCCTTACTATGCTAACTAGGAACTTCAGTATTATGTTGAATAGGAGCAATGATAGTGTGCATTCTTAACTAAAAAGCCTATTTATTAATAGGACTTACAATACCAAATGTTAATGCACAAATAAAACAAATAGAGAGCTTCAAATCACATAAAGCAGAAACTGGGAGAACTGAAATGAGGAATAGACTAATCCACAATTATAGTCAGAGATTTCCATATTTCTTTCTCAATAATTAATAGATGTACACGAAAAAATCCACTTTAAGTCTAAAGATACAGAAGGACATATCCTTGGGGTGCCTGGGTGGCTCAGTCGTTAAGCGTCTGCCTTAGGCTCAGGGCGTGATCCCAGAGTCCTGGGATCGAGCCCCACATCAGTCTCCTCCGTTGGAAGCCTGCTTCTTCCTCTCTCACTCCCCCTGCTTGTGTTCCCTCTCTCACTGGCTATCTCTCTCTCTGTCAAATAAATAAATAAAATCTTTAAAAAAAAAAAAAGAAGAAGGAGGACATATCCTTCTATGAGGATAGATGTAAGGATATAAGAGTAGATAGAAGGATAGCATTGTGGGTTCAAATGCATCCATGAAAGAGGTATGTTGAATTCCTAACCTTTATTCTTATAAACGTGACCTTATTTGAAAATGGGATCTTTGCAGATGTAATCAAGTTAGATGAGGTCATACCGGATTACAGTGGGCGCTAAATTCAATGAGTGGTGCCTTTATAAGGAGAAAGAGATTTGAAGACACAGAGACATAGGGAAGCAATCCAAGTGACAATAGAGTCAGAGACTAGAGTTGCCACAAGCCCAGGAATGCCAAGGATCGTCAGTATCCAACGTAAGTTAGAAAAGGGAAGAGGAAGAGTATTCTTCCTTAAGCCTTCCAAGGGACTATGGCCCTGCTGACACCTTGATTTTGGACTTCTAGACTCCAAAGCTGTGAGGAAATAAATTTCTGTTGTTTGAAGTCACTCAGTTTGTGACAATTTTTGTTACAGCAGCCCTTAGAATAAACAGATAATAATAAGGTAACAGATAAATGTAACAGATAGATAAAAGAATACAAGGCAAAGATATAGAAGACTGGAAGAACTAGACCAATCAATGTTACCTAATTAACATTTAGAGAGCATCCTCCCAACAAGAGCAGGACACATAATTTTTTTCAAGTATGCACAGAACATTTACCAAGACAGACCATATTCTGAGCCTTAAACCAACTCTCAATAATTTAAAGTTATTCATTCATACAAAGTATGTTCTGACCACAATGGTATTAAATTATGAATCAAAAATAGAAACAGATCCCAAAAATCCCAAATATTTGAAAAATAACTGAAATTTTCATTGATTGAGATAACCTTCTAATTCAGGAGTATGGATTTGAATGTGATATATTTTTTAAGAAAAACATATTTTCTAATTAGGTTATTCTTGTTCATTGCTATTGATTTTATGAATTTAGGACCCTTTCTTGAATACTTTTATTAATTCTCATAGTTTTTTTCAGTAAATTTGTCTGGGTTTTCTGGGTATATAACAACCTGTTTTTTCTTTCCCAATATTTACACTATTTATTTTTATTTAATTTGCCCAAATTTTCAGAACAATATTAAATATTAATAGTAATTAACAGTGCTTTGTTCCTGATTTACACCAGAATGCCCCTGATGTTTATCAGCTTCTCAAAGAGATTTGTGATCCTAAAAGTTAAGAACCATTGTTTAGAATCATGAGTTACTAGCATTCATACAATCCTTAATCTATAGGAGATGATTCTTGAGATCATAAAGGTTAAGTCACTAGTATTCCAAGATCTTACAACTAGACAGTAGAACCATGACTAGAATTTCTTTCCATTTATGGTTTTTTTTTACCAAACTTTACAACACAAATTGTAATGCTTTTCCTCATCTCTAATCTTTTTTTAATTGCAAATTATTGCAATTGTACTTTTTTAAGTAACAAGTGTATTGAAATATAATTCACATAACATACAATGGCTTTTTAGCACAGAGTTATGCATCATATCACAATTATTTTAGAATATTTTTATCACCCCAAAAGAAGACTGGCAGTCCTTAGCCATAATTTTCCAACTCTTCCACTCCTCCTACCCTCTCTGCCCCCCAGCCCTACCCTATTTTCTATCTTTATAGATGTACCTATTCTGGATATTTCATATAAATGGAATCATATGTGGTCCTTTATGACTGGCTTCTTCCACTTAGCATATTTTCAATGTTCATCCATGTTGTAATATGTATCAGTAATATTAATAAAAATATTCTGTAGCATGGTATATACTTATTCATTCATCAGTTGATGAACATTAGGATTGTTTCCACTTTTTGGCTATTGCAAATAATACCATTATGAATTTGATATACAAGTTTTAATGTGGACATATATTTTCATTTCTCCTAAGAGTAAAAGTGCTGCATCATATGGTAATTCTATGTTTAGTAGCTGAGAAACTATGTTTAAGGAGCTGTTTTCCAGACCACAGCACCGCTTTAACCTTCCCACTAGCAGTACAGGAAGGCTCGAATATCTCCACGTGCTTTTCTCACTTGCTATTCTTTGTTCTTTGATTGTAGCCATCCTAGTGGGTGTGAGGTGGTGTTTTAGTATGGCTTTGATTTTCATTTCCCAGGTGATTAATGATGTTGAACATCTTTTCGTGTGCTTACTGCCTATTTATTATCTTTCTTTGGAGAACCATCTATTTGTATCCTTTGCCCATTTTTTTTTTAACTTCGAGAATATTTAAATGTTTATTGACAGTTCAAGTTTCCTCTTTTGTGAAATGACTGTCACTTGTCTATTTTTCCATTGTATTGTTTCCTTTTTTTCTTATTAATCATAGTTCTTCAGTATAGATATGTATCTTTCATATTTGTAGCTTGTATTTTTGCTATCTTTGTGGTCTTTTGATGAAAAGAAGATCTTAAACTCAATTATCAATATTTCTTTTTAGGATATGCACTTTTGGAATCTTGTTTAAGAAATCTGTCCCTCCTAGGGGCATTTGGATGACTCAGTCAGTTAAGCATTCAACTCTTGATTTCGGCTCAGGTCATGATCTCGGGGTCCTGAGATAAAGCCCCGATGGGGCTCCATGCTTGGTGTGGAGTTTGCTTGAGATTCTCTCTCTCCCTTTCCTTCTGCCCTTCCCCCTGCTCTCTTCTAATTAAACAAATAAAATCTTTAAAAAAAAGATGTGTGAAAGGAAGGCAGTATAGCATATCAGTGTATAGCATATTAAAACAGATTCAAAAGGCAGATTACCTAAGTTCAAATCACAGTTCTTCCACTTAGGGCTCTGAGACAATTTAACTAACCTCTCTTGCTTCAGTTTCCTCATTTATAAAATGAGATGATATTAACTGTACCTATTACATAGAGTTGTTAGGAGGAATAAAAGAGTTGATGTATGTAAAATGCCTAAAACTATAGCAGGCATATAATAAGCATTAAGTGAGCATTTGCTATTATTATTTGCATCTTTACCTGATTGGATTTTTTGAATGAATTGGTTTTTTTTTTTTTAAAGATGTTATTTATTTATTTAACAGAGAGATAGAGACAGCCAGTGAAAGAGGGAACACAAGCAGGGGGAGTGGGAGAGGAAGAAGCAGGCTCCCAGCAGAGGAGCCTGATGTGGGGCTCAACCCAGAACGCCGGGATCACGCCCTGAGCTGAAGGCAGACGCTTAACGACTGAGCCACCCAGATGCCCCATGAATTGGGTTTTTTTCCAAAGAGATAACCAATTATTAAAGCACCATTTATTGAATAATTCAACCTTTCTGCATTGCTTTGCTCATGTTTCAAGTTGGTCTATCCTGAAGCTCTCTATTCTACTACATTGGCCTACTCATCTATGCCTGTCTTTTAATAATTGTGTTATATAACCTTAGTATGTCTGACTTGCTGGTACAATAAATCCCTTGGTATTTGCCTTCAAAATTATCTAACTACTCTTAGACCTTTGCTCTTAAATATGGATTTTAGGATTAGTTTGTCAAATTCCATAAAATCTCTGTGGGTATTTTGATTGAAATTGCACTGAACCTGTAGATTAATTTTGATAGAATTGACATCTTTATGGTGCCTCTGCTACTACCAATAAGAGAACAAATTAAAGTTCTCCAAAAACATGTTTTCTCACACAATACACTTTCAGATAGGATTCTTGCAAGTATATGTCTGGCTGACCAAAACCAAGTAAAATGATGATGCCTTAAGTCTAAGAGCTAAAAATATGAGTTCTGGGGCGCCTGGGTGGCTCAGTCATTAAGCGTCTGCCTTCGGCTCTGGGCGTGATCCCAGAGTCCTGGGATCGAGCCCCACATCAGGCTCCTCCGCTGGGAGCCTGCTTCTTCCTCTCCCACTCCCCCTGCCTGTGTTCCCTCTCTCACTGGCTGTCTCTCTGTCAAATAAATAAATAAAATCTTTAAAAAAAATAATAATAAAACAAAAATAAAAATATGAGTTCTGCCTTCTACTTCTGGGAGAGCAAATGAAGAGACGAATAGCCACATATATGTGATGAAGGTACCTATATATTTAGTTCACTATATCATTCCCAAATGAGTATACTTTTTAAAAAAGATTTTATTTATTTATTTGAGAAGAGGTGGAGCACAAGCAGGGGGAGGGGCAGCAGGAGAGGGAGAAGCAGACTCCCTGCTGAGCAGGGAGCCCAAGATGCAGGGCTTGATCCCAGGACCCTGGGATTACAACCTGAGCCAAACTGAGACGCTTAACCCACTAAGCCACCCAAGCACCCTTAAAATGAGTACAACTTTGTTTCTTCCTTTTTTTGTTTTGTTTTAAGATTTATTTATTTTAAAGAGAGAGAGAGAGAGAGCTAACGCAGGGAAGGGCAGAGAGAGAGGGAGAGAGAAACTTTAGCAGACTCCTCACTGAGCTCAGAGCCCAACATGGGGCTCGACCTCATGACCCTGAGATCATGACCTGAGCCAAAATCAAGAGTCAGAAGCTTAACTGATTGCACCACCCAGGGGGCTCTTGTTTCTTCCTTTTGAAATCCTATAAGTTTTGCTTATTTTTTTCTTCTTTAGCTGCTCTTATAGAAAGCTAGAAAAGTATTGAATAGCAATAGTGATAATGGACATCTTTGTTTTATCCTGATTTTAAAGTAAATGATTCTTATATTTCACCATTGAGTATAATATGGATTTTTGCTACATTTTTATCCAGTTTTTGGAAGCATTAATATATCATTTAAAAGTAAATAGTAAAAAAAAAAAGTCAGGCATTAATATTATCTCTTATTTTAGAAGCATAAAGGAGAAAAATATTTATAAAAGATTTTTACTTGTAGATTTAATTAGAGAAGACTTATATGGAGCTTAAATACCTATAAGTATAAAATAGAATTACGGGCTTTGGAGTACAAATTTGTAGTTACGATTCATCCTTAAATAATCAGGAAATGGATGTCATGTTAATTTTAGAATGTTAGTAAATAATCTTAAAACATCCAGTGCAGTAAATAAGATAAAAAATGTGGGCCAATATATGGATTACATATTTAAGTTGTTTTCTCCCCCTAGGGTTTTAAAGCAACATAATGTAAAATCTTGAGCTTAGAAAACTTTTAATGTATAAATATGCTGGGCATCCCCTGACCTCCAGTGCCCTGATATACAGGTAGGTATCTCCTATGTGATATCTATGCACTCAGTAATTAGAGTGGTTTTTACTGGGTTTTAAAGCCAATACTCAATAGCACCATCTACTGTTGACACAGTGAAATTTAATAATAGTGGAAAGAATAATAGATTCTCAGATCGTCACACTGAAACAAATACAAGAAATCTTCTAGCCCCAACTTTCTAAGCTTACAGATAAAGAATGTGAGGCTCAGAAAAGATAAGGGACTTGTCAAAAGCCACAGATTTCTTGCTAAAACTATGTATACTGTTGCAAACTAAAATTTCTGGAGGTGCTTTTAAAGGAAGAAAACATGGAAAAGCAATTCAACCTAATGATCAAGTCTCTAGGGTTAAACTGTGCTGGTTCTGTTCCTGGCTCCAGTACTGATTATTTCTGGGCAAATTAATTAACTGTTCTGTGCTTTAGTTTCTACATCTGAAAATTGGCGATGCATGGACTTCTCAGGGTTTGCGTGAGAAGCAGACGTAGTAAACATCAAGCATTGTACTTGGTAGCTAGTATCCAGTAATGGTGATACTGTTTCTATTCACATGTGGTAGCACTACTTTCAAATCCAGGCCTCTCTGACTTCAGCGTCTGTGTTCTTTAAACTTGACTTTGCCAGCCATCAGAAGAGACTGGCAATACCATATATACAAAATAAAACAATCAATGAATGTTTGATAACACAGTGTAGATATAAATATAAGCCCATTGGTTTAGCAGAAGTTCTATGGCATTCTTTGATTTTGGGGAGAGAAGGAAGCTAGTTCTCATATTTAATATTGGAAAAGGGTCCTTAGTTGTTTGTATTATTGTTACTATTTTGTCTAACAAGTTGCCTCTCTTTTAGTGATAGACCCTATCCTCTTGACTTTGAGGGTGGGTAAATGGCCAAAGCCTAGACAATCATAGCATCTCATTTTTGCTGGACACAGTGAATAGTCCAGAGGATGTGTGATGATAAAGGGCCAGTGTCCAGGGGAATCAGAGAAATGAGAGATGTGTGGTATCTTGGACCCCATACAAATACAATCTGCAGGATACCTCACTCCTAATAAAGTGTGGCCTGAACTTTTTAAATAATATTCCCTCTCCTCCTCTTTGTTTAAACAAGAGAAGACTATGTTTTGCAGTCTCTGTTAGAGATACGTATGATCATGAGACTCCCTGAGGCCAGTGGGATGTGAGTGAAATTACTGAATGCCATTAATACAATTTGATCCCAAACCATTAATCATGCACTTTTCCATTCTCTTTTCTCCATTCCTGCAGCCTGGAAAGCAGATGTGGCAGTGACTCAGCATTAACCTTTAGATGAGGAAAACACCTTAGAGGATGAACACCTTAGGAAACCAGGAGAGACTAGGAAAGAAATAGATTTTTATAGTGAGTTACTCACTGGAAACACTAGGTGTGAATGTGGTGCTAGACTGTAAAGTCAATGCATAAGACAAGAATCCATTTAGGGTCAGCCATAAGAAGGAATGAAATATTGATACACACTACAACATGGATGAACCTGGAAAACATAATCTGCTAAGTGAAGGAAGCCAGACACAAAATGTCACATATTGTATGATTCCATTTATGTGTAATGTTCAGAATAAGTAAATTTATAGAGACAGAAAATAGATTAGTGATTGCCACGGGCTGGAAGGGGTGAGGGGTAGGGAGTGACTGCTAACGTGTACCAAGTTTCTATTTAGGGTGATGACAATGCCCTGGAATTAGAAGCAATGGTTGTGCCACTTCAAATATACTAGAAGCCACTGAAATGTACATTTAAAGGGTGAATTTTATGGAATGTGACTATCTCAAAAATTCATTTAGGCTAAATTACTCTTGAAAGTCCTTCTCAGAGAGGCTAATATAACTAGTTTTAACTTTAGTGTAAAAAAATGTTACCTTTTTAACTTTTACTTTGAGCTGAGTGCTAAATAAAGTAGTATGCTTGCACTGTGGCGCCCTCTTAACTAAAAAAATACATAACTTGAGTCATACTCATTTGTCCAGGATTCTCACATAAGGGATTGAGATCTGAGGAATTCAAAAGGTAATGTGTACACCTGGGGATACAAGAATTTCCAAGAGGTGCTCAGGCACAAACAGTTTTAAAATGAATTTCCAGATCCCCAACTTGCACGTTATCTTTTCTAAAGTGATTCATGGCTAAGCTGTCAAGTCATTATGTCCTTTTGTCCTTTCCTACCTACCACCTCTCAATTTACAGGAGGAAGGCATACCTCGTGCCTGTCATAAATTCTTACTATGGCAAAAACCTCAAGGCGCTCAACAATCCGACAATTTGAGATACTCGTGTTGGGGAAGCCTCCTTTAAATCAAGGTACCATAAAACCGCGATAGAGGGTTGTATTTTTCCTTGCTTTATATTTTTGGCAAACAATTCAGAAGGGATTCAAGCAATTCCGTGACAGGGTAGTAGAATCCCTTTCATTCACTTCTACTTAGGTAAAGGAACAATCTATAAAAAGGAACGCTAAGAACGAAAGCCAATTTAGGACTCCATTTGGTAAGGAATTACTGGCTTCCCGCACCTCCATGGCTACGAAGAAAACCTCCCAGCATAGTGAAATAAAGGACGCGGCTGCGGACGAAAGACTCAGACGTTTGCAAGCACACTCTCCCTGCGACCAACAAAAACGCAGTAGCTCAAGTTTTCCCTTACACGCGTGTTAACTGCAGCACCCACAAGAGCACACATTTCTGCTCACTGGTTGAGTCCACGTTCGTGTGGTAGTCCGTTTCTAAAAGCATGGCTGTGTTCAAGCGATACCAGGTCTGTTCAGGCCGGCGCCACGGGAACCACTCTTCATGAGCAGGTGCCCCTTGCTGTTCTGGGAGCTCTGGAAGCAGAGGGAACAGTCACATTATTTACCTATTGTTTTTAGGGAGAGCCTTTGGAGAAGGCTCGCGCGTAAGGCGAGCGAGTGCCTTCAACACTGGGACAGCACGGATCTCGAACGCTGACCTCTACGCTCGCCCCTAGCACCTCTCCCGCCTTTGACAAAGGCCCGCCTGAGAACTAGGCCTAAAGTCGCGCGTCTCCGGTTTGGCTCCGCCCACCACGCTGGTAGCCCCGCCCCTCCACTCCCCGTAGGGGTCCGCCCATCGCACCATTTCCGGCGCCAGCTTTCCCACCGGCCTCCGTCGCTCTTCACTTCCCTCTCCTCGGCTCTTTCCTCCCGCCCCCATCGCCTCCTTTAATTCCGTCACGTGAGGGGCGAGCGCGGGGCCTGCCGGGACGGGTACTGCCGGTGGGTCAGGGTTCGGCCTCAATATGGCGGTTCCGGTCGGGCAGTGACCAAGGTTTTGCCGTCCGGAGGATTAACTGGCGATTGTCGGCGTCTCCACCTATCTGGGTGGAATGCGAGAACGCCGAGGCGAGCCTTGAGGAGCGGCGGTGCCGGGGAGGGGTCGGTGCTGTGTGCCCGGGAGCCGAGGCAGCGGCGTCTGTTCCTTCTATTGGTCTCAAGGCTTCAGTGCGGGGCCCCGCCCGGCCGGGCTAGGCCGGCGGGCGGCGGCAGTAGCTGCTGCAGCCGCAGGATCGGCCTCTGAGAGTGGGCCGGAGGGCGGGCGCCGCCGCTGCTTGTGCCGCGGCGATGGCCCAGTGTGTACAATCAGTGCAGGAGCTAATCCCGGACTCCTTCGTCCCCTGTGTCGCCGCTCTGTGCAGCGACGAAGCCGAGCGGCTCACTCGTCTCAATCACCTTAGCTTCGCG
The DNA here is from genome assembly GCF_024610735.1 of Ursus americanus. Taxonomy (NCBI): domain Eukaryota; kingdom Metazoa; phylum Chordata; class Mammalia; order Carnivora; family Ursidae; genus Ursus; species Ursus americanus. The sequence continues at coordinate 38,853,191 of NC_142145.1, forward strand.
GAGTTGCTTAAGCCCTTCTCTCGCCTCACTTCGGAGGGTATGTGGTCTCCTCCCTTTTTCACTGTGCTCCCTCGAAGCCGGGCCGGGAGAAGGAAGTTGGGAGCGGGCAGGGAAGAAAAGGGCGATGTTTACATCTTGGAGCCGGTAGAGTGGCGTCTGGGGCTGGGGCTCCGCGGTGTCTCCGGCCGCGGCTGGGGGAGGGGCCATGAGTGAGGTTGTCAAGACAGCGCGGTCCTGACCTCCAGTTTCTCTGGGCACTTTCCTTCCCGGGACAAGCCGGGCTGCTCGGTAATCCGTGTAAAGAAAAACATGAGCCCCAGAGAAGGGCGTTGAGACGGTTTTCAACCGCCATAGGGAGGGAATTAGGAAGTTGCAAGGTGGGTAAGGGTAGGAAGATGCTGCCTCTTAAACTGCTGAGGTCTTAGTAAAGAAGACGAATCATCTTCCTCTGGGTGTTAAACTGGACTTTCAAAGTTGTCTTGAATATTACATTCTTCGGGTAATGGGGCCTGTCTCTTTCTAAGCTTCTGTTTGGTTATGTTATGTATTTTCTTTGAAAATATAAACAGAAGGTATATAATATTTTATTTAACCTCTTCCGAAAAAAATGTTACGAAAATAATAACTTGTAATAGCCTTTTGCTTGATGGACGCGGAAGTAAGGACACGTTGTAATTAATCTAAATAGTTGGAGTTGAATAGCTTTATAGACATGGAAAAGTCCTAAAATTTAGTTTTTCAGATAAAAGTTTAATTAACAGGAGAAATGTGTCTTTTATTTAAGAGCTACCTGTTTTCTCTACCTTTAGATTTTTTATTAGGGAGAAATAAGCATAATAAAACTCCCGAGTATTTAACCAATAATACATCTGCCTTTGTGAACAGAACATAAAGTATAGGTGAAGTTCTTTGTTAAGGTCTGTATAAAATGAAGGGTTCTTTAACAAGGCTGTGTCAAGCGAACTATGATGTTTATTTGGTTATGATGATTTCTCCACAAATAGTGCTGTGCCATAAATGTATGTATTTACATGCCACAGGTGTGTATTCTTTGGGAGAAAAGCTCCATAAGTTCACTTTATTATTTAAAGGAGAGCAGGAGCTGTCCAAAAAAAGCTTGGGAACTCTTGGATTTCTTGTACCCTAGCTATCAATCTCAGCTCTTCCAGTGTTATAGTAAATCAACAAGAACAACAAAGTGCCCTACATTCTTAAAGTCTTTTAAGAAAATGTGAGAATATGTTTGACTTTGATGTGTATGCCCTTTCCTGCTTTAATAAAGAATAATAATGCTAATACCTGATACCTGCTGTATTTAGCTTTTCTCTTTTAGTTCTCATTGAATCCTATGAGGTAGCTAACTTATCGCCATTTTAAATTTGAGGACATTGAGGCATGGAGATGTTAACTTGTCCCCAGTCTTCCATGTGGGAAAGATTTAAAAACAGGCAGTGTGACTCAAGGTGTTCTTAAATCATCTTATCTCTTGGCAGTCGGATTGTGTATTCACACTAGAGAGCAGTGCTATCCAGTAGAAATATAATGGGAGTCACATACACAATTTTAAATTATTTAGTAGTCACATTATTAAAAAAAGTAAAAAAACAGGTGAAATTAGTTTTAATATTTCCAAATTGTTATAATATTTCCAAAACGTTAACATTTCAACATGTAGTCAGTATAAAACATCTTTGTATTTTACATTCTTTTTCTGTTGCCAAGTCTTTGAACTTTGGTGTGCATTTAGACATTTCTATGATATATAATTTAGTTTGGACTAGACATTTCAATTGCCCAATGGCCACATCTGGCTTCTGCCTTCTGCATTGAATGGTGCAGTCAATAGGGGCTCACTTCAATATTCTGATTTTCTTCTGTAAACTGCAGAAGATATCGGGAAGAAATATAATGAATTGAACTTTCATGGTTAAGTAGAGAGTTGGTGGAAAGGAAAAGTGCCAGCATTCCCTATTGAGCAGGGGGATGAGGTTAGAATTGCATGGGCAAAAGGTATAAAATGATTGAGGAACCTGTCCCTTTCATAGTACAGGATAGTAAGGGAAGATGCCTAGATAAGGGAAGGTCTTGAATTCTAGGAAAGGGATTTTGGGTTTCATATCTAATGGTTAAGTGTGCAGCAGTCATAGATTCTTGAGCAAGGATCAAATTGGAGAGATTAGAATTGTTTGGTTTATAAGGGTAAATAGGAGTTGAAAACCATTTCAAAGTTTAAGGTGATAAGGGTATAGACTGGTGGTGGCATTAGAAATTCAGTGAAAAGAATTTAATTTTTCTGTGGTTTAATTTTTTTGCTGGTAAATAAATTTGGGGGTTCTTTGCCATCCAGAAAAGGCTACTTTTTTTTTTTTTTTCTGGTGTCAAGTGTGGGGATTCCTTGAAGGTAGCTTATCTTTAGGCAGTGAGGCATGAGAATATAACTTCAGGCACATAATTTAAGAATACAACTAACCAAAACAGCTAAAATTTCCTTAGAAGGAGAAAAGAATGTTAAAAAAAATGGTTGGACTCCATTTCTGGCCTGTGGGTATTTGAGGTCAAAACTTGCTTTGACTACTGAGGTATCAATGTACACTGTTGAGTTATTTCCAGGGGACTTTTTTTTTTTTTTTTTAGATGTCAGTAGAGAAAACATGGTTTAAAGCTGTACTGAGGGAGGGTTGAGAAAACAAATTTGAATACCATGCTTGTATAGAGCCTTAAAAATAGAGTTTAGACTTGATGTATTAGGCAGTGGGGAGCCATTCTAGATTCCTTGGATACATTTTTTTAAACCCGACAGGTATTTCTTTATATTAAGTAATGGTGATTATATATATTTTTATGATCATTATGCTAGATATATGTTTGAGACTTAATATATATTCATCATTTCAACACAAAGTTTGTGATCTTAATACTGCTTGAGAAATTTCCACTGGCCATCCATTTCAAAGAGTAGTGGTGGTGGTATTACTTAACCAAACCTCACTGTTCTTGCTGTCATACTGATAGTTCTTCAGTAATTCTAAGCAGTGTTTCAACACATTTAGACATTTATAAGACTTAAGAAAATTTCACTTAAACACCAACTTTTGGAAGAATTTGGTTTTTACTTTGAAAAGGTATATATTATTATTTTTAAATGGATTAAATTTATTTAAGGGTTTAAAAAGAATAGGATGTAATTTTTATGTAAATCTTGAATAATTTCTGAAGGACCTTTGAAGGGTACTTACTGCCTCTAGGTTTCTTTTAAAAGTATTTCATCAAAAAAATATTTAATCAGTCATAACTACGTCAAGTACCAGACTGGATAAATTCAAGTCAAGTTTTCAAAATTTAGATATATATGTTGTTTGTGTCATTTTTGTGCAAGTTATTTTTTTCCAGCAATTGAGATTTGCTTTATACAGTAAAATTTCTTGTTCTAGGTAAAAACATAAAAGATATCATTATTTCATTTTTCAAAGTATATTCCATAGAACACCCAATGTGTTATATGTTCTCAGAAAATGAATTTTGTGATCAAGTAAGTTTCCTTCAGATAGATGTATTTGGAAGAATTACAGTGTCATTTAGCACATTAAAGGCTCTGGGAAGATCTAGTGTAAAGAGACCTTTAAAAACCTTGATCCTATATTTCTCAAATTTATTTGAACCTGGAATTGATTTTTCTAAAACAACTCTTAACTAGCTTGAAGAAAGAGTATTCCATGGAACTGCACATACTGGGAAATGTTACTTCGTAATAACAGTATTCAAGAAATTGTATTTATGTGGTAACCTATAAAAGTAAGACAGTGGTAGAGCTGAATTTCATTTTGAAATTGAGATGTTATGTGATATATAAAGTCTGCTTTGTGATGTTGTACTCTTAATGAAGCCAAGCTTTTGAATTTTTTGTGTGTGATTTTTAAAGACCGTTTCTCTTAATCATTCTTAGTTCTTATCTTCCTCTTTATTAGATTAGTTTTATGATATTCCTGTGTTTTACTTACCTATTGTTGGATAACAGATTACTCCAAAATTTAGCTCCTTGGGAAGAAAAAAAAATAGCATTTATCTCTCAGTTTCTCAGGAATCTGGGAGTGGCTTAGCTGAGTGGTTCTGGCTCAGTGTCTCTCTTACGGTTGCAGTGGAACTGTCGCCAGAGACTATAGTCATCAGGGGCTGGAGGATCAAGCTCACTCATGTGGTTGTTGGCAAGTCTCATTTCCTCACTAGATGTTGTCCTGAGACTTCTCTTCTGTGCCATGTAGGCCTCTCCACAGGCTCCCTGAGTGTCCCCATGGGGAGTCAGTTAGATTCTCTCAAAGGGAGTGATGAAAGAGAGAACCCGAGATAGGAGCTATATTCTTGTAAGGTTATTTCAGAAGTAATATATCCTTGCTTTTGCTGTGTTCTGTTGGTCACATATGCCAACCCTGGGAGGTGGGAAGGGACTACACAAGAGTATATATAACACAAAATATGGCATCACTGGGGACTATTTCAGAAGCTGGCTGCCACATCTGAACTCATTTCTGGATTTATTAGTAGGATTACCTAGTAAATTAGTAGGATTACCTAATAAACTACCTCTGAACGTAGGGCAAAACTAGAATGTGTGTGTGTGTGGTTTTTTTTAAAATAACCTTTACTTTCAGTGTGTGGCTCTAACTCACAACCCCCACTCCCCAGACAAAAGTCAGGTGCTCTACATACTGAGCCAGGCAGGTATCCCTAGAATGTCTTTTTTGTGTGTCAACACTTAGGAATACTAAAAGATAATTAGCAAATTTAAAATTTCGAGAGATGTTTAATACACACATGGCTACTTATATTATTTGACAATTATAGACCAACTTTAGGGAGAATACTTACACAATATGTTCTTAAAATATCAGAAAAACAACACAGTATTTTCATATTTTTCATTTTCTCTATTTCATAGACTAGGTGGGAAGTTTAATTAGGGAGAGAGGCTTGTGTGTGTTTATTTAAATTAGAAAACAAACAATGAAGAATTCAGAGAAGTGAATTTCCTATCACCTACCTTCCCACTACGCAAAACCAACTAATATTAATCTTCTTCTCATATTTACATTATATTTTTTCCTTTCCTTTAACAAGAAATCACACATTATACATTTGAAGTCCCCTTTCCTACCTTTCTTTCTTTTATTGTGGGCAATCATTATAATGGAATTTGCATGTATACTTCCTGTATATGTATTTATTCTTACAATACAAGTGCACATATTTATACCATATATACTATTTCTAAAAGATTGTCTTATGTTTGTTAATTAAAAATTTAGATGTCAACAGAGAAGACACCTAGGATTTAGGAAGACATTTGATGTAACTTTATTTAAAATGTAGGCAGGCCTGAGCTTAAAAGCTTGGTATAAAGATCCTCCCATGAGAAAAAAGTGTTGACTTTTTATGGGTAGGTACCCAGAGCCAGTTTTCCAAGTCTCCTCTTATTTGTGTATGATGATCCATGCCGTACTTGAAATAGCGTATGTGGTACCTGCCACTCTCATCAGTTCTTGAGTGCCTAACTGTGTAGTTATGTATATGGCAGGTATGGTACTTAGTGCTTTACATTTACTATCTCATCTAACAATAGCTCGTCTAAATTCTTAGAAAATAACTCTGTGAAGTAGGCATGAATTTACATGCTCAGATGAGGAAATTGAAGCATAGACAAGTTAAAAAGTTGTTTAGGATAACCCAGTTAACATGTGGTGGGTTAGGATTTAAAGAAAGCCTGACTCTGAAAGTTGAGTTCTTAATCAATATGATGGACTGCTTTTAATATTGTTATGGAAACTAATCATCTTGTCCGATTATATTTATGTGAAAAAATTTGCTCACATTTCCTCCTGTGCACCGTAGATACTCTTCTTGCTACAGCCTCCTACAAATCTATTTTCACCTGAAGTTTTGAACCACTGGTTATAAATCCTATAGGCTGAGGCAAGGCCTATACCAGGGTAGAGGAGTCTGGAGGTATTGCGGTGGAAGAAGGGATCTGGGTGTTGTGGGGGTTTTTTGTATTTTTTTTTTAATAGACTTTATTTTTTAGAGCAGTTTTAGCTTCATAGCGAAATTGAGTGGAGAATACAGAGTTTCCATATACCTCATGTTCTAGCACATGCACAGCCTCCCCACTATCAATATCCTGCACCAGGGTGGCCACTGACTTTTTTTGATGGTGGAATAGGGCTGAGAATGCAGGCAGTACTCTAGGAGAAGAAAAGTAAGCCCAAATGCAGCGCTTGATTTCCCTTTCTTCCCTTTTACTGTTTTCAGCATTGATACCACAGATCTCATAGGTCATACTGCCCTGCACTGGCCTGAGGGTGAGGTGAAAATTAGGGGTTTGGTATGGATGGGGATTGGTCCCTGGCAAGTCCAAACATAGGGGGAAGGAAAGGACCTACAAATAGGAAAGTTGTGAGCAGTAGTAGCACTGTGGGAGGTTCGACTGTCTAGCTAGCCCTTTTGGTATATAAGGAAGGGTTCTAAGTCAGTTGTATTTCTGGAAAACTATTCCAGTTGGAATTTCTGGTCCTTCCTTCCTTCCTTCCTTCCTTCCTTCCTTCCTTCCTTCCTTCCTTCCTTTCTTTCTTTCTTTCTTTCTTTCTTTCTTTCTTTCTTTCTTTCTTTCAGATTTTATTTATTTGACAGAGAGAGCACAAGCAGGGGACGTAGCAGGGAGAGGGACAAGCAGGCTCCCCGCTGAGCAGAGAGCCTGATGTGGGGCTCCATCCCAAGACCCTGGGATCTTGACCTGAGCCAAAGGCAGATGCTCAACCTACTGAGCAACCCAGGCACCCCCTCTCTTTTTAAAATATTTTTATTTTTATTTATTTTTTTATTAGAGAAAGAGCACCAGCAGGGGGGAGGGGCTGAGGGAGAGGGAGCTCCCCACTGAGCAGGGAATTGGATGTGGGACTTGATCCCAGGACCCCAGGATCATGACCTGAGCTGAAGGCAGAGGGCAGATGCTTAACCGACTGAGTCACCCAGGTGCCCCCTCTGGTTTCTAATTTGAGCATTCTTTTTGTGAAGTAATAACGCAATTGTTTTATTGTTGTTATAATTGGGTTGTTATGCATTGTGTAGAATTAATTTCAAGTTTTTTTCCTTTTTTTTAAAGTTCATATGAGAGATCCTAATAATCAGCTTCATGTAATCAAAAATTTGAAGATAGCAGTAAGCAACATTATCACCCAACCACCTCAGCCTGGAGCCATTCGGAAGCTTTTGAATGATGTTGTTTCTGGCAGTCAGCCTGCGGAAGGATTAGTAGCTAATGTGATTACAGCAGGAGATTATGACCTCAACATCAGTGGTATGTAATAAGTTTTATTATTTAAGTGAACTTTTCTTCTGTTAGAAAAAGCAGTTCTGTATCTTGGAAATATCCAACAAACACTTAAATGCCTGCTAGGTTCTAGGGGATGGGAATACAGTTGTGGAAAAAACAGTCCTTTTATGGAGGTTATAGTCAAGTAGGCAGCCAGCTATGAATTACATGATTTCATTTTATTTTTTTATAATGAAAATGTTTTTATAGGTCTCATTGTAAAGTTAATAGAAAGCTACATGAGGTCAGGAACTTTGGCTCTTTATTTTCTTTCCAGGGCTTAACGTAATGTCTAAAAACATATGCATAATAAATATATCTCGAATGGAAGAACTGACAGTAGTCAAAAAACAGCGTGTTCTTTTGTGACATAAGTAATAATAAAGAGCATTAAGTTTATTTTACTTTTTATTAAGCCTAGTGTTAAGTTGAAGACATTTTTATAATATATGAGTAAATATTTAATCTTTTTAAGTGCTTATTAATCTGATTTAAATGATAAATGTCTTCTTAATAAGATTAGTAGGTGAAATATATTAATATGTTAAATGAGTTAGCAGTGTTTGGTGTGACTCTTTTCTAGTATTAAAAAGACTTACTAGAGTCAAGGAATAGACTTTTAGAGGGGAAAAGATTAAAAGTACATCATCAGGATATTTCAGCAACCTAATAAAATAATCTTTTTAGGTGGGTACAATTTATAATTTAATATTTTAACACCTAATTGCATATTTAAAGATTTCCTTAAACATTCAAAGAGAATTTAAGTGATATGCTTTAGGTCATAAAGTCAGTTGGTTGCACCCGTATAGTTAGAAATGTTTGTAGAATTATTTTGTTTAGATGTCTTTCTATGTTATTAGCTTTAATTCCAGCAAAAAGTTAATTTGATTATTTTAAGTTTAGAATATTATGGTTATCTTTTACACATTAAAAGACTCTGAATTTCAGGTTATGTATTCTGAACAGTTCCTGGCATAATATGTTTAACACGAGACAAAATTTGGATATTTCTGGGAGTAGGTGTTGGAATTTAAACTGTTGTTTCCCTGTTGTCATGGGAAATACATGTTGAAACATGAAGGACAATAAATGCCAGAGTGTCCAAGTTTTTATACTACTGTAGTCATTAGTTAATCGTATAATTTGAGTAAGTCACTTATTCGACTTGGTTTCATTTCTTGATAACAAGGGAATTTGTTTCGATTCTTTCTTAAGGCCTTTCCTAGAACTTTAATCCTGTGATTTGATTTCATAGGGTCTTTAACACTTTTGTTATTCATGCAACAAATATTTATTGATTTCCTACTATATGCCTTGCATTGCAATAATAGAGATGAATAAGACATTATATGAGTTCATAATCTGATGGGGAGATAAACATGTAAGTCAGTAATCATAATACATTCTAATTTATAATACTTTATAATCATAATACATTATAACAGGGATGTGGCATATCTGATATGCCACAATGCTAAGGGGGCACAGAGTGGGATTAACTATCATATTTAAAAACAAAAATATCTTTTTTATACTGTAAATACCTTCCTAACCTCCAAAGCCCACAATACCTTTTACTTTTAAAAAATTTATCAGGGGTGCCTGGGTGGCACAGCGGTTAAGCGTCTGCCTTCGGCTCAGGGCGTGATCCTGGCGTTGTGGGATCGAGCCCCACATCAGGCTACTCTGCTATGAGCCTGCTTCTTCCTCTCCCACTCCCCCTGGTTGTGTTTCCTCTCTCGCTGGCTGTCTCTATCTCTGTCAAATAAATAAATAAAATCTTAAAAAAAATTAAAAAAAAATTATCAAAATGATTTGTGCACATAGATAAAATGCTGAAAAGGAGTACAAGGAAAAACCATGATGTGTTCCCTAAGTCTCTGTCCTACCAATTCTTCTTCTTTTTTTTTTTTTTTTTTAAAGATTTTATGTATTTATTTCACAGAGAGAGAGAGAGAGAGAGCACAAGCAGGGGGAGCTGCAGGAAGAGGGAGAGGGAGAAGCAGGCTTCCCGCTGAGCAGAGACCCAGACTCCGGGCTGGATCCCAGGACTCTGGGATCATGACTTGATCTAAAGGCAGACATTTAACCAATTGAGCCACCCAGGTGCCCCGCCCCCCCCCCCCCAATTCTTTTAGTGGTTTCCTCTGGTATTTAGTGAAGTGTTTTTTGTTTTGTTTTTAAGATTTATTTATTTATTTATTTTAGAGAGAAAGAGAGGGCAAGCAAGAGAAGGGGCAGAGGGGGAGGGGGAGAGAGAATCTCAAGCAGGTTCCATACCTAGTGTAGAGCCCAGTGTGGTGCTTGATGCAGGGCTTGATCTCACAACCCTGAGAGCATGACCTGAGCCGAAATCAAGCATTAGATGCTTAACTGACTGAGCCACCCAAGTGTCCCTTTGTTTAGTGTTTTTAGGTAATATCTCTATATGGCTATCTATGACTTAATCAATTTTAAATATTATTTATTGATTTCTATTCTAATTGATGAAGATTTAGCTTAATTATTCCCTCTTCTTCCTTCCCCATCTTCTTAATGTAGTTTTTATAATTTTTGGTTAATATTCACTGTTTATAATATTAAGATTAAATATTATTCACTTCTTCATTTTAGAGCCAAATACTGGGCTCAGTTTGTTCTTATACATCATTTTGTTTTTTTAGAACTTAGTACTTGCCTTTTTTTTTTTTTTTTTTTTTTTTTTAAATATGCTCTAGGCCCAACGTGGGGCTTGGACTTAGACCCTGAGATCAAGAGTCACATGCTCTACAAACTGAGCCAGCCAGGTACCCATAATTATTATTTATGAGAGAGAGAGAGAGAGAGAGAGAGCACAAGCAGGGAGAGCAGCAGAAAGAGGGAGAGGGAGAAACAGGCTTCCTGCTGAGCAGAGAGCCCAGTATGGGGCTGGATCCCAGGACCCTGAGATCATGACTTGAGCTAAAGCAGATGCTTAACTGAGCTATCCAGGCGCCCTTGTTTATTCTTTAATATTTTCTCCTAAGTTTTTACTTAAGAGCAAAAAGCATAAAGAGCACTTTAATATAGTGGCAATTATTTTAAAAATGGCTAGTAGAAGAGAGGAACTTAGTGTTCTAGTTTTTCTAGTATCTTGAACTCTTTTGCTATTTTCCATCATCCTAGGAATTATTTATCAATTACACCCAACTACAAGAAAGTGGAAGAATGGTGAAATTGTATACAAGGATGTTGCAGTAGTGAAATAAGTCACTTTTATTTTATCATCCTTTAGTTTTTAATTTCACATTGCCCAAAATACTGTGTTTTCCTTTAAGAAGGTATAAAAGAAATCTGGAACACATCATATTTGTAATCTGTCTTTGTCTTCATTTTTTTTTCTTTCATTGAGCATAGTTGAGTATTGAGGATTTTTTATTTTTAATCCAAATTGGCAACAGAAAGAAAATAGACTATGGTAAACACATTTTTTTTTGGTTAATAGGCAAATCAGAAGGTGAATACAGTGAAACAGTAATATTCTAGACTAATGCTGCCCAGTAGAAATATATGAGCCACTTACATCATTTTCAATATTTTGTAATACAGTAAAGAATGTAAAATGAGGGGCACCTGGCTGGCTCAGTGGAAGAGCATGGGACTCTTGATCTCGGGGTTGTGGGTTCAAGCTCCGTGTTGGGTATAGAGATTACTAAGAAAATTAAACCAAAAAAAGAATGTAAAAAGAAACAGGTGAAATTAATTTTAATATATTTTATTTAACTCAGCATGTACAAAATACTATCTCAACATGTAATCTGTGTAAAATTCTTTTTTTGGTACTATCTGAAATCTTACATATATTTTATACCTACAGCACATCTCAATTCAGAAAAGCCACATTTCAGTTGTCATATGTGGCTAATGGCTACTGACCTTCATGGACAACCTAGTGTTAAACTCTAATGACAGTGATGGAATTGATCAGGAATTTTAAAATATACAGAAATCCCAGTCAGTGAGTCTTGAGATGACAGTATCCAATACAGATTTTCTCAAGCTCAAGAATAAGTGAGCAATATATGTCTAAGAACAAAAAAGAAATATAGTATTTTCATCTAGCTAGTCAGTAATTTAACAGGAAGGATTTCACACAGTATGTTGAGACAAGAACCTAGACCATTCTCTTTTGTTAAAGGACATGTGACAGTATTCTTTCATCCTATATGATGTTCGTATAACAAAATTACCTGGTATAGTTTGTATGTGGACAAATGCTGAAGGCAGATAGGCAGGTAGGTGCGCGTATGAAGGAGATTGAAAGTGATTAGGTGATGTAGAAATGAAAAAGTCATTGGGTTTATTGATCATTTTGTTTGTTATTTAGAGGTCTAAAAATGAAGATGTTTTGTAGTGGTGGAGCAAATAAAATGACATTTTTCTCTTCACCAAAATTATGAGCCATCAAAGTTTTTGAGAGTGTTGCATCTTGACTATGCAAGTGTAAGAAGGAACAGAAGTAATGATAAACTGGACTTAGAGATGTATTTGACTCTGGAATCAGTGTTTATATGATGGATGTGAATGACCATTGAACAGTTAGTTGTATTTAAGGGACATTGTGTAACTGAGGCATGTGTGTCTTTATTTATTTATTTATTTAAAGATTTTATTTATTTATTTGACAGAGAGAGGCAGCCAGAAAGGGAACACAAGCAGGGGGAGGGGCAGAGGGAGAGGGAGAAGCAGGCTTCCTGCTGAGCAGGGAGCCGGATGTGGGGGGGGGGCGGGAGGGGGGTTAGATCCCAGAACGCTGGGATCATGACCTGAGCCAAAGGCAGATGCCTAACGACTGAGCTGCCCAGGCGCCCCTGCGTGTGTGTCTTTAAATCAGGAAAGCTGGGAATACAAATTTGAGTTTGCTACATTTAAACTCTTACTAAAATTTCTAATAATGTTGTGTTTTGTTTTGTTTACTGTGCCTTTATTCATAATCCTGCAAATAAAAGTAAAATAAAAATACAGTAAAATATCAAGGATCAATTAGGTTTGATGATAAGTGACAATGACTATTTTTTTCTTGATATACTAAGGGTTAAAAGGAGTATAGTTTAAAAGAGGACAATTTACTTAAAAAAATCTCCCACTGTGGTGTCAGAGAAGCTTAAAATTTAAAAATTGGGCATAAATAAACATCTCTTTAGAGTATTTTGATTTTTTGTTGATTTTTTCTGAAAAGACTTGAAATAGTCTCCTCAAAATAGTTCTCAAGGGAGTTGTTGAAATAGAAGAAGTTAATATTTCTTAATTATTCATGTTATTTAAAGTTTTTTAATGATTTGAAAAATGCTAATAAATTTTACATCATAGTTCCAGTTTTAGTTTGTTATAGCTTTCTTGTTCTAAGAGCCTTGAATTAAGCCATGTTTTCTCATAATCTCAGTGACTAGTGTCAAATATTTTTGACCTTGAGGCTATACCTTTATTGAATTAAATAATTATACAACATCTAATTATTTCATTTTTTCCCTTGAATATTTTCATTCTGAAAATATGTTTTAGTGTATTTACAACAGTTTAAAGTTGTATAGTCATAAGTGCCAGTGTTATTTGGAATTTGTTAATATTTATTAGTGCTTTTGTTAATTTTGAATAGTGATTTTGCTGGCAATATCAGCTTTTGTGAATTGTTAGGAAGGGAAAAATGTAATTTACAGATGATGTTTATATGATTTTATTTAGGATATCCAATGTTTTTCTCTTACAGATTTGGGGTTAGTAAGTATTTTTGGTTTTAATACAACAAGGTCCAGAGTTTCTCTAGGTCTGTAGCTCATTGTTGGCAACCTTTGATAGATATGTATTGGGCACACGAATAACTGTGTCCCAAGTTACTAAGAAGGGAAGAAAGAAGAGACAGAGAAAGCTGCATTTTGTGAGTGTGGGTGGAGGATAGAGTATTACGTTTTTCAGCTCTTAGCTTCCTCCTTTACCCTTCCTTGCCAAGACAAAGTACATTCTGCATAGAAAAATTTTAACTGGTAGGATAACATGGTTGCTGTTTCAATTTCATATGAACATGTGGCAATGGAAAAGGGGTATGAGCAAAATGCTGATTTCATTTCAAAATAGTACAAGATAATTTTTAAGGAGAAAGAATTGTCACTAAGTGTTGAAGTCTTTTGTTAACAAAAATCTTTTAACCTATCATTTTTCCCATTTTCTGCAAAAGTATCATTTGAGAAAGCAAAAAAGGGAAGGATGCTGTTGATTTATTGGCATGTAGAAAAACTGAAGGAGGACTTCTTAATTAGCCCCTCAAGAAAACATGTGGCTAAAGGGAAAACTTACCGTATCAGCCTAAATGTGACCTATCTGAAGGATAAAACCCACTTCTATATATATTTTTAAAATTTTCTTTCAATCCTATAACCTTAGCTGAGTACCTGGTATCTTCTTGCACCAGTATTTAGAAAATATTATTTCAGCCATTGTGTATGTATGTGTCCGTCCTCCTTCCCTTCCTTCCTTTCTTTAAATTGACTCCATGACCAGCATGGAACGGAGCTTAAACTCACCACCCCAAGATTAAGACCTTAGCTGAGATCAAGAGTCAGATGTTTAACAGACTGAGGCACCCAGGTGCCCCTGCTTTTTTCTTTCTGATTAGATTAGATTTTTACTTATGTAGACATTTATATAGTTTCAAAGTCAAAACTATAGAACAAAGTACATTCACGGAGGGCTAGCTTTTATCCTGTCCCCTTTCTTCTCTTCTCTCTTCTTCCTTTATACATAATTGAATTCATTAAATTTATCTTTCTGTTGTTTCTCTTTGGCAGTATAAGCAAATATGTGTGTGGCTGTATATTTTCTTCCCTTTCTTAGACAAAAATGCATACTTTTCAGCTGTTGCCTTTTTTCACTTAAAAATATATCCTGGGGGTGCCTGCGTGGCTCTGTCAGTTGAGCTTCCAATTCTTGATTTTGGCTCAGGTCATGACCTCAGGGTCGTGAGGTGGAGCCCCCAGTTGGGGTCCATGCTCAGGGTGTAGTCTGCTTGGGATTCCCTCTCCCTCTTCCCCTCTCTGCTCTGCGCATGCCCCCCCCCAAATAAAAATAAATAAAATCTCCATATATATATATATATGTATTTTTAAGATTTCATTTGTACACACACACACACACACACACACACACACACACGTACCGCATCCTGGAGAACACCTCATAGTAATGTATAAAGATTTCCCCCCTTCTTTTACAGCTGCATGGTGCATCCATTTAATGGATATGCTGTATTTTATTTTACCAGTCCCCTCCTGATGGGCAATATGGGCTTTCTAGTCTTTTATTACAATAGTGTTACAGTGAATAGCCATTTTGGAAGATTTGTTTATCTAGAATTCTTCAACCTCATCATGAAACAAACACCTTTTGATATATCTACAACTTACCTATTGTTTGTTAAATTGAAGCAGCAGTGAAACAGCAAAGTAACTAGAAAAATAATCAAAGTAGATAGAGAACATCATTTCCCCTTATCGGTGAAGATTCCTTCCTATTTGATTAAATTTTCTTGTCCTTGGCTGAGTGAAAATATACATTAATTTTCTAGACAGACTAATTTTCACTGACTTGGGGGGAAGACTGGTTGGTTAGAAAATTGGTTTTGTAACAGAGACTAGTATTGTCATTTATTCTCTAATTTTTGCCACTTTTCATATAGATTATAGTATTTCTGGGAATGCTTTTTCTCTTACAGCAATGAACATGAAATGGTTACAGTGATAGCGCTCCTAAATAATATATGGGTTATTCTCATAAGGTATTTGTTGGAGCAAACATTTTTTATATATATATGACACCAGATTAGATATTACTGTTTGGTTAAGATGAATGGCCTTTTTTCCCCTTTACCTTCCAGTTGGTTAATGTAGTAATATACTGTGAACAAAGTATATTTGCTGTTTTCAGTGATTAAGGTGAAAGGTTTGGTACTCGGCATAAATAGCTAGGAATGGAGTGTCTTTTAGAAAATTGATTCAGATAATCTTTTTAAACCTTGTGAGATGACAGTCTAATGACTTGACTTTAGGTAAGTTAAAAAAAAAAAAGAGTAGTTGTAAAATGCTTATCATGGAGCAAGAGAGGTTTGACATTTTAAGGATTACAATATATACATTTATTACAAAGTGAAAATACACCAATACACCTCTTTATATTTGATTATAAGGTAAGTATACTTTGAAGTTTTGTTATTGTCATACTCAATCAAATTATAAAGTAGAGGTTGTCAACCGTACCCCTGTTGACATTCCGAACCAAATAATTCTTTTTTGTGGGGAGCTGTCTTGGTCTTTTCATTGTAGGATGTTTTGCATCGCTCCTGGTATATTTCCCTAGAAGCCAGTAGCACCCATCCCCATCCCTAGTTGGGACAAGCCAGAGTATCTCCAGACATTGCCAAATATTTCCTGGTGGTCAGAATCACTCTTGGTTGAGAAACCATTGCTTTGAAATGATATTTATGAAGAAGAGCCACTTGTCACAATGTGACTAGTGGCAGAGGCACAAAACTTTAGTTCTGGAATCTTTTTACTCATATAGGTAATATTTAAAGGATTAATAGGTAGGTACATTCTGGGATCTTTTATAGGTTTAGGAATAAGTCAGTTTTATTTTTACAAGTGTATATATATACACACACATACACATGTAAATCTAAAAGAAGAGGTGAAATCTTAAGAGGTGAAAAATGTTTTACAAGTGAAAAATGTTTATTTACTGCTGGGAGTTATCTTTCACACCTTTTAGGAGTATGGAATTGAAATATTGTCTGGTGTAAATTGATACTGCTGAGGAATTTTAACTATTTTATGTATTGTTCATTTTAGCTACTACTCCATGGTTTGAGTCTTATAGAGAGACCTTTCTTCAGTCGATGCCAGCATCAGATCATGAATTTCTGAACCACTATTTAGCATGTATCCTTTGACCTTTGTGTTTTCTTAAAATGAAATGTTTTAGAAGTTATTAATCTCAGAAATAGTTCTATGAGGGCAAAATTGTTGAGAGGACATGGAGAATGGAGAAATTATTTTTTATTGGTGATGCTTCAAGTTTTTGTTACTGTTGTTTTTGTTAAATGGCATCCTAGATACAAGACTGGTTGCAATAAATTAGTTTTGTGCAAAGTAAGAATACTGAGGACTTGCTTATTGTTTTTCTTTTTTCTCCAGCTCAGATATTCCACATTTAAGTTTCTAAGCCATTTTATAAAGAGGAAGGGTAAAATGTCAGTGTTAACTGCTTTTGCTGATTGCCTCAGAATTAATTGCATATGCAAAAGCTCATATTTAAAGATAGTTTTCCATTTTTTTAGTAACCTGTGTTACAGCTATTAAACTCTTCTGACCAGTATGGCTTTTTAGTGTTCTTAATGAAGTTGCAGAGAGAAGTTAAGAGGTAGGATAGTGTATGAAATTGCAGTGAGATGGATTGGAGAGGAACAAGATTCAGCAGATTCTTGAGGATGGTGATGTATAATTTTGATATTGTTTGTTTTTATGTTCATGGATTCCCTTATGTATGTAAATAAAAAACTGTTAACAAAAAAACTAAGATTTAAAACCTTGAATTATTTGGAAATGTTGGAGGAATTATTTTGTGTTTCCAGTGAAAATCTATGAAATCAGATTTTTTTAGCCTGAAAAGTCTCCTTAGAGTTTTATTTTAATAGGATACTATTTATCATTTAGTGATGTGATAATTACCTTAATATGGTTTATAAGGTATGTTGGTAGCATCATCTAGTGAAGCTGAACCTGTGGAACAGTTTTCAAAGTTATCACAAGAACAGCATCGAATTCAGCACAACAGTGACTATTCCTACCCCAAGTGGTTTATACCAAATACACTTAAATATTATGTACTTTTACATGATGTAAGTGCAGGAGATGAACAGAGGTAAGCTTTATTTTTTTAATTCAAAAATTTTCCCTGTTAAATGACTAAATTAGTTTGGACATGCCTTGTTTAAATTTTAGATGTACTTTTTATCTAAGAAAGTAAAAGCTTATTAATAAAAAATGTAACTGTATCTTTCATTCCAGTGTTATATTCGACAACTAAGTCATTTTATGTTAGATATCATATGCTTATCCAAACTTCCCTTTCGATATAGATCTCTGTTACTACAGTCTTTGTACAAAAGTGCCTTTCATTTTATACCTATTGGTCTTAGCTGTTATTTCTTACTTTAAATTATTTCCTATTTTTTTCCTTTTCCCTTTCCCAGTTTTTCTCTTACTTTTCACTTATTGACTGTTTTTTAAAGGCACTTTTTTTTTCACTCTTCACCCTCTTGTCACTTCATATTTTTAGCCTTGATATTTTCACAGTCTCAAAAACATCCAGACATTTCTTTCTTACATGCCCTTTAATAATCTTTATTAGTGAGTTGCCATAGTCCTTTTATCTTTGGAACAAAAGAAAACTTATCTTTAAAAATAAGTCTTGAAAAATAAGATAACATAAAATAAAGTTTTATTTTATGGTTTTGAAGTTTATTTTGACTTTTGATTCAAGATGTGGATCAAATTAATCTTTTGTTTCAAACTGTTATTGTGATGTCTCAAAGCCATTTAGGATATGCAGTCAAATAATTGTTTGTTGCCCTTTTTCTGAGCATATACCATTATCTTTTAGAGAAATATTCCTTAATTTTTATTTTTTTATTTTTATTCATTTTTTAAAAAGATTTTATTTTTAAATAATCTACACCCAATGTGGGGCTTGAACTTACAACCCCAAGATCAAAAGTCCCATGCCCTAGGGCACCTGGGTGGCTCAGTCAGTTAAGTGTCTGCCTTACACTCAAGTCATGATCTCAGGGTCCTGGGATTGAGGTCCACATCAGGCTCCCTGCTCAGTGGGGAGCTGCTTCTCCCTCTCCCTTTGCCAGCTGCTCCCCCTGCTTGTGCTCTCTCTCTCAAATAAATAGATAAAATCTTAAAAAAAAAAAAAAAAAGTTGCATGCTCTGCCGACTGAACCAGCCAGGCACCCCATAAATTTTCCTTTATAGCCAAAAAATTTTTCTGAGGAATAATTATTACTTAGGATTTTTTTGAAATCATAAACAGTCTGTAGCCTGTGGATAAAGTATACTGTATAAATAGAAATAATTTGAACTGGCTGTTAAAATTAATTTCTGTCAGTTGGATATGGTATATGTCTTTCATATTGTATAGTTGTAACTAGGAAATGTAAGTAATTCAGGTGTTAGATCAGTCGTTCGTATGTTTAGCAGTATCATTGGTAAAGTGTGCAATTTATTGTACTTAAGTGTGTGTGTGTGTGTGTGTGTATACACACATATACTTGTATCTGTTTATGCAAGGTTGTAACTTTTATTTATCTAGTCTTAATTTTATAGTATATAAATATGATTTAATAGTTTGTCAGGCCTGCTATTTGTGTAGTACAAATATAGGATATATAGTACAAATATATCCTATATTTGAATAGGATATAAGATTTCTGGATTTGGGGTTTTTTTATTTTTGAACTAAATGGCTAATGAGTAAAAAGATACTGTTTAAATTAGGTTAGCTCTGTGTACTAAAATTTCATTTTTCATCGGAATATGCTGTTTGGTTCTTAGGCTGTCTTATCACTTGAATTATCTTTTCACCTACCAACTAGCATAAAGTATGTAAATAAAAATGCTTTTTGTTGTATTTGAGATGTAACTCATGAATTCGGCTATTATAAATTTTGCAGGAAAAAAGGGTGGATTTTATGGAATAAATACCTTCACTGCTCTTCAATTTTCTCTCTTTTTCTTCCTTTGAACTGTGTCCCTTTGAAGACAAATAAGGGAAGGGCAGACTGTGGCCATGAAAGATGTTTATGGCGTTTTGGGGTGCTATACTTTTCTGTTTAGCACTTACTTTTTTTGATAAATGTTTGTTATCTAAGATGGAATTTCCAAAAGTTTACTTCCCAAATCCTGGTTCTCATAGTTTAAAGAGTTCCTGATCTGTTAAGTTTGAAGCGGTTCTTTGGAAATTCGCAGCGCATATTATTTGCAAATGGAAGGCTTTGACGTGGTCTTCTGGCTTGGTTTACTGTGGTTCTCCAACTAGTTTGACCACCAGAACCCTCTCCTTGAATGATGTAGGAGTATTTTGCAAAATTTTATTCCATTAAGCATGTTTTGATAACTCTGTTTTAAAGTGCTATCCAAGCTAGCTAAATTTCAATTAGGATCATGATCTTTGTTTTAATTTTTTTACTTTTATCTCTGATTTTCTGTTCTGCCTTTTTTGGGGATTATTTTTACATTATTTTACTTTCTGTTATTGCCTAAGATATGCTCTCCATTTACTACAAACTTTTTTTCCATTTTTTATTTTAGAGCTGAATCAATTTATGAAGAAATGAAACAGAAATATGGAACTCAGGGTTGCTATTTACTTAAAATTAATTCTCGAACATCTAATCGGGCATCAGATGAACAGATACCAGATCCTTGGAGTCAGTATCTCCAGAAAAATAGTATTCAAAACCAGGTATATGTAAAAAAAAACCAATGAAGCAAACCACAAAAGCTGTATTTCAGTTTTATGACATAATGGTATCACTGTAGAATTTTTTATGTCTTCATTTAACTGGTAGCATTGTTAATATTTATTTTGCGGAATCTGGCTAGTTCTGATCCATCAGCATGTGAGCTCTTAATTCAGTGGTTTAACACTGTTTTAACTAACACATAATCCCTTATGTGTGTTCCTTTCAGGTTTATAATATCAGTGTTAATTGATCTTTTCTTAAAAGATGAAAAGTGAATTACATCAAAATTGAATTAGATTGGCTAGACATGTAGAGAATAGAATTTTTTACTTGTACATTTAATTCCTTATGAATGCTTACAGTCAATTCTTTATTATCCACATGCTCTGGGGTTGCCTTCCTTCATTTTCAACACGCTGTTCTTATGGCCACCTTTTGGAGCTCATACTTTTTAGGTGGGTGGGCTTTTTTCCCTAACTTTCTTTTGATTTCCTTTCCTTCTGAATTTTCAGGAAGTGTTATTTCTTCCTAACTTGCTCCTTTCTTAATCTAGAATTCTAGACTAATATTAATTGTTGTCTATTGGTTGAAGTGGGTAGGTATAAGGTTTCATGGTCTGTCAAACTTTTTAGATAGAATTGTATGCCACCTGGTAGTAGTCAGATGCCAATTTCCCATGCTTAGTTCAGATAATCAAGAGTTGACTGTTTTCTATGTAGAAGGGGGATTTCGTAAGTAAATGGGAATGTATTTGTATTTTGTACATTTAAACTGCATTGTGTACTCTGTGATATTTTAAAAAACTATATCAGTTATAAAGCTTATGTAATTTTTGATGTCCTATTATAAATATTGTTTAATAATCTGTTTATTTGCCTTATTTTTCTATCGTATATATGGAATTTTTGATCCAGATATAGTGCTATACTGATATTTACTTTAAGATAATGCTGGGGAAAAGTGAAGGAAAAAAGAACCAGTTGAATATGAAGGAGTTTTATTTTTAAAAATGGTCTTTCCGGGCCACACTCAGAATAGATTTCTCAGAATAGGAACAATATTGAAAAAAGGAGTCCAGTCATCGTAAGGAAGGGAAGCATAAGTCAGATTGTCCAGTTTGAGAACTTTTAATAGAAGACAGAGGTATCAGAAATTCTATACCTAGAAGCCCCGTATTGGAGGATAGTTTTAAAGCTTATCAAATCTAACCCCCTAATCTAATGCTTTCATTTCCTTTACCTATGAATAACCTCATCTAGTACTCACTCTCTTCTCAAGTGACGTATTCCATGTCTGAACAGCTGGAGGATCAACCAAAAATCATCTCCCTTTGCTTATACTCATTGGTCCTTTGGGACCGGTTTTTCATTTAGTCAACTTTCAAAATATAGGATAGCTCTCATGTCCCCTTTTATATTTTTTCCAGGCTGACTATACCTGTTTTTTCAACTCTTTCTTGAGTGGTGCTTTCAGACTGTTTCTTGTCCTTATCACTTTTATCTTGTTAAGTTCCAGCTTATATATTTCCCTGAAAACAAGACACTCAGAACAGTACCTCAAATTTACTACTCTCATAGAGTAGTTTGGGTTTTTTGGTTGACTGAGAAACCAGCGCCTTTGTATAAATAAATGTCGCATTGGATATTTTTCTAACACACAATGATGTATTCAGAATTTACTCCAACCTATTAACACTATATATATGACCCAGAAGATTCCATACCATCCCTCTTATTTTCCCCTTCCTGACAGTAGTCCATCTCTCTTGGCATTTCTTACTTCAGACACTTCTACAGGTATTCATTTGGGCATGTACTTACCACATGTGAACAGGAAAACTGAGATAGAGATCATTTGAATTCAGAAGAATTAGGGTAGTAGATTGAATATGAAAGGGAAGTTAGGAATATAGGAGGTGTGGATTGGAATGGTAAGGTAATATGAAAGAAGTTAAGAATTTGGAGGACTCGAAAGTAAGTGTCTTGCTAAAACAAACGAGGCTTACAGTTAGCAGAAGTTGTTGATGGATTTGGTGGTATTTTAAACATGATTAATTAACTATAACCACTAATGCTTTTTTATTTTATTTTGATAGGAATCATATGAAGATGGCTCTTGTACTATAACTTCAAATAAGAATTCTGATAGTAACTTGCTTTCATTGGATGGATTAGATAACGAAGTCAAAGGTCTTGATATACTTTCTCTAAGTTTCTCTTTTGATTGAAAATATCCACTGTTCTCAAAGCATGCTAATCCTTACAGATAAAAGATGGGGGAAATTTTCATAATAAAAAAGAAAATGGGCGGATTAGCTTTTTCTTTGAAGAATTTTTTGAATCATTTGAGTTTGACTTTTTTTTGACATTTAAACATTTATTTTATAAGAGTAATATATTTCTTTTTAAACAATTTGTAGAAAACAAGGGGTAAGATACTGTGTGCAGCATTAATTATTCCCAAAGTTGATGTGATTTTGAGAACTTTAGTTCTATATTTTAAATTACAGTTTTGATAGTGATAGCTCTAAAATTTATTTTGTTAAAAATTTTTCTTCTTAGCTGTTATTTAAAATGATTATATTATTTTTACACTGTATTTTTCTTTTATTTACAAGAATCTTTTAATTTCTATTATGTATAACAAGTATTAACCCAGGTCCTGTAATTTTAGGAGGGAAAATGTTAATGGTATAGTATGTTAGACTTAACAAGATAAACAGAAGGATAAAGTGTTCCAACATTGTTCTTTTTTTCTTTAGCAGTATGGTAGTAATATCACAATTTTCTGTTGCATTCTGAGAGTAAAAGAAAGATCTGTTTTTCAGTTGATGGTTTACCAAATAACTTTAGAGCTCACCCACTTCAGTTGGACTCATCCAGTGACCCTTCTAACAGCGTCGATGGCCCAGATCATGTAAAATCTGCTTCATCATTACACGAAACAAAGAAAGCAAATACTGGAATTATTCATGGTGCATGTTTAACTCTTACTGATCATGATAGAATTCGACAGTTTATACAAGAGTTCACATTTCGGGGCCTTTTGCCGCATATAGAGAAAACAATTCGGCAATTAAATGATCAGGTAAGCTTTAATTGTTCGGATTAGTATTTTTAAAATTTCAATGAAGAGTAAACTTGGGAATATAGTAGTATAAGTTATTTAAAGTATTTGAATTTTTTTTTTTTTAAAGATAGACTACTATTAGGTTTTATTGGTGTCACTTAGTAATGAAGTTCTGTTAAATCCTGCAAGATATTTATTCATTTACACTAGGGATTTTGCTAGCATACTGAACAATTTTCTTTTCTTTTTTTTTTTTTTTAAAGATTTTATTTATTTATTCGACAGAGATAGAGACAGCCAGTGAGACAGGGAACACAAGCAGGGGGAGTGGGAGAGGAAGAAGCAGGCTCATAGCGGAAGAGCCTGATGTGGGGCTCGATCCCATAACGCCGGGATCACGCCCTGAGCCAAAGGCAGACGCTTAACCGCTGTGCCACCCAGGCGCCCCTGAACAATTTTCTTTAAATCAATGTTGTTAAAATGAATATTTGCTCACTTTTAAAGCTTTTTAGTTATTTAGAATTTTTTCTTTTATATGTAAAAGTAAAACATTAAATTCTCATATTTGTAACAATCTTTTTTTGGTAGCTAATATCAAGAAAAGGTTTAAGTCGATCTCTATTTTCTGCAACTAAAAAATGGTTTAGTGGCAGTAAAGTTCCAGAAAAAAGCATTAACGAGCTGAAAAGTACATCTGGATTGCTGTGAGTAAAATATTATTGTTTTTGTTTTTTCTGTGTTTAACTCTGACTTGTGTTTGACTCTGTGATGTCTGGCAAAAAATGATTATCTTTTTAGTTTTTTAGTTTCACATTGGTTAAAACTTAGGTAGATAGGAACAGTGACTTTAATTATATTAAAAATTTTTTTTAAACCATTAGGTAATTAGATATCTAAAAATAAATAAGAACTAACTGGGGGCCTCAGAGGGGAGGGGGGTGGGGGAATGGGATACACTGGTGATGGGTAGTAAGGAGGGCACGTATTGCATGGTGCAGTGGGTATTATACGCAACTAATGAATCATTGAACTTTACATCGGAAACCGGGGATGTATTGTATGGTGACTAACATAATATAATAAAAAAAACATTTAAATAAATAAATAAATAAATAAAAATAAAGAAGAACTGGGAAAGTCCCTTACTTTTGGTCTCTTTCCCTATTTGTAAAAGATGGAGTTATATTAAGTATTCATTAATAATTCATCTAAATTAAAATATTGTCGTCTAGCAATTCTGAGTCATGGCATACATTTAGACAATTTTCTTTAATATAAAATCTTGTTTTAAGGGAAAATAAAATTCATTTTGGGTTTTTATGTTTTTCGCGGTTAAATAATAAAGTGAGTCACCTAGAATTAACCATTCGCTTCATAATTTGACCCTGGAGAAAATGCTTGCCTGCTGTTGAGAAGTTCTCAGTATAGGGCTATAAATTATATAAATAAAATTGTTTCCAAATACCTCTGGGAAATGACAGTCTCTCTTTGGAGATAGAATCCTTGTAAGACCAGATTAGTTTTCCTAATGTTTTAGACAGTTGAACAGCTTGTTAGACATTTTATAATGTTTAATGATTTAAGGATCATAAATTATAAATTACTTTTTTAACTTATTTTATATTTACAGATATCCACCAGAAGCACCAGAGCTTCAAATACGAAAAATGGCTGACTTATGTTTTTTGGTGCAGCATTATGATTTGGCTTATAGTTGCTATCATACTGCAAAGAAAGATTTTCTTAATGATCAAGCAATGCTTTATGCAGCTGGTGCCTTGGTTGGTATTCTATAATATAATTTCTTACTTCTGTTATCATAAATGATTTAGAAATTTCTGTTTATGAAATGGAAAGCAAAGTACGTAGGGTTGAAGTTGTACTCAAAGAGGATATAATGCTTTATAGGTTTTGAATTAGTTTATGCTGAATTGATGGATTTTCCTCAAACTAATATATTTAAGCATAGTCATATATGAGGGTTGATGTCTGAGCTTTGGCTAGTACCATCTAATTTTTGTGTATGCAAAATTTAATTTGAATTTCAGTTGTTATACTGAGTGTAACTTTTTTTTTAGCAGATGCTTCTAGATATATTGAAAAATCTTTTAAAATTGCTTAAATGTTTTGTTTCTTTGATGTACGACTATATATCAGTGAAGAACTTGTACTTTGGTTTGAGATAGACTGTCATCTGGGGCAAGTATTCAGCATCTCTAAGCCTCAGCTTTTTGCCTGTTAAATGTGAATCCTAATGGTGTAGTGTTAGATAAGGTATAAGGCATGTGATGTGTCTAGCACACTGCCTTGTATGTAAGGAGCTTTAAGCATCAACTGTGTTAGTTTTTATAATTGATAGGTAAACCTTGGTGTGTCAGAAAGAATTTTCTTTTTTTTTTCCCTAGAGAGCACAAAACGAGTTGGGGGGGGGGGCAGGAGGATAGAGGAGAAAGAGAATCTTAAGCAGGTTCCATGCCCAGCAGGGAGCCCGATGTTGGGCTCCATCTCATGACCCTGAGATCGTGACCTGAGCAGATATCAAGAGTTGGATACTTAACTGAGCCACCCAGGCGCCCCCCAGAAAGAATTTTCTACACTTGTTTGCCTTGTAACATTTTAAGTTTTTTTGAAAGTTGTTATGCCGTAATCTGCTTTCTGTGTTTAGAAAAGAGTACAATTAACACTGTTTCTTTCTACATAATCACTTTAAAAATATATAAGCTTGTAAACAAAAGTGTGAATAACAAAAATGTGTAAGAATAAATATGTCATTGGAAATTATTACGTAGACACTTGTTTAATAATTGCCATTTATTTTGCATTTGTTTTAATATTATGTATGTATAAAACTAAAATAGATAACTTAATGTAAAGTTAAAATAGCAAATGATATTTTCCTTTTTATTTCTGTAATTTTTTTTAAAGATTTTTTTTATTGTATTATTTGTTTCAGGGGTACAGGTTTGTGATTCATCAGTCTTACACAATACACTGTGCTCACCACAACACATACCCTCCTCAATGTCCATCACCCAGCCACCTTATCCTCCCACCCCCTCCCCTCCAGCAATACTTCTGTAATATTTTTAATGAAAAACATCTGCTAACTTTTGAAAACCTTGTTCAGGAACTGAAATCTTTATGAGTTGAAGTGCTTGAAAACTTAAATGAATTGTCCTTGGCTAGATGTTCTGTAATCTTTTATTATAGTTATCTAAATTAATGACTATATGAATATGAAATCATAAATACTTAATGTATTTCATAAATACAACATAAGTATGAATTTATAAAATGTACATTATGTACCTGCAAATTGAATGTTTGTATATAGGGAGAATCTTATAAAGGTATGGCAAAAGATTTCTGTGGTTTTATGGTATGTAAGCTTTTTCATTTTTATCTACAGTCTGACAAATACCATATTTAAACCATTTAGGTAGCAACTATATGAGAGAAAATAGTTTTACACTGGAAAATAAAGTCATATCTGCTATAACATAATGTATGAATACCTGAAAATCCTTGTAGTCTATAAAAGCTGCCTAAAAATAACAGGCCTTGGAGAAAAATAGGGTTGGGACATTTCTTAAAACCTGTATATGTATCTTTGAAACCAGACTACAAACCAAAACATAAAATGTGTTTGTACCTTGCAAGGTGAACTGTATAATGTAGTGAGGCTACTCCAGCATGGCTAGAAGTTACCTCAAGGAATAAAAACAACAAAACCAACATGTAAATACTGGCTGGGAGTAGAGGTGGAGCAGAGTAGCTCCTAACCAGTGGCCATGCCATGAAGTAGAACATGGAGGGAAGTACAGCGGCCTTGAGCCAAGAACTGTGCAAGTACACTGGGCATGTAATTCTCTGGAAAGAGAGTCCGTGTGCACCAAAGTGTAGGTGGTCGTTTTCTGTTTTCTTAAAATACAGATGGAAAGAGCTCCTGGCTGTGCAACAGCTGAGCTCCGGGCTTGTTCCTTTCCTGCTGAAGGTTATAATTTTATATTTGCTATTTTTGATCTCCTTGCCTAAGAAAAATTGTTTATAAATGAATACAAATTTTATTTGTACTGCTACCACTTTCCTATTTACCATTCACATATTAGCTAATGGATAAGGTCGAAATGTATGGTAGTAGAACAGACCATACTGCCTGCCTTTTTAGCTGAAAATTGAAGATACTTAGTTATGGTAACTTTAAGTTAAAATATATATCATACCAAAACAAGTAATAGGAATTTTTTTTTAAGAGGGAGAACGTGCGTGCATGTGCAAATGGGGGGTGAGGGGAGAGGGAGAGAGAGAATATTAAATAGGCTCCACACTGAGCACAGAGCTTGATTTCACAACCCTGAGATCAGGGCCTGAGCCAAAATCAAGAGTCAGACGCTTAATCTACCGAGCTACCCAGGTGCCCCAGGAATAGGAATTCTTAAAGAAATACTGGGTCTTTTTGTAGTTTAATCTGTCATAACTACCTTAACTAACTGGAGGCTAAGTAGATCACTCCTTCTTGATGAAAATCTTTGTGAAAAGTATTAATCCATATCAAAGACTATATAAGACATGATTTAATGGTTTTAATGGATTATTGACCGTCATATGGTAACTTGGGGTGATCATTTTGAATGTTCTCACCAGATCTGTAGAAATTACGTCAGTTTTGTTTGAATGTATGTTGATTTAATTTTTCTTGAAGAATTAAGTTAGAAAATAACTTAGAATTTGGGGGCATATTTTTTTTGCAGGATTTTTTTAGTACCCTTTTATTAATGTATCGATATGTAATATATATAGTTCGTATATAGTAGATATGTGTTTCTGTACATTATGGTATTCAACCATATATTCAATACATATTTGCTTTTTTGTATAATATAGGAGCATATGTATATTCATTATGCATTAGTTAAAATATAAAGTCGTTAAGAAAACGTGCTTCAGAGCTGTAGTATATTTTGTCACATGGATATAATATATTTCATTCAGCTTATTCATTAAATTTTGGAGCAAATACTGCCGGACACCGAGAATAGAAATGCATCCTGAAACAGATGTAGTTTATATTGTCATGGAACCTATAGTCTGTCAGGTTAAAGGTTAATCATTCCCCTGAATTTTTAGATAATTACTTGATTTTTTTCTATTTTAAAAAATGTTCCAGAGAAATACATTTATTCATCCTAAAATTGGATTGGTATTAACAGTTTTTCCCCCAATTTATGAAAGTTTCATTTATTTTTAGTTAAATTTTATTGAAACTTGGTCTGTAAGAGGACATAGTAGTGTATTTTACTAAGAAGGCCAAAACCCAGTATTTTGAGTCTTCATTTCTAAATTCGCTAGCACCATTGTATATTATTTGCATCATTAACTAAAAGCATAGACATTGACAATAGAATGGCTTTTTAAAGTGAAATAAAAAGAACTAGAAAATTGATAGTAATATAGATCTAAGAAATGGCCTTTTGTGCCTTTGGTGGTATAGGATATGAACTGGAGTTTGTAAGTAGCTAAAATATATATAGTGCGAGTTGTGAGCTCTGTTGTCATGTTCTGATGCTAGTAATTAGAAAGAGATGTACTTTACCTTGTCTCTCTCGATGGTCCTATCATCAGTCTGTAGACTCATTGAGAGAGAGGGAAGAACGGGGAGGAGGTGGAAGCAGAATCTTAAACTAGGGGTACTTGGTAGTTGTATATACCATAACTCAAAGTGTTTATCAGTCTCTTGAAAAATCTTATTTAAATACTGAATGACAGACTTTGGTATTTGACTAGAGAATTTAAAAACTAAAAGCATATAATTAATTTTTCAAGTCTGCATTAATCCATGAAATTTATACATGTGCATACATAAAAAGCTCCAGCAAACTTCAGTCCAATTTGTAGGCTTCCAAATGCTTAACTATAAGACTATTTCTCCTTTTGAAGTAGTATAAATAATGTCTTTTTCTTTAGGAGATGGCAGCAGTATCAGCTTTTCTTCAGCCAGGAGCACCTAGGCCATACCCTGCACATTACATGGATACAGCAATCCAGACATACAGGGATATCTGCAAGTAGGTGACTAGAATATTTATGTTTTATCCATTTGGAGGTAAATTTAACGCTTACATTGTTATTAGGTATAAATGGATCTTTGTTCTTTGTTTTTCATTCTTTAAATTTAAACAAACTCCCGAATCAAGTTAATATACAAGATGGTGATTTTTTAAAACTGGTGTTTTATTATGTCCTTTCTCTTCCTATTTCGTTTGGATTTGTAGTTAGGAATTTGTTATACATAATGTCGAGGTTATATGTTATAGTGAGGGTGATTTTATTGGGCGGACATTTCTGACCTAAACTACTGTTAAGCCAGGGGTTGCCATTTTGAACTTTTCTTATTAAATAGGCAGAACACAAAGAGTTAAATAATAGTCCAGGGAAGAAAATGAGAAGTGTTTTGTACACGTATTGAGTTCTGTCAGAATTCCGTAGGAGTTAGAACTCACCACCTGTGAGGAGACTGAACTGTTCCAGAAAGTGGTCAGAGGAGGTGTCATAGGACTTTTGAGGAATGGATCTGAAGAAAGGTGGTTGGGATTTGACAACTCTGAAGACATTTCAGGAATTGTGACTGGCAGAAATAATGTTTTGGATTCATCATCACTGGTGCAAGGGAATAGAGCCCTGGCTAGTTTAGAGGGTGTATATGAAAAGGTGTTTTGGGAGGTATCAGTGTGGGGAGCCTTCATTCTCATTTATCATTGTTATTGTTAAACTGTAGTTAAGATTTATATAGTAGCAGATGGAAAATTCTTGAATATTCTGTATAGGCTTGACATAATAATATTTTTCAGAAAGATCTGACTTTTTCTATGTAGAATGGGTGGATTGGAAGACAGAGAGGTAATTCTGTCTCATAATACTGTTTAAGGAGTAGTGATAGTAGTAATAGCAGTGTGTTTACAACACAGTACTAATAATCATTAACATTTTTTGTGTGCCTAGCATTTGCCACTATGCCAAAATAATTTACGCACATTGAATCTTCATAACAAATCTATGAAATGGTGGGTACCAGTACTATGTTCATTTATAGATGAGGAGAATGAAACTTGAAGAGTTTAACTGGCCTTAGGAGCCAGTTTTGGATCCCACCTATTAAACTTTGCAATCTATTTGAGAATGTATTTGGAGATTCTGGTGGCAGATACAGCCCTCTGTGAAAGACGACCCATTGAAGGATTCTGAAAAGGAGAGGTTCAGAAGATAGAAGAACTAGGAGAATGCCGTGTTACAGAAACTAGAGTAGTAAATAACTTTCAAGAAGTTTGAATATTCTCTCTTTGAAAAGATTTTCCTTGTCTTCATGAAGCACAGAGCTTTTGGCAAGATGCGCATGTAATGATGTGAAAGAAAAGGAATAATACCTAGTGACCCAGATAGCCAGATAAGTCTGGCAATCCAGTTTTGTCCTCCTGTCTGTAATAGACTACCAGCTTTTTCTAAATCTGCACTTAACTGTCTTGCAAAAAATTTACCTTGGAATCCTTATACTGTTACCATAATTGATAAAATTTGTCATCAATTTAATAGGTATTTTGGGATAAATGAGAAACACTACATTAATTATACATATGCATTTTTTGTTGAAGAGACTATATTTTTCCCATTGTATATTCTTGCTTCCTTTGTTGAAGTTTATTTCTGTGCTTTCTCTCATTGATCCATGTGTCTGTTTTTGTGGCCATACCATACTGTTTTGATTACTACAGCTTTGTAATATAACTTGAACTCTGGAACACTGATACCTCCAATTTTCTTCTTTTTCAAGATTGCTTTGGCTATATTTAGGGTCTTTTGTGGTTCCATATAAATTTTAGGATTATTTGTTCTAGTTCTGTAAAAAATGCTATTGGTATTTTGATAGGGATTGTTAAATTTGTAGATTGTCTTGGGTAGTATAGACATTTTAACAGCATTTGTTCTTTAAATCCATGAGCATGGAATGTCTTTCTGTTTGGTTGTGTCATCTTCAGTTTCTTTCATCAGTATGTTACAGTTTTTAGAATACAGGTCTTTCACCTCTTTGGTTAAGTTTATTCCTAGGTATTTTATTATTTTTAGTGCAGTTGTAAATGGGATCATTTTATTTCTCTTTCTGCTACTTCATTATTATTGTATAGAAATGCAATGAATTTCTAGTCATTGATTTTCTATCCTGCAACTTTACTGAATTCATTTATCAGTTCTAATAGTTTTTTTGTGGAGTCTTACAGGTTATATATATATATATATATATATATATATATATGTGTGTGTGTGTGTATATATATATATGTATATATATGGTATATCATGTCATCTGCAAACATATATATGTGTGTGTGTGTGTGTGTGTGTGTATATATATATATATATAGTATATCATGTCATCTGTAAATAGTGAAAATTTTACTTCTTCCTTGCCCGTTTGGGTGCCTTTTATTTTTTTCTGTTGTCTGCTTGCTGTGGCTAAGACTTCCAGTACTATGTTGAATAAAAGTGGTAAGAGTGGACCTCTTTGTCTTGTTCCTGACCTTAGAGGAAAAACTCTCAGTTTTTGAGTATGATGTTTCCTGTGGGTTTTTCATAAAAAGCCTTTATTATGTTGAGATACGTTCCCTTTAAACCTACTTTGTTGAGGGTTTTTATTATGAATGGATGTCGTCAGATGCTTTTTCTGCATCTGTTTAAATGATTTCATGGTTTTTATCCTTTCTGTTGTCGATATGATGTATCACATAGATTGATATGTGAATATTTTTTTTAAGATTTTATTTATTTGACACAGAGAGAGAGAGTGTGTGTGCACGCACAGGCAGGGGGAGCAGCAGGCAGAGGGAGAGGGAGAAGGAGGCTCTCCACTGAGCAAGGAGCCCGATGTGGGACTTGATCTCAGGATCCTGGGATCATGACCTGAGCCGAAGGCACACACTTAACTGACTGAGCCACTCACTTGCCCTTGATATGCGGATATTGAACCCAAATGAGTTTTTAAAATGTTGCTTAAATAAACAAAAAAATCTTGGACTTGTTAACATTATAACTTAATAACTGACCACATGGATAAATAGGTGAAGAGGAATCAAACATAAATAAGTAAAACAATAGTGTTAAGATTTAAGGCTGTTTATAGGGGTGCCTGGGTGGCTCATTCGTTAAGCATCTGCCTTCGGCTCAGGGCGTGATCCCGGCGTTCTGGGATCGAGCCCCACATCAGGCTCCTCCGCTGGGAGCCTGGTTCTTCCTCTCCCACTCCCCCTGCTTGTGTTCCCTCTCTCGCTGGCTGTCTCGCTCTCTGTCAAATAAATAAATAAAATCTTAAAAAAAAAGATTTCAATGGTGTTTATAAAGTTTACTTAAGAAAACTCTTTAAGAAGTGAGCATATTTGAGCATATTATATATGAGTAGGTGTTATTAATTAGGAGGTAGTCTTTTGTATTCATTAAAAATAATCATAGATATTCATAATACTAACCTAAGAGAGAACATGATTTGTAGAAGTCACTACGGTAATTTTTGAAAGTAGTAAATTGTTTTTTTTTAAAATATCACTGTTCAGAATGACCTTCAAGTTAGTAATCTTTGTAATTTTAAAGCCAAACGGAATTTTGATATAAAGATTAGAAAATAAAAAGAAAAAATCTTGGCTATTTCCCAGCAAAAGGATTCCATCTTATAATTTCATAGTAAGAATATTTTTATTTTTATTATTTTTAATAATGAATAATGCAATTCTAGGTTATTGATGTTAGTAGTCCCTGGGGGGAAATTGGCTGATTGTTTTTATACAAAGATTTTGCTCAGGAATCAATCAGATTCCCATGCTATTGTTTCCAGTTGAAATATCTCAATGGTACTACTAGATGGAATGCACCTAAATATTCCTAGAAGTAGCCAGTAAATTGAAACACACGTGACTACAGTTTGTAGTGAGGAAGGATAAAGAAATATGGGTGAAATATTTATATTCCTTTCTATTCATAGCAAGTTTAATTTGTTAACCAGCAGCTGGTTCAGATATACCAGTTAGGTTCTAGCTTTTTTGTGTATGGAAAATGTGCCTTTGCATTGTATTTTTACCATGAAATTATACGATGATAAAAAGTTTTGAATAGTTATGAGAATTCATTGCAGTTTTCTTTCTAACCTTTTTGGTAAGTGGGAAACAAGAGCATGGATGTCTTTTTACTCAAAAACTAGAATTGGAACTTTTGTTGAACACCTAGTTACTGTGCTGTATTAAGGTATTACTGTAGTGCTAATTATATTTTTCCCGTCTTCTTTTTCTTTAGGAATATGGTATTGGCTGAGAGATGTGTATTGCTTAGTGCTGAAATCTTAAAAAGCCAAAGCAAATACTCAGAAGCTGCAGCTCTCCTAATACGGTTGACTAGTGAGGTACTGAAAATGTGTAGTATTTACTTTAGTAACGTTTCATAAATTTTAAAAAATATTTTTTTCTTGAGAGGGTGTGCAAAACATAGAAGTAGAGGGGAATTTCTTTTTGGGAATTTACAATGTGGCTGCTTATTTGTTGAATTAATTTTAAATGTATTTTAGAAATATTTTATGAATGTATTTCTAGATTTTAAGTACACATTATTGTTAACTACAAACATGTATCGTACATCTTTTATGAATTAGATTTTGACTTATGCATAGCAATATTGATTTATTTAGGTTCTTTTTTGTTTTTTAATTTTTTACTTTGAGTACAGTTGACATACAGGTGTGCAGCATAGTGATTCAATTTCTCTATACATTAGGTTCTGCTCACCACAGGTGTAGTAACCATCTGTCACATACAACACTATTACAGTATCATTGAGTATATTCCTTATGCTGCCTTTTATTCCTGTGACTTAGTCATTCCATAACTGGAAGCCTGTTATCTTCCACTCCCCTTCACTCGTTTTGCTCATTTCCCTATTCCCTTCCCGCCGGCAACCTTCAGTTTGTTCTCTGTATTTATAGTTCTGATTCTGCTTTTTGTTTATTCGTTTTGTTTTTAAGTTTCCGCATATGAGTGAAGCCATATGGTCTTTGTCTTTCTCAGTTTAACTTGTTTCACTTAGCATAATACCCTCTAGGACCATCTGTATGTTGTTGCAAATGGCAAGAGTTCATTCTCTTTTATGGCTGTGTAATGTTCTATTGTATATATGTAAACCACGTCTTCCTTATCCATTTGTCTATCAGCGGACACTTGGGTTGCTTCCATATCTAGGCTATTGTAAAAAATGCTGCAGTAAACATAGGGTCCATATAGTTTTTTTGAATCAGTGATTTCATTTTCTTTGTGTAAATACCCACTAGTGGAGTTATTGGATCATACGATATTTCTATTTTTAGTTTTTTAGAGGAACTCTGTACTATTTTCCACAGTGGCCATAACAGTTTGCATTCCCAGCAGGGTATGGAGGTTCCTTTTTCTCCACATCCTCGCCAATATTTGTTGTTTCTTTTCGTCTTTATTTTAGCCATTTTGGCAGGCGTAAGGTGATATCTCATTGTGGTTTTGGCTTGCATTTCCCTGGTGACGCGTGATATTGAGCATCTTTTCATGAGTTTGTTGGCCATCAGTATGTCTTCTTTGGAAAAATGTCTGGGTCCTCTACCCACTTTTTAATGGGATTATGTTTTGGTGTTGAGTTGTTAAGTTCTTTATATATTTTTGATATTAATCCCTTATTGGGTATATCATTTGCAAATATCTTCTCCCAGTCAGTAGGTTGCCTTTTTGTTTTCATGGTTTCTTTCACCGTGTAAAAGCTTTTTATTTTGATGCAGTCCCAATAGGTTATTTCTGCTTTTGTTTCCCTTGCCTTAGGAGACATATCTAGAAAAATGTTGTTGCGGTCAATGTCAGAGAAATTACTGCATTATCTTCTAGGATTTTTATGATGTCAGGTCTCACAGTTAGGTCTTCAATCTATTTTGAGTTTATTTTTGTATATGGAGTAAGAAAGTGGTCCAGTTTCATTCTTTTGCAGGTACTTGTCCGGTTTTCCCAGCACCATTTATTGAAGAGACTTTTCCCTGTTGTATATTCTTGCCTCCTCTGTCATAGATGGATTGATCATATAAGGATGAATTTATTTTTGGACTGTCTACTCTGTTCCATTGGTCAGACTCTCTCATTTTTGTGCCAGTACCATGCTGTTTTGATTTTTAAAGCTTTGTAGTATGTCTTGTAATATGGAATTGTGATATCTCTAGCTTTGTTCTCTTCTCTCAAGATTGCTTTGCGGTCTTTTTGGTTCCAGACAAATTTTAGTATTATTTGTCCCGTTTCTGTGAAAAATGCAGATGGTATTTTGGTGGGGATTGTATTGAATCTGTAGATTGTTTTGGAAGTATGGTAGTTTTAATAATAGTAATTCTTCCAGTACATGATCATGGAATATCTTTCCATTTATTTGTGTCATCTTCAATTTCTTTCATCAGCGTTTTATAGTTTTCATAGTACAGCTCTGTCACCTCCTTGGTTAACGTTATTCCTAGGTATTTTATTCTTTTTGGTGCAGTTGTAAATGGAATTTTCTTATGCATAGCAATATTTAAAGCAACATGCCTGTGCATCATCCTAATATAAAATTGATACTTAAAATGAGTAATTACTGAGGAATTTTTAATCTTAGTTTCACTAGTATGAACTTGTAAAAACATCTTAAGCATTTAAAATAATCTATATTATGAATATTTCAGAAGAGGAAAAGCAATCCATTTATAGTTGCTATTGAAAGTGTAAAGCCGATTTATTATTATTATTTCACACCACTAATAGGTATGTAATGTATTACTTTTCTACCTCATCTCCAAACTGGCCAACAGTGTTTGCATATTTGCCTTAATCTCAAAGAATAAACATCTAATGTCAGCATGGCAGGCATCTGCTGCAGGTGGCTTAGGGTCAGATGTTTCAGAAACATCTGACCATAAGCTCAAAGATATGTAGTTAAAGGGAGGGATTGTTGGTTAGGGCTCAATTTCAAAGCTACTTTTACAGCATCTAACTTACCCTCTTCCTACTTTGAATCTGATTGGTAATAAAAGCATCTAATAGTTAAAATTTGATAGGTAATACATTAATATTAAACAAGGGTAAAAGAGTGTGTTTTTTAATTTTTTTAAAGATTTATTTATTTGAGAGAGAGAGTGCGGGGGGAGGGGCAGAGAGAGATTCTTAAGCAGACTCCCCACTGAACATGGAGCCTGACATGGGGCCTGATCTCACAACCCTAAGATCATGCCTGAGCTGAAATCAAAAGTCAGACCCTTAACTGACGAAACCACCCACATGCCCCAAAGACTGTGTGTAGATGAAAAGTTCCGGAAAAGCCACCACCTTCTCCTCCTCCTCTTCCTTTTTAAAATTTAAATTCAAGTTATTTAACATATAATGTAGCGTTGGTTTCAGGAGTAGAATTTAGAGATTCATCTCTTACCTGCAATACCTAGTGCTCATCCCAACAAGTGCCCTCTTTAATGCCCATCAGCCATTTAGCCCATCCCGCCACCTATCTCCCCTCCAGCAGCCCTCAATTTGTTCTCTGTAGTTAAGAGTCTCTTATGGTTTGCCTCCCTCCCTGTTGTTATCTTATTTTTCCTTCCCTTCCCTTAAGTTCATATGTTTTGTTTCTTAAGTTCCACATATGAATGAAATCATATGATATTTGTCTTTATCTGACTTACTTCTTTTAGCATAACACACTGTAGTTTCATCCATGTTTTGCAAATGGCAAGATTTCATTCTTTTTGATGGCTGAGTAATACTCCATCATATATATACACCACAGCAGATACCATTAAATTGCATCGACTCCGGGCTTGTAACGAATGGTAGTGATTTTTTTTTTAAGTATGGCTAAAGACAGATTTTTTAGATGGATGCTTGAGAACAAAAGAACAAAATCAAACACTTCCTTCGTTTGCCTTTTAAATGTTAATACACCCTATGGTTTTAATCCTTGGATCACTATACTTTTATTCTACACATTTTTGGGGTGATCAGTTCTTAGTGATTTTCACTGTTAAATCTGTCTCCAACACTGACCTCTCTTTGACCTTTAGATTTGTAATGCCAGCTGCCTTTTAGATTTACCTACTTGGATGTTTCCAAAGCAACATATCAATACTAAAGTCATAAACTTGCTTATCTTGTTGATCATGATTTAAAATTATATTATAACCAGCTAGTTCCTCATCTGCTCCAGGCAGAAATTGAGATGTGCCTGTAGTCTCCTGTCCTACCAGTAATCCATTTTTTTTTTAATTTCTTAAAAATGTTTTCTTTCCATATCTCCAAGTAATTCACTTCCCTTCCCCCATTTAAAGCCCTCCTCCTGCTGACCTGGTTCATGTCCATAATGTCCTTCTGGACTGTGGCCCTTTTCCTCTTTGTTCCCTTGTCTACTAGTCATAATATCAGTCATGTCCTTCAGATAGTCATCTGCAGTACCCCAGGTTATCCTAAGTGTCTCTATCCTCCCCTCTCATATAATGCTATAAGACCTGACTTGTCATATTATATTGGAAATTATATTTAAGTTCTTGAGGGTAGGAAATTGTGTTGTCTTGTACATATTATCCTCAGTGCCTGGTGCTGGCCTTGGCATATGGTATATAATTTACATATGCTTGTTGAACTGAACCATTAATTATTCTAAAAGGGTTTCTGTAAGATATTACTAATTAGGTTAAGCAATGATATTAACAATGTCAAATAATTGATATTGTGTGGATACTGACCAATATGAACAGTTGTTAGATATAAACTATTTGGTAAAGCTGAATATAGATTCTTGAGTGTGTTGATGTTTTGTATTGTTATAAATAATCTTAACTTGGGTTTGACTATGTTGCTGTTTTTCAATCTAGGGATTATCAGTGAATGTAAAGGGAAATTATGGTTTTAGGAGCTTGAATAAAAATTATTTGGAGCAAATTCTTCTGTCTGCATTGCAACCTTGTTATTTTCTACCATTATTCTTTTTTCCTTTCCAAGTTTGTTTTCACCTTTTCAAACCTGGATGATTTGTTTTGTCATGAAATTTAAAGAAACTTGTCATAATCATTGTTTCGGGGTGTGAGATGGGATGAGTGGTGGGACATTTCCCCAGAAACTGTCATTCTCAGTGGTGTTTTTGTGCTATGCTTTTCAGATATTTCTTTGTGATAACTTGAAAGTAAAAACTACTAGGCATAGTATGTATAAAGTTATGTTAAATTTTAACTACTAATTGTGTTTATGTATGCATTCTGTCAATTAAAAAGGCTTATAATATGTGAAAAGTGCACTTGTCTTGAGGATAGGGAACAGAGTTACATACTCTTGACATTAATGATTTAGGTTTCTAAGATTTTTGTTAGCACGGTTTTGGAAAAGACAGCTGTGAGGCCTGGGTGGAAAGAGTTATACTTTGGCTTTATTTTTTGGACTGCAAATTTATGGGCAGGTGGATCTTATTCTTGTTATGTGCTGGGATTCTCAGGATGACAGAGCAAACCCAGCTAATAATAAAACATGGCACAATTACCACCAGATAGGACAGTATGTCTGAATTTGGTGCTTAAGAGGTGATGTTTTTTCTCTACTGTGTTTATGTTTCTGTGTTGAGTATTTATTCTGGTCCCCTTTGTCTGTTACTGCATTTAAACACAGTAAGTCAGTTTTTTCCTATCAGGGATAGTAATAGCAGTTTTTACAAGTTTCTCCACCTTGGCAGGAACTGTTCCTGTGGTAAACTGATCAGCTCATAGCACCTTCCCTACTAACTTCAGTTACAGAAGGAAAAAATCTGAAAGCCATCCTTGTGATTTGGTTTATTGAAGTCTATGCAACAAGTGCCCGCATCAGTTGTGTTTTTATGGAAACGTTTATTGAATCCTCTACTTCAGATGACTCCCCCCCACCAACCCCAATAATTATCCTACTTTAAGTTAATGTTGCAGTTTTTGTTAAAATTATCTCCTGGGTTATAGGCAAAGTTCATAGGCTGGAATTCCTGTTGAAATAGTATCACAGATTTTTTTTTTCTTAGTTCCTTGTAGAGCATATGTAATGGACTTGTCATATCATAGATATGAACTACCACTAAAATAAAACTTTATTCTTCAACTCATTAAAAGCCTCTGCTTTCCAGATAACACTATCACTTTGTGAAATTCTTTCATTTTTTTTCCATCAACGCTGAGAACAGTTGTTTTTTTTCAAGGCTATTTTTTTTATTTAAAGCAATATATTTTCTACTTCAGGTATCATTGTAAGAGACAGGGACTGCAGAAGAACAAAGTTGCAGTGAGTCATGGGGGTAGGGCATTCAGCTCAGCAGATGACTTCTTTCTCAGACAACTGCCATACTGGATACAAGTGTGAAATTTTACTTCAGCTAGACTAATATATGCCATGGACCTCCTGGTTTTTCTCCTAAATTGGTCAGCCCTTGAGTATTAAATTTGACAATGCTGAGGGTTTATTGTGCTGGTCTTAAATGGATTGTACATTAGAATCATTTACACACCATCAAAGGGGTCTAGGGTATGGTCCTTATCTTAATCAGAATGTCCAGGATTGCTGCCCTTCCAAGTTTTCTAGTTTAATGAAGCCTCATAGGCAGTTAAAAAAATATGTATGTATTTATGCTGTATGTCTGTATGTGACCATGTGTTTGTGTGTACATACTAGGAATAAATTTATAGCACTTAAAGAAAAAGACTGTGAAATACTATTGAAAAGGCAAAATAAAATTCTGAAACAGAAGTAATTAGAGGGAATTGAATTACCTGTTCCAGATATTGAAGATGTATTATAAAGCTACAGAAATTGAAACTGTTTACAGTGATAAAAAAGAGTAATGGAGTAGAATGAGAATTTAAATGTGACATATGATTAGGTGTCATTTAAAATTAGTGGGGAATGTTAGGTTAGTCACTAAGTGGTGTTGTGACATCTAGCTGTTTGGGATTAGAATCCTATTTTACTTGCTACATGATAATGTAATTATAGCTTGATAAAGTTATAATATGAAAAAATGAAATAAATATATATAGCAGAATATATGGGAAAGCATTTTTTTTAAAAATCTAGGAATAACATCCTTTCTTAGTTTGACGCAATATCTTGAAGCCATAGAGGCAAAAGTTAGTATGCTTGATACTGAAGAATAAACTCTTTCATGTCAAAACTGGGAAATACTATTTGCAAATGTATGACAAAGGCCTAATATTGATTAAGTGTACAAAGGGCTCTTACAAACCACATAATCACAAAAACCCATTCACAAAAGAGTATACATGAGCAATTCACAGAAAAAATACAAAGACCCTTAAACATATGAAAAGATTGCCAGACTTACTATTAAATATATATTGAAGAGCAAAGTGCCATTTTTTTTTTTTTATAGAAGAGGTAAAAAATTTTTAAAATAATTTTTGGCTGAGTAGAGTGGAAAACATACACTCTCATTCTCTGTTGATGAGATTGTATTTTGGTACTACTTTTTTGTAGCAGTTTGGCTCTATTGATTAGAATTTGAAATATATACATAGCTTTCATTAACTCAGCAGTTTTACTTCCAGAAATATGTCTAGTAAAAATATGTAATCACTCAAAAATGGTTTTATAAAGATGTTAATCAAAGCACATTTTTTGTAGGAACAAAAGTAATAAAAGTATGAAGCAATATTAAATTATCAATTGGAGACTGTATTAATAAATTGTGGTATATTTATATAACAGAATACAATGTAACTTTAAAAGAAATAAGAGCCGTAGATGTCTTAGAAGGATGTCCATGATACTATATTAAGTCCAAAAAATGAGATAAAGAATATTCTGTATAATACCATTTATGTATGAAAAAGTATGTGTATTTTTAGAAAACTATTTATACTTAACATAAAAGCACAAGTATAGAGAGGGAGAAATGACAACACCACCAAGCTGGTAACTATAGTTAACCTCTAGCAAGTCGGATGAAGCATGGAATGGGGAAGAAAGATGTTCGCTTTTTTTCCCCCATTTATTCTTTCAGGAAAAAAAAAAACATTTTTTAAAGAAGAAAATATTTTCCTAAAAATTAAAAATGCACTCCCTAGCTTCCCAAAGTAATTCTGATGTAAACCCTTGGATAAGAACTGCTTGTCAGTTATACATTCCTGATTTTCCCACTTTTACTAGCTTTTGGGTCTTACTTGGACAGAAACATTTGATCATTTAGTTTTTGTCGCAAGGGGGTTGAAATAGGTAGTAATATCTACCATTTACTGAATGCTTTCTAGATTGTTTCCTCAGATCTGTTTCCACTCTAATTTTGTGATTGCTGCAGAGATAGTTATAATAATCAATGATCTGTGAGCACTTTTTTGATGTAACTATAATTTGTTGACATTATTGCATTTAAAGTAAATGTTTTCTGTTTTCAACTCTCCCTGGGGAAAATAATGGCAGCAGAACACATGGAAGGGCATGGTAAGTTCAGCTTGAGAACAGCTGAAAACCTAGAGAAAGTTTTGGTGAAAACGTTGTTGATACTTGATCAGCATC
Source organism: Ursus americanus (assembly GCF_024610735.1). Classification (NCBI taxonomy): domain Eukaryota; kingdom Metazoa; phylum Chordata; class Mammalia; order Carnivora; family Ursidae; genus Ursus; species Ursus americanus. Next base: position 38,894,742 of record NC_142145.1, read on the forward strand.
CTTCACTACTTTCTCTGTTACTTGTAAAGTGATGATGCCTCTTTCATTTAAAAGGTTGTCCTTATGGATGAGGATGTAAATGTGGTGTGTGGTTTTTGTAGACACTGCTGTAAGAGTCCATTGAAGTGGAAACTAATTTGAGTTGTAGCATTTAGTAATAATGCTAATAGCCGGTGATAATCTTTGAAGGGGAAACCTTCTAAACTTTTTAATGAGAAGCAGTCATTTTGGTATTCTTGAATTAAGCAAAAATTGAGAATTGCTTTTAGATGCAGTAAACTTTAATAGAGGCTAAAGCAGTAGATTAGATTATTTTATAATCTACACACATTCTCTTTTATCTTTGCTTTTTTTCTTGGATGGATGGAAATATGCTATTGGATATCTCAGATCAATTTCCTGAAGAAATGAGATTAGTGTGAATCTGTTGTTTTCTGTGCTTTCCTTTCTGGTTTATCTTTAATCTGTATGCCTATATTAAATTCTCAGTTTATATACTTTTTTTTTTTTTTTGCCATTTGAAAAGGGATTGCATTTCTTCAGAGATTTATTACATGCTGCATATCATAACCAGATATTTGGCTTTATGAAAAGCAAAAGAAAATATTTCATAGTAGGGAATTTTTTGAAGGATTTTGAGAAAAATTTGTGCTTGATTAGAAGAAAGAATCGTCAAGATTGGATTGCCCCTTGATATCTGCCCTCAGATACTCTTATATTAAACAGTGAATATGTTATATATTATTTTTAGAAAATAAATTTTTTTTACCAGTTATCTTTTTACTTTTAATTTTGTGAAATTAACCTTATTTTCTTTTAAACATTCAATAGGATTCTGATCTTCGAAGTGCACTTCTTTTGGAACAGGCGGCACATTGCTTTATAAACATGAAGAGTCCCATGGTTAGAAAATACGCGTTTCATATGATACTGGCAGGCCATCGGTTTAGTAAAGCCGGGCAGGTGAGTGCATTTTCTTTAAAAAATAAATATTGTAATAGATAATTTAGTTTAATTTTCGTTATAATTTGTTATTTGCATTATAAGTTTTGTCATTCATCAATTTTTTATGATTTAAAATTAATCTTAAAAATGGAAGCAAATTTTGTTCGGAGGTAATGTGTTATATTGGTAAGGGCATGAGATTTGGGTTTAGATAATTGTGGGTTTCATTCTTGATCTTCTGTTCACAACTTGACCTGGCTTTAAGTTACTTCTCTGAGCCTCGGTTTTTGTATTTATTTTGGAATTTTGCCCAAATTTTTCTGAGGTTAAAACAAATCATATATATGAAGGGCTGGATATACTGAATGATTTAAGCAATTTTAATTATCCTTCACAGTGGTTGCACTCTCTCTGCTTCAGCTCTGGTCTTCTGTTATCTCTCAAAGTGCCTTATAATGATATTTACTAAATATTAAATGAGTAGAAATCATCTCTCTCTTGTCCCTAGAAGCAGTTGGATTAGAGAGATCTTTATTATTTTAGAGCGATTTCTCCAACCCCAGTTGCCCCTTTAAGTATCAGTTGGAGGGAGAATTGCTAGAGGCAAAGTGGTAGCAGTAGTAAGTGGTGGTTTACTGTAAATATAGATAAGTGTGGATTGAAGAATCATCTCCGTATTCCTGGGACTATACAAAAAACCATGCTCTTATTCTCTTAAGTAGCTTTTTACTTGGTAGGGGAATATGAGGATTTAAAAAAATTTGGTTAATAATGAATTTTAATGAACATACTTACATTTTTCAGATTCTGTGCTAACCAGGCATGTCAGTGTTTTAAATTGTATGTTTTACAAAGGTGCAAAGAAACAAAAGTGTTCAAAAATTACTCTCAATTTCATGTAAAAATGCCATGATTTTAAAAGACAAGTATTTCAAGATTGGGGTCCTCCGTCTATTTTTGGAAACCGGCAAGTTAGAAAATAGGTGAACTTGCTTTTTATTAGATGCGAAAGTGTAAAAATATTTATAAAATTTAATACCTTTTATAATAAATGATACACTCCATCAACTAGAATCTCTCAGGTTCTAAAGTGGAACAAAATTTTAAACTACCATTTTTCACAGCCCTTCTTCCATAGTAAATGCAAATGCATCTGAAACATGTTATCCCATTGTTTACTGTCATTTAAAAGTGTTTTATTCAAAAATTTACAAAATTTAATAAGCATGTGGTTCCCTTTGCTTGGGAGGAAAATTAAATACCCCATTAGGAATGGTCCATTGTCTCATTAAAAATAAGTCATCCTTTTTCCACATCTTTGTCCACTTTTGTGAATGGTTTCATTTATGAACACAGAGATATCATTGGAACTGGAAACAGCCACTCATATTTCATCTTCTGAAATTATAGGGCATGTTGCTTCTAGGAAATGCATGCAAATTAAAAATGCTACATTTGTATGTAGTAGGTTGACATACATTTACTATTTGGCTTATTAATCTTTTTTTTTTTTTTAAGATTTTATTTATTCATTTGAGAGAGAGAGACAGCACAAGCAGGGGGAGAGGCAGAGGGAGAGGGAGAAGCAGACTCCCCACTGAGCTGGGAGCCCAACATGGGGCTTGATCCCAGGACCTGGAGATCATGACCCAAGCCAAAGGCAGATCCCTGTCCACCTGAGCCACCCAGGTGCCCTCTTATTAATCATCTTTAACTGTAGTTATCTCATGGAGTTAATGATTCCAGGGTACCCAGTTTTGTATTTTGTGACCACTCTGTATATACCCTGCATCCAGAAAATCTCTTTCTCAGACAGTATGTAGAAACTGAAAGTATAACTAGAAATGCTTTTCTATTGAAAAAACAAATATGTGTCCTATTGTAGTTGATCAAGAACAGTATCTTCCTTAGAAGGTGGGACATAGAACACAAATAGTTGTGACTGAGGCCAAGTTGTTTCTGAGAAGCATCAATTTTTCATGACATTTCCATTAAAATGTATGTTGTTGGCAGGGATGAGAAGACACTAGAGAAGATCATATGTATAAAGAAAGGCCATTTCTCAGGCTTCTCTGACTGAGAGCTCCTGCTGAATCACTTATCTTGTCCCCAGCATTTCTTAATAGTTCCTTGTTTTACCATTAGTTTTCCATTAAGAATATGAACAAGTAAAAGGCATTAAAAAAAAAAAAAGAACTGACATTACAAAGATTAAAATTAGTAAAAAAATTTAAGAAGGTGCTAAAGAGGGTATATGTGTTTGTGTCCAGTATATTCCTGGACAGTGTTTCAATTTTTACTTTAAAAGGCAGACTTTAAATCCTTGTTACTTTTTGAATCTCTTTAGATGCTTTTCCAAGAAATCCTAAAAAATGCAATTGAACTCAACACTTTGACATATTAAGTTGTTTCTTTATATCTCTTAGTTTTTAAGACTCAGTGTTTATGTTCCTTTTTACTAAAAGCAGTATGGAGATTGGGGGTGTTTTTTCAAGAAACATCACTAAAAAATTATTTTGAAACAGTATCAAACTTATAAAAAAGTTACAAGTACAATCCAGAAACTTTACCTGAGTGATTCAGTACTTTTCTACGTGGTGCCTCATTAACCCCAAATACTTCAGGACATATTTCCCATTTCCTAGAAGCAAGACTTTTTCTCCTTTATAACCATAATACAACAGTCAAATCAAGAACTTAATACTAATACAGTACCACTAGTTAATCCTCCGACCTTATGTAGATTTTGACATTTGTCCCATAAATGTCCTTTATAGCATAAAGATCCTGTTCAGAAGGATCCTTTGACTTTATGACCTTGATACTTTTGAAGGCTACTGGCCAATTATTTTTATAGAGTGCCCCTCAATTCGGTGTTTCCTCATGATGAGATTCAAATTGGGTATCTTTGTAGGAATACCATAGAAGAGAGACTGAGTTCTTATATTGCGTGCTGTTAAGTGGCAGATGATTTTAATTTGCTTTAATTACTTACCAAGAAAACATTTCTTTTAAAAAACAAGCAATCCTAGATATACATGGTACAAAGTTTGTAATCCACCCTCGAGAGGGGAGTAGGTACAAGAGTATACTCTGAAACAAAAGGTTTAGTGGAGTGAAGCCTCTTCCTTGGTACCAAATCCCAGTTTTAAGATAAAGGTTGTCTGAATTCAGAGGGTGGCAGTGATAGGTAATTAATGTCAAATATCTGCTCACAGGTGTGACAGGCTGCAGGTGGGCAAAAGAAAAGAATATGCCATACTCTTAATACCAAACTAAACAGTAGTTTAGTTAGCAGTCAGCCCAATGCAGTGGTAGAGAGATGACCATAACAAAATTAGTAAGATAGTTCTCAGTTATAAAATAACAACCTAATTCATGACTCTGTATGCTACTGCTCTGAAAACTCCAGATGGGTTTTCATAAAGTCATGATTATTTTTGACTTATTTGACTTCCTGCCCTTGGACAAAACAGTCACTTGCCTGCTTCAGGACCTTTTGTTTTTTTAGTAATAATTGCAAAGGCGTCTTCATGAATGTTAGTTTCATTTTCTCATCATTCCAGTCTGTTAGAAGAAGCACCAGTTAACCAGGATCATTATTATGTGTGTGTGTGTGCTTATTTTTTCTAGTCCAAGAGAAATTTGGATTGTAATACTTTGTTTTGTTTATTTTCTTTCAGAAAAAGCATGCTTTACGCTGTTATTGTCAAGCCATGCAAGTTTACAAGGGAAAAGGCTGGTCTCTTGCAGAGGATCACATTAATTTCACTATTGGACGCCAGTCGTATACCCTTAGGCAACTGGACAATGCTGTGTCTGCTTTTAGGCATATTTTAATCAATGAAAGTAAACAGTCTGCTGCTCAACAAGGGGCCTTCCTCAGAGAGTATCTTTATGTTTACAAGGTGAATACTTATTTTCAGTAGTAGGCATTAAAATTATATGTAAGTCATTATTTTTAGTAAAAAAAAAAACTCCTTTAGTAGTTTAATAAAATGGTTTTCTTAGAATTTATGTAATTATCTGCCATAATAAAGTGTGGCAGTACGCCCTTTGGTCATAGATCTGAGTTGCATTGTCCTTCTACAGATCTTTAAAAAGGAATTTTGATATTCCAGTAAACATTTTATCTGTGCCTATTCTTGGAACTTAAAAAAAAAAAAAGAGATAACACAAGCTTTCTGGACCGCTTCATTATTATTATAATTTTTTGAATCATAACTGATTTTATAATATATTGGGTCCTCATACCATCCTTTGGAAAAAGTACGTTCCTTCCTTTTCCCTATGAACGATGAAAAGGCATGTGTCTATGGGAAGTGGACGTATTATGGTCTAACCCAGAAAAATTAATAGGAAGGAAAAATACTTCACTGAGACAGGAGGTTAGAAAATACAAAACATTGTTTTACAGAAAAATTTACATTTCAAATTTTTTAAGTTTAAAATTTTTTCAAATTTAAAAAATTTTTCCTCGAGACTTGTGAATAATGAATATTTTATCTATCCTGCAGAAAATACCCTTTGATACTTTATTAATTTGAGATCATATGGGTTAGAATTTTGGCAGATTGGATGCTATGAGTCACAGGAAGTAAAGTGCATAGCAGAATAACAGTTGGAAGTTTTCCATCCAAAGAGAGCTAATTAGCTGAGGAACTTTAGGAAGATTCTCTTGGCCAGAATAAATGTTATTTAAAATGTTATGGCTGATATATTAAGTAAAACTAGTAATTCTTTTTCTTAATATTCTTCCTTAACGTATTTTTAATACCTTGCATATTAAAAAATGAGGAGGCAAATATAAAGAAAGTGGAATTTTCTCAAAAAATTCTTTTTCTTTTCTATTTCTCCTAGAATGTAAGTCAGCTATCACCAGATGGCCCTTTACCACAGCTACCTTTACCGTATATTAACAGTTCAGCAACTCGGGTTTTCTTTGGCCACGACAGACGACCAGCAGATGGTTCGTAAAATTTTATTTGGCCTTGTTACCTAGTGACTATTTTTTTTTAAGTGTCTTTTTTTTCTTTATTTAAGAAATGATGTTGTAATTGTTAAAGAATATTTGAGGGGCGCCTGGGTGGCACAGCGGTTAAGCGTCTGCCTTCGGCTCAGGGCGTGATCCCGGCGTTATGGGATCGAGCCCCACATCAGGCTCCTCCGCTAGGAGCCTGCTTCTTCCTCTCCCACTCCCCCTGCTTGTGTTCCCTCTCTCGCTGGCTGTCTCTATCTCTGTCAAATAAATAAATAAAATCTTAAAAAAAAAAAAAAAAAGAATATTTGAAAATAAATAACTGTACCGAATCACTTATCCTGCCACCTAAAGGTAACCACTACTTCAGTGGTTTTCCTTCCAGCTCTAAAAGCTAAAAATAACAATAAAATAGCTATAATTATAACGTGTTTTCTCACATAGTATAAAGAATGCTCGTGTTATTATATAGTCTTACTAAATATTTTTGATGGCTGTAAGATACTCTATTCAGTACATATAACTTTAATATTTGCTTGTTATATAGTTGGACTGTTTCCTTCTTATATAAAATTATGTTGTGATGGACATTTTTGTGGATAAAACTTGTTTTCTTAACTTTTTATTATGGAAATTTCAAATATACATAGAAGCAGAGAACAGTTGCCAGTGTTCTGCTGTTCTTATAAGACCTTTTAAAATACAGGCTTATTTTCTCAGGATTGAGCCTTAAAATAGCAGTACTGGGCCAAAAGTATAAATATGTTAAAGTAAATTTATAATTCTAAGCATTCTTATATTTGAGCTTATTAATATGTTTCTCCTTAAGACTTAATTTAGTATTTTATTTAAAAATATTTATCAGTGGGTGCCTGGGTGGTGCAGTCAGTTAGGTGTCCAACTCTTGGGTTCGGCTTGGATTGTGGTCTTAGCATCCTGGGATCAGGACATTGGGCTCCATGCTCAATGCGGAGTCTGCTTGAGACTCTCTCTGCCCTTCCTTGCTCCTCTCTCTCTCTCTCTCAAATAAATAAATAAATCTTTAATATATATATATTTATCAAAATGTTTATGGCAGCATTGGTTTTAATAGCAAAAAAAAATAACAATAGAGGAGATGAATTGTTAAATTTTGGCATATTTATATGATGGATTCATGCTGTAGGACATGAGTGAAATTGTTCTACATGCTTCAATATGGATAATGCACCATAATGTTGAGTGGAAAAAGTTATAGAACGATCAGTCAAATGTAATTCCATTTATATAAGTTTCAGGCATACAAACCAATTCATACAATGCATACATTGTTTATGTATATGCTAATATGTGGTAAAGTAAAAAGTCGTGGAGATGAAGGAGAGTAATAGGATTTGGGAGGGTTATACAGAGAACAGTAATTATTTGTAACATTTATCTTACAAATATTTGGGATCTTATGACAAATGTTGACATTTGTTAAATTTCAGTATATAAATGTTTGTTATTCTCCATGTGTTTCTGTACGTTTGAAGTATTTCATATAAAATTGTGGAATATTAGGAAAAGTATATTCTTTCAGAGTTCAGAAGAAAAGAACATCAGTATTATAAGTCAAGTTCCAGTTAGGCTAGGGTTAATAAGAGGATATTCTTCTCTCAGGTAATTAAACAGGCAAGAGTGAGTATGTATATATATTTATTTCGCTACCTTGGATTTTTATTTAAAATATGTTTCATTTGAGGGCAGATGTTAATAAATGGGTGCTTAATTGTGATTTTTTTTTTTTTTTTAGGTGAAAAGCAAGCAGCTACTCATGTAAGTCTTGATCAAGAATATGATTCTGAATCCTCTCAGCAGTGGCGAGAACTTGAAGAACAGGTTGTAGCTGTGGTTAACAGAGGAGTAATTCCATCCAATTTCCACCCCACACAATACTGTTTGAACAGTTATTCAGATAACTCAAGATTTCCACTGGCAGTTGTAGAAGGTGATATGCTTGCATTTTTATTCATGGTGTTTTGTTTGTTTTACTTACAGCAGATACAAGATAATTTTCTATGTGCCAAAAATCACTGGAAGCTGGGCATGAAAAAATAAATGAGGAAATATAACTTAGTGAGCTGCATTTATAAAACCAGGCGTTGTGGGCTCTAATACTAGTGTATACAGTGTGCTATTGGAATATAGAAGAGAGAATGACATTCGTTAGTACATAGAAATTGGGAAATCTAGAGGAAGTCATTTTTTTTTTAAGATTTTATTTATTTATTTGAGAGAGAGAGCACAAAGGGAGAGGGAGAAGCAGACTCCCCGCTGAGCAGAGAGCCCGATGTGGGGCTTGATCCCAGGACCCTGAGATCGTAACCCGAGCCTAGGCAACGGTTTAACCGACTGAGCCACCCAGGCGTCCCTAGAGGAAGTCATTTTTAAATTCATTTTAAAACTGAATCTTGAATAAATGGAAATGTACAAGGTGGTTAAGGATAGTTTAGGCAGAAATGCAGAGCTGTGAAAGTAAGGTATGTTTAGAGAATTGAAGCATAGGGTAATAGGTGTGTTTTATTAAAGTTATTAATTTAGGCCTTTCTTTTGTAGAGCCAATAACAGTGGAAGTGGCTTTTAGAAATCCTTTGAAGGTTCCACTTTTGTTGACTGATTTGTCATTGCTATGGAAGTTCCAACCAAAAGATAGTAGTGGAAAGGATAATGAAGAAGTTAAAGAACTAGTAAGTTATTAAAAGGTATTTGTAATAAGCATGTTTCAGTAATAGCCTAACAGATGCATAACATTTCAATTTTTTTCTGTTCAGTGAGCTACACTTATTCTTTTTTGTGCTTTTTTTCCCTAGTTATAAAAAGTATGACAAATGCTTATTGTTGAAAATTGAATATACAAAAAACATAAGGAATAAAAATAAAACTGTTTTCTCAGTATTTGGAAATAAACACTTTAACACTTCTGTATCTTTCCAGTCATTTCCATTTGTATGTTTTCTCTCATGGGATTCTTTCATATTGTGTATGTTGGGTTTTTTTCATTCTGTGTTGATTCATATGCATATTTTGATATTAAATATCTCAATATTCATTTCTGTATAATATTCCATCATGGATGACCTGTAAGCTCTTCTAATATCTTTCCACTCATAGTTGTTTTAGAAGTTTCCATTTGTTTACTATCATCATAATACAGTGCTGAAAATTTGGGCGTATATTATCCTGATAATTTCTGTGGTGAAGATTCCTGGGCATGAAGTTAAAACATTTTAGGGAATAAGCATTTTGGTACTTGGTTAGTTTCCCAAAAGGTCATAACCAACAAGCTTTTCACTAACAGCACATGGGGTTGCATATCTCATCTTTGCAGCATTAAGTATTCTAATTATTTATTTTTAAAAAATCTTACTGATTTGATAGGTAAGAAAAATGCTATTTTATTTTTTATCTCATTCATTAATTTCTGGTGAAATTGAAGTTCTTGTATTTCCTTTTTTGTGTATTGTCTTTATATGTACATATTTATCTTTTTCTTTTCTTATTCTTGTCTGTAATAAGCTCTTTATCTGAGTTGGTAATTTTTGAAGCAGGAATGACTTGAACAAATGATTTTTGTTATCAAACTGATTCTAAGAGAAATAACTGGGACAGTACATTTTTTTACCCATGTATTAGGTTATTCACCAATATCTACTCTATAACTTTTACTTTTTTATACTGCCTTGCTATATGCTTTAGAAGTGTGGTAAATATTATTTTTGAATTAGGAAATACCCCAAGATTTTGGCACTGAGTAATGGAGGGAGAACTTGAAAGAAGATGTATGTCATACTAACGCCAGTAGAAATTATTTCTCTTGAAGTGTTTTGATTTTTAAAGATTGCCTTATTTAAAGTCTTGTTGGTTAAGTCCATTAAAGACATTTTGTGATTATTTACACTCATTATGAATAGTTTGAAAGATTGAGATTTGGGAGGCTCTAGTCTGGGAATTTTAGCAACCTCTTGAGTTTTTCTAATGTTATTTAGATGCCTGGAACACAAATTATAGAAGCTCGGGAAAATTTTTTTTTAAAGATCCATTAGCTTCTTAAGTATATTAGTCTGTTTAATATATTAGATTTTAAAGGAGGTATATTAAAGTTGAGTGAAAATTTTCATTGTGTGTAATTAAGTTACACTTTTTCCTGTAAATTTCAAACTCTTTGGATTTCTTCATAAGCTTTTGCTGATGGGCTAAGATGCTGAATTGGAATTTAGGGAAATGTAATTTTTATTTATTGTGTGAAATAACTAACTTCATGGTAAAAGTGAAACAGTGTTTATGAGGACCAGCTTTACCCCAAGTGTGACTCAGTTAACTCTGCTTTGTTAGATGACCAGAGATGATATAGTCTCCTACAGAAGTCCTTGATTCAGAGGACACAGGCCTTTTTTGCTCTCTCTTACTGCCCTTATTGTCCACCAGTCTTTTATGCATCTTGCTTAGGTGCCATTATTTTGTGTAATTGGCCAATTCGGAAAAAGAGGCTAGTCAGAATAAAAGATGGAGAAATTTGCTCTGATTGCAAGATTAAATGGCCATTTTGGCCATTGTTGACAATTAGTAACTGAACTTTACCTCTTGAGGTTTTATCCTCTTGGTGGCTGCAACTTTGAGTAGGTCACTTACCCTCCTCACTTGAATTGGACTGAATGAAATGAAAAAAATGTATGTATCATGTGTTCTGCTACTGTGTAGCTTTACTCCACTTGTGAAAGTAAAACACTTTGCATATCGCTTAGCACATAGTAAGAACCTAATAAATGCTAACTATAATTATTGTTACTGTTCTTAAGTATTGACATATAGGAATGTTAATATTCTGATACTTTATTCATTAGAATGTATATTTTACAAAATAATTTGTTTTTCAGGTAACAGGTGAACCTGAAATGATTGGAACTGAAGTTATTTCAGAATTTTTAATTAATAGTGAAGAATCTAAAGTGGTAACTATTTTATTATATTTTTGTCTTAAGCCTTTCAAAAAGTAAGATACAAATTTTAAATGATTTATTCAGTGTGTTTTATATTCTAGTTTTCTTAAATGCTAAAATTTAGAAGATTAGGAAGCAAGAATTGCACAAGAGGAAATTGGTGGGAAGAGTAGATTTACAGTGGTCTTTGGTTTGTTAATTTCCAAAGAAGCCTGGTGAAAAATTTTTGCTTTTTTGGGTGCGGTCCATGTGGTAATCTCATATGACATTTGCTTTCCCAGAATATTTTGTTTTTTGTTGACTTCAAAGTGTTAATGAAGATCCATGCTTGTTCACAGATTTTCTTTTGAAGAAAATGCTTTCCAGTATAAGAAATTAATTGCTTATTCAAAAGTTTAGCTCATGAGTTTATATTTTTGCAGTATTACAAAATTTAGGTATTGCACTATTTAAAATATTATGAAAACAGATAATAATAGTGACTTAAATATCTCCACAGGCAAGACTAAAGCTCTTTCCCCATCACATAGGGGAGCTGCATATTCTGGGAGTTGTTTATAATCTTGGCACTATACAGGGCTGCATGACAGTAGATGGCATTGGTGCTCTTCCTGGATGCCACACAGGTAAAGCTATAGCATTGCTAAACAGATACAAAACTAATAATTAAATCTCCATAGAATAAAATGAATGAAAATGAGGTGTTTTTAAAATAGGTTTAATGTACCTTAACAAAGACATTTAGTCAGATTATTTGGGTTATTTTAAACTCTGCCAGTGCTTCAAAGATAATCAACTTTATTCCCTTCTAATGTATTTTGTATCTGCAAAGTAAGTAAATCCTAATGAGAAATTAATCAGCATACAGCAGGTGTGGTTAAACATAAAAATAAAACACGTTTAATTCTTTGATAACCATGCTACTCAGTAATTGTTTATAATTTTTCTGGAAATAATCTGAAAGTTACAGATATCAATTTAGATATCATTTAACATATCAAATTATTTTAGGGCATTGATTGTTTTTTGTTTCAGGAAAACATTCCTTGAGTATGTCAGTCCGAGGGAGACAGGATTTAGAAATTCAAGGTCCTCGACTTAACAATACAAAAGAAGAGAAAACATCTATTAAATATGGTCCTGATCGACGTTTAGATCCCATTATCACGGAGGAAATGCCACTATTGGAGGTATTTCACTTTTTAAAATTTCATGGTTTAATAAATTGTCTATAAGATCAGATAATATTTTCAACAAATTAATTTTAGACTTTGAAGTTATTGATATTACATTGAACCATACTTTTTAATTATTATTAATCTATGTTAAATAGATCTAATTCACAAAGCTAAATCACAGCCAGGTTATAAAATATAAACCTCAAAATATTAATGGAAATTGAGAAAATACATTTAAAGAACTCTTTGTTTATTAAAATCAATGACTAATAAAATCAATGGCTCTTTTTTCATAAGGTACAAAAATAATATGGGAATTAATGCTTATAAAAAGTTTAAGCAAAATAGATAAATATATGAATAAAAACCAATATTCCCTTCATTCTTTCTGTTTCCCACCCCGTCCTACTTTCATGCCATCTAGGTTAAAGCTTTTTTAGTTACAGAAGATAGAAACTGATCGCTAGGTATAGCATTAGCCAAAAAAGAGAAAATGTTTATTATTTAGTTGGATATTGGAGCATCTCTTAGAAACTGAAGTATTGTAGAACAATAAGTCTCAAAGAAGAATAAGGACTTGGCACCTTCAGGAAATTTAGCAGCAAATGTTTGTAAGCTTTAGAAAGCACTGCTTTTAATATGACTTTAGTCTAACAACTTTTCTAGTCTTTGTACCACTTTATTACAAATTTCAAGTTTCTGGGAGAGGAATCTGGCCTACCTTGGATCAGTTGTGTATCTGAGAGGCAAACTAATGACAGAGTCATGCAGTATTACAAACACTGGCAGAAGGTCTTTCCTTCTTCATCAAGTTTTCCTAGTAGGGGAGTTAGAAGCTTAGCCATTTACCTTCTAAAAGTTCTAGTGTTATTAAATTGGTGTTTCTCTTTTCAGGCCTTTCACTGTACATTCGTTTATAGTTTTAGTAATTATAAATGGAATCATACTGCATATTTTACCCTTACTTGCTTGGTCTTTGTTTTCATTCAGTAAAAATTCCTTTTTTTTACAGCTATATATGGTATTCTTTATTTAGACACATCGTAATGTATTTTAACCATTTATCTGTTGATGAGTGTAGTTCTGGTTTTTTGTCATTACTGACAGTTCTTCAGTAAATCACATTATGTATATATGTTGTCCATGTTCTAGTTTAGACTAAAATGGAATATCTGGGTAAATAAAACATTTTGCAACATGCTACAAAATTACCTTCAGTGAGGCTATAGTAATTTGCACTTTGCTTGAGAATGGGAGTATCGGTTACCTGACATCTATGCCACACTGGGTATTATTACTTTTATTTTTTTTTTAACTTTTGTGAATTAGGTTGGTGAAAAATGACATTCTTTTTATTTACATTTTTCTAATGTCTGTTAAGATGATCAGTCTTCATGTTTTTTGTTCATATGATTTTTTTCCTTCTGTGTGTCCATATGATTACCTGTTGATATCCTTTGAATTAGGTATCATTTCCCTTTTCTCATTGGATGATTTTTATGGGCACTAATCCTGTGCCTATAGTGGGGGCAGGGTAGGTATGTTCATGAAAAGGTGGGGTGTGTTTGTTGAGGGGAGCTACATGTATTCTGCCCAGGTTTTACACTTGCTTAATTATGTTTCATTTAAAGAGTTGTGTAGGGCAGATAAAAGACTTATAGACTGACTTCAGTGCTAGTTTCTGGTTGATAAATATTTTACACATACTTTAACTTTGATTTGGTGTCTTTCACCATGTTAATATTTTTAACATACATAGAGTCCTGATTGTCCTTTGTTGCTTCTGAGTTTTACTATTATTTACAGAGACTTCTGTAGTCCAAACTTTCATAGTTTTATTTTTTAATGTCTATGTTCTTTTTTAAATCCAAGGGAATAATACTCTTCTAAATGTCTAGGTGTAGGGAATCAAACTTTATTTGTTCCTGGTCCTAATGACCATTAATTGAATATTGGCAACTCATTATACCATCTTTCAAATACAATAATATCCTGAAAGTATGCACACCTTTTTTTGTTTTGGGGGGATTTTCCTTGGAATACCTGTTCTGTTTGATGATACCTATTCTGTTCCTCATCTTTCTATGTCAATACTACATGCTTGCTTTATCGTTTTTCTTAACCAAATGTTTCCCATAATCTTTAATTTTTTTCTTTTTTCTTAATACTTGTGTGATTTTTACCCAAGTTTGTCAAGTTCCCGTAGTAATGCATTGGATTTTTATTAGGTTTTGCATTGCTATGCCTAGGGGTTCTAAGGCTGAAGATGGATTGAAATGAGTTGGGATCCAAATTTTATTTTAGGTCTAGTCATCATTTTAGGTTAGAAATCACTAATTAATAAACAGTTTGCTTGGAATTTCTATACGTAAGCATTTGCTAGAGCTTACTTTCAAGAGGGAAGATTCTGACTACTCTGGTTAAATTGAGATCAGTTAGTAGAGGACACCAAAATATTCCATTTTTATTGATTGTACTAGCTTCTAATTTTCATTGTACCATATCATTATGATGGTCTTTGTTATTAAGATTGGTAAAAGTACAAATGGTTTTTAAGTGCAGTACTTCTCAGATGACATATTATGTATAGAGGCTTACTTTTAGGCTTCTTTCTAAGCTCTGTCTCTAACTATCTGACCTTGGAAAGTTTCTTCTCTTACGAAATGAGGGAAGTTGAACCAGATGATGTTTGATTCTAAATCTGTTTAACTCAATAGACTTTAAATTTATTTTGGTTTTGATAGTGCTAGTTCTGTACTTAATTTTCTTCTTGTGTACCATAATGGATTTTTAAAAAACTTTATTGTTATAGATGCAGTTCTCCTTGAAGAGGGTATTTTAACACAGGACCTCTTACTCTACATAATAACAACTGGTGTTTTGTTGCTTAAACCAAAAAGCTTGTAAAGTGAATAACAAACCACAATAGGTCCATACCCTAAATGTTTTACCTTAAGAAAACATACAAATGTACACATTTATTCATTATTTTGGGGGAGAGGATGGATTTAGGTCAGAGACTTTTTCTCTGAGTTCTTTGTATTGGTACAGGTTTCCTAGTATGAATATTGTTTATCTTTCATGCGTTCACCCACATTCGTAAGTTGTCATTTTAAGTTTCCAGTTTTGGTTTCATTAGAGTGAGAATCTGAAGATCGTTATTAAGTAGTTTAAGTACAATATATATCTAGATTAGAGTTTAATGAAAGCAATACTTTCAGGCAAAGATAGAAGCAGTTTACATAATAATTTAATTAAACAAGTCTGAGAATAAATAGTAACTCTTGATAAGGAGAAGAAGGAGGACATAGTAGAAAGCCTTAAGTCGCTAATGTTCACTTCCTTAAACATCACTCAGTATTTTCTGCTGAGGTACTAGAGATATTGGTTAATCTAACAAACCACAATATGAAGTCAATTAAAAAGACCTTTTATTAGGATCAACAATGGTAGACATTAATATTGGTAAGGGATTTCATGGCATATTCCTATTTCTAATATCTTATGTCAGAAGTATTTTATATAATTTGAAGTATTTAAGGGAGTAGTGAAAGAAGTGACCAGTCTAGTGTCTGATGAAATAATCTCTTATAATATGTGTTTACCGAGACAAGAGTGAGGATGAAAATTACTGAAGTTCATTGAGAAGAGATAAAAATTAAAGTGTCATGTGTAGACTACCGTGTGTGTAGCATACTGAAAGCAAACCAGAGCTATATCTACTTACTAGAAATTGGGAATTAGAAATATTTTGTTCTTAAGTTGTATTCAGGAAAGTGGTGTCACTCCAGAACTTTCATCATTTATTTTCTTTTTACTTTTTGTTAGGAAAAATTTTAATATAGAAAAGTAAAGGGTGCCTGGGTGGCTCAGTTGGTTAAGTGTCTGCCTTCAGCTTAATCATGATCCTGGGATCCCAGGTTCTAGGATCAAGCCCTGCATCATGCGTGCTTCTCCCTCTCCTGCTCCCCCTGTTGTGTGCGTGCTCTCTCTGTCGAATAAATAAATAAAGTCTTAAAAGAAAAAAAGAAAGAAAAGTAGAGAGAAGAGCAGGCCTCTTGGAGTCCCCACTGTGTAGGCATTACATTGTGTATATGTACCATAGTTTATTCAGTGAGACTTGTGTCATAGACATTTGATTTGTGTCCAGTCATTTGCCCTTACAGACAAAACCACAGTGAATATCCATATGCATATCATGTTCTACTCACACACATATATCTTTAGGATAACTTAGTGGAAGTTAGAGTCTTGGCCATTTAAATTTGAAGCTGTCACAGAAAGGACTTTTAGCATCTATATGTTTAAAGTAAAGGCTAGATATACTAATTATCCTTAAAGAGCCAATGTTTAGTAAAATTTTTATTTTGAAGATACATTCCACAGTATCTACATACGATGCATCACTGCTCTGCTAATTGCAGCACCCTTCCCATTTTACCAACGCCTTAGCCTTCCTGATGGTGTTCAGGTGTCTGTGTATTTTAGTGTGTCTTTGTGGTACTCTTTCAGCTGTTCTTGACATATCTCAAAATTTACATTCCTTCACAAATTTTAACTTACTTTAGTGTTTGACAGTGTCTGATCGGTACATAGTCAGTGTCCTTAATATAATCCTATGCCTGTTTTTTTTTCTTCTTAACCTGTGTTTTGGATTTCTACATTAATTCCTTATTTCCCATACCCATTTTTAAAGCTTCTGATGTCCACCGAATTTATTTGCTTCCTTAAGACTATGGCCCTAGTGAATTCCGTTCAAATTTAGATGAAGAAACAGATATTTCCAGGGTGCCTGGGTGGCTCAGTCTGTCCTCGGCTCAGGTCGTGGTCCTGGGATCCTGGGATTGAGCCCTGCTTGGCAGGGAGTCTGCTTCTCCCTCTCCCTGCCCCCAAATCATGCTCTTTCACTATCTCTCTCTCTCAAATAAATAAATAAAATCTTTAAAAAAAAGAAAGAAAGAAAAATAAGATTTCCACTGGATTTTAATAACTCCTGTGGGACCAGCCATAACTCTATTAGGACATTTTTTTTCATACTTATACCTTTATATACTCCTCCTTTCTTAGATACTGTCAGTGCACTTCTGACATTTACACTTAAGCATCTTTTAAATGCAAATAACTTACTAGATGATTTCGTTAACCCATATTTCTACCTCTCTAGTACAGCTTCACATTCACTTATCTGAATCCTGAGGCCAGGTGTGTGTTGGAAATCATTTTTTATCCTTAATTTTTAGAAATTGTGTGTGTGTATATGTGTGTGTGTGTTTACATCCAGAGCGTTATGTAACCCCTGTTGGGTTTTTGGTAGCATCTGGAAATCAAGCACATTAATATTGCGTGAGTAAACCACATGAATGTCATACTGAATGGGAAAGGGTATAAAAAGCCTCTGTTAGATCAGGTTTCACTCCCATTGAGTTACTCAAAGTTTGAGGTTGTTCAGAGCTTTTTCGGTTTTAAAATTATGGATATGGAATCACGGATCTGTACATTCTTCCCTTTTAAGATCTCTGGTGTATATTTTCATCTTGATGTATAAAAAATAGTTGAATTATTTTTCAAGTTGACATTGATAATGGCTTTTCAACTGGTGATTATTTAATTCAGATAGCCATGTTAAATTACTGGTAACTTGTTCATGGTGTACACAGTTGTCAGAGTTTTGTTGATAGCTCACTTGTCACTGATGTTTTATCTTTAATTCATAACCCTGCAATCTGCTGTTGAATCACATTGGTCTCTGTCTCATCTTTTCTAAAATGGAGTTGTTAATTGCCATATATTTGGAGAGATATCAAAGAAAATTAATAAAATAATTGTAAACCTTTAGTAAAGAAATACAGCATCTTAAGTTGTTATTCTTTAAAGATTCGGAATTTTTAACAGACAATATAATAATATTTTTTCCCTCCAATGCAGGTGTTCTTTATACATTTTCCTACAGGGCTCCTCTGTGGAGAAATCCGAAAAGCATACGTAGAATTTGTGAATGTCAGCAAATGTCCGCTTACTGGATTGAAGGTTGTTTCTAAACGTCCAGAGTTCTTTACTTTTGGTGGTAACACAGCTGTTCTAACACCACTAAGTCCCTCAGCTTCTGAGAACTGTAGTGCTTACAAGACTGTTGTGACAGATTCTACCTCTGTGTGTACAGCACTCGTATCATCAGCTTCCTCTGTAGACTTTGGCATTGGCACAGGGAGTCAGCCAGAGGTGATTCCTGTTCCCCTTCCTGACACCGTTCTTCTACCTGGAGCTTCAGTTCAGCTACCTATGTGGTTACGTGGGCCAGATGAAGAAGGTGTCCATGAAATTAACTTTTTGTTTTACTATGAAAGTGTTAAAAAGCAGCCTAAAATACGGTGAGTTATAAAACTTTCTTGATTTAACTTCTATGTTTAATGTATGTATACAAATTCAAATAAACATTTTGATATTTGTTAACATATGTCATTGTTTCTTAAGAAATTACCCCCTTCCAAATTATGCATGATGTTTATATTTAAGCTTGTCCCTAATATAAGTTCTAAGTAGCCAAAAGTAGAAAAAATGAGGCTACTTTAATCTTTTTAGTGGCTTCTATCTATAAACTTCATGGTTCTTTGATACAACTAAGTACTCTGGCCAAAGTTATCACATAATAATGAAATTCACAAGTACCATTTGTATATGAAGACGACCTGCTTATAGTCATCCTGTTTCAAGAAAATTACTTTGTTTTACCCTTCCTTTTCCCTTGTGCCCTCTCCTGACCCCTGAGAATGTATGGGGGGAAAATATGTATTTGTAGAACAGATGATTAGGGTGGTGTTATAATGACGGTCACTGAAGAAATCAAATCTTGGTGCTCACAAGGGTCGGGGGCCTATATTATTAAACAACAGATTATTTTATTTGTGATAATGCCATTTTCATTTTTATAAAATTAACTAGGAATAACTGTGTTACTCCATTTATTAATGGAATTTTAAAATATCTTGTAAGACTTCCTGTGAGGACAAAATGATACAGTATTTATAAGCATGGGGACATTTTAGATACAATAAATATTAATTCTCCTTCAGAAGACAGTAGAGCATACTCTGGCCAAGGCAGTCAGGGAAGGCTTCATGGAATATAGTAGTGGTGAAATGAGCTTCCAAAGAAAGTAAAGATTTCAGAATTTGGATATCAGGGGGGATAGGCAGGAGAATAGTGGGTATTCCAGGAAGTGACTATATATAAGTGAAGAAAATATTAGGAAATATAAACTGAATATAGCTAGTTTGGTCACAGTGTAAAATATGTGTAAAAGAAGTAAAGGGGTAACCATTAGAACTAATAAAGGAATTCAGTAAACTTGTAGGATACAAAATTAACACATAGAGATCGATTGCACTTCTATATGCTAATAATGAACTATCAGAGAAATTTAAGAAAACAGTCCTATTTACAGTTGCATAAAAAAGAATACCTAGGAATAAAGGAATACCTCACTTAACCAAGGAGGTAAAAGACCTGTACTCTGAAAACTGTAAGACATTGATGAAAGAAATTGAGATGACACAAATAAATGGAAAGATATACTGTGTTCATAAATTGGAAGAATTAATATTGTTAAAATGTTCATACTACCCAAAACAATCTACAGATTCAATGTAATCAGAATACTAATGACATGTTTTACAGAACTAGAACAAAGGATCCTAAAATTTGTATGGAACCACAAAAGACCCCAAATAGTCAAAGTAATCTTGAGGAAGAAGAATAAAGCTGGAGCTGTCATGCTCCCTGATTTCAGACTGTATTACAAAGCTATAGTAATCACTGCAGTATGATACTGGCACAAAAATAGGCACAGATCAACGGAACAGAATAGAGAGCCTAGAAATAAATGTATGTGTATGTGGTCAATTAATTTATGACAAAAGAAGCAAGAATATACAGTGGAGAAGGTAGTTTCTTCAATATGATATTAGGAAAACTGGACAGCTACATGCAAAAGAATGAACCTGGACCATTATCTTATACCATACGTAAAAATAAATTCAAAATGGATTAAAGACTTGAATGTAAGACTTGAAACCATAAAACTTCTAGAAGAAAACATAGGCGGTGAGCTGTTTGACATTCATTAATCTTAGTAATATTTTGGGGGTCTTCTCAGGCAAGGGCAACAAAAGCTAAAACAAATGGGATCACATCAAACTAGAAAGCTTTTTCACAGTGAAGGAGACCATCATCAGCAAAACAAAAAGGCATCCTGCTGAATGGGTTAAGGTATTTGAAATCATGCATTGATTGAATAAGAGGTTAATATTCAAAATATATAGAGAACTTACACAATTCAATATAAAAAATTGAAAAATGGACAGGGGACCTAAGTAGACATTTTTCAAAAGAAGACCTACAGATGGCCAACAGGCACACGAAAGGATGCTCAGCATCAGTAATCAGGGAAATACAAATCAAAACTACAATGAGATATTACCTCATACTTGTCAGATTGGCTGTTATCAAAAGACAAAATAATAAGTGTTGGTGAGGTTGTAGAGAAAAAGGAACCCACATACACTTGGTGGAAATGTGAATTGGTATAGCCACTTATGGAAAACAGTATGGAAGTTCCTCATAAAACTAAAATAGAACTACCATACAAACCAGCAATTCCAGTTCTGGGTATTTATCTGAAGAAAACAAAAACCACCAATCCAAAGAGATCTATACACCCGTATGGTCATTGCAGTATTATTTACAATAGCCAAGATAAGGAGACAACCTAGGTGTCCCATCTATCAGGATAAAGAAGATGTGGCAAATGTTACTCAGCCATAAAAAAGAATGAAATCTTGCCATTTGTGATAACACAGGTGGACCTAGAGGGTATTATGCTAAGTAAAATAAGACAGAGAAAGACCATATTTTTTCACCAATATGTAGAATCCAAAAAACAAAACAAAAACAGAGTCATAGACACAAGGAAGAAGCTGCTGGTTATCAGAGTGGGGAGGGGGTTGGGGGGGTCGGGTGAAACAGGTGAAGGCGATTAAGAAGTGCAAACTTTCTAAAATAACTCGTGGGGATGTAATCTATAGTATAGGGAATATAGTAATACTGTAATAGCTTTGTATGATGACATGGTAACTAGATTTATCAAAGGGATCATTTCATAGTGTATACAAATACTGAATCAATATGATTTATCCCTGAAACTCCTAGGACCTTGTATTTCAGTTGTACTTAAAAAAAAATAGGAGGTAATATTTTAAAAAAGAAGTAGTAAGGGAGAGTTAACATTGGAATGTAAAAAGCTCTATTGTGGAGGGCCTTCAATGCCTGGTGAAAGTTTGGGGTTTACTCGATAGGGGATCAGTTGCTTTGGAACCACTGTCAGAGAAGTGGCATAATCAGGACATTGCTACATGAAAATTATTTTCATGCGCTATACTGATGAGTTTGGTGAGCAGACATGCCGAGAGTCTGGGAGGCTATTAGTTTCCTGCCAAACTGAGAAGAAAGAATTGAAATGAAGTTATGCTAACTAGGTAATTTTACTGTATTATACTCTTTGTTTTGTTTTTGTTTTAGGGTATAAATGATCCTGAGAGCAATTAGGTTTTAAAAGCTTTGTTTGGAATTGGAGAATCCTAACACATGGAGAAGTTCCTCCATTAAATTTGCAATTTTGTATTTCTTCAGTCACAGAATATTAAGACACACTGCAGTTATTTGTACCAGCCGATCTTTGAATGTCCGAGCCACTGTCTGCAGAAGTAATTCTCTTGAAGATGAGGAGGGCCGAGGGGGCAATATGCTCGTCTTTGTGGATGTGGAAAATACCAATACTGTAAGTTGGTTTAAAATTAAATTTTATTTTTAATTAAATTTGATGTGTTTCCTTTGTTTTTAGTAA
This sequence comes from Ursus americanus, assembly GCF_024610735.1. Lineage (NCBI taxonomy): Eukaryota > Metazoa > Chordata > Mammalia > Carnivora > Ursidae > Ursus > Ursus americanus. Next base: position 38,916,699 of record NC_142145.1, read on the forward strand.
AGGATTTTTTCCCCCGCAAGATAGCGTAAGCTAAGAATTTAGGAATGTTCATATACAACAGTGTGAAAACATATTAATTTCCCATTAGCTTTGTAATTTTAAGTCTAAAAAGGACCTGGCATTAATATATTCATATGATATATAGCCCTATATGTGAGTAATTCAATACCACAGAGATCTGATAAAGTGCTTTCTAGTCTCACTATTGAGAATCTATTGATATAACTAAATTTACAAAGTTGTGTTAGGATTTCATGTTCCATATTAACTTGATAACCTTCACTTACACATTTCTGAGAGTATCATTTTCTTCCTATAAAGCATTTCAGACATTTTATCATTCCTGTTTAAATACTCTAAATATAAAAAATGAATATTAAAGAAGGGAATGAGATCTCATGATTAAAATAGCATCTTACCTTTAGGTTGATTGAGTTCAGGTACTTATTTGAAGTGTTACTCTGTAATGTCCTTTGCTTTGGCTTCATTAACTTGTAAGGTTGCTTCTTTTTAAGATATTTGGGGTGTATATGCTGATACTTTGGTGATCTTCAAAGTAGCATTTGTAAAAATAAAATTTTACGATTTTATTATTTTTTTTGTAAGTATTTTGTTTATTTGTCAGAGAGAGAGCACAAGCATGGGGAGTGGCAGGCAGAGGGCTGAGCAAGGAGCCCGATGTGGGACTTGATCCCAGGACTCTGGGATCATGACCTGAGCCCAAGGTGGATGTTTAACCAACTGAGCCACCGAGGCATCCCTAAAATTTTAAGATTTTAATAATTTCAAATTCTTATTCAGGAGAATAAAACATTATGTACAGTTTAGCTTTATGTGCATTGGCTGTACTTTGGGATTCTGATTTGTTTTTGTTGTTTGTTTTTGCCTTAATGAGAATGAGAAGATTAGAAGAAATAAAAAGAAAATGCTACAGTTTTGATTCAAAATTGACAACAAGGGGTGCCTGGATGGTGCAGTCGATTAAGCCTCTGACTCTTGGTTTTGGCTCAGGCTCCACAATCAGGGCAGAATCTGCTTAAGTTTCTCTTTCTCTCTCTCTCTCCCACTGCCCTTACTCCCCATGCCCGCACATGCACTCTCTGTTTCTTCTCTCTAAAACGGATAAGTAAATCTTCAAAAAAAAAAGATAACAAATACTGTTTGACCTATTAAATACTACCACTAACTCATGATAGGTTCTTGGGGCGCCTGGGTAGCTCTGCTGTTGGGCGTCTGCCTTTGGCTCGGGTCGTGATCCCGGGGTCCTGGGATCGAGCACCGAGTTGGGCTCCCTGCTCAGCGGGAAGCCTGCTTCTCCCACTCCCCTGCTTGTGTTCCCTGTCTGTCTCTCTCTGTCAAATAAATAAATAAAATCAGCATGATAGGTTCTAGTAACTGACTACCTTTCAATATTTTAAAATTTGCCCCTGACTGAACATTATAGTTAAATACAGTTTTTGGCAAAATGTTGACTTCTCTGTTTTACGAATGTTTAAGGAGTGGGTGCTTGGGTGTGGCTCAGTCAGTTAAATGTCCAACTCTTGATCTCAGCACAGGTCTTGATCTCAGGGTGGTGAGTTCACGCCTGCGTTGGGCTCCATGCTGGGTGTGGAGCCTACTTAAAAGAAAAAAAAAGAATGTTTAAGGAAGTATTTAAATAACTTAAGCTTTCTGAAATGTATGTTGTTTATTTCAAAATAAAAATTTCATCTTAATATTAATCAATACTTACTTTGGTAGCAGTGTCAGAATATTGTTTTCATAAGAATACTCTAAGTTTGTGCTCCTAAATCCTGAATGACTCTTTTATTTCTTTTTGATAGAGCGAAGCAGGTGTTAAGGAATTCCATATAGTACAAGTATCAAGTAGTAGCAAACACTGGAAGTTACAGAAATCTGTAAATCTCTCTGAAAACAAAGGTTTGTTTGTGACTTTTCCCCTCTTCATAGTAAATTCTCACATTTTCATTGCTTGATTTTTTTTTTCAGAGTAGTACTATAAGATTGTTGGTACTTTTTAAATAATCAACTTTTTTAAGCATTCAGTTGTGCTTTCATTAGTTTATTTGTGAATCACATTACCTTTCTTAATCCATTCTTTCCTTTCTTTTTATTTCCTTTCACATCTTTCTGTTTGCATTTTCTCTATTCAATTGGAAAATCAGTGCCTGAGTACATGATCACTTTCAAAATTTCAAGCAATACAGAATCATACAGACAAGAATATGAAAGGTTCTTTTTGTTTCCTTTGCCATTGGTAGGCTGTTTTTCTGCGTATAACGATACTGCTGTAGTGACTGACTTTTACGTTTATTTCCATACCTGTATAACGCTCAAACAGAAGAATATACATACTTGTGATATATATTGACAAATTGTTTTCCAGAATATCTATCCATTTATTATCCTGACAGTAATATGAGAATGCCAAGTGCTTGTAAGAGTAGAGTGAAGCTGACAAACGGTATTTGCTCTTTCTAGAGAATTGTACAGTATGTTTCAAAAAAATATAGGGGCGCCTGGGTGGCACAGCGGTTAATCGTCTGCCTTCGGCTCAGGGCGTGATCCCGGCGTTACGGGATCGAGTCCCACATCAGGCTCTTCCGCTATGAGCCTGCTTCTTCCTCTCCCACTCCCCCTGCTTGTGTTCCCTCTCTCGCTGGCTGTCTCTATCTCTGTCGAATAAATAAATAAAATCTTTAAAAAAAAAAAAAAACAACAAAAAAAAAACAAAAAAATATAAAAATGTTTAAACTCATGTTTAGTCCTTTGGTAGTCCCTGTCTTTGGAATTTATGCAAAGGGATTAGTTCAAAATACATGAAAATCCATACATTGAAAACAGAGCAGTGTATTGTTTAATATGGAAAAATTCAGTGTGGATTTAAGTAAATTAAATTATAATGCAGATTATTTTTTAGTCATTAAAATATATTAACATTTTTAAAGTGTTTGCAATAGTGAGAAAATGCATCATAGCACAGTATGTGCATATAATAATATTGGTATAAATCATACATATGAAAAAACATGAAAGGAAATGAAGAAATGATAGAGTGGTGGGATTATGGGCTCCCTGGTTCCTGGGTTCTGATCTTTAAAACTTTTCTGTTTATCTGTAATGTCACACACACACACACACACGAGAACATGTATTTCAAGAAAACTGAATTTTATCCTTTCTAAGAGCTGAGTGAAATTTGCTTTATAGAGATGAAAAGAAAGATGTTTTTCATTAAACATTATTTTTAATTACAAATTATTTTTCAGTTTGACTGAGGAAGTTTGAATAATGAATTAGGTTTTACTGTGTCATAAGCAGCTGAGAAAGATGTTTGAAATTTTTTTTCTTTCTAGATGCCAAACTTGCCAGTAGGGAGAAGGGAAAATTTTGCTTCAAGGCAATACGATGTAAGGAAAAAGAAGGTAAATTCATTTTATTTTCATACTTTCCTAAGGGTCATTTTATATTTCATGCCAATGATACTGATTAGTTTGTTTTCCCCTGTTTTTCAGTTGCCACACAGTTCTCAGAAAAGTATACCTTTGCAGATATCATCTTTGGAAATGAACAGGTATGCAAATAAGCACAGCAGCATTTGATTTTAAAAGTCACAGTTTTAGAATATCTGACTATTTGGCAAAGCTATTGCTTTAATAATCCCCAGAATCTTTTGTGGATGAACGTGTCAACTTTGTTGGGTTTTGCAACTTACCTTCATGTTCAAAAACAGAGCAGAAATGCTATGTGGATTATACCATTTTAATTAGTTATTTAAAACTAACTTCCTTTTGAGAGTATCACAGGTAAAAAGTATAATCCTTGGGGTTAAAAAATGAAACCGGACTATACAAGGAAACCAGTTTATTAGGGAAAGTGGTCACAATGGAACATAAAGATGATAATTGTCTGGATTTTGGTATATCATATGGTTCTGACATCCAAATAATAAACTTTTTTGTGATTTTAAATACGTTGTCTAGGACAGTGATAGTCCAATTTAATTATTTGTAATAATCACCTGGAGCAGTGGTTTTCAGACTTTTAGAGACTACACATATGAGTCATCTGGTGGGGCTCTTGTTAAAATTAAGATTCTAATCAGTAGGCCTGGGGGTGGGACCTGAGGGTTTAAATTGCTGTAAGCTGGGACACCTGGCTGGCACAGTCAGTAGAGCATGTGATTCTTGATCTTGAGGTCATGAATTTAAGCCCACACTGGGCACAGAGTTTACTTAATTAAAAATATGTATAATAAATTGTTATAAGCTCGTAGGTGATGTTGAGGTTATTAGTCTGCAGACCCTATTTTTTTTTTTTTTTTAAGATTTTTATTTATTTATTTGACAGAGAGAGACAGCCAGCGAGAGAGGGAACACAAGCAGGGGGAGTGGGAGAGGAAGAAGCAGGCTCATAGCGGAGGAGCCTGATGTGGGGCTCGATCCCATAACGCCGGGATCACGCCCTGAGCTGAAGGCAGACGCTTAACCGCTGTGCCACCCAGGCGCCCCGCAGACCCTATTTTTGATCTAGGAAATTTTGTAAAAATGAAGGCTTTGCCTCCCCAACTCTAAAACTGTGGTTCATTATGTCTTGGGTGGAGTTTGGGAATGTGCATTTTCAACCAGCTCTGCAGATAATCTGAAGAGGTGATCTGGTGATCTGCTTTGAGAAATACTGGACCGAGGGTGTAAAATTCCATGTAGTTGTGCCCTGTTACTGTTATTATTGCATCTCTTTCAGTTACTGTTTCTTCTTTGTATTTTTTTCTTTGGTAATCGTAGACATTCTTACACTGTTATATTTCTGTTATCATTTGCCTTCATCTGACACATTCTTTGTGGCTGTCTTTTGACTACTTGAAGAAATAGTTATTTAGAAATATCTCAGAGTACCAAAAGCCCAATAATTCCCAAACAAGTGTGACTTTTGGCAACACTGTGCCTCCTGAATGTTTGAATTTAGGTTTCATGATTAAAGTTGTTTGTTCTGTTCATTTCTTTTTGAAACTTAAAATCCTTAGAGACATAATCAAGACCCTTAAATTATATTAAGATTGTAATTTTTATTGTACTTGTTGCCAAATAATTTTCTATAGGAGTACTGAAGAACAGAAACAAAGACATTTTCCCTTTTGATGAATGTGATTGAGTAAATAGAACTCACCAAGCACTACAGGTTAATGAGAAACCTATAGGGACAATTGTTTCCCAGAAAATAGTTCACTCTTAAAGGGAAAAACTTATATATTTATTAATATTTAATCATTAACTTGAAACTTAGCATCTATATAACATAGCCTATAATGCAGGAAATCGTAAGTATAGAGATCTTACTATGAAACACAATATTCTGTTAAAGGAGATCCTGTAGTTCTGATTCCATTAAAAATTTTTTTTTAAATTCTTTTTTCATGTTCTCTCCCTTCAAGTATAAAAGCCATATTAAGACCAGTAATTCCATTTGCATTCTGTTTCATTGGATGTTGTCTAGTGTTCTAAATATTTGAGAAATATTTGTTATTTTAATAGTACAAAGAATATTACTTTTCAGTAATTTATTTTTTATTCATTTTCCTAGAACTACCCATTATCATCCCTCGATACTTGGAAGATCAAACCTAATGTTGTGGCAGTGTACTTTAATTGCTTTGAGATAATAGCTTTAAGATCCAGGGTAATTTGTACCAAATGTTTTAGGTGTTCAACTGTCTTCATGTGTCTAACAGCCTCCCTGGACTGACAAATTGACAAGAAATTATTGAATAAGCCTTTTGGTTTTATAGAAATATATAGAGAAATATAAATTTTGGCAGGGTATATTTAGTTGAAAACATTTATGTAGTAAGTGATTTTCTTTTAACAGATAATAAGTTCAGCAAGTCCATGTGCAGACTTCTTTTATCGAAGTTTATCTTCTGAATTAAAGAAACCACAAGCCCAGCCATCTGTGCATGCAGAAAAACAGTCAATAGAGGATGCTGTGAGATTAATTCAGAAGTGCAGTGAGGTGGATTTGAATATTGTCGTTTTATGGAAGGTATGTGTTATTAAATTATTTCAGCAAGCCTTGCTTGTAGATACTTGAGCCTTAAGCTGAAGAACAAATGTAAGCTGGCATTTATATTTTTTCTGTGTAAAATGTTCAGTTTCAATATTTAAGTTATTTTATAACTTTTTTAACAGTTCCTATAATGATTTTCTAAATCTTTTTTGAAAAGATTTTATTTATTTATTTGAGAGAGAGACAGTGAGTGCTTATGCACAAGTGGGAGGAGGGGCAGAGGGAGAGAGACAAGCAGAAACACTCCCCCCCAGCAGGGACCCTGATGCAGGGCTGGATCCCAGAACCCTGAGATCATGACCTGAGGTGGAGGCAGGCACTTAACCGACTGTCAGCCAGGCGCCCCTCATAATGACTTTAAGAATTCATTCAAATTAGATAACATTCGTCTTTATTATTGTTACTTTTTAGTGGTACTGAGAACATTGTAGATATGATAAGCTCCATGAAAATAGGTATCATTATTAAACTCTTTATTATGGGCATTTTCAAACACCAAAAAAGAAAAAATAGCACTGTGAACCTTCAGGTACCCATGACTCAGGCTCCGTAGTCCCTAATATGTTGCTCTGCGTTTTCATCTGTTCCAGTAGCCCCTCTCCTTTGTTTTCTTTTTACCTTCCTTTATTTTTTGCTGTAGTATTTTTTTTAATAGCATAGTATTTTATCTGTAAATGCTTCTGTATTTACTTCTAGCAGATGAGGATTCTCTTTTTTAACATAACCCCAGAGTATTTTTATCTCACCCAACCAAATTAACAATAGTTCTGAATTATTATATACTTGTTGGTTTGTTTTCAGTTTTTTCAGATTATTTGAAAATATTTTAAGTTTTAAAAAATCACATCCAGTTAAGATCCACACATGGCAGACCAGAATGAGATGGTTTATACATTAGTCTTCCCTAAAGTCACTGAACTATAATACAGAGGAGGCTTGTTTTTCACAGTGCACCCTTTTGTATTTTATACATATATTAAAAGAATTTGTAATTACATATAAATTATGTTACATATAATATATAATAAAATTATATATTACTTTTTAAAAGACAATTCTACAGTGAAATTAAGGATCTTGCCCAAGGATATTCACCTGAACAGTGTGGAAAGGTTTGATTTTGTGTTGTCTGAAACAAGGACTCACATAGAGATATGCCCATGGGGATGATTAATACACGTATTTCTAAATTGGTTCAGATACTCTATTCTTTTTTACTACATCATACATTTTCTAATAAACTTTTTTAAAACCAAGCTGGTGTGAGTTTTTTTTTCTTTTTTTGCATGAGTTTTAATAAAACTGCTTAAACAAATTGGTACTTTCATTGATTTAGGTGTTTAATATTAAGATCAGTTACACATTTTTAGTTGAAATCAAATGTTCTTGAAGCTTAGAATCAAGAGGCTTCTATTTTCAGGCTCAGTGGTATTGCCTCTTTTTTTTTTTTTTTTTTTTTTAAAGATTTTACTTATTTATTTGACAGAGAGAGAGACAGCCAGCGAGAGAGGGAACACAAGCAGGGGGAGTGGGAGAGGAAGAAGCAGGCTCATAGCAGAGGAGCCTGATGTGGGGCTCGATCCCATAACGCCGGGATCACGCCCTGAGCCGAAGGCAGACGCCCAACCGCTGTGCCACCCAGGCGCCCCAGTGGTATTGCCTCTTAATGTAAACCAACCGCTCATTAAATGTATACTAGACCCTTGGGGTATGTGGCTGCACTCCACAGATTTCTGCCATGTAACAATTTGTAATATTTCTGAGACAAGATTTTGAATAATGTATCTGTACTCTGTATTTATTGTTAAGTCCACAGTTGCTTTGGCCAGGGGAAAAAACGGCCCCGAATAGCAGCCCACTACTACTGGTATTGCTGATTACATGAAGAAGAAGGCTAAGATTATGATGCTTCTTGGCTAGAAAATGGAAGTTTGAATAGAATAAAGAATAGGATATTAAATTGGTAGTGGCTAGTATCTAAGATAAGTTTATCACATACTCATTTGAGAAAGTGGTAGATTTTCTTTATTGAGATCTCTAGATAATGCAAAAATGACACACCGCCTGAAGGGAAACTTGAAAAGTCATTTTAAGTTGTGGAGTAGAAAACAGGAAGCATAGGAGTCTTTCAGTAAAATAGGATGCAGGAGAAAAATGAGAGCTCAGACAACATTTTTATGAAAAATAATTGGAAAAAGGGCACAGAACAGTTCCTAACCAGTCTTAACCAAATATAAAGGTTTGTTTTAAAAAGTGAAGCCTTTGTGCAGAGAGAAGAATGCATTATAAAATTCGACAAGACTTTGGATGATTTTTGTTCAATCCCATGAGACCATTGGAAAAAACATACGACATGTCTCAGAACCTTACCGTGTTAGCATTCATCCTCTCAGCTAAAGGCCTACCCCAGCAGGTGTTTAACTCTGACGTCACTGGGCTGTGTATTAATGTGCACTGAGCAAGTCCCGGGCTGTCCTGTGTCTTCATGCAGCCCTATTCCAGGTGTGGTCTGCGGGTGGCAAACCTAGCCATGATAAAATAAGTACACAGATTGAAAATATGAAATGGAAACATTTAGAAACTTCTATAGCATTTTGACTGAGAAATTTTATGTCTGTTGAATCTAACAGTAAAAAAATCTGGGCTTGTCAAAAAATTTTTAAGCCTTTGTATTTACATAATGTGATGCTAACAGTGTATCAGCCATTTACATATAATATTTTCTCTGGGACAGAAGCGATTCAAGGCAGTGATGCGTTATATGCTGGACAGATGAAGTCAGCCTTTTTTTTTTTTTTTAAGTGTATGTACTTATGTTTAAGATATCCAAAGGTGTGACATTTCCACTTACAAGATTTGTGATTGTACTCACTGATTTTGTTCTACTGGGTGATAAACCCTGAGGTATTTCAGAAGCAAGATTATGAGAAGAAATGTTTTGCCTGTATATTGGCAGTCCAGTAACAAAAAGGCTTGTGTTATAGGACTGTTCTTTTGGACTAGTTTCTTAAGAGTTCTAGAGAGCATTGAAAAAGATTTTAAGATGTGCCCCTTAAATATTCAGGCCAACTGTGTTATAGTGAGGCAAAACAGATTTTGACAGATTCTCTGTTGATCAAATGAATAAATTAAAGTAGAAATCCTGACACATCCATAGTGTTGATAATTGTTAAGTAGCCATAATATTTCTACCTTCCATCAAATATTGCATTCATTACTTTTGAGGTTCCTGCCAAGAAGGGTAACGTTTTTGTGCTTTGTATGTTTAGGCTTATGTAGTGGAAGATAGTAAGCAGCTTATTTTGGAAGGTCAGCATCATGTTATTCTTCACACTATAGGAAAAGAAGCCTTTTCATGTCCTCAGAAACAGGTAATAACAGTTTTCTTTGCGTCTTCTTGTGAACCGTGGAATTTTTTGGTTGGTTGGTTTTTCGGGTTTTTGAAGGGGTCTGGTGTGTGCAGGCTTTTATATTGAGATTTGAGTGGGGGGTTGGTGGCAGAAGACTAATTAAAATGAGAAATGAACATAAATGAAAATTTATTAGCATCTCGTAAGAGTATTAAGATGCACTTGTGATCTTGAGGTTTCTAATAAATGTGCTATACTGAACCTAGAATTCATAGTTATAAAAAGAATTAATTTGCTTGAGAGGAAGGGAAACATGCCTGTACCACTGCAGAACTCCTGGGAGGGCAAAGCATAAAATGTAGAGGATGGCCCGTGGAGTGGTGCAGCAGCTGGTAATAGGGTTTAATGTGTTTTCCGATTTCTCATAAAATACTATTTCATCTAACCAAAAAGTTCTCATAGTGTATATGAACAAAATTTAAGCACATCCAGTAATTCAAACATCAACCTTGTATTGTGTTTATAAATATTGGATCTTAATTTCAAGCTTCCTCATTATTTTTGAAAACTTTTATTTTGAAATAATTTTCAAACTTGCAGAAAAGCTACAAGAATAGAATAAAGGACTCTCACACTTTTCACCAAGGTTCACCAGTGTTTAGCATTTTACCTTCTTTGCTTTATCATTTTTTCTCTATTTATATACACATTGATTTTTTTTTTCTTAAAAAAAATTTTTTTTAAAGATTTTATTTATTTATTCAACAGAGATAGAGACAGCCAGCGAGAGAGGGAACACAAGCAGGGGGAGTGGGAGAGGAAGAAGCAGGCTCACAGCGGAGGAGCCTGATGTGGGGCTCGATCCCATAACGCCGGGATCACGCCCTGAGCCGAAGGCAGACGCTTAACCGCTGTGCCACCCAGGCGCCCCTGATTTTTTTTTCTTAATCATTCCCAAGTAATTACTCCCAAGTAAATTGCAGACATCCTTCTTTACCCCCATTTAGTTCACTGAGTATTCCTAAGAATAAGGACAATCTCTTACATAATCACAGACACCATTATTAAATTCAGGACGTCCAACCCTGATGCAGTACTCAATTAGTCCATATTCAAATGTCATCAGAGGTCTCCATTATATGCTTGACGATTTTTTTTTTCCTACACAGGATCCAGTCCAGGATCATGAGTTGCATTTACTTGTCATGTCTCTTTAGTCTTCTTTAATCTGGGACAGTTTTTGTCATTGACATCTTTGAAGAGCATGGGCCATTTATTTTAATGTAGAATAATGCCTCTTTGGATTTTTTTTGTGTGTGTTTCCTCATGATTAGAGTAAGGTTATACATGTTTGACAGTACTACAGAAGTGATGTTATATCCTTATCAGTTTATTATATCAAAAAACACTTGATATTAATTTGTTTCATTATCAGTGATGGATCATTTGATTAAGGGTGGTATCCACCATATTTCTCTGTAGTACAGTTACTGTTTTTCCTTTCGTTTTCTAATAAGTAGTTTATGGGGAGATAATTTGGACCTATGTAAATGTCTGATTTCTTATCAAATGTAGGTCCACTAGTTTTAGCATCCATTGGCAATTCTACGACTTGGATCAATTTTTATTTTGGTGGTACAAATGGTAATATTCCATTAGTTTTAATGAAGATATCAAATTTAACCCGAAATCTATTTCTTAATTTAAAAAAATTGTTTCTCCACCTTTGATTAATACAGAGGTCCCAAGTTTTAGTTGTATATGTTATAAACTTTTGATAATTTGGAACATCTCAAACCTTGGCAAGATTAGCATTTAGAAAATGAAAAAGTGATTTCTATAAAATTTATTCATGTTATATTTTCATTTTACATACCATGAATGGCATTTCATTTTTATTTCTCTGTATTTCACCTTTGAAATATTTTTTCTCTTTATATGATTAACTGAGCTTGGGAGATAAGGCAGTTTCATAATACTGTGAATAATAGATTTGGAGCCCAAAGACTTTGAGATTGATGACCAAATTACTTGCGTAACTTGATGAACCTTAGCTTAATACTCACTTACAAGACAAAGATAATAGTTCTTTACTCCTTGCCTCTCTTGTGGTGGAACTGTCATAAGGTATGACTCGGATCCTTATTGTCAAATTACTGGACAGATATTTAGCACTGGTTGTGAAAATACTTTTTGCTACTTTTAAGGGGGAAACTCTTTTAAATATTCTCTCAGTACATTAGCTCAGGCCTTTGGTATCCTTTTATGGCCATTGTTCATGTGTTTTCCACCTAATAAGTGGCATATGGAAATTTAGTATAGTTTAGGAGTCTCAAACAATAGCTTGGGTTTTTTTTGATGTTTAGTATATATTAAACAATAAAACATTTTTTGAACTTTCTATTAAAGTGTAAGATAAATACAGAATAGTTGAATAGCTCATTGAATTTCACAAATTGAAGAACAGTCCAGTATAACCAGGACCCAGATCAAGAAACAGAACATAACTAGCACTCCAGAAGTTCTGCTTCTGTTCTCTTCTTTCCTCCAAAGTAAACCTGTAGTCAGTTTTCTCTGACTTCTAAATCAAAAGCAAATTTAGTTCTTGCTTTTTACAGCTGCATACGTTAGGGATCAACAGACTTTTTCTGTCAGTAGCCAGATGATACTATTTTAGGCTGTGCTGGCCAGAAGGCCTTTGTCTTAATTACTCGTCTCTGTTGTTGGAGTCCAAAAGCAACCATAGACAGTGTGTAAACAAATGGATATGGCTATTTCAATAAAACTTTCTTTACAAAAACAGGAAGCAGGCTGGATTTGGCCTGTGGGCTATAGTTTGCCAATCCCGAGTGCAGATCAAAACCCCAACTAGGCTAGCAGGGAATTAAAAATCAAAATTTTCCTGGATGGTAAAGAAAAATGCTTTAAAGATAATAATAGTAGAAGGGGGGTGATATTCTCTGTTTTCATTTAGGTGATAATGTTATTGAAATGTTTACAGTGTGCCTGACACTGGCTATATTAAGACTTCTACATGCATGTTGACCTTTAGTTAATATAGATGAAGTGCTATAATCTATAAAACCCAGCAGTCTATTTTCAAAATGAAATTTTAAGGCAATATTCTTCAATTATTAAAACAGGCGCTATACAATTCAATGTCTGTGGCTTAAGTACTAAGTAATAAAGAATTTTGCCAAATGAGAAGCACAGCATATTTTGAAATTATTGTGAGCCCCTTTTTACAAATAAGGAAGTTCAGTCTTAAAGTATTAAATACCTTATCCAAGATCACAGAGGTAATATGTGAAGTTGCTGGAACTCAAGTCCAACTCCACCACATAATAAATAGGGAATGAATAAATGATTCTGATCCTAGATTCTTTATCCTAAATTGTATCGCAGATGATTCTGTTAAATAATAGCAGAAAAATATTGTTCTTGCTTTCCTTTATCTCAACTGGTTTTAACTTCTTTTGTTTGTATATGCTATATTTTAACAAGACAATGTTTTTATTGTCATATATATTTTTTTTCTTTTCTCAGGAGCCACCAGAAATGGAACTATTAAAATTTTTCAGGCCAGAAAACACTACAGTTCCTTTAAGACCATCAGTAGAGCAGCTTTCTAATCTCATTAAAACGAGTCTTCACTATCCAGAATCATTTAATCATCCATTTCATCAAAAAAGGTCTGAGGTTTATTTTTGTTAAAATTTTTCTACAGTGCACGTGTGCGCACACACAAACACACACACTCTTATTTATTTATTTTAACAATGGCATTAACCCCAATATTGAAGAAGAGATTTAGAATAATATTGAATCTGTGGAAATTGCTCTTAAATAATTTACCCTTCACTATGATTACTGTGCGCTGCAGCTGTGGTTAGAGGTGGATATTGCCTTCGACACCTCAGTTGCCGAAAGTTTCCTTTTGGTGAGCAGGTTTATCATTAAGTCAAAACCAAGAGAAAATATTATATCATTTTGGTTTTGTTTTAGGTACAAATTAAATGTAAGAAATGACTATAGTATAGACTGATCACACAGTTCAAATTTAGACAGCATTATTAAGATTTACTAAGTGCTAATTGCTACACTTCTTGAATGATTTCAGTTGACCCTTGAACAATGCCGTTCAAACTATGTGGGTCTATTTACACATGATAAATACAGTATTGTAAATGTATTTTCTCTAAAGAATTTTCTTAATAACATTTTCTTTTCTCCAGCTTACTTTATTGTAAGAATATAATATATAATTCATATAAGATACCAAATATGTGTTAATCGGCAGTTTATGTTATTGGTAAGGCTTTGAGCCAGCAGTAGGCTATTAGTAGTTAAGTTTCTGGTAGTCAGAAGGTATACACAGACTTTTTGACTGTGTGGGGGGTAGCATCCCTAACCCCTGCGTTGTTCAAGGGGCATCTGTATTTGTAATTTTGTTAAGTAGCTTGATTATATAAACTTTAAGGTTCTAAAAATAAAAAGTCCTAAGTCAGATGACACTTCAAAAAGTTGCTAGTTTGCAGGTATAAGAAAAGATGGAGAGAAGTCTACTAGAACCAGTCTATAAGTGATAACTGAAGGTATGAATTTTAGTGAAAAATTCACTCTGGATAAGGGTGGGGATGGCGTGGGATAGAACAAAAAGAAAATAGTGACCTGCAGAACAATGACATCTGAGAGAAAAGCTAAAGAAAAAGGAATCCACAAAGAAGACTAGTTGAGAGAAATTAGGAAGAAGAGACCAATGAGGAGAAAGTGTTATCTCAAAAGTTGAGTGAGAACAGTTCAAGGAAAGAGAAATGGTTTAACTGTTTAAAATGCTGCAGAACTGTCAAGTAGGAAATGGACCAGAAAATTATTTATTGGATCCGACAATGAAGAGGTCATTAATGGTTTTTTAGAAGAATGTTACTATATAATGGGAGTAGAGTCATGATATAATAGGTTGAGGAAAGATTGGGAGGTAAGTAAGTAAAGTGTAGTCTCCTAGTGTAGACCACCCTTTCAGAAAGCTGGGCTATGAACAGCGGTCCAGGAATATCCATTCAGTATTGTTTTCTTACTAGGTAGGATATCATTATGTTTATGGTCTTGAAGGAAATGATGGGATACAGGGAGAATAACAGAATCCTTAACAGATGGAAAGATACACACACCAAAGAGTGATGGGATTAGCTTTGGACTGCAGAAGAGACCTCCTTACTATTGAAACAGGGAGAGAAGAAAGTAGGGAGAAATTTTAACATGTTCATACATTATGGAGTGCCTCCATTTTAGGGAGTATTTCTGGGAAGAAGGTTAACTACTCAAAGTAATATAGGAGATAAGAGAATAAAGGGTAGAACATTTTTGAGAAGTGAAATTTGAGGGTAACTTGTGAGAGGAATGAGAAGAAGCTGGCTAAGGACACACAGATTGCTGGGCAAAATTAAGACCTTGACAGAGACTTAACATCAGATATATTTAAAAGTAACTTAAATGGTGCTAACCATTTTTAACCCTTTTCTTTGTTAAATACATCACACAGAAAAGTGCTCAAAAAAACATGCATGACCATGGTGATTCTTTTTTTCCTGCAAAGTTAACACCCAAATAACCACTTCTATTCGGGAAATAGAATACTGCTAGCATCACAGAAGCCCCCTGAGTATTCCCTCCCAGTCACTGTCCTGTGTGCCCCCACTATTGGTAGTTACTTCTTTGCTTCTCTTTATAATTTTTCCAACTAAGTATACAACTCTATATTTTGATTTGTGTGGGGCATTCTTTGAACTTCTTATATAAGTGGAATTATAGAGTATATTCTTTTTATGTCCAGCTTCTTTCATTTAATATTGTGTTGGTAATTGTTAACTATTGCATGAAGCAATAGAATTTTCCTAGCCATATGAATGTTTGAACATACCGGAACAATTTATCTATTTATCTACTCTACTATTTTGAATTCTGCTATGAATAATCTTGTATATAATCTCCTGGTATATGTGTGTTTGCCTTTTTTTTTTTTCTTTTTTTTTTGCATACTATCCAGGAATTCTTCCAAAGTAGTTTAACCAACTTGTACATCCCACTAGCAGTATATGGGAATTCCCTTTGCTCCATACCTTTACAAACACTGTTGTCAGATTTTTAAAATTTTTGATCATCTAAGTTATTTATAAAACTTTTTTGTCCAGGTCTTAATGTTGCTCTAAAGTGCAGCCATAGTTGAGGAAAAAAATTTTGTTTTATCCCTATTGAGCCTGTCTTGACTTCATGTACTTTCATGGGCAGTTTTGATTCCCTGATGTTTCATTTTAACCTATTGTTCTACTTTGTATCTGTTTGTTAGACCCATCCTGTTTCATGTACTTCCTGAATATCTTACATTCCACAGTGCTGCTTTTTAACCTTAGTGGTTTAAAACCTTGGCTGTGCTTTAGAAGCTAGGATATTTAGGAGTTTTCCACATGATTCTACTGGGGTTAAAAAGAATCATAGAATCTAGTCAGTGCAGGGAAGTATGTGAAGCAGGACAGGTTTGATCATCGCTTCATCTCCCATTCATCTTAACACGTCTGTGAAGCAGGGGCATATCAGCTAGATGACCAAGCTAAAGTAGAGTAGTGGGTTAAAAATAAAGTATCACAGTTAAATAAAACTGTGCATGGAAGTATGTGAAAACAAGACAGGTTAGATAAGGATAAAATGTGGCAGTTTTTTTCCAACCATGGCTGCACATTAGAATTACCTGGGGAATTTTTGAAAACTCCCAGTGCTCAGTGCCAGTTCAATCAGAGTCTCTGGGACTAGAACTCAGGCATCTGTATTTTTCAGTGTCCTCAGGTGATACCAGCATGCTTCCGTATCAGTCACTGTTGCCACAGTAATGCTTCATAACGGACCACTCCAGAATTCAGCCTGCAAGGCATTCTCACACTCATGGATCTGCAAGTCAGCTACCATTTGGCTTGAAGCTCATCTTCAAGCTGTGGGTTAGTTGGGTTCATGTCTGCACCACATATATTTTGGGCTCAGTCCAAATGGGCAGCACCTACTTGGATATGTTCTTCTCATGGCATATCTCAAGTACAAATGTGAACCATATTTTGAGAGCACATTTAAGGCTTCTGTTTGCATCAAAGACATTAATATTCCCTTGGCCAATTAGCCTCACCTTCACAGTCAACAAGGATGATCCACAGTCCCCCAGTGGGAAGAGTGAGGGGAGTGAATAACTGCTAAACAGTAGTTATAGTTATACCACAGTAACTGAGATTGAGAAACACTGAAATAGAGGGCCAAAGTGATTGGTCATCCCTGTGACACTAAGAATAGAAGTATAATTGAGTGAGAGAGCTGGAGAGATGGGAGATAGTTGTCAGAGAGTGGAGTGACAGAGTATCATTTCAGAGGTAGCTATTTTAGGTGACTTAAAAAAATCACAATATGGTCATGGAAGGTAGATGGTTGAGTTTTGAAGAGTACTGAATTTGAGAAGATGTTGAGTGAGTTGTCTATTTAGACAGTAAAGTTGTCCACATGATGACAAGACTCAGGATTAAAAAGAAGAAAGCAAATTCATGCTGAAGCTTTTAATAATTGAAGCCAATAGATGATACGGAAGAGAAGCCTAGAGCAGTGTTTCTCATCTAGGTGGTATGCCCCTGCTTCACAGACGTGTGAGATGAATGTGAGGTGAAGCGATGTTTCCCTCATCTTTACCTAAGATATTTCAAAATACTCATCCTTTCCCCTTCCCCCAAAGAATCTGATGTACTGAGTTACTGTTGCTGGTTTTAGTACGTCAGTATAAGGACATTAAAAAAAGATGAAAAACTGTGGAGTAGTTTATGACCAAAAAATCGGTGTTTTGATAGAAGAGGTAGGAGGAAGAAATCATCAGGAAGTGGCGTTGGAACCACATTAATGATACATTCTGACCAGAGATATGGAAGATGTTGGAAGAACAGCAGCTGTTGTCAAGAGGGCTATAGAGGAAACTGTGTACCCAGCCAAATTTAAAGACATAAAAACATAAAGAGAAGAGATTGAGGACCTGGAGGAGTGTTCTTCATGTAATACAGAAATGTGGGAGGGAATGGGGCAGTAGGAGGTTTGATTACGGCAGTAGCACACAGACCGTAGAGGAATAAGAATATGAGAAAGAATATGTGACCACAGATAACAAAGATGGGAAACATACTGGGTTTAGCTGCGATAGCTTTCAAAGCAAGAAGTCCTCTCAGACGTTGTTAATGGAGCTTTTGAACACGTGCTAGGCGTTATTCTCAGCGCTTAGCATATTTGATCTCTTACCTAATCACCATAATAAGCCCAAGACATAGGTACAATTATTGTTCCAAGTTTACAGTTGAGAAAACTGAGGTTCAGAATTGTTGAGCTAATAATTAAACTTTAGTCAAACTGTAGAACCCATGCCTTTAATAATGCTGAATTTGGTGGCAGAAGGCGGGGCAGGATAGTTGTCAGCAGTTTGGTCTCTAGGTACTGTGTGTGGCTCATCAGATTAGCATTTTTGAAAGACTGTGGTATAAAGTGGTGTTTAAAATGTGGTCTTGGACCAGCAGCCTTAGCATTATCTGGGAACTTGTTAAAATGCGAATCCTTTGGGCCATACCCCAGACCTGCTGAACCAAAACTGGGATTGGGGCCCAACAGTCTTTTTTTTTTTTTAACACGCCCACCAGGTGATTCTGGTGCATGTTCAAGTGTGGGAAACACAGGTCAGATGTGAGAAACACCCCATGTAAAGAATGGATTGCATCAGGGACTAATCCAGAGGCTGTTGTAGTACACCAAAAGACAAGATGCCTTGAACTTGTAAGGAAAAGAAGATCAAGTGAAGTAACCAGGTTCCAGAGATGTGTGGGATAAAGAATTGACAGGAATTTGTGAAGAATTATAGAAAATTGGGAATGGGGACTAGTGAGGCAGTAGCTCCCGTTCCCAATTAAGAAGCACTTAGTATGGTGCCTAAGGTTTTCTGGGGTAGATAGGGGTGCTATCTGCTGAAACAGTGAGTGGAGGAAGGGAAGGAATGAAGATCATGAGTTTGGTTTGGAGCTAGGAAATATCCAGATGTTCACATTTCTAGAGGCATTTAGATAAGGCATGGAGAATTTGACATTTCAGGATCAAATGGGAACAGAATAGCAAAAGTTCCTGAGGTTTTACTTTGTGTTACAAATTATGCAATTGGATTTAATTTAAGGAGGTGCCTTCAGACTGGAAACCTCTCAGTGGTCTTCACTGCCCTCCTTTCCTTGTGAGAAGTTTGTGGGGGAGGTAAGGGCATAGCACCAGCACAACTGAAGGAGATGTTTTTGAAATTATCTGAGCTTTTTGGTGGAAGGAAATCTGTTATTTGCGGTATTGTTTGGAAAATATTTCTCAGTAAGAGAGTATAATTTCTGAAAGCATTAAATACATTGAGCAGAATTTTTTAAAGTTATTTTGTGTGAACGTATAAAGTTACTATATTTCATTTTTTACTATCTCTTACTTTTTGTGTTTATAGAGTAAAATATTAATAGTATGTAACCAGGCTTCTTTCGTGCCTAGGTTATATTCGTTTATTATGTTCTGGATTTGAAATTTATACCAGTCTGTTCATATGTCCTCTTCTGTCACTGCCTGTCTATTCGATGCTTAATAATGCTTTAGTAATTTATTAATTATAAAGCAATATCAGAAACTGGATTACCGGAGTGAATGTGTCCACTTAAAAAGGCTTTCCTCATAATTTGTTGTATAGAAACAATTTTCATATTCTCTAAAACATGGTGGCTTTTATGCAGATTTGGTAGAAAAGCAAATGTCAGTCAAGGCCAAGTTCTCAAAATAAAGTAATTTTCAAGAAACAGAACAGGATTAGTTGTTGGCATTTTCACGATTTATTTTTTCTTCATTGATCTTTCCTAGTTGAGATTATTTATAAACTTTTGTTTTTCATTTTGAGAAATAACTGCCGAGAAACACTTTGGTTATTTTTTAAGAGTCGCTCTAATAAGTGGAAACAAAATGGTTTTGTGGATGTATATGTTTTGATATTTAGCATTCAGGCATTGTAGGAACATGTTTTCCTTCTTATTTACACAAATAATGTGTCTTGATTGATTTTGGAACCCAATTTTTTTCCTTACTTGAATCTGATTGTTTTTAAGAGCTTGTTAGGTATTCGTGTTACTTTCAAGAAAGTTGATTTAAAAAAGAAAATGCACAGCTTAACCTCTCTATTTTCCTTCCACAGCCTTTGTTTAGTCCCAGTCACCCTTTTACTGTCCAATTGTTCTAAGGCTGATGTTGATGTAATTGTTGATCTTCGGCATAAAACAACAAGGTAAAGATTCATTTAGTGCGAGATTGTTTTGTAGTTTAGGAATGATTTGAGAACAATTTAGTATTTTGAATTACGTACATAATGACCTAACATGGATATAAAAAATTTACTCAGGTGTGCCCTGGCCTTGTGTTTGACATACAGAAGTGTTATAGAGGTGTTACAGAGGATTGTCTCAGCACTACAGTAGTGACAGAATGACAAGCAGTTTCCAAAAGAAGCAAATTGTTTTGATCAGAGACAAAAATGTTTATGAAAGCTTGTTGGCGATAAAGAACTCTAAAATTGAAAATCAGCAAGTTTGCAATAGAAGTTTTTTTTAAAGGTTGTTTTTTTTTTGTAATCATAAAATAATACTTAACAAAAAAAAATGGGTCCACACTCCCATATCTGATATCTCAAGACCTAGATGCTTTTTGGAATTCAGAAATTTTGGATTTTTAGAAAAATAATGTGAGGTGTATACAGATTATTATTGTATAACACCCCAAACAGGATCTGGGGCAGCTCTCTGGAATCCAGACATGTTCTGTATATGATTGATTATATGTGTCGTAAGTTAATTAGTGCCTTATTGGTCGATACCGGGTTGGTTTCCATTTTTCAGCATTATAAACAGTTTCAGTATTATAAGCATTCCTGTATACAAACTATTTTTAGGTATGGATAACCAGTTGGTTAAAAGCTGAGGTTTGAAATCAGGTTCCATCATTTACTCGGTGCTATTGTGAGCATTAATTGAGTTAACACTTGTGTCTAGAACATAGTAACTGTTAACAAATGTTAGCTATTATAGCAATAGTAATACTAGCTATTGCCATTATTGTCATTATTAATAAACAGTTGGCTTCATGAAATAGTTTCTAGAAGTAGAATCTCTCAATGAACGGGATGTGTTACTGGGACTTCAGGAAAAAATTTATAAAGAAAAAACCTCCAGCTTACCATTTTCCTTCTCCCATATAGTCCAGAAGCATTGGAAATCCATGGATCATTTACGTGGCTTGGACAAACACAATACAAACTTCAGCTTAAAAGCCAGGAGATTCACAGTTTGCAGCTGAAAGCATGCTTCGTTCATACAGGTGTTTATAACCTTGGAACGCCTAGGGTATTTGCCAAGTTATCGGACCAAGTTACAGTGTTTGAAACAAGTCAGCAGAACTCCATGCCTGCTCTGATCATCATCAATAATGTGTGACGGCTTGCACATTTGTACTGAAATCCACAAGAATCAGTTTTGTCTTACTGAATGGGTTTTAACAGCAGTATTTGAAATACCTAACTTGTTATGGAGGTTGGTGTCGGATTGCTGCAAATTACTTTCGACTTGTCAATGTGTTGATGATGCAAAGCACGTTGGACTGAGAACA
This sequence comes from Ursus americanus, assembly GCF_024610735.1. Classification (NCBI taxonomy): domain Eukaryota; kingdom Metazoa; phylum Chordata; class Mammalia; order Carnivora; family Ursidae; genus Ursus; species Ursus americanus. The sequence continues at coordinate 38,937,842 of NC_142145.1, forward strand.
CTTACATTCTTTTTTTGTATTTCTTTAAACCCTGGTAATAATTTACATACTCATAATACAGAGTTTCAACATATCCACGCACCTTATTAAGCCCTGTCTTAAAAACCATGTCTAAGTCTGCTGTTACAACTTATTGATGGTATATGAATATTACCAGATGATTCTGAGGAAGGAAAGGCCTTGTTGGCAATACTCCTGTTAAGCCATTAGTCTATAAATTCCAGCTTTACTGTGAAGTTCTATAGAGTGTTAAATACAAGTTTTCCTGTCTTGCTTCACACAATTCTCTAAAATCAGTTTTGAACTTTGGTTACAGAGTCTTCATACTTCAGTATCTGGTGGTTCCTATGGCTTATACATAACTTTGTAAAAAGAAAAAAATTTTTTCTGATGCTTTGAATATAGTTTTGAAAGGAGTTTGACTTTTTTTTCTCATTCATCTCAGCATAGGGTGCACTATTTCACAATACGAAATTTTTTTGTCATTTAAATTATCATATTCTTTATTATGTAACTTTAACAATTGAGTTGATCTGTTTAAAATATAAATCTACTCAAGTTAATTAAAAATAAGCTTTTCAAAAATGTATTATATTTATAACAAATGTAAATAGAATAAAGACATGCTATTCACTGTATAGATTTATTAGGTGCTTTTTTTTTAAATTCAAATATTCTTTATTTAAAATGAATGCCAACCGTATTAATTTTAGCAGGCCAAACCAATTTCCTGAGAAAGCTTTGTTTCTAAACAGGAAGTACAATTTTTGTTCCTACAGCCCTTGGTGGCCATGTTTTACACAAGCAAATGAATTTCATCTTTAAATGTGTCATGTCTGATGCCCTGTTACAAATTTGGATAATAGTTTTATATCCTGGGAAAAAGGAAGATCTTGCTTACTGAACTGTTGAAAATAACCACATTGCAGACTGCGAAGCTGGGTGTGGTAACGAGGTGATTTAGTCTTCCTGCTAAAGAAAAGTAAACAGTCTAAACAAGAGAGAAGAAAACATCTTACTAAAAACAAAGTGTTGACAATATAATCAGTTATTAGTGGACCAAAATCTAGGAGAAGAAAGTCTAGAGAGAAGAGACCACCATTTGGGGCTACTTTGCCTTGGGAGTGTTTATCTACTTAGGAAGAAACAGCTGAGAGGCAGAGCCTTATGTTTGACGCGCTTTGAAACAAGTACAGGTCAGGAGAAGTCATCTAAGCTGAAGCAAGGAGACAGAAGTTTGGAAAATAGGCACAAGAAGGTAAGGGACCTACTGGGTTCAGTGAAAAAGTTTTATGTTTATTTGGGGTTCCAGAAAGAGAGAGAGGGTAGGGCAGAGGCGGTATTTGAAGGGACTCTCTGAGAATTTTCCAAGATGGACATCAAGTTACAGATTCAAGTGGTTTAGTAAATCCCAACAACATAAATATAAAGAAACTATATCCAGATGCCACATAGTGAAACTTCTGGGAATTTTTAAAAAGGGCTAATACAGTCTTGAATACAGAAGACAAGTGGTAGCACAACTGATAGCAGACTTCTTGACGGAAATCATGGAAACCAGAAAATGGGTCTAAGCGTTGGGGGGGTATCTCTAAAGCATTGAAAGAAACGAACTGCTAGGCCAGAATTCTAAACTCAGCAACAATACCTTTTAAGAATGGAAATGAAACAAAGATATTTTCAGACAAATAAAACAGTTTATTTCCAGGTGGCCCTGGGATAATGGTGTCTACCTAAATCTTAATTTTTCCATTCATTCTGCAATTAAATATACAAATTGAAGAGCAAATGAAGCCACACCTAACTCATACTTCTGGCATAACTAGATAGAGATTACTACTAACTTCAAATTATCTGTAAATGGAGAATTTAGCACTGAATTCCAACAAGTTATCTCAAGCATCTACTTAACAAGCCTTGGTAGAGAGTGGAGGTGGGGAAGACAGGAATCCAGAAGGAATTGTGGAAAGGAGACAAGAGACCTCAGGGTTTAAGGGCGAGCTGAAGTCAATCTGAAACAAAGCAAGTCTTTCCCCTAACTGTGGAAATACTCAACAAGAGATCTGGCAGATAGAGCTCTGATGACAGGCTTTGTAGTGGGCCTTGTAGGAGCAATGGGGACAGGGTCAATTCATCACGCAGCTCAGGAAATGCCTCCTAACAGGAGTAATCTTATAAATTGGCTACTTAGAAGAGTACTGAGTATTTTGAAGCTTGTGCAGCTCAAAGAACTTTCAAACTCAACTGAAATTTTTCCATTAAGATTCATACCTCTAGGCCTGATTTCCAGAAGACTCCATTAAAATGCCAATACCTGTCAGTACCCTGATTTGCCCTCAATAAGATTTGCCCCGCAGCTTCTGAGACCAGGGCTTTACTTGGAATGGGACACCAGCACAGTGCTTAAAGGGAGGCGAGGAGTGCTGGTGGGAGGAGCAAGAATGGGGGCAGGGGGCTGAAAGAGCCAAAGAAAAACTTAGCCCATTACAGACTCTTGCTTAAGGTCAACCCTGTTTGATAATATTTTATTGCTCATTCTCAGGGTTAATGGGCTGTGGTATTTGGCCTCAGGAGAAGAGTTTGCATGTCCTGTATTCCGCTTTCTCCCCCATGTTTCTGTTTTGATTTGTAAGCTGTGATGGAAGTCAGCTTTACTAACTTCAACAGTTCTTCCCTTCCTTAGTAATTGAATTAATTATGCTGTACTTGGTGGCGGAAAGGGACACATCAGAGAATTAGATGTTTTGTGAAAGGCAAAAAAACGAGTTTTCTTTTTTGCGTTTGAATAGTATGTCTTGGTTCAGTGAAGACTATTACTATCTGTTAATTAGAAAGTCTGATTTCAAAATAACTTTTTAACCAGAGAAGGGGCACTTGGCTGGGAGAGGCAAATTTAATTTTACTACAGAACCTTGGTACCTGCAGATAAAGGAAGAGGAGGAGGTGTTTCCAAGGGAGGTCTCTGTAATTGAAGAATTGAAGGAGGAGGACAGGCTGTGGGGTGTGGTGTGAGCTGGAGGGAGCCAGGCTCAGCCAGGCCTGGAGCAGGTGGAGTCCCAGTCCACGTGCATGTCATGGATGCCATGGTTTATTCTAGTATGCATCCCAGCAACCCTATAGGGAAAACTGCACAAAAGTGAGGAGAGCTCGAAAGAGCTCATTTTCCAGATTCAAAAAACATTGTCAATGATTCAAAACCTGGGCGCAGAACAACTCTTGTTAAGCACTTCTTTGCCCCTGCTGCTTGCACTTCTGGGTCTTACGCTACTGTCCCCAACTCTACATTCAATGACGTCTTGCTCTGGCAAAGCTTGAAATTGCCCACAGTGGAATATTTACCTCAGGGGCATAAAATGCTATGTAATAGGGCTTGACGTGTTGATTTTTGCTGTTTACTCTAGATGTCCGAAAGCAATGGAGAAAATGTTAATAATGCAGATTAAGTTTAAAAGTGTTGCATGAAGGTAGCCGTTACATTATGAATAGCACAAATATTTGACGAAATATTCCTCCAGTACCTGAAAACTATTATCCAGATCAGCAAAGAAGTTGCTCATGTCATTGATGAACAATATCAGGTGAGAATTAGCATATCTTCTCACTTTCCTCTTCCCCCTTAACATAAACAAAAATATCAATCAACATTCATATTGGAATTGTTCTCATTTTTAATTGCAAGATAGGTTGGTTGGTCAAGAGCTTGGCAAAACTCAACAGAGGCCCTCTGTGAGGATCACTGAGCTATATGGAATTTGCAATATAGAATATTGCATATTTTATTATTATTTGTAAGTTGTGTGCTATGAAGACTTTATATCTGCTTAAAAAGTTTATTTTTTTCCTGTAATTTGATAAACATTTCCAGCATACCTCTGGGTATGGGCATAGACCATAAAAAAGTTAGTATTCTGACTGATATCTGCATTGCAGTTAGCCAGGAGCTGAAGTGTCTCCAGGAATATTCCAGGCTTTAGGACTCAGTAGGGCAATGGTTCTCAAAGTGTATGGGCATAATCATTCACTACTAAAAATGTAATTCCGGAGGCTACTTCCCCAGAAATTGATGGTCTACCTGCCTACGTAGACAATTTTGTTGGTCTGGTTTGAGTATGGAATCCTGTTTGTTGTTGAGGTTTGTTTGTTTGTTTGTTTGTTTGTTTTAAATCTTGTGGTTTTAACAAGCCCTGATGTTGAAGAGGGGACCTGTACACCACACTTTAGGAAACATGGCCTTAGGGAGCCTGAGAAGTGTCTGGCTGCAGATTTTTATTAAGTTTGTTTTTATCTAGTGTTTAGTCACATCATGGAAACGTTATTCTTCTTCAAAAGTTCTAGGTGACGAGGCCAGTGTTTTAAACATATGCCCCTAAAATGTGGCAAATTGTTCAAAGATTAACTTCCTACTTAAGGATATTGAAAGAAAGATTCAGTTTACAGTAGCACATTTGCTCAATTAGTTAGAGTAAACAATTAGGCTGTGGTTGATGTTCAATCCTCGCTTGCCTGTCACTTTGTTATTTCTTGACTGTTGATCATAAACAACTATCAAATCTTACTGGTTTTTGGTGTTGTCAGTTTTGCTATTCACAATAATCGGATTCTTTGGGGCAGGTATTTGTAGTCTCTGCTAGGTATGGGTAGATGAGAGCTATAGATAGGATGACCACATAAGTTTTCACCCGAAATGAGATAATTTGAGAGTGAAAGGAGGCACTATTAATAATTACAGTGGGACAAACAGGCATAAACTGGGTCTGTTGCAGGCACGCTGGCATATGTGTTCATATTAGCTTAGGCTTTCCTTCCTTTCAGGCTGTTTGCTGACTGGTACATTACAATGCATTCTGCTCCACGAACAAATACTGCACATTGATAAAGCAGCCATAAGGCTCGTTCCTAGATGCTTGGACAAGTTCTGGTTCCCCACTTTTTTGGCAGAAATGTTTACTCAATTCAGATGTGATGACCAGTGGCAAGATTCAGCTAATCTTCAGATTGGAATCAGGTGGCAGAATTCCTTGATACTCAGTGGCCTGAACCAGGACTGAAATTTAGCCTAGGCCAAGAATGCCACTCCACTGGGTATGGGCCACTGGCCTATCTAGATTCTTAAACCCTCTCCGTGTAATTGTGGAAGAGCTTGTACATATTTAATATTTCTAGCCAATACACATATCTTGAACACAACTTATATCACCTTTATGTTGATAAAACTCTCTATCTAGTTCTAAGAGAGAGAGCTGATATTTGAAAGGTTTTGATAGCCATTTTTGGATTATGGACTGACAAGATTTTCAATGGCTAAATAACCACCCCTGGGTTAGGTACATCAAATGTTTTTTAACTATTCCTAGGTGGTTAAAACGAACTTAATTTATATATCACCCTGTCTTTGCTGAGCTATTTTTTTAAAAAGATTATTTATTTTAGAGCAGTGGGAAGGGGAGAAGGAGAGAGAGAATCTCAAGCAGACTCCCTGCTGAGCACAGAGCTGTTGCAGGGGTTGATCCCATGACCCCAAAATTATGACCTGAGTTGAAGTCAAGAGTTGGATGCTTGTGGGACACCTGGGTGGCTCAGTTGGTTAAGCATCTGCCTTCGGCTCAGGTCATGATCCCAGGGTCCTGACATGGAGCCCCACATCGGGCTCCCTGCTCAGCGGGGAGCCTGCTTCTTCCTCTCCCTCTGCTGCTTCCCCTGCTTGTGCTCTCTTTCTCTCTCTGACAAATAAATAAGATCTTAAAAAAAAAAAAAAAAAGAGGGGCGCCTGGGTGGCTTAGTTCTGCTCAGGTCATGGTCTCGGCGTCCTGGGATCAAGTCCTGCATCGGGCTCTCTGCTCAGCAACAAGTCTGCTCCTCCCTCTGCCTCTGTGGTCGCTTTCGCTCTCTCTCAAATAAATAAATAAAATCTTTCAAAAAAAAAAAAAAAGTCGGACCCTTAACCAACTGAGCCACCTGGTGAACTATTTTTAAAGTGAATTATACTCAACATAATGTTTGGTTGTAACTTAAGTAAATGCCTATAGATGCACCAAGATGGAGTATTTCCCTTAAGATTGACAAGAACTGTAACAAGACTTAAGTCTTTAAGCACAATATTATAAAATAGTATATCCCAAAATGTTTTTCACTAAGTGGGATGTTAATAGATATTAGGTGAAAAAAAAGAAGAGTTCCCTGACTAAACAAAATTAGAGGTTTCTTTACGGCTCATGTGCATTCGCGGGAATTTCCCAAACATATTCAACAAGGGATCAGTCCTCCCTCATCAAGCATTTTTCAGAACTAGTGATGTGCTCATAGACTAAAGATTGGTAAGCTTTTTCTGTAAAGTATCAGACAGTAAGCTTTCAGGTCTATGGGAGTACATACAATCTCTGGCTGCCAAACAGTATGTAAATGAATGGGTGTGGCTGTTTTTGTAAATAAACACCTGTTTCTGTAAACAACAGAATAATAACAGTGTTATTGGTTTTAACACTGAGTGACATCGTTAGTACATCTTGGGAACCTGGACAAAACCAGAGAATAAAGGAGGAGAGAGGACAGAGCCTAAGGAGAAGGAATGTCTCAGTCCTCTATGGCAGGTTTCACTAAGATTTGGCAAGTGATTCTCAAAACCAACTATGTCCACTAGAGGGCACCAGGAATGCAATTTTACATGGGTGCTATCCTTACCATTTGCCTTTAAAATGTTGAAATTAGCATATGATGAGGTAGCACTTAGTGGAGTTTGGCTTAGCATTTTTCTTCTGCTACAGAGAATTAGAATCAGGCAAGTTAATGATAATTTACCAACCTAACATATTAACGATATTAACCCAGGAAATATTTCATAATTAAAATATTATGGGCTTTTCGTAGCCTTTACATCATTCGGAGAATCAAGATGAATGGATTTTCTTGAAACTGTTAGTATCTTTTTTTTTTTTTAATTGGGCAGGGAGGGGCAGAGAGAGAGGGAAAGAAAGATTCTTAATCAGGCTTGATGCAAGGCATGATCTCATGACCAGGAGATCATGACCTGAGCCAAAATCAAGAGTCTGATGCTTAACCAACTGAGCCACCCAGACACCTGAGCTTTTATTTTATTAATTTTTTTTAAGATTTTATTTATTTATTTGAGAACGAGAAAGACCACAAGCAGAGGAGGGGCAGCAGGAGAAGCAGACTCCCCGTTGAACAGGGAGCCCAATGTGGGGGACTTGATCCCAGGACCCTGGGCAGACACTTAACCGACTGAGCCACCCAGGCACCGAAGCTTTTAGTATCTTAAGACACTGTAAAATTTTACTGATCAGAAAGTCATTTTAATTTGTCATAGTGCAATATAAAATGGAGGCTAAAATGGGAAATTGCTAAATCAGCAAAACCTCTGATAAAAGATGAGGGTAAGAATTCCTCAGTCTGGGGGTGCCTGGCTGGCTCAGAGCATGAGACTCTTGATTTCCAGGTTGTGAGTTCAAGCCCCACATTGGATGTAAGATTAGTTAAAAATAAAATCTTTTTTAAAAAAAGAATTCTTCCATCCCCACTTCTTGGCTGTGGACAAATCTCTTAATCTCTTTACTTCCTTATAATGCAGGATTCTTTTATGGTATATATTTAAGTGAGAAAATGGGTTTTAAAGTGTTCAGAACATGTTTGGTGTCCAATATGTATGGGCTAAATCATATGTGGATAAGCTGCATATTTGGGTTTCAAAGTACCTGCAGAATTCCTTCTAGTGGGATATGATATTATAGGGCAAGATGACTGAAGCCAGAAGGGTCCCCAGGCTGCTGGGGAGAATAGGAAATTTTAACCAGCTTGATTCAGTCATTTGGACAGCTTTCTGAAGTATCTCACAGTTACCTAAAAGTCAAAATCTGGCACTCTGTCAGCATAAATGATCTATAAAATTTTAAAACAGAAATTGCAGTACTATAAACTAAAATCTTGATTTCAAGATCAATGCCAGGATTGAGGTATCAAGTGTACTACTTGAATACTTTACGTATTTAAAAGTATTTTCTAAGCAATAAAGTAAGGATCTATACTTTGGGACTTCTGAGTTTCCTTGTGGATAATAGGCTAGAACATATCAGACTACCTGGGTTTGAATCCACACCTTTAGTCCTTACCAAGTATGAGACCTTGGCAAAAAGAAAAGTAACTTAACTAGCCATGTTAGTTTTCTCATTGGTAGAGTGTGGCAACAACAGTTATCTCACTGGGTCATTGTGAAGATCAAATGACTTAAATCCATAAATGTCATAGTTCAGTGACCAGCAGGTAGTAAATAATAAATGTTTTTAAACACGATTTACTTAAATTCCCTTTGAGAATGCCCTTCATAAGGCCCTCTAACAGATGCAGTTTGGAATGGCTATATAAACCATAAACCCATAATCTAGTCTATCTATAGCAACCATTACACTATTTTAAGTTTCCAATTTTGTTCAAGATTATAGGCTTTGTTTTGATTGCAGGCTTGGGCCTCATGCACGTTAACCATGAGATTTGCTTCCTTCATATCATCCCTTAATACCCAGAGCAGTGCAGGATGCACACTAGAAATGCTTTTGAATTGAAGAATTGATTAAATTACCTTTTGTCTATTATACAACCTGAATGAATTTCATGATTAGAAGTGCCAATATACAACTCTTCAATGGTTTTAATATAACATGTATGGAATGCTTTATAAATGACAAAAATTTGTAATCCTGGCATTTAGTTTACAAAAATGAGCTTTCAAAACTGAATTCACATAATTGTGTGCACAGGAATTCATTTTCTTGTTAAAAGAATGGGAAAAACAGTAACAACTGAGCCTTTTACCCCTGACAAAAAGTTTAAGGGATTTAGGAAAGTGGAAACATTGCGTTTGATTCCGTATTGTGCTTTTTTGCCACATTGTCATTAAAAGTGGTCACAAGTATAGAAGTTATAATATATCATCTATCCAACAAATATTAATAGAATCTTTCTGTGGCACTATTCTAAGTGCTAGAAACACTATCCTGAGCATTGGCTGCAGGGATATCTAATGTTAATTTAAGAGATTAATTTTTAGCTTAACAGAGATAGCAGTTTTCAGACAACTGTATGAATACTGTATTTGTGAAGAACCAAAATTTCATTTTGAAAGATATAGGAAAATGTTTTGCTATGTGCATTTGCTAGACCAAGCAGTGAACTCTTTTGTTCACATTTTTCTGGTTATTACATTTAAATTTTTTTGTTCACTTTACTTGGATACTGTAAAAGTAATTGCTTTTTGTATATACTTTTGAGTTTTGACAAACATATGTAGTCCTGTGACTGCCATCAATCCAGACACAGAACAGTTCCACCACCTCCGCAAATTCCCCCCTGCTGCCCCTTTACTTCAGTTTGCTAGGGCTGCCATAACAAGGGACCACAAACAGGCTGGATCACACAACAGAAATTTATTGTCACAGTTCTGGAGGCTGGAAGTTCAAGATCAAAGTGTTGGCAGCGTTGGTTCCCTCTGTGAGTGAGACTCTCTTCCATGCTTCTCCCCTGGCTGCTGATGATTTGCCAGCAATCTTTGGTTGTTCCTTGGTGTGTAGAGGCCCTCATCTTCATGTGGTGTTCTCTCCATGTGCACGTCTGTGTTCCAGTTTCCCCTTTTTATAAGGACACCAGTCATTTGGGATTGGGGGCCCACCCTACTCCAGTATGACCTCATCTTAAATAATGACACCTGCAGTGATCCTATTTATAAATAAGGTCACATTTTGAGGTACTGAGGGTTCAGGACTTCAACATACGAATTTTGAGGGACACAATTCAACCCATAACAGTAGTCAGCCACTCTCCTAACCCTCAGCCTCTGGCCGCCGCTGACCCGTTCTGTTTTCTAAGTGTTCCTTTTTCAGAATGTCATATAAATAGAATTAAACGGTATTTATACCCTTGTCTCTGGCTTCTTTCACTTAATGTGCTGCATACGAGATCCATGCACATTGTGGGATGTTTTTGCTTGTTTTGTTTTTTTAAATATTTTATTTATTTATTTGACACAGAGAGAACGCAAGCAGGGGGAGCAGCAGGCAGAGGGAGAAGCAGGCTCCCCACTGAGCCAGGAGCCCGATGTGGGACCTGATCCCAGGACTCTGGGATCATGACCTGAGCCGAAGGCAGACACTTAACCAACTGAGCCACCCAGGTGTCCCCATACACATTCTTTTATGTATGTATCAGTAGTTTGTTGTTGTTGTTGTTGAGTATTCCAGGATGTGCCAAGTTTGTTTATTCATTCACTAGTTGAAGGACATTTGAGTTATACCAGTTTTGGGAGATCATAAATAAGCTTGTTATAAAAATTCACATTCATGTTTTTATGTGAAAATAGTTTTGATTTCTTTTTGGTGAATTCCTAGGAATGGGGTTATTGTGTCATGAATGTGCAGGTAGTGTATGTTTAACTTAATAAGAAACTCAAATTATTTTCTAAAGTGGCTGTACCAGTTTGCATTCTTACCAGCAATGAACGAGAGTTCTTATTGCTTTTCATCCTTGCAATTAGTATTGTCCGCTTTTTTATTAATGTCTAAAAACTCCAGTTTTTTAATTAATGTTTAAAAATTCCAGTACAGTTCACATACTGTATTATGTTAGTTTTGGGTGTACAATATAGTAATTCAGCACTTCCATACATCACCCAGTGCTCATCACAGGTGCCCTTCTTAGTCCCCATCTCCTATTGCACCCATCCCCCCACCCACTGCCCCTCTGGTCACCAGCAGTTTGTTCTCTATAGTTAAGAGTCTTTTTCTTGGTTTGCCTCCCTTTTTTCTCCCCCTTCTCTCATTTCTTTTGTTTCTTAAATTCCACATATGAGTGAAATCATATGGTATTTGTCTTTGTCTGACTGACTTATTTCACTTAGCAGAATACTCTTCAGTTCCACCCATGTTGTTGCAAATGGCAAGATGTCATTTGTTTTTATGGCTAATATTCCATTGTATATGTACACCACATCTTTTTTTTATCCATTCATCAGTTGATGGACACTTGAACTGTTATAAGTGTACTCTTAATCTCCTTCACCTAGTTCACCCATCCCCCACCTACCTCCCCTCTGGTCACCAGCAGTTTGTTCTCTATAGTTAAGGGTCTGTTTCTTGGTTTGTCTGGCTCTTTTTTTTTTTTCCCTTTGCTCATTTGTTTCTTAAATTCCACATATAAGTGAAATCATATGGTATTTGTTTTTCTCTGACTGGCTTATTTTACTTAACATTATATGCGCTAGTTCCAACCAAATTGTTGCATATGGCCAGATATCATTATTTTTATGGCTGAGTAATATTCCATTATATGTATATACCACACCTTCTCTATTCATCAGTGTTTTTTTAAGATTTTAGTTATTTATTTATTTGAGAGAGAGAGAGAAAGAGCACAAGTGGGGCGAAAGGCAGAGGGAGAAGCAGACTCCCCGACAAGCAGGGTCCCTGATGCAGGACTTGATCCCAGGACTCTGAGATCATGACCTGAGCAGAAGGCAGACATTTAACTGAGCCACCCAAGAGCCCCATCAGTTTTTTTTGGTGTTGTGTTTTTTTTTTTTTTAATTTCAGCCATTCTGATGTGTAGTGGTCATTCTTTGTAGTACTAATTAACATTTTTCTAACAGTAATCACATCAAAAATTTTTTAATTTTTTAAATTTAAATTCAGTTAATTAAGATATAATGTATTATTAGTTTCAGAAGTAGAGCTCAGTGATTCATCAGTCTTATATAGTACCCAGTGCTCATTACATCATATGCCCTCTTTAATATCCATCACCCAGTTACCCCATCCCCCCACTTCCCTACCCTCCAGCAACCCTGAGTTTGTTTTCTATGAATAAAAGTCTTTTGTGGTTTATCTCCCTCTCTGGTTTCATCTTGTTTTATTTTTCCCTCTCTTCCCTTATGCTCCTCTGTTTTGTTTCTTAAATTCCACATATGAGTGAGATCATATGATAATTCTTTCTCTGATTGATTTATTCCACTTAGTATTCCATTGTATATATACACCACATCTTCTTTATCCATTCATCCATCAGTGGACCTCTCTACTCTTTCCACAGTTTGGCTATTGTGAACATTGCTGTTATAAACATTGGGGTGCAGGTGCCCCTTTTGATCACTACATTTATGTCTTTGGGGTAAATACCTAGTAGTGCAATTGCTGGGTCATAGGGTAGCTCTATTTTCAAGTTTTTGAGTAACCTCCATAGTGTTTTCTAGAGTGGTTGCACCAGCTTGTATTCTCACCAACCCCGTAAGAGGGTTCCCCTTTCTCTGCATCCTCACCAACATCTGTCGTTTCCTGACTTTTTAATGTTAGCCATTCTGACTGGTGTGAGGGGGTATCTCATTGTGGTTTTAATTGTACTTCCCTGATGCTGAATGATTTTGAACATTTTTTCATGTGTCTGTTGGCCATTTGGATGTTTTCTTTGGAGAAATGTCTGTTCATGTCTTCTGCCCACTTCTTGATTGGATTATTTGTTCTTTGAGTGTCGAGTTTGGTAAGTTCTTTCTAGATTTTGGATACTAGCCCTTTATCTGATAAGACATTTGCAGATATATCTTCTCCCATTCTGTCAGTTATCTTTTGGTTTTGTTGACTGTTTCCTTTGCTGTGCAAAACTTTTTATCTCGATGAAGTCCCAATAATTCATTTTTGCTTTTGTTTCCCTTGCCTTTGGAGATGTGTTTAGCAAGAAGTTGCTGCAGCTGCGGTCACAGATTTGCTGCCTGTTTTCCTCTAGGATTTTGATAGATTCCTGTCTCGCGTTTAGGTCTTTCATTCATTTGAGTCTATTTTTGTGAATGGTGTAAGAAAAGGTCCAGTTTCATTTTTCTGCATGTGGCTGTCCAGTTTTCTCAATACCACTTGTTGAAGAGACTGTCTTTTTTCCATTGAATATTCTTTCCTGCTTTGTCAAAGATTATTGACCATAGAGTTGAGGGTCTATTTCTGAGTTCTCTATTCTGTTCCATTGATGTATGTCTATTTTTGTGCCAGTATCATACTGTTTTGGTGATTACAGCTTTGTAATATAGCTTGAAGTCCGGAATTGTGATGCCACCAGTTTTGGTTTTCTTTTTCAACATTCCCCTGGCTATTCGGGGTCTTTTCTGGTTCCATACAAATTTTGGGATTATTTGTTCCAGTTCAGTGAAAAAAGTTGATGGTATTTTGATAGGGATTGCATTGAACGTGTAGATTGCTCTAGGTAGCATAGACATTTTAACAATATTTATTCTTCCAACCCCTGAGCATGGAATGTTTTTCCATTTCTTTGTTTCTTCCTCAATTTCTTTCATGAGTGTTATATAGTTTTCTGAGTACAGATCCTTTACCTCTTTGGTTAGGTTTATTCCTAGGTATCTTATGGTTTTGGGTGCAGTTGTAAATGGGATCGATTCCTTAATTTCTCTTTCTTCTGTCTCATTGTTAGTGTATAGAAATGCAACTGATTTCTGTGCATTGATTTTATATCCTGCCATTTTGCTGAATTCCTGTATGAGTTCTAGTAATTTTGGGGTGGAGTCTTTTGGGATTTCCACATAGAGTATGATGTCATCTGCAAAGAGTGAGAGTTTGAATTCTTTGCCTATTGGGATGCCTTTAATTTCTTTTTGTTTTCTGATTGCTGAGGCTAGGACTTCTAGTACTATGTTGAACAACAGGGGTGATAGTGGACATCCCTGTTGTGTTCCTGACTGAGAATGATATTCACTGTGGGCTTTTCATATATGGCTTTTATGATACTGAGGTACGCTCCCCCTATCCCTACGTGAAGAGTTTTAATCAAGAAAGGGTGCTGTACTTTGTCAAATGCTTTTTCTGCATCTATTGAGAGGATCATATGGTTCTTGCCCTTTTTTCATTAATGTAGTGTATCACATTGATTGATTTGTGGATGTTGAACCACCCTTGCAGCCCAGGAATAAATCCCACTTAGTTGAGGTGAATAATCCTTTTAATGTTCTGTTGGATCCTATTGGCTAGTATCTTGGTGAGGCTTTTGGCATCCATGTTCACCAAGGATATTGGTCTATAATTCTCCTTTTTGGTGGGGTATTTGTCTGGTTTTGAGATCAAGGGAATGCTGGCCTCATAAAATTAGTTTGGAAGTTTTCATTTCTATTTTTTGAAATAGCTTCAGAAGAATAGGTATTAATTCTTCTTTAAATGTATAGTAGAATTCCTCTGGGAAGCTATCCGGCCCTGGACTTTTGGGAGATTTTTGATTACTGCTTCAATTTCCTTTCTGATTATGAGTCTGTTCAGGTTTTCTGTTTCTTCCTGGTTCAGTTTTTGTAGTTCATACATCTCTAGGAATGCATCCATTTCTTCCAGATTGCCTAATTTGTTGACATACAGTTGCTCATAATATGTTCTTATAATTGTATTTCTTTGGTGTTGGCTGTGATCTTTCCTCTTTCATTCATGATTTTATTTATTTGGGTCCTTTCTCTTTTCTTTTTGGTAAGTCTGGACAGAGATTTATCAATCTTATTAATTTTTTCAAAGAACCAGCTCATAGTTTTGTTGATCTGTTCTACTGTTCTTTTGGTTTCTGTTTCATTGATTTCTGCTCCAATCTTTATTAATTCTCTTCTCCTGCTTGGTTTAGGCTTTATTTGCTGTTCTTTCTCCAGCTCCTTTAGTTGTAAGATTAGGTTGTGTATTTGAGACCTTTCTTGTTTCTTCAGATAGGCATGTATTGCTGTATACCTCCCTCTTAGGACCGCCTTTGCTGCATCCCAAAGGTTTTGAACAGTTGTGTTTTCATATTCATTTGTTTCCATGAATTTTTAAATTTTTTCTTTAATTTCTTGGTTGACCCATTCATTCTTTAGTAGGATGCTCTTTAGCCTCAATGTATTTGAGTGCTTTCCAAATTTCCTCTTGTGATTGAGTTCAAGTCTAAAAGTATGTGGTCTGAAAATAGGCAGGGAATGATCCCAATCTTTTGGTACTGGTTGAGACCTGATTTGTGAGCCAGGATATGATCTATTCTGGAGAATATTCCATGTGCACTAGAGAAGAATGTGTATTCTGTTGTTTTAGGATGGAATGTTCTGAATATATCTGTGAAGTCCATCTGGTCCTGTGTGTTCAAAGCCCTGTTTCCTTGCTAATCTTCTCCTTAGACGATCTCTTCATTGCAGTGAGTGGGGTGTTAAAGTCCCCAACTATTATTGTATTATTATCAATGTATTTCTTTAATTTTGTTATTAATTGGCTGCTACCATGTCAGGGGCATAAATATTTACAGTTCTTAGATCTTAGTTGGATAGACCCTTTAATTATAATATAGTGTCCTTCCTCATCTCTTATTATAGACTTTGGTTTAAAATCTAATCGGTTTGATGTAAGGATTGCCACCCCAGCTTTCTTTTGATGTCTATTAGCATGATAAATGGTTTTTCCACCCACTCATTTTAAATCTGGAGGTGTCGTTGTGTCTCAAATGAGTCTCTTGCAGACAGCATATCAGTGGGTCTTGCTTTTTTATCCAGTCTGATACCCTGTGTCTTTTGATTGAGGCATTTAGTCCATTTACATTAAGAGTAACTATTGAAAGATAGGAATTTAGTGCCATTGTATTACCTGTAAAATCACTGTTTCTGTATATTGTCTCTGTTCCTTTCTGGTCTGTGTTATCTTTGGGCTCTCTCTTTGCTTAAAAGATCCCTTTTAATATTTCTTGTAGGGCTAGTTTAGTGATCACAAATTCTTTTAGTTTCTGTTTGTTCTGGAAGCTTTTTATCTCTCCTACTTTGAATGACATCCTAGCTGGATAAAGTATTCTTGTCTGCATATTTTTCTCATTTAGCACCCTGAATATGTCATGCTAGTTCTTTCTGGCCTGCCAGCTCTCTGTGGCTAGGTCTGCTGCTAATCTAATGTTCCTACCCCTATAGGTTAAGGAGTCCTTGTCCTGAGCTGCTTTCAGGATTTTCTCTTTCTCTCTGAGATTTGCAAGTTTCACTATTATATGTTGGGTTGTTGACCTATTTTTATTGATTTTGAGGTGGGTTCTCCGTGCCTCTTGGACATGAAAGCCTGTTTCCTTCCCCAGATGAGGGAAGTTCTCTGCTATAATTTGCTCCAATATACCTTCTGCCCCTCTCTGTCTTTCCTCTTCTGGGATCCCCATTATTCTGATACTGTTTCACTTTATGGTATCACTTATCTCTCAAATTCTCCCCTCATGATCTAGTAGTTGTTTATCTCTCTTTTTCTCAGCTTCTTTATTCTCCATCATTTTGTCTTCTATATCACTAATTCTCTCTTCTGCCTCATTTATCCTAGTAGTTAGAGCCTCCATTTTCTATTGCATCTCATTAATAGCCTTTTTGATTTTGACTTGATTAGATTTTAGTTCTTTATTTCTCCAGAAAGGGACTCTCTATTGTCTTCTATGCTTTTTTCAAGCCTAGCTAGTATCTTAATGATCATTATTTGAACTCTAGTTCTGACATCTTACTTATATCCATACTGATTAGGTCCCTGGCAGTAAGTACTGCCTCTTGTTCTTTTTTGAGGTGATTTTTTCTGTCTTGTCATTTTATCCAGAGAAGAATAGATGAACGAGAGAATAAAATACTGAAATGGCAACAACAACCCCAGAGAAATATACACTAAACAAATTAGAAGAGACCCAAAACCAAAATGAATAAATGAATAAATTAATAAATTAATTAAATTTTAAAAAACAATATTAAAAAAAAAGAATATAATCAGGCAGGTGACAGGAACAGAGTAATAGACTGGATCCTGTGTGTATTTTGTTCTGTTTGTTAGAAAACTAGATCCCAAAATTGTAAAGAAAGAAAAACATATATGTACAGAAATAAAATTAAATATAATGAAAAGGATAGCCTGTAACTGTAAAAATGAAAATTAAAAGACTTGGGGAAAAAAGAGTTGGTAAAATAAATTGGTTGGAAAAGGAAATAGAAAAAAAATTAAAATAGAAAAAGTAAAGAATTGTGGGGAAAAAAACCCATGAATTCTATATACTATTTTCCCCTAGCACTGGAGTTTTGCATTGGTAAACTTGGTCTTAGCCGGGTGTTATTGCTGATCTTCTGGGGGAGGGACCTGTTGCACTGATTATCAGGTGTCTTTGCCCTGCCCGGCATTGCACCACCCTTGCCATAGGCTAAGTAATTTGCTTTGGTTTCTTCTATGTGGCTTTTGTTCCCTGACGGAGTTCTGTGCAGCTTTAGAGGTTGAGAATGAAAATGGTGGCCTCCCTGTCTCCAACCCCAGAGCCAAGAGCTCGGGGCCCCACTCCTCAGTGAGCCCTTAGGGAAAAGCTGTCAATCACTCCTGTCTCCCTTTTCTCCATCTGCCCTCCATGCTCACCCAGCCTATGACCCAGCATTCCTATCTCAGGCACACGACCCCGTTTGGAGTCTCCAAACCCTGCAGACTCCTGAGGTGCATACCCACCGGAGGCTCCCTTCCCCGCCCTCCCCCGGAGTTTATTTTCCTATATATCACCTCAGAGTCACTTCCCCTCACCTCCTACCTTTTCTATTTGTAGAATTGCAGCAATTCTTTTCTTAGTTTTCGGTTTGAGTTTGCAGGTGTTCAGAACGATTTGATAGCTGTCTGGCTGAATTCCTGGGACCAGACAAAACTAAGATCTTCTTCGCCATCTTGGACTCCTCCAAAATTTTTTTTGTTAATGTGGTGGGTACCCACCCTTTGTACTCTAATTGTTATTATGTGTGTGAATCCAGTCATCTCTTGATATTTGAGGGCTCTCTGGATGTTTTTGCTTATAAGGAAAATAATTTTGTCTTCATTAGATGCTTAAGGGTTGTAATATATATCAAGGAGAATGTGACGTCATGCTTTTATTATTTGAGCCTTTATTATTATGAGCTTTTATTATTTCTTGGTTTCTTGCACCAAAATGTATTTTATCTTAAAACAATATAACAACCTTATTTTGTAAAAAAAAAAAAAAAAAAAAAAATTCCCCCAAACCATGGCAAATGTTAAATTAGGTTTGCTCTCTAAAATTTGAATGAATTATAACCTCCAAGCCAACAGGAGTTGACTGTAGCAGCTATTTAAATACATATTTGGAAAAATGCATGCTTTTTAGGCTGTATTTCTGGAAGGTTAGAGGAGAACTTGGTAATGGTGGTTGCCTCTGGACTGGAAAGGGGAGGGGATACTTGTGGGACAGGAAGAGAGGGTGAAGGGAGACTTCCTTTTACTCTATATTCTTTGTTACCATTTATATATCAATCCATGCAAATATCTTTATTTTTTAAATTACAATAATTAAAAACAAAAGCTAATTTCCACCCCCTATGCCACATATTTTAATTAAGCAGATCTGAGTAGGGAATCATGAATGTACATATTTAACAATAAAAATGTTCATTTCTTAGGTTTCCTCAGGAATGTGACATTTTTATGAATGTATGATAGAATTTAAAATTATCTCCTGAATGAATGCGTGGTATCAATATTTACCATTCATCACTGATAATTACCATAGTCTTCACATTAACTAGATCAACAATCTAGTTTTTGCCTCTAAATGACATTTTTGGATCCATTCCCCTTGATAACAAGGAACTGGAGTATTCTCACAGAGATTCTCAGGATTTAATTAATTAAGTGAAATATAACTGACATGTATACAACATATTGATTCAATATTTGTATACATTGGAGAGTGGGAGTTACAGGTTTCCAGTTAAGGAATGAGTAAGTTACAGGGATGAAAGGTATAGCAAAAGGAATATAGTCGATGATATTGGAATAGAGTTGTATGGTGACAGATGGTAGCTACCTACACTTGTGGTGAGTGCAGCATAATGTAGAGACTTGTCTGTCAAATCATTATGTTGTACACCTGAAATTAATGTAACATTGTGTGGCAACTATATTTCAATTAAAAAAATTATATACATTGTGAAATGATTACCACAGTAAGTCTAGTTACAATCTGTCACCACACAAAGTTATAAAAAAATTTGGGGGGGGATGAGAACTTTTAAGATGTACCTTTTTAGCAACTTTCGAATATGCTATGCAATATTACTGACTATGTCACCATGCTGTATATTACATCCCCATGGCTTATTTATTTGATAACTGAAAGTTTGTATCTCTTGATCCTCTTCACTCATTTCACCCATCCTCACCTCCGCTCTTCTGGAAACCACCAAGCTGTTCTCTGTGAGTTCTGTTTCTCAGGAATTATTTTACATCACTCATATAAAACTTATGGACAAAACATGCCTCATTTCTTCATGCAATGACCAATTGTTTCACTTTCTGAAGTGCCAATGACCCAAACTCTATGTTTCACGGACACTCGAAGACGTGTGGTAATGGAGGGTTGTTATATTGGAGCACAACACGACAGCAACTGCCATCCAGGCAGCAGTCCGTTGACCACCTTTACCCCAGGCATCATTTTCCACTGACCTGCTTTCCCAGTTTCCATCTCATCACCTGGCTACCAAACCTTACTCTCTCCCTTTCCGTCTGCCTCCTGAAATGCAACATTCATGTCTTACAGACTCATGGACACCGTAAGATGCTGCAGAAAACAATTCTGTTTCTTTTCCTTCCCCTCCCCAGGACACACACCGAAACCCACCCAGGCAAATTGAACAAAATTCGGCACCATAACGCCTTCAGTCAATGTCCTCCAGTCACCTTAAATTTCAAGAACAGCCTCAATTTCAATAATTAAAATTTCCAGGGCACCCGGCTGACTCAGCTTGTGGCTCTTGATCTCAGGGTAGTGAGTTCGAGCTCTACTTTGGGTATAGAACCTACTTAAAATTAAAAAAAAAAAAAAGAATCACACAACTGTCTTGGTAAACCCAGCCTTAAACAAATAATTAAAGTTTCCAAGTACCTTATTTATTTATTCTATTTAAGTTTTTAATTTTAATTCCAGTATAATTAACCTAGTGTTATATTAGTTTCAGATGTGCAATATGGTGGGTGATTCAACACTTCTATTCCAAGCGCTTTAACAACCAGCATTCTGAATTTCATAAAGTTAGGCCTTTGTTTCTCTACTAAGAAGCCTTAAACTGGGGAGGAGCACGGCCAACTTGTCCCTTTTTCTATTGTGTCTACTCCCCTTCTGTCTTGGTATACCTGGCTGCCTCCAAATCTTCCAGAATTTGGTGAGAGAACTAAGAGTAGTAGAAGCAAGGGTTAAGAAAATTCTCACCTCACTGGTACCGTGGCATGTGGCAATCTGGCATTGATGTTCTCTGGGTTCTCTGGTCTTGGCAATTGTTTCACATTGATTCTATCAGGGAATGTTTTGTGTTTTGGGGAGAACTGTCATTGGTAGAGATTTCTCACCTAATGTGGGCGTACCTCCTTGGGTGGCTGTTGATGGCTCCCACTTCCCTCTAGGTGAATTCCTTTCTTTAAAAAAAGATTGTATTTATTTATTTGACACAGAGAGAGGGAGAGAGAGTACAAGCAGGGGGAGCGGCAGGCAGAGGGAGAAGGAGAAGTGGGCTCCCTGCTCAGCAGAGAGCCCTATGCGCAATTCATCCCAGGACCCTGAGATCATGACCTGAGCCGAAGGCAGACGCTTCACCAGCCGAGCCACCCAGGCGCCCCTAGGTGAACCCCTTTTAAATCCAGCTGTCAGTTGTCTCTGTCTTGTACATGGCCCACATCTGGTACTCAGGGCCAGCAAACTGCAAATGCAGACTCTTCCCAATGCAGTCACCTCTCTCCTTGTTCTTCTATTGGAGGAACTAGCCGTTTCTTGCCTTTAGGCTTTTCTGTCCATGGGCCTGACCTTCAACTCTTTTCCCTACCATTCTCCACGAGATCCAGGTCACACTGTCTGAGAAGTTCCACCAAAGCCCTCTAGACATACCGTTTTTTTATACCCTTGAGGGGCGTGTTGAGTCAACTAGATGTTGACCTTCTCTGTGTATCCTGCACACACTATTTAGTGCCTTCCTGTGGAATATGGGAGTACTTTCCTCCATTTGTGTTATTTTTGGAATTTGGCATATCAGTGAAAATGAAAACAGGAGGAGTCCCATTTCATTCGTTATACAGAACAATTTAAGTTTCTTCATGTCATTATTACTGTATATTGGCCATTTCCTAAAGGTAATACAACCAAAATGACCCAGCAGAATTTTTGAGGCTACTGTGCTCTTCATAAGGAATTTTACTCTGTTCATTTCTGTTTCATTTCTCCTGATTTTTTCAATTTTGTTCTCAATATCCCTGTATTTTCAGCAAAATCTCATTTTATAGACTTCACTTGTGTATTTTTATTTCCCACTTTTTTTCATGTCATTCTCATCTTGTTCTTGTGATCTTATATCTCTTGGCCTCATGCTCTTGTTATGTAGAGGGGATTGCTTCATTAAGTGTTTCTAAAAATTTGATGGGTATATCTTCGGTCACATATTCTGTCTGCTCTATGGAAACATTATTCAGGTACTTTTTCTTGTTTTCCTTTTTCCTTCTAGTATTTTTTATATATATTCTAGTCTGGTTTCTAAAGTCATCCTCAAAAGAAATGAGTTCCTTGACCAACTAGGTTGCAAGAGGTTCATGGAGAGATGGTTATGTTGTTTGTTAATGCTGTGTTGCAGTAATTTTGTGTGCATGTGTGTATGTTCCAGTCATTTTCCTTGGCGATTTTGTAGCCGAGATTAATAGCTGTGGAAATTCCTTGTGACTATTTTGCCTCCACTCTGCCTCATTGCAAGATTTTTATTTCTTACAGGAAAGACTTGTCAGTGTAATTTCTTGTCCAGCCCTACCTTCTCTATTTTTATTAGATTCAAACTCAAAGAGGGACTCTCATCTTGACTTTCATGGCAGAACACCCTTATGGTTTTCCTTCAATACTTTTGATGCTCCTTATGAGACACCTTTTTAAGTTCATTTTTCTTAACCATCAGCAGTTGGGTCTATTTGTTAAAGAGTGGACTGGTTTGGGCACAAAATGAGGTTTCAATTAAAAGGAGAGGCTTTGCTCTACTCCTATTTTTAATTTCCATGTTTGCATGGAATCCCGGGTTAGTAATCATAGACAATCACAGGGAAAGTGACTTTTCTCCTGAATTTTTAGGATGCATAATTAAGCACTTAAAAATTAACAGTGCTCAAGACTAGATGAATTAATAAAAAGACAACACAGAAATAGCTTTATAATAAAAAAAGTTCCAGAGTAACAAGATAAAATAAATTTTTAAAATATTCTTATGGGGGTGCCTGGGTGGCTCAGCCATTTAGTGTCTGCCTTTGGCTCAGGGCCTGATCCCAGGGTTCTGGGATCGAGCCCTGCATCAGGCTCCCTCCTCCGCTGGGAGCCTGCTTCTTCCTCTCCCACTCCCCCTGTTTGTGTTCCCTGTCTTGCTGGCTGTCTCTCTCTCTGTCAAATAAATAAACAAAATCTTAAAAAAAAATTCTTATATAATAAGTGAGAGGTAAGCCTGATGCTATTCTTTAGAAAGCTATTCCTCTGTTATGAAAAATAGAATTGTCGACTCAGGGAAAGTTAATTAAAATCTAGGAAATGTCTGTTAGCCTAAAATGAATTATAGTTTGGGGAGATTCAAAAGTCCTTGTTAAGTTTAATATTTTAAAAATTGGGACTATCTGCTTAGTAAATTTTTTATGCTGCATATTTCACATTAATGTATTGAACCAATCAGAAAATGGGTAATTGCAAGTCAGGTATTATCACATTATAATAAATAATTATTGCTAATATAATAATATAATGTAACTAATGTAATGTAATAATTCTTATGTTCTTATATATAGGAAGTTGGAAATGGCTACTTTACACAAACACTCATCTGCCTATTATAATTATTTTTAAGTGTGAATTTAGATCTACCAAATAGGAATTTGGAATTGGACACTTTCCACAAACTCACGTTTGTCAGTTACAATTATTTTTATTTTGTTTTTTTTTTTAAGATTTATTTATTTATTTTAGAGAGAGAGCGCCAGCACCAGCAGGGGGAGGGGCAGAGGGGAAGAGAGAGACAGAGAGAGACAGACAGATCTCCAGCAGATTCCCCATTTGAGCACAGAGCCCGATGCGGGGCTTGATCCTACAACCCTAAGATCATAACCTGAGCCAAAATCAAGAGTCGGATGCTTAACCAACTGAGTCACCCAGGTGCCCCAGTTATAATTATTTTTATAGGTGAGCTTAGATCCACCATTTTGAACACAATGATCAATTACAAATTTATATGTCCAACCAAAATTTCTCTCTGAGCTTTAGCCCTAGACATTCAAACTCAGCATGTTCCAAACTATCCCACTTCCCCTACCTTGATGCTCCTACCAACTTCCTTATCTCGTATATGGGACTATGCTTCAGCCACACACCAAAGCCAAGACGCAGAGACTTGTCCCTAACTTCTTCCTCTCCCTCATTGTCCACAGCCAATAAACTGTCACGTCTTGTTAATACTATCTCTGATCACATGAATTTGTCTACTTTTCTCCTTTTCCATGGCTATTCCCAGACTCCGGGCTTCTGTGATGACTAGAACTGCTCACAGGATATGCAGAAATGAGGGACCCACGGAGAACTGCCTCCCAACAGAAGGCCATTATGTCCCTTGTGGGACATTTAAGACACTTTCTTGAGTCATATTAAGCGCAGCAAAACACTTCTAGAATGTACTCCACCTGGAAAATTATCCATAGCATATAGTCTTAAAGAAAAGAGGAAGTGTTATATCAAGAAATTGTTAGGATTGGAGCGCCTGGGTGGCGCAGTCGTTAAGCGTCTGCCTTCGCTCAGGGCGTGATCCCGGCATTCTGGGATCGAGTCCCACATCAGGCTCCTCTGCTGGGAGCCTGCTTCTTCCTGTCCCACTACCCCTGCCTGTGTTCCCTCTCTCGCTGGCTGTCTCTCTCTCTCTGTCAAATAAATAAATAAAATCTTAAAAAAAAAAAAAAAAAGAAATTGTTAGGATTGCTAGACAAGAACCTGGAAATATGGATAGCCTTAGTAACCATATTTGTAACCTCTCGTTTTCCATCGTAACATCTGTGCTAGACATTTATTTCTTGGCATCACAATGCGATTGATGATAATCAGACGTTCTCTGCAGATGAAGACAATTGTTCTGTAGTCTGTATGTGCTCAAATGACAGATAATGCAATTCCAGGCTTCCCAGAGTTCACATGAACCTTTGCATTTGGGGAGGCTCACACCTGGTCTGCAGCTTGTTATTTCCTTTTTCTTGTTTCCTATTTAGGCTTTGTATGCATTCAAAATGTTCTGTATTTAGTATGACTCTTCCCCCATGTGAAATGGTGTGATATTATAGAGAATTTTTAATTCTTGCCAGCTGAAGTAACTTTACCTTTAGCCCCTTATTTATGGTGAAAATACCACAACTCTCATAATTTATACTATTTTTAGTTCTTTCATATTTTTTCTGGGATGGAATAATATGATGGGAAAGATACAGTTTTTAAAAGAAAGAAAGAGACAAGCCATCCTAATTGAATAAGCTGAATTCTGAATTTTATGTCAACTTTTAAGTGACTATGGCTTTGGGAATTAAAATTCTATGTCCTTCACTTTGTGAATTAAAAAACATGTGGGTGTGATACACACTTCCTAGTTTGTAACATTAAAATACATATATGTGTACATTTATTTAGTGGTTCATAGAAATAGCTATTTTGAAAATTAAAATATTTGCAATGATCAAAACTACATCCCTATGTGATTGGAACCGACGCTGAAGTTTTATACAAAGGAAGCTCTCTAATTTGTTTATTTAAATTCATTTCAAATATTCACCTGTTAAATTCTCTTAAAACACCTGATCTTATACTGCTGCCATTTTGAACATTAAGGTAGGAGCCCAGGAGTTGCAGAGGCTGTCTGCTGCTGGGCCAGGACCGGCTGCTACTCCCAGAGGTCTTCTCCACAAAGTCGTATTTGCCTCAACCAGTTCACTGCTTTCAAGGGACTTCCAAAGCCGGGAATTCTCAGAAATTAGGCTTTGACAGAAAGCTAGGAAGAGATGTATTATGTGTATAGACTGAGGGATGTGCACATGCACACACATAGACACACACACACACACACACACACACACGCTGAGATGAGTGTATAATGTATGCCCATTACTAATTAATGTAAAGCAGTAGGACTGACAGGTGGATCGGAATGCTCACACTGTCAGAGCTGTCCTTTGGCTTCTTGCAGGCAAGTTACTACAGAAGCCAAATTCCAACCCAAATGTTGTTTGAAGAGTATAGAGTCAGAGCACAAAGAGTTATTTTTTTATTTTTTAATTTAAATCTTCAACAGCACTGACCTGTCTCATGAAGAAGTTATATCTTGGATAGAAAATTTGGGAGCGAACTCTAAGTACATTCTATGTTTGAAAAGTTTACAAATATGCAGTCTTCCAATCTAGATTACTCTGGAACAAAGGACAGGAAAGGGATTGTAATTTAGTCAGGGGAAAAACAAATTATATGAAACCCTGTTTAGAGAAAGACTGCATGAACACAAGGGGATCAGTCAATCTGAAACCTTTAAAACTTGTTCCTAAAGAACCAGAGGTTGGCAACACCCATCCAAGAACAATTAGGAAAGGGTGCCCCCCACCCCACCCCCTCCCGGGCCTCCAGACTCTGTGCCCTCAGTCCTGCCTTAATCTCCACCAGTTGGTGACCTTGATGTGATGTTCAGATCCTTCTGATGTTTCCTCATTAGAAAATGAAAAATTCCTCACACCAGTGCTGTGATCTGAATGTTTGCATTTCCATAAAATTCACATGTTGAATCCTAAGGCCCAGTGTGATGGTGTCAGAAGGTGGACCCTTTGGGAAGTGGTTAGGTCGTGAGGGGGGAGCCCTTGTGAATGGAATTTGTGCTCTTACAAGAGAGATCACAGAGAACTCCCCAGCCCCTTCCACACAGAGGCCACGAAGAAAAGATGCTATCTATGAGAAGGGAAGTGGGCTCTCACTGGACTCCAAATCCACTGGCACCTTGATCCTGGACTTGCCAGCCTCTGTAACTGTGAGAAATAAATGGGCCACCCTGCCCATGGCATTTTATTCCAGCAGCCCGAAGGGTGTAGGATACATGTTTTTAGAAAAAAAGTAAATGACTGGAAGATTTAGCTACACTATTAAAATAATTATGACCAAAACTGCATAGCATATTTAAATACATTTAAACAGAGGTATTGTAAATGTTAAATTTTCTAAAATGGTAATGGTAACAAGTTTATTACGAGGAAGCATAAAAGCGGTTCAGGCTCCAATGATATTAGGAGGGTGTGTCCACTGAAATCATCTTCAAAACCTCTGTGCTGGCCCTTGAAAGGACATGTTTATCCAAAAATACCTTTTTCTCTTTCCAAAGAAATAACACCAGTTTATTATATGCAACTAATGAATCATTGAACACTACATCAAAAACTAGTGATGTACTTACGTTGGCTAATCGAACTTAAAAAAAAGAGAGAGAGAGAGAAAGAACACCAGAGAGTGAATTGTCTTTTCGGGGTGTGTCAGGTGACGGAGATGTTTTTGGTAGGAAACACAGGAAAGTGAAGAAGCGGAGGAAACCATCCCAGGTACGGAGCATCCAGCCCCAGGAGACCTAGAACATCCCGGCTCTCCGAGTGTGAGCAGAGCGGCTCGGCCGCCCCTCAGGAGCCTTGCCCCTGGCTCCCGCTCTGCTGGTGATGCTTCCGTTTTGTGCTCAGTATCTGCGTCCCTAAGGACTCTGGCCGCTTCTACCCTTGCTCGAACCTCTCTCTGCCCTACTCTTCTCGACTTACAAGTTGACGGCCGTCTCTTAGTGTCTCAGGTTTTACTGCTGAGAACTCCCTTTCTATCCATGTGTCCCCTTCAAAAGCCCCACGGGTTCGGGTCTGTGTTGGTGGGTTTTTTAAAGACTTTACGTATGTATGTATTTGAGCGAGGGACAGAGCGCCTGCGCGAGAGAGCAGAGGCGGGGGCAGGAGGGGAGGGAGAGAGGGAGAGAATCCCAAGCCTCCGGGAGCTGAGCGCTGAGTCCCGCGCAGGCCGATCCCACGAGCCCGAGATTACGACCTGAGCCACACCAAGAGCCACACGCCTGAGTGAGTGAGCCACCCAAGAAGCCTGGAAGTGGGAGAGCGAGGTTCTTGTCTCACCGAGTGGAAGAATCAGCCTCGCGGACAACGGAGAGTGAGTAAAACGATAGAAGTTTATTAAGTGAAGAAACAGAAAAGCTCTCAAGAGAGTGAGGGGTCCCAACAGGGTTGCCGCTGAGGGCCTTTAGGGTTGGTCTTTCTAGAAAGCTAACCAGGGAACTTAAAGCCTTTAACATTTCTACTGATACCCCCATTGAGCTAGGACCAGCGATAACACCGTCAGTGGCTTACTTCCTTTCTAGGGTCTGGTTATTCTTTGTTGGTTACAGGTGATTACCATAAAAAAAGACACCCACCCCACACGCCTAGGGCAGGGTGGTCTGGTTTGTTCCCTTATCTCTCCTTTCCCCACACCTCCACATTTTGGGGTTTCTGTGAGGCTGATCACAGAGCCCCCCATCTATCTCTCCCTGCTCGCCCCACCTGTCCCTTACGCAGCCTCATCCCGGCCCCTCATAGGCTGCGTCCCCTCATCTTCTTATAATGGGTTGGTGGTTGCCAAAGGCGGTTACTCATGGCAGTCCCTTGGAGGGTGTATTTAAAATGCAGAATCCATCCCTTCTCCCGGAATTTGTGTCACTGGGGCTAGCAAGTTTCTCCCAAGACTTG
Source organism: Ursus americanus (assembly GCF_024610735.1). Classification (NCBI taxonomy): domain Eukaryota; kingdom Metazoa; phylum Chordata; class Mammalia; order Carnivora; family Ursidae; genus Ursus; species Ursus americanus. The sequence goes on from NC_142145.1 coordinate 38,965,660, forward strand.
TAAGAAATTCTCCGGATGATTCTGAAGTACTACTTTAGATGGCTCCCTCTAGGTTAGGCGTACATTTCTGGTCTCATCAGTTGTGTTCAGGATTGTAGGGTCCACTTACACAAAGAGTGAGAGAACCTCATTTACCTGCTGTTCCGAGAAAATGGGAGTGTTCTCGGGCCCTTTCAAACCTGAACCTGCTGCCTGCCACGTCAGGAATAGTTAGCCCCTTCGCAGCATAGTGAAGGCCTATCGGAGGAGTTGAATTTCTGAGTGGACCCAGGGAGCATGAAATTTTACTTGAATTGTATTCTGACGCTTTGATTAATGAGCTCTGGAACTCATCTTCTGGATTTTTTTTTTTTCCTTCTGGTAGTTTTCCTTCTGGTAGCCTGGCTGTCTGCAAATTGTTAAGTCCAGAGCAAACCCCATTGGATGCTCACAGAAATAGAGCCTATAAGCATGGTTTAGGAAATGCAGGCATGGAGGTTAACAAAATTAACCATGTTATTTAAAAAATCTTGAATATAATATGTTCACCAACAACTCTCTGAGATTTCCTTGAAAGACAAAATGATTCTGTTCATTCTTGGGGTGGCATTTTCTTCGTTGCATGATCCACTTACACCAGGGAGTAAACACAACGACACATCTTTTACTCCGACATGGAAGATCTTGACTGCAGCTAACGAGTGTTGACTGACGATATGTATTAGCTATCCTAGGCCTGTTGCAAAGAAAGTGGCCATGTGTCAGCGAGGCGTTATAATCTGCTTTATATTTATCAGCTAATAGAGCCTTGAAGGAAAACGTGATTTAGGTGGTAATTATTGAAATTGTGTTTAGGTGCTGGCACGAGGAGTGTATTTATTTGTATGCTTTTGGTTGCAAGTGAGAAAACCAAATGAAGCCTAAGCAGGGGTTACCAGCAACAGCTCCGAACTCCTTACATTGTAGAGTTTCAACTGTAAGAGACAGACAGACTTGATTCTCTCTTGGTTCCAAGATCCCAAGTCTCGGGAATGAGCCTCACTGAACTCACCTGACTCAGGTCTACACCCCTGGCCAGTGGACTGTGGCTTAGGGGTAGGAGTAGGAAATGGAACCACCTTTAGAAGAAGGAAGGTGGGGGTAGGGGGGCTTGTGAAAGGAAATAAAGAAGAACTGAATTAGGGAGGAAAGGAGAAAAGTGGTGATGTGGAAGGGAAGATTGCTGAGGCCCTGAAGTCAGCAGACACAGTGCATTAACATTATGGTGTCACAAGAGTAGCAGTGAGGCTCAGCATAGGTTGGCTTTTGTTCCACTGGCCTTGGTGGAGGTGCTGTGTGGCCGGTGGTTGGCGATAAAAAACTGTTAGTCCATCTTACTGTGTTGGGTGTTCAGCGATGACTTCAGGCAGAAACAGAATTTAAAGAATTGCTTAACTTAGAGTAAGAGTCCCCTCAAGGAGAGAGCACTGCAAAGGAAGAACATTCGATGAAGGGAATGAGGGCAACCAGGGGCCTGTGGGTGGCTCCGTCAGTGAAGCATCCGACTCTTGATTTTGTCTCAGGTCATGATCTCAGGGTCATGAGATTGCGCCCTGCATTGGGCTCCACACTCAGCCGGAAGTCTGCTTGGGATTCTCTCTCCCTCTCACTTTGCCCCTCCTACCCCCACGTTGCACACACATGCACACATACTCCTCTCTCTCCAAATAAATAACTAAAATAAAATAAAACAAAAATTAAAAAAATAAAGTAAATGAGGGCAACCAAAGGGATCAAGTGGAGGAAAGAGATGAGAGAACTGGCCAGTCAGGGTGGGACTGTTGCTGCCTCCACTCACCTGCCTTCATCTCCTTCCCCTAAAGTCCAGCCTGAGATGGGAGGCGGCAGATCCCCAGCCTACCCCTCCATTTTTCCCTAGTGTCTTTAGATTAGGAATTTACTGTTTGTCTTTCAAATCACGTCCCTCCCCCATGCTTTGAGAGTGAAGTGCATTTCACATGGAAAGACTTGTGGGATTTCAGTGCCTTTTGTGAGAAGGTGTCTTGAGTGGGACTGAAAAAAGAAAATACTGGCAACAGGATCTGGGGTTTTAGAGAAACCTGGTAAATAGGACCAGGAAGTTTTTGTTAATATTTACCTGTCTGCTCCCTAGAATAGGGTCAACAGTCCTTCTGTTCTCGCTTAGAGACAAGAGGACAGTTGGTATTGCCTGAAGGAAGCACTATTAGTGTAAAACAATGAGAAGAGAGATAGCAAATTAAAATATTGAAAGAGGTTGATAGAAATTGGGCACATTATCTGACATGCTTGGGGTAAAGGTGAGAAGTGGGGAGGGGTTCCAGGTGAGCAGGGGTTAGAACATACTTTTCCACGTGCATTCTGGGTTTTGATTCTATGTAGTATTTAAAAATATCTCAATTCCATTTTCCAAGTAGTCCCAGCAAAAAGAGATTATTTCTAATTGTAAATGTTGAAGTTGGCTTTCTGTATCAAATTAATCCTGTTTGAGCCTGAATGTTGGGACCCCATTTTCTCTGAGCCTCACATCACCGCAGGATGAACAGAACGAGAGTCTGGTGCCGCAGAGTGGAGGTCCAAAGTTTGAAGTATTTCTGAGTAATTGTGAGGACTTCCTTAACCTCCTATTTCCCCAAAATTTCAAGATATAAAAACACTTTGAAAAAAATTCTTTTTGCAAAATGGTCATAAATAATAAAATGTGATTTGGTGCTATAGACCCATCTTGATTTATGTAATGTTTCCATTTAGATGACATAATATTTGTAAATTCATTGTGCAAAAATTTCAAAGATGATTAGTTTTTATTTCCAATTGGGCTGCAATTGGCAGCCTCCTACATTTCTCTTCCTCCATTGTTGTTGTTGTTGTTGTTTTTTAAGGTTTATTTATTAATTTATTCATGAGAGACAGAGAGAGAGAGAGAAGCAGACTCCCAACAGGGCAGGGAGTCTGATGTGGGACTCAATCCCAGGACCCAGGGATCATGACCTGAGCTGAAGGCAGACACTTAACCGATTGAGCCACCCAGACGTCCTCTTCAGTTTCTTTTTCAAGTAATTAGTGAACCATAACACCCATGGTCACACGCACATACACCCTGGGGATAGGGATGGGATTTCTTGTACAGAATTATAAATCCATACCAAAAAACCCTCCCCCAAACCAACACTTAAAAGGACTTTCTATTATTAATGAAATTATAAACTTATTATTAGGGGCCCAATTTTTTAAATCTATTTGTAAGGGAACTGTAGTGTGATAAGAAGTGACACTTTAAAATCCAGCACAAGTTGGGTTTTTAAGGCACTCCATGGAATCACCACAATCCAGAGCTGGTTTTCAGCTTTATAGACCTATCAACAACTTGACTGTGAATACCCAGAAATATGTAGTCTCTAGTGGAAATGACTCATGTTATTCAAACTCACAAAAGATAGCTATATTAACTAAAATACTAATTTATTACTTTTTAATGAGGGATATTAGTTTCTAGTGTTAATAATATTCAAGACCACTATGTAGTAACAAATTACCCAAATTTTTGTTGCAATAAAAACTTACCATGGTTTTTGTGGGTCAGGACTTTAGATAAAGGAGAGGGGATGGCTTGTCTCTGCTTCATGATGGTTGGTTACCTCAGCTGAAAGACTGAGGGCTGGGGGCTCGACTCACTGAGGGCTCATTCTCTCACATGTCTGTCTGGCGGTTGATCCTGGGTGTTGTTTGAGACCTTAACTGGGCTGTTGACGGCAACATCTATATGTGACCTCTTCGCGTGGCCTGGGCTTCCTCACAGTATGGGTGGTCGAAGAACCGAAAAATCAGCACACACGGAAGCTTAATTATTAATCAGAATAATGCTTAATTTTTATGACTTTAGTGAGTGAAGTACATTTTTATAACTTTTAGAGATAAAGTAGGTCATCCCTTTGCCATCTGGAATGTAAATCCAAGGCATACATGCCACCACTACACCATCTGTGCTCACGGTGAATGTTGTGCGCAATCCAGAATCCTTCACAGTGCAGTGTTTCAGGTAACCACAGCCAGTCATCAGGGTGAAGCATACACATTGAAACCTGTCTGCCATCCGCACAAAAGATTAGTTTTTCTTAGGATTTGGCCTAAGTCAAACAAATTGCCCTGCTTCAGAAGAAAGCAACTTCGTGATCCCAGGTCCAGTTTCTGCTGAAGACGTTTGGCCACTTATTCTGTATTACAATATTTCACTGATTCTGTCACTACTCTACATTACTTAAATCTTTATCATAAACCTAGCTGGATTAATTAATTTCTTTTAGCTAATGATACTGCAGCACGCTTGTGTTAAATTTCCAAATACATTGGTGAAATCGCATTTTCCAGAAGATGTATGTTGATCCTTTGGATAGATATGTAATCTGTCACATGTCCTCAACCACTCGCTTTTTAAAAACTTTCTATAGGTAAGTCATTTTTCCAGCAGACTGAACTCACTCATGGTAATGGATTTCAGTAGTTTGATTTTCAAAGGTCAACCTTATTTCCCAGTTCCAGGAAACTCTGACAACACGAATTTGCTGACAAAATGAAAAAAACTAACACTTTAATTTTAGAGACAGCATTTGGCTATCCCTTCATCTGAGCTTGCTACACTTGTGATTGTTCCACTAAGTGCTCAAATTGCTCTTTTTTTATAGTGAAATTAACCTAAACTATATTTTATGATAGACATAGACCAAACCCTATTCCAACTCACAAAGATGCTCTTCTCTTATTGTACTTACTGGAATTCATGTATATTAATAAATGAGCCATTGACTTATGGGAAATCTTCACTATTCTGAAATTTCCCAGTAATGACATTAACCAAGTTTTATATTCTATTGCCTAAAATGAAATGCTTGAATGTTTTAGGTTAATCCAAGTATTTTTATAGATCAGATAGAGCTAAAGGTATTCATCTGTTTCAGCAAAAAAAAAAAAAAAGAAAAGCAATTAGAGTAAAAATTGATGTATTAGATGACAGCTATTTGACATATTAATTCATTCACCTTTGACCTTTGAATGGCATTTATGAAACATTAACAACCCTACTTCATTGGGGTTATTAGAATTATTTAATTTGATTTCATGTTTTAATATTTTACATATATATTTTAAAATTAAAATATGTAAGGTATTTGATATATATTTTAAAATTAAAATATGTAAGGTATTTGATAAAGGCCCTGATACATATCAAGCTCTTATTATATAGTAGGTATTATTTATTGTTATATTATTATGAAATAATATAAAATTTCATTATAAAATGACCCTTAGAGCTAAGTGTCCAAGGTCACATAGGTTGTCAGTGGCCCACCCAAGTTTGGAATTCAGATCTACTGATTCCTTCCACTTTAACATGGTAACTTTCTATCCATTCCTGTGACAAGCCCCAGCTCCACCTAAGGGGAAAGTGACCATCATGGAATATGAGCACCAACCCAGCCTAGGTGGGACCGATGGCTCTGTGCGTGCACTGCGACAGGGAAAGAGCAAAATGGCAAATGGATAAGACCATGATTAGTCCAAAATTTTAATTTTGTTGCTGGTAGTTATCAAGCAGGACCCTTCTCCCCAGTAGTCTGGAACAGCTGTCAGAGTTACCGAAGGTGTCTGAAGCCCACGTGGCATGCAGATTTTTAGATTCTAACCATAGAACGATGCTTCTAGCACCGGGGAACAAAGCTGTGTTCAAAAGCCCAACCCAGAGATGTACAGAGGACGTCGAAACCAGGAATTTTCTTATGACTATGTGTCTTTTCTAGATTGTTACTTTCTTTCTGATAGAATATCACATATGTCCCCAGGCAAATCATGGGATTTCTGGGTGTTTCAAGCAACCCCTTGTTTCAGAATTTATTTGAGTCATGTGGATTTGGCTGAGATTGACGATTTTGATACTATTCTAAAGTGGTGAGACCCAGCAGATGCAGCAGAAGTATTCTACAGCAATGAGCTGGGACAGCAGAAGTACATTAGCATAGTTATTATGCAAATCCAGGGCCATTAAGTGCTGGTCTTCCTGGCAAAAACAATGTCAAAACCTGCCTGAGACCCAAAGGAACGGAAGATAAGTGCATCATGTTTTCTTCAGCACAATTCACCAGATTCAGGCCTGCGCTTGTCCTCCTCACACCGGGCTGACACATTGTGCTTCACAGCAAAGACCAGCAGATGATTCCTGAGGGAAACAATGTGCATTTACTGTGCTGGTTTGGTCTCCTTTCAGTATCTTCTCCACTTTGCAGGTTTCCCCCCTAACTTTCAGGGTCAAGGAGACTCGAGAAAAGAAGCAAGGAAAACCATCTTTTAAAGTGTAGTCCATTTCCCTCCACTCAATAGATCAAGCTAAATGGCTGTGATTCCTCTTTCTCCTCAACAATCTTCTCTTCCCAGGACCTGGTCCAGCTTAGTGCTAAAGGAGGTCCTCGGCGGCCTACATTTTGACTTTGAGCTTTCTAGTTGGGTTCTTCTTTCCAGCTTGTCTCTTCGCTCAGGAGGAAGACCCTGAGGGCAACACATCACCTGGTGGGCATGGAAACTGCTCCCTCAGCGGTAAGGGCTGCCAGCAAGACCCCACCTGTGCTGGAATCCAAGACCTCGATGGATTTGACCTTCACTGCCCACTGGTGCGTTACCCGCGCACCCTTGCCCCACCTCTTCCTTATATAAACGTGGAAGTATTTTTGGCCGTTTGGAGTTAAGTCTTTGAGACCTCGGTCTGCTGTCTTCCCGGTGTCGGCCTCCCTGCAGTAAGTTCCTTTCTTGTGAAGCACTCGTCTCTCTGCCTTTGGATTCTGTCAGCAGGGAGGGGCCAGCCAAGCCTGGTCTGTCTGGGACACCCAGAGCTACGTGCACTTGCACCCCTGCGCCCCGGCTTCCTGTGTTCTCTTGCCTTGCTAAAAGAGGAAAGAAACATGTACACCTGAAACCAATGTTAACAGTGTGTCTCAACTACACTTCAATTGAAAAATAAAAATGAAATAAAAATAAGGACAGTGGTTTACTTCATATTATTTTGAAATGTCATATGGTGGCATAAACCATTTTATTCACCAGTTCTAGAGTCTCTGTAATTATATGTATAACAACAGTGACTAGAGAGGCAAGAAACAGGTGCTGTAATTCTGTAGTTCCGTTAGTGCCCAAATGAAAAAGCCCAAGGCAAAGAGTGCATGCATCACAAGGGGGGAGGGGAGAGGACAATGCCATTGTGATATTGCTCGGTATTCCCCATAACGATCCTGGCACAGCGCCAGAAGGAGCTACGCCCAACTGGGAGGAATGCAAGGGTAAGGATCCAGACGCAAGCAAGAAAGAGAAATGACAAGCCGAGGCTTGACAAGAAAGGGCAGATCTGGTGAGACAAGCATCGGTTTTGGACCAACGGTCCTAGAGGGGAAGTTTCCTTGACTTGGAACCTGATGATCAGGTTTTACCATCAGTTCTGGTGCCTTAGTGGTGGCCTTGATGAGGTCGGGGAATACAGGTGAGGTTCAGTGGGGTGGAATCCAGAGCCGACGACCAAGAAAGAATTCTTGAGGCGTCTTTGGTGCAAAATGGTGGTTTGTTAAAGCACGGGGACAGGACCCGTGGGCAGAAAGAGCTGCTGCCCTGGGGTTGTGAGGGGTGGCTGATTATATAGCATGGGGTTGGGGGAGGTAAGGAAAAGGGAGGTTGAGGAAATACTTTCATATGTTAAAGAAGACTCACAGGATACCAGAGGCCTTGCCATTGTCAAGTTAATGTTGTTTACCCCTCTAGTAAGGCATTAACATGAAGATGGTTGGGCACTTCCTGGAGGCTGCAGATTATAAGGGCATTTAATTGTATTTACTTCCCTTCCGGAAGCTAGGTTATTGATAGAAATGCTTCAAATGCTAAAGACATTTGTAAAACTGAGGGAGACTTAAGTCTTGCAGGATTGTGGTACCTATAAGTTAACTATTTCTTTGTCCTTTAGGGCAGCCAGGAGTGCCTGAGGAATGTCACATACATCCCATGGTGGGGGGGTTGTGGGGTGTCAGTTTCTGCTTTGTCCTCAGTTTGCCTTCTGTTCCCTCATCAGCCTCATGATGGCAACAGATGAACCACAAATGGAATTCTCTGTGAACTGTAAAGCAGAAGCCAAATAAATATGAGGTCTCTAGAGTGGTAAGGATAAATTGGGGCATAGTAAACATGTTAGGAGTTTATTTGAGCAAAATTGATTGGAATCGGGCAGCAGTGAACTGGAAGGGTTAGGAGCGCTCTGCTGAAGGGAGCCAAGGAAAAGGAAGCAAAGGAAGGAAATTATTTGATGGCTATCACTTAAAGCCCACATTGGGATCATCTCTCCTTAGTGTTTTGATTTTGTAACCTTGAGGCATTTTCAGGGTTCCATTTTGGTTTGCTGACAGGTGGCTGGCCATCAGAGCCACCTCCATCCAATGGCCTCCTTGTTTAATTTAATTTAGCAGGTCACACCCCGAAGAGGGCCTGGGCCAGTCTCATCTGGGAATTTCCTCTGCAATCTTCTTGTTTTACCAGCCTTGTATCCCTGTTTTTCTGGAAGCCACAGCTTTCAGAAAGTACGTTCTGATGACTGAGTCAGAGTCAATGTTTCTTCTTCCTGCCTGAGCCCTGACACATCTCTTCTCACCATCAATCCTCACTTCTTCCCTTCCACGCAGACAACATCCTCTGCTCACCTGTTCTGCCATTGCTACATCCACAGCTGTGATAAAGCTAGTCTCCTTTTGCATCCAGCCAATCATTATTTGCCTCCTGCTGTCTTTCCATTTATGGCCTGGGAGAAAGCCCAACATCTAATGTACTCTTGAATGGAATGAATCACGTCTGTTATGTTGTAATTTACTGGTCTAACACTCAGGGGTTAACATGTAACTCCTTCTTGAAATGTTTTGGGGATATTTCACAGTTATGTCCATATACATAGCATTGTCAGAAGTGGGACTGTCAAGAAAGGTGGGTTTTTGGACTTTGGGGTCTTTTGGCTATTGTGACCGCCATTCTGCACCACGGCAGCACAGGGCAGGGGAAATTATTTTCTGGGGGAGCTTTCCCTCTGAAGAGAATATATGTTTGTACTGTCAATCATCCTGAGGTAGGATGGGGGTTGGGGCACATCCTCTGGGGTGGCTGGGTCTGGACTCAACCTCAGTCTTGTGGGATGTCTTGAGATGCCTGGGGGTGCAGTGGGAAGAGGAGCCCACTCCCCTGCATGGAGGTATGTGGCAGTGTGCTGTGTGCTCAGGACTCCTTGAGGTTAACCCAGTAGTCTCTGCACCATTTTCTGATTCCTGCTGTACTAAAAATTAATGAAAACTACTGTCTGAGCTCAGCTGTCCTCTGGGCAATTAGTGGCAACAGAACACCCCAGCTGTGGACAGAGCAGGAGCCTCAGAGTGGTCATCATGGGGACAGCTGACCGCACCAGGGGGCTAGTTCACAAGGCTCATCAGAAGACGCAGAGGGACTCGTGCGGCCGGTCCTTAGGATGCCTGCAAAGAGGCCGGAAGGCACTTTGAAGGAAATAGCTCATGGATGTTAGAGTCAGACTAACGTGAATACACAAAGAGGATGTAATTCCATTCTGAGGTCACAGGCACATGCCGCTGGCAACATGAATTGCAGCAGTGTCTTTCAGTATTCCCCACTTCCCTGTCTTCTAAAGCCATGCTCACCGAGTGACCTTCAAATAATGATTTAGCTTCCCAGACATTTGCCAGGGGGAGAGAATATACTGGTGGTGGCAGTGTGGAAACGCCACTGCCTTCTTGTCTTCCACATACTTAATTCTTACTGGTAATCAGTTTCTTTCTCCCCAGACTCAGACAGAGAAACGCTTTTTCTCTTGTCCCAGGTAAATTCCTCCACCTGAGCTAGAAATTGTATTCCTTTCTCCGAGACATGCTTCTCTCAGTTAGTCCCTGCCTTCAGATTCTTCCTCTTCGTGGCTCTTTCCAGCTTTGGAAGCCCCCAGAGCCTGATTATGTCAGCAGCCACCCCGTTGAGTGAGCTCCCGGCAGCTGATACATTTCACAACCCTGAAGAGTGGCATCCGGATGTAGTAATATATAGTAACAAGCCCAACTTCCAAGGAAACCAGCTAGCCATTACTGTTCCTTTGAGACAAAGTTTAAATTTCATCTCTTCTATGAGGTCTTTTCTGCTTTGTTGTTTAGCTTTCCTTGGGCACTCAGCATATGCTACTTACTCTATGTTGTTATTGTCATATATATTACTGTCCTGTGACACCCAACTAGACTGAAGTTCCCTTGAGAGATTATATCCAACCTTACTTTATTTGCCTGGCTTAACCATTTTGCACACAGCAATCGCACATAAGGAATTTGCTTGATTCTTTCAGCACTTTTTTTTTTAAAGATTTTATTTATTTATTCGACAGAGATAGAGACAGCCAGCGAGATAGAGAGAGAGAGAGAGAGGGAACACAAGCAGGGGGAGTGGGAGAGGAAGAAGCAGGCTCATAGCGGAGGAGCCTGATGTGGGGCTCGATCCCATAACGCTGGGATCACGCCCTGAGCCGAAGGCAGACGCCCAACCGCTGTGCCACCCAGGCGCCCCAGCACTTTTTTCATCCAACAAAGATTTATTAGCTGCTACTATGTGTCCTAACATTGCTCTAGACTTGGGGAGTGAGTAGTGTAGAAAACAACGAATCCAATCACATAGTGCGTATGTTCTAGCAGAAGGAGATGCACAATTAGGAAATGTATGTCAGGTTACAGTATGAACTATAAGGAAAAATAATGCAGAGGACAGTGTTAGGGACCTGAGGAGGTGTGCATTAATTTGCAGAAAGGAGTCAGAGACAGCTCTGATAGGATGACATTTGGTGGAGACCTGACTGAAGTGAGGGAACAGAGACCTGGCTTTATCAGCACGAATGTTTATAAAGCTGCTGGCTTAGGATGTGACACCACCAATCAGCCGGATAATTTTCCTCCTGATATTTTACTACAAAAAAAAAAAAAAAACCACACACACACAACTTAAACATTTGAAAAAAGCTGAAAGAATTTAAAACGAACACCAAATACCACCACCTAGACTCTACCAGAAGCATTTTACTGCAACACACATCTCTCAACCCATCCTCTATTCATCAATTCATCTTATTTTTTTGATGCATTTCAGAGTAAACTGAACACATTGGAATACTTTCCCCTAGGGGGTGCCTGGGTGGCTCAGTGTGTTAAGCATCTGACTCTTGGTTTAGGCTCAGGTCATGATCTCAGGGTCCCGGGATCAAGCCCCAATCGAGCCTGCATGGGGCTCAGTACTCAGTGGGGAGTCTGCTTGGGATTCTCTCTTTCCCTCTGCCCTGCCCCACTTTCTCTCAAATAAATAAATAAATCTTAAAAAAAAAAAAAAAAGAATCCTTTCCCCTGCTTCCTTCAGTATACATAAATTCAGTTTTGTTTTATTTTTTTAGTTTTATTTTTCCTGTAGGTAAAATGAAATGCACAAATGTTAAGGGTACATTTGCTGATTTTTTTGACAAATGCATGTATCTGTATAACCCAAATTTTGATCAAGATACAGAATGTTACCACCACCCCAGAAAATTCCCTCATGTTTCATCCCATCAACCCCTGTACCACTCCCCTACAGGTAACCGTTTCCCTCCCTGCCAACAGTAGATTACTTTTGCCTGTTCTAGAATGGTCATATAAATGGAATCATACAATATGTGCCCTTTCACGCAAGGCTTTTTTCACTCATAATGTTTTTGAGATATGTCCATGTTGTTGCATGTATTAGTGACTTCACTACAAATAAAACTATAGTCCAGTGGGTCTCAAGTCCAGGGCAATTTTGTGTCCAGGGGACATTTAACAACGTCTGGAGACATTTTGAGTTGTCGCAGCTGAGGGGGTTGTTGCAGGCACGTAGTGGTTAGAGGCCAGTATGCTGCAGAACATTTTCTTGTGCAGAGGACAGCGCCCTCCCCGCTCCTTTCCACAAAGAATTACTCAGTTCCAATGTCAACAGTAGTGAGGTTGAGAAACCCTGCTTTGGCCAGATGTAAAATGTTATTCATCTTTCCATCCAATCAATGTCTTCTGTTAGCAACCTTTGTCAACTAAGGCATTAAATACGGATCTTTGTTTAGTTTGGTCTTCTTGGGTGTGTTTTTTGTTTTGTTGTTGTTGTTATTGTTTTACATTATAAAAAGGACCTTGTTTTAGCCAAAACAGTTTTTCTTTCATAGTAGAAAATTCATTCATCAAGAGCAGACCCATGTGGGAGGAAATTTATGTGTGATTCTTTTCTGGGATTCATCAAATTTTATTGCATTTAGATTTCTTGAAAAACTCAGGCTGTGCCCAAACCACACCAGCTTCTAGGCATGACCTGAGAAAGTGCAAGATTAGAAAATATCACTTTATTTTTTTAATATCCTTATGAGTGTGGGGAGTGACTAAGTGGCCCCGTGGTTTAGAGAAGGGGTTTTATTTGTTCCTTTCAGATCCATAATTCAAGAATAGATATGAGCTGGGGGGGGGGGGGGGGTTTGGTGGATGTGGTAGGTACTTCGAAAAGTTCTGTTACATTTTTCAAACAAAAGTCATTGACTAATACAAAGAAAATGAGATTCACAGAAGTATACTGGAGAGAAGTTATATTAAGTGTCTCATAAATTTAATGGCTATTGTTTTGAACTACCTGATAGATTTTCTGGTGTTGAGACTGCCATGAAACTGAATTTCTTGTTTCAAAGAGAGCTGTGATTAGCATTCACATAGCTGCCAGGCACTGCTGAGAGTGGAATTAAACACAGAGTAGAACATTTTTCTCAAAAGCCAGCTGACATGAAGCTCTCCATTTGTGATGTGTTTACTATTATCATCCATGTTGAGTTGTTTAATTTTAATAATTTTATCTGTTTTAGCTAATTATTTTAAACATTTAAGAGCAAAATTAATGGGTACAAAAGCCTTTTTTATATCTTTAAATCTATATTTTTATTTCTTTGACTTTTCATTTTATATGTACAATGCAATTTAACTTTTGATAATCTAAAATTTAGTTTAAATTTAAATTTAATTTTAATTACAGTTTTTTTACATCAATATATGTCAAACTATTTACAAACAAGTAACATAATATAATGAATGAAATACAGAGGAGAACAAATCACATTAAAACTTAGCTAGTATTGGGGTGCCTGGCTGGCTTAGTTGGTAGGGAGTGAAACTCTTGATTACATGGTCGAGAGTTTGAGTGCCACACTGGGTGTAAAGATTACTAAAAAAAAAATAAAGTAAACCCTTAAAAAAATACTTAGCTAATATTATCTCTCTAACATTCACACTAACATTGTTAAAAAATAACTTTCTTAAAAATATGTTTCTTCCTGGGGCCTCTGGGTGGTTCAGTCAGTTAAGCAGCTGACTCTTGATTTTGGCTCAGGTCATGATCTCAGGGTCCTGAATTTGAGCCCTGCGTTGGGCTCTCCAGTGGGTGGGGGAGTTTTCTTGAGATTCCCTCTCTCCCTCTCACTTCACCCCTTCCGCTCCCCCTCCCCCCAACTCACGCTTTTGCTTTCTCTCTTTAAAGTAAGTAAATAAATCTTTAAAAACAAAGTATGTTTCTTCCTCAGAGGTCTGTCAGCTGGGATGCTCTTCCATCTCTCTTTTCCAGTGCCTCTTTCCCTTGCAGCCTCTTGAGAAACTGCTTACACAACCGGAGGATCAGGTCTTATTCACTGACATACTTTTCTTTATAACTTAAAGTGTTGTTTAATCTCTGTAAGCCAAATATATTCTTTTTGTCACATTTAGCTTCCCACCCTGAGTGGTCCAAGTGATACTTTACTCACAGATTTTTTCAAAAATGCCACTACTGGTCATAAGTTCCAGGTGAGAATGTTGTCTCTCTACTACACAATAGTATTATATTCCTTTGCTAGGGCTGCTGTAATCAAGGATTACAAACAGCGTAACTCAAAACAAAAATGTGTTGTCTCACACTCCTGGAGCTAGTAATCTGAAATCAAGGTCTTGGCAGGGTTAGTTCTTCTGGGGGCTGTGAGGGAAGAGTCTGTTCTTGGCCTTTCTCCTTGGTTTGTAGATGACTGGCTGTCTTCATGTCACCTGGCCTTTTCCCTGTGCATGTACTTGACTTCAAATTTCTCCTTTCTTTTTAAAAAAATTATTTATTTATTTATTTGTTTGTTTGTTTGAGAGAGGGAGAGAGGTGGAGAGAGAGGGAAAGCACAAACAGGGGGAGGCGCAGAGGGAGAGGCAGAAGCAGACTCCCTGCTGAGCAGGGAATGGGGCTCGATCCCAGGACTCTGGCATCATGACCTGAACTGAAGGCAGAAGCTTAACTGACTGAGCCACCCAGGTGCCCCTCCTTTTTTTTTTTTTTTTTTTTTTTTTAAGATTTTAAATTCAAGTTAGTTAACATATAGTGTATTATTAGTTTCAGGAGTAGAATTTCATGATTCATCAGTTGCTTATAGCACCCAGTGCTCATTACATCAAATACCCTCCTTAATGCCCATTATGCAATTACCCCATCCCCCTCACTTCCCCTCCAGCAACCCTCAGTTTGTTCCCTATAGTTAAGAGTCTCTTATGGTTTGTCTCCTCTGTTTTTGTCTTATTTTATTTTCCCTTCCCCTATATTCATCTATTTTGTTTCTTAAATTCCACATATGAGTGAAATCATATGGTATTTGTCTTTCTCTGACTTATTTCGGTTATTATAATACACTATAGTTCCATCCATGTTGTTGCAAATGGCAAGATTTCATTCCTTTTGATGGCTGAGTAATAGTCCATTGTGTATCTATACCACATCTCATTTATCCACTCATCAATCAATGTACATCTGGGCTCTTTCCATACTTTGGCTATTGTGGACATTGCTGCTATGAACATTGGGGGGCATATGCCCCTTCGAATCACTGTGTTTGTATCCTTTGGATAAATACCTAGTAGTGCAATTGCTGGGCTGTAGGGTAGCTCTATTTTTAACATTCTGAGTAAACTCCATACTATTTTCCAGAGTGGTCACTTAATAAACACACTGGTCTTACTAGATTAAGACCCAACTTAATGACCTCATTTTAACTTGATTACCTATCTACAAAGCTGACATTCTGAGGTACCGGGGTTAGGACTTCAACATATACATGGGGGGGGGGGCACAATTCATCCAATAGCAAGTGTTGAAATTCTAAACTTCCTGAGAACTCTTCTAGAGCCCAACACCTGTTCATAACAAATTATATTATATTATATTATATTATATTATATTATATTATATTATATATAAAGTTTATGTTTAAAGTGTACAATTTGATAAGTATTAACTGCGACATATGTCTACACCCATGAAACTATCACCAAAACCAAGATAATGAACATATCTTTTACCCCTTCCACCAAGATTTCCCCAGGCTGCATTGTCAATTCTCCTTCCTGTTCCTCCTCAACCCATCTAACCCCAAGGCAACCACTGATCTGCTTTCTGAATAGTCTTCCAATTTTTGGATATACTATAGTTTATCCATTTACCTGTAGATGGACATTTAGGAAATTTGACTATCATAATGTTGGTATCTCACAGCTATGAACTTTCGTGTGCAAGTCTTTCTATGGACATACGCTTTCATCCATCTTGGTAAAATGTGTAAGAGGGGAGTAGGTATATATTTAACTACTTGAGAAACTGCTTAAGTTTCCCAAGTGTCTGTGCTACTTTATATTGTCACCAGCAGTGGATGAGAGCTCTGGTTCCTCTACATCCTCACCAATACTCAGTATGGACAGTTTTTAAAATTTAGCCTTTCTGATTAGTGGGGAGTAGGGACTCATCATGGATTTAAGCTGTATTTCCTTCATGCTTAATGACGTTGAACATCTTTTCAGGTGCCTTTTGGTCATTCATTTAGAAAAGCTGATTACGAAACAACATTTCTTAGACAAACTCAATCTTGAGTTTATGTCAAAATTCATAAGTTTGCTAGGGCCAAGGAACCCAGTAAAGTTCAAAAGAGAAAGGGAGAGAGAGAGAGAGAGAGAGAGAGAGAGAGAGGGAGAATGGAAGTAGAGGTATTAAATAGGTGGGAAAGAGAATGATTACATACATAGCTAATGTTTTTCAAAGTCAATAAAAATTTTGCAGTTTCATTTCACATCATGACCCTGTCAGTAGCTCCAAAAAAATGTCTGTGACAGTGTGGTCCCAGATGCCAGATACACTGTCTGCCAGACAAGAGGGGAAAACCATCTCCAAGCAAATGATGGAGATACAGCTGTGATGCTAATCACTGGAATAACAAAATTTCATCCCCCAGTGGAGGTGCTGATTAATCCAATCAACCTGAAAAGGTGAAATGGGGTCAGCCAGAGAGCAGAAGCAGAGCACCGGGGAGTGCAGCTGAATGTTAAACAGGCCGTTGCCTGCAATGATTGTTTTTCCAGGATCCAAACAAAGCTGTCAATTACACAGTTCTTCTATTTCCGGTTTGGGGACTATTTTTTTCCCCTCGATGCCATCAAAGAGCATGAGAAAGTTTAATTGTTTTAAATAATCGGGTGAGGGGTGTTGAGTTGCTGTGGATTGTCTGGGGAAAGATGGGTCCTCTGCAAAGACAACCGTATTGGAAGAAGGAGGCAGGTGAACAACATGACAAGGTAGCAAAAAAGATTTTCAAGAACAGGTCATGTTTAACTTTTGGTTTTGGAATTGCTGTCTTGTCAGTACCTCTGTTGACCCCAAATGCCAGTAAACTCTGTTGTACACACAAATGCCTTGTTTGAGAGAGAGAGAGAGTGTGTGTGTGTGTGTGTGTGTGTGTGTGTAAAGCAAAGGCAAGAAGCTGAATTTGTCCTCTAGGCTGGCACACAGGAGGTATATTGAGATTCATGAGTCCTGCCAGAGCAGGAACCATGAACCAGAATCACCCGTGAGAAGGTAGGCCCTGGAAAATTTGCAGGAACTCTTGGAGGCCATTAGACCTGCAAATGTAGGCAGATAGATTTCACCGAATTTTGTCTAAATCTTTAAAAACAGAGTGACATTTGGATTTTGTGATTATTGTGCCATGATAGTTTTGTGTTGGTGTCAATTCTTAGTGTAATAAGGTTTGTTGTTGTTGTTGTTGTTGTTGTTTTTGATGTAAACTCTTTTGCTCAATGTGGGGCTTGAACTCATGATCCTGAGATCAAGAATCGCATGCTCAGGGGCGCCTGGGTGGCACAGTGGTTAAGCGTCTGCCTTCGGCTCAGGACGTGATCCCGGCGTTACGGGATCGAGCCCCACATCAGGCTCCTCTGCTATGAGCCTGCTTCTTCCTCTCCCACTCCCCCTGCTTGTGTTCCCTCTCTCGCTGGCTGTCTCTCTGTCTGTCGAATAAATAAATAAAATCTTTAAAAAAAAAAAAGAATCGCATGCTCTACCAATGGAGCTAGCCAGGTGTCCCATTTTAAAGAACATTAAGAAGCATATTGTTGAAGATGCAACTTTTTGGACATGTAAATCCTGGTGCAACAGTAATAATCATTAGGCAGTCTCTGATTTACTTAAACTCCTGAGGTAGGAAGGGTAGGCCCAAGTTTGGATCATTTTTCTCCCCTCCTTCTCCTAGAGCATCAAAGGACCTGGGCTGTAGTCTGTCCACTGTGGCTCTCACTGGTCTATTTAAATGGCTAACAGGATGGCTGCCATTGGGGCCCACCTTCTCCCCTGGCCCCATTTTTCTAAGTTCCTTTTTCCTCAAGCTGAGGCCTTGCACATTGACTGACTACCTGACCAGCTTCCCTTCCCTCTCTTACCATCCATTGTTTCTAGGAGAATTAAGGAAAGATACAGGTTGAAGTGACCTTGATTGATCTGGTTGCTAGGGCTGCATCAAAAGACAAGGTCACCACGATATATATCAGTCTGAGAAATATTTTATGATGATTACATTTATCGTAATGATATTTTAAAGAAATGATAAAGCCACAGTAGTGTTTTCTATTATTTGTACTGCATATGTACAGTCCTTCAAATGTATAGCAGATTAAGACTTCTGTGTGTTATAAAGAATTTGATGACTGTTTATGCTGATTTTACAAAGGCAACTATTCCAAGTTGAAAACACTTGATGAGCTTTTGGCTCATTGACTCTGAAATTTGGGAGATAATTAAATCTTTCTCAAAAATAAGATCAACCATAATGAAAAAAGTGGTGTTAGAAAGAAAGAGCATTTCTACTTGTAGCCATGCCTGGGTAATTGGTTCAAAATTCGCCCCTGTGCTGTAACAAATGATAAAATTGTATGAGGTAACAGTTCTAGGTACTGGGTAACAGGTGTGCAAAACTGATCCCTGAGATAAGGAAAAGTCGAGAGGTGAGCCCTATATGCATCTGAGGTCTCTATTCAGGGACAATTTCTAGTCTGTGGCCTAGGACGGTGGAGACTTAACAGAGCATAGTGGTCTTGCTGAGTTAAGGAGGCAGAAATCAGAATCTGGGAACCACTAAAGCCGCTGGAATTAGCAGGGCAGGGAACTGGAGAGGACAGAGCTGTGCAAAAGGGGGGCCGGAAATGTGTTTGTGGGATTCCTGTGCATCTGTCTAAAGACAGGGCTGTGCATGCACCAGTTGAGAATTTGGGAGCTTTACCAGGGAAAGTTGCTGGTACACAGTTGAGTTTGGGACAAGGATGTAAGAAATCAAACACTGGAATTCAGCTCCAGTCAGAGTAAAGTGGCCTCATTAGCCTTCCAGACACACATCAACGCCGTGTCTTAGGGGTGAGGATCATGTCCTAGAGCAAGGCCTGTTCTAGATCACTCTAAAAAACCCATATGGGAAAGGGTGTGGGGCTGGGCTTCTCTTCACCTCCACTCCCTGCCCCTAGTCCCCTATCCCTGGGCCTCTTTGTTGAAAAAGAATAATAAAAGGATTTTTTAAAACCTCATAAAACTAAGCCTTGTCAGGGGAGCCTGGCTGGGTCAGTCTTAGAGAATGTGACTCTTGATTTCAGGGTTGTAAGTCTGAGCCCCATGTTGGGTGTGGAGATTACTTTGAAAAAAAAAGTCTTAAAAACAAAACAAAGCAAAAAGCAAGCCTTGTCAAAATCTACCAGGTAGAGAGAGTTTGGTATTTGAATCCTGTGTGGGCATAGTAAATATCTTGGAGCTTTCTGCAGATCTGCCCTAACAAAGCCTAAACAGCTTCAAGATGGCTAGCGATAATTAACAGCCTAATAAAACATACGTTAACATTATTTGGAGAGTGAGACAACCGAATCCAGAATATATTAAATGTCTTTCCAGTAATGTCCACTAGACAATAAAAAAATTACCAGACATGCAAAGAAACAGGAAAACGTGAGCAATACTTAAGAAAAAATAGGTAATAGAGATGGACAATGAGATAGTCTAGACATTGGATTTAACAAACACTTTAGAAACAACTATACATATATATATATATATACATTCAACGACTTAAAGTCTTTATGAACAGAGAAATGGAAGGTGCAATAAAAAATACAAATTCTAGAATGGAAAAGAATAACTGAAATGAAGAATTCACTCAATAGTCTTCAAGATTTTTTTTAAAGACTTATTTATTTTAGAGAGACAGAGAGAGCGAGAGCACAAGAGCACACCGGCTGGGGGAGGGGCAGAAGGAGAGAGAAAATCTCAAGCAGATTCCCTGCTGTGCACAGAGCCCAGTGGCGGGCTCCATCGCACAACCCTGGGATCATGACCTGAGCCAAAATCAAGCTCAACTGACTGAGCCACCCAGGCGCCCCCACTCAGTAGTCTTAATAGCAGATTAGGATTGGTAGAAAAAAGGGTCAGTACATATATTAGTTTTCTCTGCCACACAGAATTGTTGTGCAACAAATTATCACAGACTTCATGGTGTAGAACAACACGCATTTTATTATCTCCATCCAGGCATGGCCAGGCTGGATTTTCTGCTCATCATTTCACAAGGAAGGTGAAGGTCATGCTGGGTTCTCACTTGATGCTCAGGAGCCACTATCAAGCTCATGCAGTTTGTTGGCAGAATTCATTTCCTGTGACTATGGGACCAAGGTCCCCATTTTCCTGCTGACTCCTGCCTGGGACTGTTCTTAGCTCCCAGAGGCCACCTGTAGTCCCTTGGCAGTTGGCCCCCAAACACAGTTCACAACCGTGCTGCTTGTTTTCTTTCTGGCAAACAGCAGCACCTCTCCCTGATTTCAAATATCTCACTTCCTCTCTCTCTGACCTATAGATCCATATTTAAAGGGCTCATATGATTAGATCAGTCCCACATAGATAATGTCCTATGTTAAAGTCACTGGTAGACCCTAATGACTACTGCAAAATCCCTTCATTGCAGCACCTAGATTAGTGTTTGGCTGAATAACTGGGAGAAGGTGTGTATACACTAGGTGTTACCATTACACATTGAAGGAAGAGTTTGTAGCTCTCTTGGGATAATGGTGCCATGATGAGAATCTTCACTATGATGCTTGATAATTCCCTACAATTTGGAATTTCTTATTTTCTTAATTTGGATTATCCCAGAAAGTGCTGACCTTCCTATAGTTTTTATTAGGAATTACAAATATCCTAGTAATTTCCAACCACTGTTGCTTCTGTTAATGTGATGAGAGCAAGCATTGTCTGCAATGATCCGGAAAGATTTCTGTCCATTCTGGAGGGCTGAATCTTGAATAAATAGTCAGATGGATCTGCCTGCTCCAGACGGCTATCTACAGTAGTATCTGAAGACATTTTATCTTTTATGAAGATACAAAGAGGATTTCTGAGATTGAACAACCATAATTCCCTTACCATGCATTAATATCTAATTATCATGTATCCAAATATGCTGCACCCCCACTTGTATCCAAGAGCTGGTGGCCTCCCCTCTCAGTGGTTGCCATCTGCTTGTACCCCAAGTGTGGTTGGAGGAGCAGCAGCTTCTGGCATTACCTGGGAACTTCTTAGAAATGCAGAATAAGGCCCTCCCCGTCTCAATCCACATTTTCACAACATTTCCAGGTGGTTTATATGCACATTACAGTTTTCAAAACACTGCTCCTGAATACTGGGAAAGAGAACATTTGATTCATGGGTACTCCTTTTTATTTTTTTAAAGATTTTATTTATTTATTTATTTATTTATTTATTTATTTATTTATTTATTTAAGAGAGAGAGAGAGAGAGAGAGAGAAGCAGACTCTGCACTGAGTGTGGAGCCTGACAAGGGGCTCCATCCCACAACCCTGATATCATGACCTGAGCCGAAATCAAGAGTTGGACGCTGAATCGACTGAGCCATCAGGTGCCCCTGATTCATGCATCTATTGTTTCTGACTATCTTCAGCTCTGCTGTGGCCAAGTTCACGTCTCTGAGGGTAACTGCTTGGAGCTCCTGAGCAACAGTCCCCTGTTGGAGGAGGCTGTTCCCTCCACACCATCCAGAGCTTCATTGCATTTTCCCGGTAGTCCAATTGAAAAGTGGAAGAGTGCAAATCCAACAAAGGTGGTCTGCCTTGTAGAACCCTTCATATCTTAACATCCCTTCCCTGTCCTTGAGTTCACATCCCTTTCTGAAGGCATCTTCTTAAAAGCCCACACCCTTAAGAAAACACTGATAGGGACTGATGATTTGGTTCTAAGTTGCCTGCTCCTCCTCATTGACCTCCATTGTGCCATCCAAGCCATACTGTGGGATGTGGTCATCAGCAGGAGATTTCCCAAGTCAATCTAGCCCCTCTTCAGTGGTACCAGTGATGGGGTGGAGCTGAGGAATTGGAATTTGAGGAACACACACCAAGGTATACTCTGCAACTCTCAGCCCCACAAAACTGTTGACTGTGGGCTTTGCCACTTCAAGTCTGGTCCCCTCTGTGGTCTCTAAGCCAGTCAGACACTGATATAGCTCTCCATCCTTCCAGGCCTTCCAGTGGGTAACTAGTACATATGTTTCTTACACACACACACACATACACACACCATGCTCACAAGAACAAACATTGATTCTTATAGACTTGCTGTATGAATCCATACACCTTTCCCTATCTGCAAAATACTCAGCACACTTGGTCCAGCCTACACTAGAGTCTGAAGGAGTAAACAATGGAGGCTGCTTCCCTTTGTTCTACTTGCTATTTTTGGACTCTGCCTTGGAATATATTAAAGAGCAGAGCACCTCGTTATACTCACTCGTAAGCTCATCAAAGGCCCAGGAGATGCTCTAAAGTGAAAGGTTGTTTTTGTTTTCCTATTTTGGGGGTCATGTCAGATGCTCATGCAATTTTTAGGGTCAGCTCTGTAAGACCAAGAAAGCTTGTGTGGGCATCTATCAACCTCAGGCCCCCAAAGGTGTGGGAGAGGGCTTGATTTTCATCCTCCTTTTGCAAAGTAATTTTAAAGAAATGCAGTTGTTTCTGAAACCAACTTCCAGTTCCACATCATGAAAACTCTCAGCCATTGTGGCTAAGAAAATGGTCGGTTTTCCATTCTGGTCTGTATTCCTCCTTTTTGACTCTACTAATATTTTCCTGTTTCCCATATCATCATTCCCTATTCTCAGCTCCACTAACATATCACATTCCTATATTAGGTCTCTTTACTATAGAGGTAAACAATCTACTATCTATAACTCCAGTCCAAAAAAACTCTTAATTTGGCTTATCCCAGAAAGAGAGAGAGAGAGAGAGAATGTTCCATGCTCAGTGTGGAGTCTGCTTCTCTCTCTCTCCCTTCTGGGATAAGCCAAATTAAGTTTTCCCTTCCCAATCTACTATCTGTAACTCCAGTCCAAAAAAAATCTAAAATGAAACCCATTTGGCAGCAAAACTGCCCTATCCAGACCTAATTTGACTATATAACCATGCTTCAGCACATGGGAGGCTATGCACATTACTTACCAGTTAGTGTGAATATCAATAATAATTCACAGCAGGAGTTTTAATGTGTTTGATTATGAGACATTGCTAGGGATCTTATCAGGAATGTTCTATATTAGTTGGGTTTTCACTGTATTCCTTTGTAAAATCTGAAAAATTCTGAATCTTGAAACACAACTACCCCAAGAGTTTCAAATAAGAGATTATGGGTTTGTATTTGCAGACAGTTCTTAGCCTTGACATCAGCAAATATTAGCATTCACTTTAGGAATTGAATCTTTATGTTATTTTTACCAAGAAGTCTTTGCTTCTCTCCAATATGTTTTTCAAAATTCTAGTTATCTTCTTCTGTAACTACTCAAGGAGTGACTGACTGCTCAAGGTCAGACTTCTTGTGCCTGTGAACTCTTTCTTCTGTTTCTGAGTCTCATTATGTCTTTGTGGGGAAGAATAACTTCTGTCAAGACCTGAGTTATAAACAGGGGTTCCCATTACACAAGCCCTAAATGTGTCCCTGTAAGGCCATTAATCTGTTCTTCTAGAGTAGGAGCTGAGAGGTTTACCCTGTCACATTCACAATGGTGTCAATTTCCCAAATTGGGATTCTATTAAAAATGTAAATATTTTTAAGTGTCCATCAACAGATGAATGGATAAAGAAGATGTGGTGTATATACACAGTGGAATATTATTCAGCTGTGAAAAAGAACAGAATCTTGTCATTTGCAATGATGTGGATGGAACTAGAGGGTCTTATGCTAAGTGAAACGAGTCAGTCAGAGAAAGACAAATACCATATGATTTCACTCATATGTGGAATTTACGAAAGAAACAAAAAACGACCAAAGGAAAAAGAGAGAGAGACAAACCAAGAAACAGACTCTTAGCTATAAAGAACAAACTGATGGTTATCAGAGGGGAGGTGGGGGGATGGGTAAAATAGGTGATGGGGATTAAGGAGGACACTTGTCCTGATGAGCGTTGGGTGATATATGGAATTATATTGGAATTTAAAATTAAAAAAGTAAATATTTGTAATCCTAAGGAGGGAGGACCTGGAAATCCAGTTTGAGAGAGACTACTGGTGCTTCAAATAAAATATTACATCATTGGTGACTCTGTTTACCATTGAAATTAATTAAAAACATGTTTTTAATTAAATAAATGCCAAGCTGAAGCCATGCTGATGAGCAGAATATACCACCCCCAAAAATGCCATTCTGGCATATTGATTATTTTAAATTAAAGTTACTTGAGAAACAGCTGGTGTAAGAAGGATACTTGGACTCTCCTCTGTCCCCCCGACAGCAGGGAATAAATCTTCCATGTGAAGACATTCTCCCTATACCAGGAGGGTAGAAATTATCCTTATCACCAGAAAGAGGGACTTCAAGACTGAGAAGGCTGTATAAACAAACCTTATTACTTCCTCATTAATTTGCTATCCCAACCCCAGACTTCTTTGTCTTGTCGATTCTTCATAAATGTATTAAGTTTCTTTGTCTACAAGGTATAAAAGCTGCCTGCTTTGGTCACCTCCTTGTGCCTCATATCTTTGGGGCCCCCACACATAGGAAATTAAATTAGTTTTTTCTCTGTGAATCTGTCTTACATCATTTTACGTATTAGACCAACCGAAGAACCTAGAAGGGACGAAGGGAAAAGTTTTTGCCCCTACAGCCTTGGCACCCAACGTGGGGCTGTCCCCGAGCTGGACATGGCTTGCTTCAGGGTTATTGCAGCTGCAAGGTTCTGGAACCCCTGACAAGAGCCAGTGGAAGTTAAGAATGTGTACCATGCCAGTCTCCTGGATCTCTGCCTGCAAAGTCTGATGGATGTGAGAGTGGTGAGGGTCCTTTTCTTCTTCTAAATTTACATTAGCTGGAGAAAATATTTGTGGCAACTAGTTCCTCAGGTGTAGCAGCTCTGGTAAAGATCTGTTATGAGTACTCTTGTTTTCTATTGATCCCTTTCCTCCCAGAGAGAGACATTTGTTTTCCTTTCTCTCTGCCTGTTGTTTCATTTGTCATAAGGAGGAAAACCATGGGGTAGAACACAGCCATAGGTCCTATAAGCCTCTTGTTCAAACTGGCCTCCCAGACTGGTGAGTTCATTGTTCTCACCAAACTGGTGTCAGTTTAGGCAAACTTTGCTGTGGGTCCCCTATGTAAACACCTGGTGGGATTTTCTTTTTGTCTTGTTCTGTTTCTTGAGAAGTTGGCTTTGTGACCAGTGAGAACATTCTCTCTGGTTTCCACCATCTGGAAGGTGCACGTACTGGTGTATATCTGGTGGACAGTTGAAAAGATGAGTTTTGAAGACACGAAGTCACAAGCATCATTCTCTTTGGCAATGCCAGCTCTCAGGGAAATTTGTCATAAGGGGTTCCAATGGATATAGGGGCCTTTGTTGTCTCAACTTTAGTTGTCTTATTAGTGCTGGAAGAGTTCTATTCCAGCAGCGCCTGCCTGGTGTCCCAGAATAGCTGCTCTGTGGCTGGAGACATCTCACATTCCTTCACATCATTTCCACGACACCATCCTTACCACCAGTGACAATGAAGGCCTTTGTTTCTGAGGCTAGCTCTGGGACTTGTGAAGGCTGCATCTTGTGCACTCTCCTTTGGGGATGCCCCTTAAGTCCACGGTTAAGCTGTAAAAAAGCTTATTGGTTTGAGTCTGTACTGAGATTAATAGATCCTTAGTTGTCAATGGCCAGATGATGGATCCTTTCAACTGAAAAGATTTCTGTATTTGAAAAAAAAATTTTTGAGAGCTCTCATCCTGAACAGTTGTCTTATTGGTGTCTATGGGAAGACCAAGTTGAAAAGTGGATACAAAGGAATATAATGGCTAGCCTTAGGGACTCCTTGAACAAGGTAAAAGAACAGAAATTAAACTTAGAACAAAAATTAAAATCCCCATCCAACATAAATTCCCCTTCTTAAAATCTGGCCCATCTCCCCAGCAGTACTTAACTCTCAGTACTCCTTTACCTTCCCCAGAAAACCCTTCAAGCCCCCAGCTGCTTGTTCTAACTTCCCTTTCCCTGCAGGATTTACAGAGGATGCTCCAGCCTAATCTCCAAGTCCAGGATGTCCGGGTCACTCCTGTAAGTGCTGGAAGCCAGGAAGTGAATTTAGCAGAATCCCCTGAGATAGACAGCAAAGCTGCTTTGCTCCCTTAAGACTCCTCCTGTTTTCCAGGGCTCTTTGTTCAGGCTCTGCCGGCTTCAGGGCCTTCCTTTGCAATGTCTTTTGCAGATGTATCCTGGACCACCACTGCAAACAATTCACATCCCCTGGAAGCAACAGATCTTTTACATTATAAAACGCTTTTATGCCACTTTCAGAAGATCCTACCAAATTTAAAGAGGACTTAAAATGATGAATGGCCATTCAGAACCCCACTCACAGGGATCTTTTTTGGCTGCTAAGAGCATGGTTATACTGTAGTTATCAGACAAGCCGGGTGACACCCCAGGGAGGGGTAGGGGGAGGAACCCCTCACAAAGGAGACAGTGGCCAGAAATTCTCCCAGGTCTTCCTGCAAATGACCAGGAAAAGGATCAACTGGAGGCTGATGGAGTGGGGCTAACGGAAACATTGGTAGACGCTTGCCCTCTAAGGGGCACTGGGCCAAGCTTAAACGGTAGGCGCAGAAAGCAGGAAAGCATCGAAGGCCTTTGTTGAATGCTCCATACAGACTTTTCAAAGGCACACTGCACGACGCCCTGAAGCCCCAGAACATAGACATCTTTTAATTTCCGTCTTCGTAGGAAACTTTCTCTTGGATATAAAAAGACACTTTCAAAGTAGTCTGATGGGTAGGCAAGTCAGTCTCTAATCATTTTAGCAGAAGCAGCAACCCAACTCTTAGAAGAGAGCTTGTAAGAATACAAGAGGAAAAAAAGAGTTAAAATCAACAATTCTTTATTTACAACTTCAACCTTCAGAGAAGCAAAAGCTAACTGAGAGCAACTCGAAAGCCACTCAGACCCTTTCCTATTTGCCTTCAGACCTTTGCAGATATTTAAAATATCACGACATAAGGAAGTACAATTGTTCTGCACTTACTAAATAGAAGAAAACATTTAAATAGTAACTACCCTACACTTTTTTTTTTCTCTTTCCCCCCCGTGGCTAGACTTCTGATGATAGACAAATATATCCCCAAACACTTAGGGGAAAACTTACATTCTTTCCCTGTCCGTTGAAGATGTCTTACCACGTCTTTAGAGTGTAGACACCCCAGAAAGTACTAAAACACTGCTCGCCCTTCTTGCCAGAGACTGGAAAAGAAAAGTCAGGGGTGGGGGGAGAAGGCTTTTTAAAACACAAACTGCTACAAAATCTCCTTTGCCCAAATTTAGTCCACACCATCCATGAGATGATTCCTCAAGGACAAATAGAAATCTTAAAAGTCTTCTCCAGCAGTATTAATTAAAAGCTCTAACCATTTTAGTGGGTAAACAACTTACTTTGTCTGCCAGAGACACACTTACTTATAAACTAGTGAATTTTGTGCTGTACCTGACTCATGGCTAGAATTTTAAGATGGAAGCTGTAAGGTCTAGGTTTGTGTCTGTTTATGTATCTATGTATGTCTATGGATGTATGTTACAGATGTGCTATTTTTCTGCCTCTGGATGGCCTTAACAAAATTAATTTGTAAAACAGCTCTGTTTGGTTGGTTTGAAGGGCAAGAGTTTATATGGATTGGGCATTTCAAAACTCTCGGAAATATGGAAACTAACCCACCTGTTATTCAAGTTTGCGTGGTCTAGGATAATTTTCAGTAAATAAAAGCTAACGTACGCTTGTTGGTTTAATTAACACAGACATGTCTTTAGAATTATCAACATTAAGTGTAATACATTTATTCTACCTAGATTTACTAAAAGTCAAATCAGGTCATGTTATCTCTGTTACAAAATTCGTCAGCAAGGAAAATAATTTAAAATGATGGCTACCTGCTGTAATGTCTCATGAACTTTTCATGAGTAATCTGAGTATGACTGTTAAGAACAAGTGAATTAGGGGCGTCTATGTGTCTTGGTTGGTTGAGCATCCGACTCTTGGTTTGGACCCACATCCTGATCTCAGGGTTGTGGGATCGAGCCCCAAGTTGCCCCAAGTAGGGCTCTGCTCTCAGGCGAGAGTCTGTCTGTCCCTCTCCCCTGCCCTTCTGTCCCTCTCCTCTGCTTGTGCTCATGAGTGTGCACTGTCTCATAAATAAATAAAATCTTTTAACAAAAAAACTCAAGCAAATTAAATAGATGTAGTTGGGATAAGAGTTCTTGGGTGAACTTTTCAGCAATGATTGTTTCATGATGTGTCTACTTAAGTAGTTTCCCAAATCTCTTTGGTAACTTATACCCTTAGGGTTTTGCTGAGTTAAATGTTGGGAATTCATTGAAAATCTAGATCATTTTCAAATAAGATAAAATACAGAAACATTGGTCATTAAACATAAGTTTATCTACTTTTGGCTTCTTATTAAGAGGAACTAAAGATATTTGGATCTGTCAGTAAACATGTCTTGTGTCATATTAAAAAAGATGGTATGGTGAGAAAGCATATGTTCTCGAAGTTATGAAATGTATTCATAAATTTGCCAATCTAAAGAATGCTAGCATAACAGTTCACAATCGTTTACTTATTATTTTTTTTTTAAAGATTTTATTTATTTATTTGACAGAGATAGAGACAGCCAGCAAGAGAGGGAACACAAGCAGGGGGAGTGGGAGAGGAAGAAGCAGGCTCACAGGGAGGAGCCTGATGTGGGGCTCGATCCCATAACACGGGAATCATGCCCTGAGCCGAAGGCAGACGCTTAACCGCTGTGCCACCCAGGCGCCCCGTTTACTTAGTTTTTACTAGAAATTAAGATTTCTAAGGTTTAAGAACTACTAATTAGCATATGTAATTAAAGCTACTAGAAATAATAAGGGAGAACAACTCTGTATGCAAAGAAATAAAATGTGGTTTTCAGTAATAAAGGTATGGAGTATGGAGATGTGTTTTTGTTAAGGGAAAAGAAAGCATTCTTGTCTTAAACAAAAGCAGGTTATTTCAGAATGGGAAACATGAAAATAAAGGACAAACCGTGGACTTAGAAGGTTGGAAGAGAGAGGGAGAAAATGTTACCTTGTATAATTAAGCTGGCTAAAATGGAATGGTTATGATAAGGGTTTTTAAAAATAAGCTTTAATATCAGTAGTGAACTTACATAACACTAGAACTGAATTCTCTTTCATTGCTGAAAGGCGAAGCTTTCTTGGACGACTGATCTGCTCCTGATAAGAGATTATGAAAGGTTTTTCTTTACCTTTTAAGTAATCTGCCTAGAAAATGAAGATTCTGTGTTTTATCATAATAATTTCCTTTTCTTCATTGCCTTAGTAGGTCTTTGATTACTTAGGAAAACTGAGTCTTCTTTATTAAAGGAGCTGAGGTATTTTGGGTTGTTTTATTTTTTCCCAACTACGTTACTTTCTGTATTTGCCTGGAAGTCTTTGTCACTTCGGTTAAATGGATAACTAAGTATTATTTCACAGTGACCTACGATCCATTCTAATCAAATGTTTTAAAACCTTTTAAAGACATTTTTGACAAACTTCCCCAAATCAAATTCTAATCTTTTTGACCTGGAGGTATCCTTAATTGTGGAGACCATGGGTAGTTTGAGATGGCTGGGGCAAGGAGTGCCTTTGGAGATGTGTTGACAGATAGGCCCAGGGGTAGGTAGTAAGACATCAGATCGTGAGGAACCTTTGTCCTTCAGGTGGAAAATCATTTAAAGATTTAAACTGGGAAAATGTGGTCAGATTCCTTAATAAGGTGATTGCCTTGGCTCCAGTGAGGAGGATAGATCGAGAAGGAGCAATGTTATCTCATTCATGGGGCCATGAGAATCTCTCTTCAATAAATGCTAGAAAAGGAATTCTGTTTTTCACAACATTCCAATTGCCAATACCTCAACAGAAGGGTTATGGGTAAAGTGAGAAATCAATATTAGGGAAACATCAAAGCAAAACAAAAGAAAACAAAATACATCCTTCTAGCCCAAACAGTGCTAATATTTGTAGACAACAATTAAATGTCTAATGAAAGTCAGTGCTCTAAGAATCAGTCTTGGTCTGATGTTGGAAACTCCTGTATCTCTATGAAAAGGTTTTACTTCTTTTCACTAAAGCTTAAAGAGGACTTGGGGGTTCCCCTGATTCATTCAGAAGCAGCTCACTACAGGAATGTTTTAGGGTAATGGAAAGAGAAGCCTGTGTCATTCGACTCCGTTTATAGCAAGCAGTGCACATGAGGGGGATAACGGAGCTGATGCTGCGACCTACTTTGTTGTTGAAGTGCTCCGTTGTCCTGGGAGCAAGGTTATTTTTATTTCCTCTCCTCTCTTAGACATACACATGGAACATAAGCATCTGCTGCTCCTGAAAGCATCCAGAAAGTCCTAGGGCAAAATGGGCTTCAGGGTTATTTAATTTAACTTCTTAAAACCTCAGACACTTTTTCCTCCAAGTCACATTTCATGAAGTCTACAGAATGTTTTACCTTTTACCCAATTTCTCCTAACCATCACCTATTTTTTTTTTCTTTCAAAGAAAATAACCCAAGGCCTAAGTGGCTGGCTGTGGACTCCCAGCTTTTGTGTTCCTGGATATCATGTTTGTTTTGTCTTCCTGAAAGATTACACTAAAATCTACTTTTTCTTGGTACCCGTATGCTGACTTTTAAAAAATGATCATTTAAAAAAAGCTTCAGTAACTTTCCCTTAGGAGAACAACTGGGAGCACATCTTCATGGTATCCTTGGAGGAGGCTATGTGATTTAAGAAACACTTGTAAGCGTCTATCCCTTTTAATATATAGGGATTTGTTGATTTTTAGGATTGCTGTATTAGTCTGGTTTTAATTTTATCCAGCTCGTTCAGAAGAAATTGCTATGCTTGTTTTAAAAGGAATCCTTCTCACATCCCAGGCAGTCATTGTGTGGGGGTTTATTCGGATCACTTTTGTGTTTGATTTGATGTGAAGGTCTGTGGGTTCATCTAGCATCATGAAGCTGTGCAGCCTTGCCTGGTATTTCCGCAGGAGGGAAAATCTTCTCTCAGAATCTGTAGTTAATAATGATAAACATTACCGGGTATTTCTATAATAACACACACTAAAATAACAGTATAGACCACAAGTAGTAAGGAACAAACGTTAGAGCAAGACACATCTGTGTTGAGACCCTAACGTTCACCACCACCAACTTACATGCCATCAGGCAGGTAGCCCTTGGGCTTTTCATCTGAAAAATGGTACAGTTTCTGCCGTGAATGGTTGTTTTGAATTATTAACAAAATAAAATACCAAGTGAGACACCTAAAATGACATCTACTAATGATAGGATTTTTAAAAAAAAAATTTTTAAAAAGATTTTACTTACCTATTTGAGAGAAAGAGAGTGCACATAGGAGCTGGGGGGGGGGGGGCGGTGGTGGTGCAGAGGGAGAGGGGGAAGCAGGCTCCCGGCTGAGCTGGGAGCCCTATGCAGGGCTGGATCCCAGGACCCTGAGGTCACAACCCGAGCCTAAGGCAGACACTTAACCGACTGAGCCACCCAGGTGCCCCTCCCAATAACTTTCTAGTTTGCAGCTGGATTTTGTCCAACCTTTACAAGGCTGATTCTATTTTGATCTTGGCTATTATTTCCTTTCAAATATTGAATCCTTCCTTTCTGGTCTTTATCTGTTATTTTAGGTTTTCTGTAATGATTTCACTGTTTGGATATAAGAATCATACTTTATTTCATCCATTTTATTCTCCCTGCTATTTGAGGTCTCTTTTTCTTCTTGACTGGTTATGCTGATAACTGTGATCAAAGTTTCTAACTTTAGACATCAAATTTCACTACTTTTGCTGTCAGGCCCTCTCAGGGTGAACTTAAAATCAACCACCAGCTTTATTACAACTGTTTTTTCTTTTCTTTTTGTTTTTTGACCTCCTTTTTTTTTTTTTTTTTGGTAAAATATATTTGACCTCACATATTTTTATTGAAGGATGACTTTGGATGACTTGCAACCTTTCCTGTTTTATTATATTTTTTCTGTTTTTATTTTTAATTTTAAAATATTTTTCTGTAGATGCCTTATTTTTTTGGTCCCTCATATTCAGTGTGATTTTTTTCTCATGTGTTATATTTCCCCCCAGTTTTATTGAGGTATAATTGACAAATAAAACTGTCAGATGCTTATTTATTTATATTGTATATATTTATTTAGACAGAGTGAGACAGGGGGAGGGGCAGAGGGAGAGAGAGAGAGAGTCTTAAGCAGACTCGGTGTGGAACCTGACACGGGGCTTGACCCCACGATCCTGAGATCATGACCTGAGCCAAAACCAAGAGTTGGACACTTAACCGACTGAGCCACCCAGGCACCCCAACTGTCAGATATTTAAAGCATATGGCGTGATGGTTTGACACACAGGCTGTGAGAAGATTCCCCCCCCATCAAAGTAATTCATCACCTCACATATTTAGTTTTTGGTGAGTACATTTAAGTTCTGCTCTCATCAGATTTCAATTAAGGAATACAGTATTATCAGCTATACGCACTATGTTCTACAGTAGATCGTCAGACCCTATCCATCTTATAACTGAAAGCTTGTACTCTTTTTGAACCTCTGCCTATTCCCCACCCCACACTGGCCCCCCCAGCCCCTGGCAACCACTGTCTTACTGTGTTTCTATGAACTGGACTTTTCTTTCCTTTTTTAGTTTCCACATGTAAGTGATAGGATGCAACATTCGTCTTTGGCTTTTCCCACTTAGCAAAATGCTGTCTGGGTTCATCGATGTTGTTACTGTTTTTAAAAGACAATCACCATCGAAACATTTCCTGGCATCCGGAAATTGGAGCCCAGCAGGTGGGACCTAAATGTCCTGGTCCCTTGTGAGGCCAGTGTCTGGATGGTTATGCATATAAAGGAAACACAAATGGGGCTCTATGCAGGTCTTTACCAAACATCTCTTGAGTTTGGAAGCAGGAAATTTACATTGTGTTTTAATATAACTGCATTTAATTTTAATATAATTGTATTTAATTTAAATACTATAGTAGTATTTAAATAACTCCCCCGCTCTCCACAATTCCAAGCTCCACAGAAGCTCTCCCACCCACTCCCTCCCCTCTCCTTCTCTCTATTCTGCGTGCTGTCCCTGTGCCACCAAACTGGTTCTCCTCTTGACTCCCCCGTACCCGCTTTGCCAAGCTCTTCCCATATTTTTCCTCCATGGGTGTCTCTTGAAGAGCTAGGTTTAGTGCCAGAAAGAGGAGAGGCTGATGTGACTGTTCGAGGGAGAATGGAATGAACCTAAGACAAGCATCAAGCCTCAATACATTATGTGACAAAGAATTATTAAGTGTCCCAGGCACCAACAATGGAAGGTGTCTCATACTTTTTTCTCAAGATTCATTAAGAGGTGAACATTGTTAGGGATCATTTTGTTTTTCAAGAAACTTGCAGTCTGATTTCAACTGTATGTCAATTTAAGTTGTTATGGTCTGAAATTACAGCAGGGTGCATGAGAAAGAATTTTCAACTAACACTCTGGCTCCATATTACTGTCCTCTGTGCCATTGAATTATAAAATGTCATAGAGCAACTGTTGTGGGATCTAATAACGATCTTCATTTGTAATGGAGACATTTCTTAATGACTGATGATATGTTGCAGTCGATCTTGCTGATGATTCTGGAGGCTTATAAGCCTTGAAAATTACTTGGGAAATAGCATCGACTTACTTTAGATAAAAATATACTTCTCTTCTTGCCTGTGCATACAAAATTTATGCCATATTTGCAAAATTGAACTATGGTATGAAATGCTGTGTAACATGTTTTTATTATTCGAGAACAGACTGTTTGCTCTTCTCAGTCACTTACTGACAGAATTTGTGTCTTGTCAGCAGATGATGTGAAATTGATAAAATGTGCTTCAATCATACAATCCGAATCAGCGTAAGAGAGACTACTAGATTCCATCTGTTTTATTACACAGATTACTTTGCCAGGAGGAAGCAAAGTAGTGAAGAAATTTGGGGAGAATGCAGACCAGAAAATATTAATTCAAGGACACAGTGTGAAGGCTCTGTAGAGGGAAAGGAGGGGGGAATAGGTGCACAAGAGGGCAGAAAATATAGCAATTATGCAAATTGGTAAATGTCTGTGCACTAAAAGAAGTGAAGGGGCACGTGGGTGGCTCAATTGGGTAAGCGTCTGCCTTTGGCTCAGGTCATGATCCCAGGGTCCTGGGATCGAGTCCCACATCAGGGAGCCTGCTTTCTCCCTCTGCCTCTCTCTCTCTCTCTCTCTGTCTCTCATGAATAAATAAATAAACTCTTAAAAAAAAAGAAGAAGAAGAAGAAGAAAGAAGTGCAGAAGAGGCAGAGGAGGCTGCTACCAAAGGAAAAGAAGACATTATGTTCTAAAGGGAGCTTGCATGGAATGGGGGGGGGTGCAGGTCTGAAAAGTAAAGGGGGTCCTCTGAATCAGGGGGTGATCAAGGGGCTGCCAGGGTGATTGAGACATTGGAGCAGCACCAGGAAGCCGCTCTCCCTGGACCAGAGTGGGAGGCCCACAAGAACACAGGGCTCCCCATGGTGATGAAGTCTGAGCAAAGTCCTTTGCAGTGAGCTGAACTAAGCTACCAGCCACCCAGCCTTCTGAAGCAATAGCCAGCTTTAAC
This sequence comes from Ursus americanus, assembly GCF_024610735.1. Lineage (NCBI taxonomy): Eukaryota > Metazoa > Chordata > Mammalia > Carnivora > Ursidae > Ursus > Ursus americanus. Next base: position 39,000,329 of record NC_142145.1, read on the forward strand.
TCCCATGCTCCATCATGGGAATTTTTCTTCCTTTTCTCCCTTGAAAATGTCCCATTCCTCTTCTGCAACCAGACGTACCCAATCCCACAGTTCAATTTGCTCCCCAAAGAGTGGCAGGTCTGGCACCTGGAATTAGTCCTTGAGCAACATACGGTTTTGATAGAGCGTGGGCAGGAGGGGTGAAGAGATGTTAGTGTGATTTGGTGGTGGGGGCTGGAGTCAGTAAACTCCCAAGCTTTTAGGTCACCCAGTAATCTGCAGATGATCAATCCTCTCCCCAGCCCTGAGCCCCAAACCATTGCTGATCTGTATCCCTGGCGTGGGGATCAGTGATGGGGGGAGGAGTGAGGTGACTCCCAGTGGAATTAGGAAAGGAGCTACGGATACTGATGGGTCAGAGAGGGGAATAAGGGCCACAGCTGGGATAGGATTGATCCCAATTTGTTGGGAGATTAGGTATAGACTGGGGCCAGGAATGCTTGGTAAAGTTCTGTACTTAGCATGGAGCAATTTTTTTTTAAAAAGTGATTTTATGTTTCAACAGGAACCTCTGATCTGGCAAAGCGGCAAAATGTATCCTTTGTCAAAATATCTGCAAGCAAAGTCACATTTTGGGGGCAAATTTTGTGGCAATTTCGAGAGGAACTGAAAGAGGGAAAAGACGGAGTCATTAGGATCCAGATGTGAAATGATTGGGGTTGAACTGGAGATCCTGCAGATGGTGTGATAATAATGTGTCTAAAAGATCATTAAAAATATATGAGATGCGGAAACCAGATCTGGCGACTCCCCAGTGCTGGTCCAGGGCTCAGTGCGATCACAGAATAATACAGATTCCTGGGCTCCATACTAGAAATTCTTTTTTTTTTTTTTTAAGATTTCATTTATGTATTTGACAGAGAGAGAGACAGTCAGCAAGAGAGGGAATAAGCAGGGGGAGTGGGAGAGGAAGAAGCAGGCTCCCAGCGGAGGAGCCTGATGCGGGGCTCGATCCCAGAACGCCAGGATCACGCCCTGAGCCGAAGGCAGATGCTTAACGACTGAGCCACCCAGGCGCCCCTCCATACTAGAAATTCTGATTCAGGGGTTTGGGGAGGGGTCTCGCTGGTGGTCCTGATGGAGCCTCAAGTTTAGGAGCTGGTTACCAGCAGCTCTTAGGTCTCCACCTTGGTGTCATGTTACAACCACCGGATGAACTTTAGATGAATGTTGCTGTTCAAACTCCACCCTATACCATTTAAATCAGAATCCCTGGGAGGCGCTCAGGCATGGGTATGTTAAAAAAAAAAAATCTCGCAGGTGATTTCAGTATGTAACCAAGATTGAGAACCATAGCTCTAGACCATAGTGTGGTGGTTGTACTTCAGACTTGATGCCCTCAGAGCCCAGGAGGCACGAGGAAGCATCCCCCAAAATAATCATCTGGCTAATGATAAACTACAGTAAAATATCTGGCATTTATTACTATTATTTTTAGGAAGAACATAAAACAGATTGGAAAAAAAAAAAGTAGTTGAATACCTAATTCAAAATATCGGGGTAGTGACATCTTGTGTTGAATTTAGATGCTTATTCAGAATTTCAATAATCTCCCCTCCCCACCTTGGCTAATATCATTTAAGGGAAAGTGCAAAGAAATAATTTCCAGTAGTCTTTTAATCCAGTCTTCAGGGCTATAAAGTAGATATTTGGTGATTGGAATTGGGGAGGGGGTGGTGAGTGGGGGGTGTGCCAACTCAAGAAATATAATTATTCTTCTTGCCTTCTAGTAAACTTGAAAAAAAAAAAGCAGATAAAGGAATTAATTGAGGCTTACAGAACAATGTCAAATAATTATCCCCAAATAATTATGCTGAGTTGGAGTAGGTCTTCCAGTTCTCCTATCTGATGCCAAATCTAGAGCTTTCTCATCCACTGCCCTGACTGGAGGTATAGATACTCATCTCTGCAGGAAGATGGAATCCCAGCTTGCCACACAGCCCGGGCACTGCAGATCAGAGCTTGTTGGCCTCCAGGCCTGCCTCCAACAGCAGGCCTAGAGCCCTCCCTGGTGTATTCATTGCTGGCTGTTCATGGCTCACCAGTGAACTGAATGAGAAATGGAGAACCTTCAGGAAGACTGAGAAAGAACCACACATGAATGAGCCCATTCTTTGCCCCCACCAATTGCAAACCCGTAAGTTTGTCCTTGTTTTAAGGCAAGCAGGGAGTTAGAGACAGGAGCAGAGGCTGGAAAACTTCTTCAGTACCTTTCCTTTCTCTTTAAGGAAATAAGAGCAGCAAGGAAACACACATTCCCTTCCCCCAACTGCACTTTGACATTTTTCTGAGCAGAAGGTGTCATTTCTGCAAATTAATCTCCTTTATATTTAAATGATGAGAAAATAATAAGCTCAAACTCTTTTGCATTTTTCTGGACTCTCTAAAAGCTGTTGCAAGTTGTGGAAATATGTATAGAAAGTATATAATATAAGGCCTTAATGAAAATGTATTCTAGGGGGTGCCTGGGTGGCTCAGTCGGTTAAGCGTCTGAAGATCACGATCTCAGGGAGGTGAGATCGAGCCTCGTGTCAGGCCCCATATGGGGCATGGAGCCTGTTTAAGATTCTCTCTCTCTCCCTCCCCCTACCCCGCCCACTCCCCAGGTTGCATGCTTGCTTGCTCTCTCTCAAAAAAAAAATTCTATTAAACATAAAATTCCTATAATGGCGGGGAGGCAATTTGAGAATAAAAGTCCAGGAGGGATCAGCACCATTTCAAGTAGGATGTAGACTCCCCATTACAGAGAAAGGGTGAGGGCCACACGCAGATCACAACTTACAGGCAGAAATGTCAAACGTCCAATGGTCTTTATTTTTAACAATGATTGTTTGAGTTTGTGATCAACAGAGTCTCCATTTTATTTAACTTGTAACAGAGATAAGCCATAATGAAATAACTTGGATCTTAATTTTTTATGCCGAGGAACAGAACATTTTGTTAATTCTATAATCATATCAACAAACAAATTAGTGTTTATTCAATTTGTTACAAAATTTGGGATCTCACTTGAGCAGCTGGCTTTCTTTGCTTGCCAAATTAATTGTAACGAATGATCTAATTTCCTAGGTAAATGAATTTGAAAAAAATCTTGGATTAAATAGCTTCGTGACTAAGAGGTGGAATTATTAGGTTACCCTGTTTCAGGTACCTGGGAAATCCCATATGGGTCCTGGAGCTCTATTAACAAATGCCACATCATAAGGAGACCTTCTCTGGTCATCCGTCAGCTCCTAAAATTAGCTGGATGAGGCAATTTGAGTATATGATAGCAGTTTGAATTTGAGGGCCAATGCCACATTTGATAAGTAAACACGGGACTGGATTTTCAGTTCCTATTTTTAAAGGATTGGAAGGTTAGGCATGTCCTGGCAGCTCAGGTCCTGAATGCCTGGCTGGTCCACTTCTGATCATATTCAGCTATTCCCATAAATAAAGAAAGCCCAGTGGCCTGTCTTTCTGGAACAGCCTATGGTAATATGACATGGCCATCATATGTGCTACCCTTACCTTTTGAAGGATCTGAACCTACTTATAAGCAAAATAGAAAAAGATATCAAAAGGGCTATTTTTAATAACGATGTTAGAAATAACACTGTCTGATGTCAGTAGTGAACAGAGTCTAAGATGCTCTTTTTGGGGCCAAGTTTACTAACAGTTTCAAATCTGCCTGTTCCACGGCCTTTCACTAGCATATGCTGCTCCCAGACAGTCTCTGCAGGCTCGAGCTCTTCCATCTGAGTCCCAGGTTTGAGGATATAAACCCTTTCCAGGGAGTCCACAGCATGCCTTCTGACCCAAGGCCTCACTATGCCTTCCAGATAGCAGCTCCTCCTTCCAGAAATCCTCAAGGTGTATGAAAATGGAGCCTGACCATTTCTTTCCTGTTCTGGCCAGTAACTAGTTCTTTGAAATGAGAACAAATCACTAGAAATGCAACTATTCCGGGGCGCCTGGGTGGCACAGCGGTTAAGCGTCTGCCTTCGGCTCAGGGCGTGATCCCGGCGTTGTGGGATCGAGCCCCACATCAGGCTCCTCCGCTGTGAGCCTGCTTCTTCCTCTCCCACTCCCCCTGCTTGTGTTCCCTCTCTCACTGGCTGTCTCTCTCTCTCTGTCAAATAAATAAATAAAATCTTTAAAAAAAAAAAAAAAAGAAATGCAACTATTCCATCAGGAGACTTCTAAAAACTGCTGTCTAGGGGGAAATGGCAGTGTTGGTAGGTGATCAAATAAACATTTTCCCCATGACCACTGAATATCCTCTGAAGTAGCGATAACAGAGCTGAAAATTATAGCATAGCTGAAGCTAACAAAGTCCTCACTGCAGACAATAAACCACAAAGAAGGTCTTCCAGATGAAGCGCGATCTGAGCAAAAATGAAAGAAGACTCCAGACAGTAAGTGGAGGTAATACTGAAGTCCCAGCTAATTAGCTTAGGGGGCAAGGGTTGGATGCCTGGATAGGTTTTGGCAAAGATAGATAGGAACTCCCCTGAAGTTTTTTTTTTCTTTTCCTTTCCCTTCCCTTCCCTTTCCCTTCCTTTCCTTTCCTCTTTCTTCTTTTTCTTTTTTAAAGAGAGAAAGACAGAGAGAGGTGGGGGGAGGCAGTGGGGGGAGGGAGAGGGAGAGAGAATCTCAAGCAGGCTCCACACTCAGTGTGGAGCCTGATGTGGGGCTCAATCTCACACCCTGAGATCGTGACCTGAGCTGAAACCAAAAGTCAGACGCCTAACTGACTGAGCCACTCAGGTGCCCCTTTTCTTTCTCTTCCTTCTTTTCTTTTCTTATCTCTTTCTCTCTTTTTCTTTCTCTCTCTTTCCCTCTCTTCCCTCCTCCTTTCTTTCTTTCTTTCTTTCTTTCTTTCTTTCTTTCTTTCTTTCTTTCTTTCTTTCTTTCTTCCTTCCTTCCTTCCTTCCTTCCTTCCTTCCTTCCTTCCTTCCATGGCACTAGGGTTTATTAAGCTGTGCCTTAGTACAGGCACTGAGGATTGCCCATGGTGCTCTTGATATACGGTATTTAAAAAAAATTTTTTCCCCTGAAATTTTCTTCATGACAGATTGCCAAGAATAACAGAGCTGGAAAATAAACATTTTTTTCCAGTTTTATTGAGGGATAATTGACAAGTAAAATTATACTAGATTTAATGTATACAATGTGATTTGATACAGGTGTACACTGTGAAAGGATTTTAAGAGTAAATTTGTCCACCAGACAGTGTTGGAAGTGGGCTCCTCAGCCAATTAGGTCAATCTTTTCTTTTCCTTTAAACTAAGAGAATAGTCAGAAAGAAATGCTCAAAGACTTGAGGAACACCAATCAAGGTCAATAGCCCCTAGAGAACGCTTGGAGTGACTGTCTGCGGGGGACAGGTGGTGTGAGAAGAGAAGAGAACTAGGAAAACTGATCTGTATGACATCTGAGCAAACCCCCATGAGTTGCCAGCACCCCTGGAACTCTTGGTGGTTCTCAAACTCTGTGTCACGTGGGAATCATCTGGAGAAACTGTTTAAAATACATGTTCCTCGCCCCCATCTGAAGAGGATCTTGATCAATAGTGAAGCCCTACAAGCAAGCTTTTTGGTTTTTTAACCAAGCACCTGATGTTCTACCAGCTGCACTTTTGGGAAACACTTGGCTGTTTATTTATTAAAATGGACGATATATGGAAAATAATGAGCTATTGGAGCAGGACTAGCCATCGGAGGACACGAAGCTAGACAGAGCCAATGGCCACCAAAGAACCAATTTTGGAATGTAGAAAATGAACAACCCCAAAAGTATGTTTTAAAAGACAGGGAATGGAGACTTTGAGAGGTGAGGTAGTTTGTTCAAGGTCATCATGCTAGAAAGTGCTGGGGCCAGAATTCCAGCCAGAGTCAGGAGTCTGTTCTAACCACTGCAATACTCTTTGCACTGCATTGTACTTGGAAGAAATCAATTAGAGTCTAACAAACCTGACCAAGAAGAGAGAAGACACAATATTAAGAATAAATATTAATATATTTATTATGTGTCTACTATGTGCCATGCTGAGTACTTGGGTTTTAGCAGTGAGAATGAGGGACAAATTCCTCACCTTTGTCTCATGTTCTAGTTGGAGAAGCAGAAAATAAGCAAATGGGGGCACCTGGGTGACTCAGTTGGTTGGACGTCAGACTCCTCGTTTTGGCTCCTCATCTCAGGGTCTTGGGCTCCAGCCGTGGGTGGGGCTCCACACTCAGTGCGGAGTTCACTTGGGATTCTTTCCCTCTTCCTCTCCCTACTCCTCTGCCCCATCCGCTGTGTGCACTTTCTCTTTCAAAGAAAGAAAGAAAGAAAGAAAGAAAGAAAGAAAGAAAGAAAGAAAGAAAGAAATCCTTTTTTAAAAAAAGAAAAGCAAATCAATGAATATACATACATTTCAGGTAAATACGGGTTTTAGAGAAAAAATATACTTATTTTTCTACTCTACTAGTCAGGGGGTTGGATGGGAGGCTATTTTAAATCGGGTGCTCAGTTACAGTGTCTCGGAAGAGCAAACAAATGCAGCTATGGGGAGAGCCAAGCAAAGATCTTGGGGGGTGCCTACTAGAAGATAGGAGCATGACTTTGGTATATACAATCAGGCTGGAGCAAAGGGGCAAGAGGAATAACATTAGAAAATGACCTCAGATAGGTAGCACTGTCTGCACTACTCCAAAAGAATGCTTGACATCTGACCTCAGTGGGCATCTTATTACGGGAATGTGGCCATGCTTGCCAACAACCCATGCTAATTGCTGTGGGGTGCTAGAGAAAACATTTGAAAACACACATGAAGATTAGTGGAGATGGGTTTTATAGTTCTTGGGTGCAGTGCCTCAAATGGACTTTTAAGCGTTAACATGATTTTAAGATTTATTTCTTTGGCTCATATATTGGTTGATTACACTCCAAGTGTTCCTTTCTAAACCAGTTCAGAGCGTATTTTTCCCACAGCCATAGTGCTTATGTGGTAGTTTAGTTTTCCAGAATTACCCCCAAGTCCTACCTAGCACCTCTGTACTGAATTATGGTATTAATAATGGTATATAAACGGGATGACAGCATTATTTCTGTGAGGAAGTTATTTCGTGGTTCCACTGAGTGGGTCCAACTCACATCCCCCCACTGTCCTGCATGGGAAGAGGTCCCCTCTGGTGCTGCCAGTTTATAGGGTCCCAGCAGCAGCAGCAGCGGCGTTGGCAGCGAGGTTTCCAGCGTTCTTGTGGCTTCAGAGGGAGCCCTGAGCAGTTAAAGTGGCTCTGGTGATCCAAGGGGTAGTAGGGAATCACACAAGAGGCCCCAGAATGATCAGGAGGGGACAGAGATTCCAGTTGTCCTCTGCAGTGGGAGGAAATGGAAAGTAAAAGGGATGAGAACGCAAGTAGCAGAGAAGAAGCTGGAATCACTGAAGTCCAGCAGAGAGCTGAGACATCCAGTCAGCACCGCTCTGTTGCTGACCCTAGGGGGCACCATTGGCATGGGAGAGGTGCTCCCTACACCCAGGTTGGGGTGGGGGTTGGGTGGGCAGGAGTGGTGGGAAGAGGGGGCTGTTTTCAGTAGGAAATTGGAGGAGGTGAACTGAATGAAACAAACATGTCTAGTTAAGAGATATATGTCAGGTGTTTATAAGTCAAAAACTGCCTTACAAACCTTCATATATGTATTACAAAGTTCTTCATGTATTACTATATATATGTGTGTACACATGCACACATATATATACTAGGAGATAGAGCAGAATTATTTGACTTCATGCTTTTTCATAGACCAAGTTGTGTTAGGTCAAGTGATAGTCTCTCTCCAGAAGTGCATTTTGGACTCATCTTTCTGGTTTCATTGTGGACAAATGCAGAGAAAGGCAAGCTTGAAGACAGGAAGGATAATTAGGAAGGGGCTGAAACAATGATGTTCAGGCCTGATCTAGGGCAGGAGGATTTGACAATATTTAGGGAGTGAAATTGGATAGACTTGAGACATTGGATATGAAAGCAAGGAAGAAGAGCATAGGATGCTTACTGGCTCCCGGTTAACTAAGCAGGTGACAGGGAACACTGATGAAAGAAGACTTTTGGAGGAACGATGGCAAGTTCACTGTTAGACATGTTGAATCTGATGCAACCGGGGATGATCCAGCAATCCTGGAGCTCAGTGGAGAGCCCAGAGTTGGAGACAGGGATCCAGGTGTCACCGGCATACAGGTCAGACTACATCAGGAGAGTGCAAGGAACTGGTGCTATTAGTTTATAGAGGACACAATGTCTAGGAAAGAACCTTGAAGATAGCAGCCTTTAATGGTCTGATAGAGAAGATCCAGTGACAGTTCATGTACCGGAAAATCAAAGGGTGTGTCTTTTACTGGATTTACAAAGTACCTAATTTCATCTGCTCCTGGCTACTTATACTGTTCCATGATGATTGTACAATGAACATAAAATAAATTGCTTCTTCCTCTTTTAAACCCTTACTGCAATATGTCCTTATGTAATAATTTGTGAAGAATTTAACATCAATTAAAATAGGATTAAGTAAATAGTCTTTGGTGACTTTTTAAAGAAGGCTTTTACAGGTTGTGAGTATTTGCATTGACTTAAAACTTTTTTATTACACAACAAATTATTTTAGCCAATTTCATTGTTTTAGTTAACCTTAGTAACATCATTAAACTTTTCATATTTTGAAATTGTCAATAATGAGAATGCCATCATTTTCTAATCAGAAAAAAATACATCTTAGTTTTTTAAAAAAGAGATTAGTTGGAAGCAAATATGAAAAATATTAACTGTGTGGTGGTGGAAACGTATCTGTTGTATTGTTAAATTATATATTTAAATTATGAAAAATTAAGAAGTTTAAAACATTATTTTCTATTTTTCATGATTCAGCTATAGCCTGCAGTGAGAATGTAGAGTTAAAAAGTCCTGTTTTGGTACATTTTGCGCATGACCGAATTTAAAATCCAACACCATGATTATTATCTAATTCATTTATGTCAGAGGCTACACTCACAAATATAAGTGAATAGTGATTCTACCATTTTATTTTCTAGTTTTCTAGTTTTGACCAAAACTGAGTAATAAAGTATCAGTGTTTCATTAGTGACTGACTGAAGATCTACTCTCCACTCTGATTATGTTGAGTTGTTTCTAAGAGATCTCATTAGAGCTGTGGTTCATTCAAGTTCTGACTCTTCCCACTGAAATAGCCACTGGCTGCCAGCGTAGCGGGAACCACTGCTTCCAGCTGAAATGAAAGCTTGTGGCCAGGGGCAAACCAGCCTGCGAGCAGCCTCTTCAGGCCTTTGCTGATGACGGAGGTCGGCTGGTGAGGGGTTCACAACTGTCACGTCAAGTTCTCAAAGTGGCCTCTAGAGGGCAGAGAAGTCACAAGCCCGCTGGCAGGTCTGTGCAAACAGGGCCCCAGGATTCTGTATCCTTTCTTTCAAAATGTGTGCCCTTTTATTTCAAGTTGATTTGTTTTCGTGATCGATGGTACCAAATTTCAGAGTTAGAGAAGGGTGGTGTCATTCCCCAGAAACAGCCAATAGAACCCAATATTACCAATTCCTTCTATATCCTTCTGGAGAGAGTTTATGTGCATGAGTGTGAGCATATTACCCGACTTCCTCTCTCCTTTTATCCAAGTGGTAGCATCTGTACACCCTCTTCTGTGTCTTGATTTTTTTTCAATGAATATTATCTTGGTTAAAATCCAATGTAGGAATATAGAGAGCTTTTTTGTTTAGGCTGCAGATTATTCTAGCTATGGGTGTGCCATAATTTTTCATGCAATGCTTTGGTAAAGGGCATTTAGTTGTTTCTGCAGTACGACGGGACTTTGTACGTGCATAATTTCACTTCTGCACTGATTACATCTGTAGGTTAAAAACGGATTGCCTCATGCAGTTATGGGGGCTGGCAAATGTGACATCTGTAAGGCAGGCTGGCGGGCTGGGAACTCAGGCAGTGGCTGATGTTGTAGTTTTGAGTTTGAAATTTGTAGAGCAGGCTGGCAGGCTGGGAACTCAGGAAGGATTTTTAAAAAATTATATGGCTAGTTTATTCATACATTCATTTTTAATTCAGCCAACAAATAGTTAATATGTTCCAGGCTCTGTGCTAGGCATGGGGTACATAATGTGAACAAACACAGACTTGAGCCCGTTCTCGAGGAGCTTCTGTATACCTTTGACAAATCTGTCACATTTCTGGTAGTTGCTGTGTTTTCCTTTACTGAACCAAAGAGACACTTGCTTCCTCTCTCCTCAACCCCCTCCACCTTACTGACCCCAAGGTGTTTCCCACTGCTCTACTCCTGCCTGCAATCCTGTTCAGAACAGTTTCGGTGTGTGCCTCCTTCCCCACCCCCCTTACTCTATCTCTCCAGCTTTCATAGATGGACAGGGCTGCTGGATGGGTTCTCCACTCAGAGGCCTCTGCAAACGGGAATGCAGTCCACCAGGATCTGAGTACTCAGTCCTATAAGCCCCGCCCCTTCTCTGTCTCCATCTCACCCCCAGTGGTCCAGCCCTGCAGATTTCCCCCAGTGATCCTGTGAAGTGAGACCTAAGTGGGCCTCTTGGGAAGGGTCCTGCAATGTTGGGGAAGTTGGACGCCCACCTTGGGCTCCCTTTTTCCCACTGGAGAACCATACCCTGAGGGGGCCCTCTTGTTGTGGCGCTATTCTGGTCTAGGGGAGGGGCCGTATGGTCAAAGTGAAATTGCACCTCTTGTCCTTTTGTTATGGTCCTTCTCAGTCTCTGTGGTCCATGGAGGTGCTTTACCCTCACTTACCCCTGGATTCTGGGATTTTCACAATGGTGCCTTGCCTATGGGTAGTTGCTAGTTGGGTTTTTTTTGTGAGGGGGCCTAAAATCAAGAATGATCTATATTGCCCTCTTGATGACATCACTCTCTAGGAAGGATTTCTGTGTTACAGCCTTGAAGCAGAATTCCTTCTACTCTGGGAAACCTCGGTTTTGTCCCTAAGGTCTCAACTGATTAGATAAATTCCACCCACATTATCAAGGGCAACCTCTTCTACTTGAAGTCAGCTGATGGTAGGTGTTAATCATGTCGACAAAATTCCTTCGCTGCAACATCTAGATGAAGTTTGACCCGATAACTGGGCACTATAGCCTAGCCAAGTTAACACTTAAGATGGAAGCATCCTATCAAGTTACTCTCTACGGAGGCTGAACAGAATTACTCTCTTACCTAGAATACTTGAGAGCGGCATGCCCAAGGTAGCATTAGAGGATATTTATCAAAGCATTTTAAAAGAGGTTCTGGTTTGCTAACTAAACCACCTTGTACTATTATACTAGTAACAGCAATAGCTAAATGATATTGAACTGGATTTTATTTTTATTTTATTTTTGGTTCCCTTTAAACTTTAAATTCCCTCTGAAAACAGTGTCTTTCCCAAAGAAATCTTTCCCTCTAGGACAAGTCTTCTTCTGCAGGCTTTTTAAAGAGAGCGCTAAGTATCTTCTTTGCTCTCGTTGGTCTCTTCCAGATCATTTTACCTCCTCCCTAAACCCCCACTCTTGAATCTCACATCACCACGCTTTTCAAGCACTTCTCTTCCGTGTTGGTGTTCATTACGAACCCCCAGATCGCATTCCCTCATTTCTCCGTGTTTTTTAGTTCCTGGATCACTGTTTGTCTCTTCTGTCCTAGACAACTCTATTTCTGTCTATAGATCTACATTTTGATATCTACATAGGTGAAATTTTCACATTCTGCTCTGGTTGAACTGGATTTTTCAAGTAAAGATACAGGAAGACAAGGTGGGAAAGGTCATCTTAGTTAGATAAAGGAGCTTATATAGAAGCAAGAATGTGAAATTTGGGTTTGTGTGCAGGGAATCACTGAATGAGATTCTAGTTAAGTAGGGGCAAGATTGTGACCGAGCATAATTATCGTAATTTATTTAGACTATTGAGTAGATGATGTGAGTCAACAGAAGATTCTAAGGGCAGGAGTAACAAGCTATAATGTGTGTTTATAAAGATAACTCCGATTGTCATGTAGAAGGTAGATGGGAGGGAACTGTTGCCAGAGATCCTATCAGGCTAAAAAGGTATATTTCTTGGTGGCATATAATTTCTTAGATTGTTTATTTGTTCATTGTGCCACATCCTGGATTTGGGAGACCGAGAAAACACTTGCTGGTTGGCATTGTCACTGATGTCTCCTGGGCTAGAGTTATGTTCCCTGGTGAAACATCTCTAGGGGACCCAAAAGAAGTTAGATAATGGGAGTAAAGTAGCCCTGTGGGTCCTCTCCTTTAAACTGAGTAAGATGAGGGGAGAATTTCATTTTAATGTATTTGAAGATAGTGGTTGAAAACTATAATGTAAGTATAAGTGTATAGTTTTGGAGCTGGAATGCCTGGGTTTGAATACGAGGTTGGTTTCTTGTTGGCTGTGCGATCTTAGCAGCCATTGACTCTCTATATGCCCTTTTCTTCATATAAATTTTAAAAAGGGGAATAAAAATTGTACCTTTGCCACAGGGTTATCATTTGAAGTACACCTAAAGCAGTGCCTAGCATATACTGAATATTGATCAGTACTAGTACTGTTACCTTTGTTTATATGCTTTGTAGTAAGACTAATGCTTTGGGGAAAATCCTTTGTTTAGTATTTCAAACTCCCATTTTCAAAGCATGATTGAAAAAAATCATTTTAGTAGGTTGCTATAAAAATTAAATGAAGAAGAGGTAGAATATAATATTGCAATAAAATAATAAAATCACATTTATATTTAAGCTTTATTGCTTTTTAACTTCATCATATAGAGTAAAATGTTTGTTTCATTTGTGTGAGTGAGTGTGTGTGTATGTGTGCACCACACACTAGATCACCAGGTAAAATGCATTTTTACTCTAGCTCACATTAAGAAAAATTTTAACACACTATTGCAAAAGAAGCAATAAGGCTAAAAACCCCGAGACACTGTCGAAACAGGAGACTCCCAAATGTTGCAACTTGTTTGAGTCAGGGAGGAAGAGGACAATTCTTAATACCGACGTCTCTACCATTTTGCTGTAGGACCTTCCTGGGATCCTAGACTGATAAGCACAATGTGAAGGGGAGATCTTTCACTTGCATCTCTATCAGCTCTGATATTCCCGTGCCTGAATTCCCAAGAGTTGTACCAACAGGAAGGCCAGGATTTATCTCCAGCAGATTTGGGGGCCTCAATGCTCAGAGTTTCTAAAAGCCCTCCCTCCTTCTCCTTCTGCCCCCATTCCTGAATGTCCTATTGCTTGCAGCAGGCTATGTATGCCTTCTGCGGTCCTGGAGGTCCCACCAGCCGCTAGCCCGAGCATGTGCTCTTTGTCACCTAGCAACTTCGACTGCCAAGCCCGAGACTTGCAGATGACCAGTCAGCAGCATTATTATTATTCTTGGTACAATAAATCCAGTGAGAAATTTTCCTCAAAAGAGAAAACACACTTGCTGTATCGTTTCAACTCCTGTGTATGCTGAGGTTAGGGTAAGAATGCGTATTTGTTGTTTAAATTTTTTTTTTTTTTTTTTGGTAAGTGTATGTTTGCTACTGTAATATGGATCTGGAAAAGAGTCTGGAAGTAACTTGTGTGGCCATCTGATCTTTAACCCTTTCGTTTCCATGTAACCCTTTTGTTTCTGTGTCAAATCAGCCAACACATTAGCTCATGGACTCTATTTTTATCAACTCTGATGTCTTCTTAAATGCAAGAGGCTGATGTTTTAAGCCTCATCAAAAGAGTTCCTTGGGGCACCTGGCTGGCTCAGTCGGAAGAGTGTGCAACTCTTGATGTTGGGGTCGTGAGTTTGAGCCCCATGTTGGGTGTAGAGATTACTAAAAAAATTAATTAATTAAAAAAAAAGAATTCCTTGAGAAAATAATTTTTTAGGTTGCTTTCCCTGGTCAAATATGGAAAATAATGCTTTAGGCTTATTGTGCTTCAAATATTGGTATGCTTACAAATTCTCAACCTCATTACCATGAAAGAGTAAAAAAGGAAAGAATGATACCAAATCTAAGTATTTGGTGTATTTTTCCATGCAATATAATGGTATTATATACTATTCAGGAGTACTGTTCAAGTGTTTTAGAGATGAATAGAGAAAGTTGCTTCCAAAATGATTTTAAATCTGAGTGTCTCTAATGAGGGTCAGATATCTGTAATAATAATTCATATACCCAGCTACAAACTAGTAAGGATGAATTGTGTAGTTATAAGAAAATTCATTGAGTTACAACATGATGCCGAGCATATGCTCTCAGCCTGTGTATCATATGTTGATTGAACAAGATATCAAGCCTTAAGTGTCTGAAGTGGGTACCTTTCAATCAACTGTCAGGAATCAGGAATATTATAACGTTCAGCATATTAATAGCTCATAGAAAGGATTAAACATGAGACATGTACTAAAATGGACAGATGGTGCTGTAACTCCTCAGCTTGTTTCGGAAATTCACTCTACTAGTTGTATGTCTTAGAATTGAATGAATTTCTTCTGGTAGCACGCTGATGTTCTATGTCATTGTGGATGTGTGATGACTTGGGGCACCTTCAAGGAATTCTCTCAATAGCAGAGAAGTTAAGGAGATGGGTTCGGAGGCTGCTCAGCTTCTGCCGTCAGCTCCTGGCATTCAGCTGGGGCAGGGCAGTCATCTCTCCTCGGCAGTCTAAGAGCCTAGGTATGTGGTTTCTCCCCACTTCCTCTCCTTCTCCGACAGTAACCCGTCTCTGACCCTGTTCACTGCATTGCTGTCGTTGGGATCTGATCAGGTGCAGAGCTACTCGTTTATGTTACTGTGAGGAAATTCCAGAGTATGAACTTAGTGGTTGAGGTAAATTAACAGGTATAGTATCTCATTACTCAGTTTAACAACAGTTTTGAGCATAAAACATTCTTTCAGGAATTCTCTGTCATCACTCTCATTACCAGTTCCAAAGCCAATTTCTGGACTATTTTGGTTCTATCACCCACTTCTGAAGTCTCTCTGAGACCCCTGAGTACCTGGAGACTTGGGATCTTTAAAACTCTGGGTCCCAGATCTGCCCCTTCAGCTTCCTAGTTACTTGGTGGTTAAGAAAGCTGTGAGTCAATAAAGTGGTAATTGGTTAGTCAGCCATACTTTGGATGAAAAATAAGCTCTCTGTCTCAGTTTCTTTCTTTCTCTCTCTGTCTTTGTTTTATGTTGTTCCCGTCCTCTTTTACTTATGGCACTGAACAGTTGAACGAGCATTGTAATTGGAACCCAGAAGACTGAGTTTGGATTCTTAGTTTGCCATTTACTAGTAGGTTGGCCTGGGAAGTTTACGTCTCTGAGCCTCAGTTTTCTTATTGACAAAATGGGAAGATTCTTTGCCTTTCTGACTTTACAGAGTCACCGTGAGGATCAGATGGCATAATGAAGGCGACAGTCACATGTAGCTTGATATTCGCTTTAGGAGACTCTGATTCCGTTTAAAAAGACTGTTCGAAAGGTGACAGAGATTTGGCTAAGAACTTAAACACTAGCCAGGGGCAGGTGAATGAACTATGATCAATGGTTCCTAAGTCTTAATGAATATTAGAATTATTGGAGCCAGAGGGGCGCCTGGGTGGCTCAGTTGGTTAAGTGTCTGACTCTTGATTTCGGCTCAGGTCATGATCTCAGGGTTGGGAGATCGAGCCCTAGATCAGACTCCACACTCAGTCGGGAGTCTGCTTTTCTCTTTCTTCCCCTCTCCCTTTGCCCCTCCCCCCCACTCAAGTTTTCTCTTTCAAGTAAATAAATAAATTAAAAAAAAAAGAATTATTGGACCTAGAAAAACAGTATTTTTTAAAAAAAGATTTATTTATTTATTTTAGAGAGAGACAGGAAGGGGCAAGGGGCAGAGGGAGAGGGAGAGAGAGAATCTCAAACAGACTCTCAACTGTGTGGAGCCTAACACGGGGCTCAAACTCACAACCTTGAGATCATGACCTGGGCTGCAATCAAGAGTTGGACACTCAACCGACTGAACCACTTAGGCACCACAACACTGTTTTTATAGTAAGGCCACACGTATAGGATTTTCAGATACAATCCATATTGCATGGCATATGGGACATACTTCTACTAAAAAAATGATTCATTGTTTACCTGAAACTGAAATTTAACTGAGAATTTTGTACTTTTACTTGCTAATACAGGCAATCCTACACTGGTAATTCTCATGAGCAACTCCTTTAGAAACTACTGACCCAGATCCTGGGTGGCGCCTGCCATTAAATGAAGGAAATAGGCTGACTGCCTACAAGGCAGGATTTTAGATGCTCCAGGGAGATGATCATGGTCTTTTCCTATGAGAATAAGAAATTCTGCATTACCATCTCCTCTAGGGTTGACATTTCACTCTCAGAATTTTATTTTATTTAAAAAAGTTATTTATTTATTTGTCAGAGAGAGAGAGAGTGAGCACATGCAGGGGGAATGGCAGGCAGAGGGAGAAGTAGGCTCTTTATTGAGCAAGGAGCCTGATATGGGACCAGATCCCAGGACCCTGGGATCATGACCTGAGCTGAAGGTAGATGCTTAATGGACTGAGCCACCCAGGCATCCCTCACTCTTAGAATTTCATATATTATAAGTGTAAATATCCTATGGAAGGGTAGAAACTTCAGGTAAGTATCCATTATTTACACGTTACTGTAGTTGAACCATCTAAAAATAAGTTTTTGAGAGTGAATAAAGAGGATATGAGACTCTGACCTCTGTGGAAAGGAGAGGGTAGTGGCCTGACTTGTAGTTCCAGAGCTGGGGTGTGAGAGAGGCTAAAGACACACTTTGCCTACTCCCCAGGCCTGTCCTGGATCTGACTCATTAGTTACAGTGACGCCCAGCAAGACGAGGGGCGTTTGCAGCCTCTTTTTGTTCAGGTGGATGAGAAACGGTAGAAATGGGCCTAGGGGAAGCAGTTAACTTCAGCACTGCAGTACCAGTTGGTGAATCATAACAGATGACAGAAAAAAAGCCCAGATTTTCTTGGTTCAGAATAATGGAAATGCTCTGCACTGTCCCTTACAGTCCCCACAAACTACATGTTGCTACTGAACACTGGAAATATTGCTAGTTCAACTAAAGAACTGACATTTACGTTTTCCTTTAGTTTAATTAAAATTAAAATAGCTGCATGTAGCCATTGGCTACCATATTGCACATGTGGTTTATGGGCCAACATCAGCCTATACTAGAGTCATTCACCAGCTAGCGGCTTGTGGGCCACATAGACACATTTAGTTTGTACAGTTAGCAAAACAAAAAGACCTGATTATTTGCTAACATTTAATAACTGGCAGATTTTAAGTGAAAACCTGAATTTCTGGCTTGTTTAGAAGATAGCAAGATATCTGGCAAACAAGCCAACAGTCCTCAAGGCACTAATTAACTTGAGCTTATCAGTGGTTATTTTGCTTTTGTTTTATTTTATACCCTGCTTTCTTCATTTATTTTATCTGCCTCGTTGCCACAGGCATTTGATTTTGGGATCCCTGTTTGAAAAACAACAATGAAGTTTCACCTTTATGAAAATAAATTAATTAAATTCCTAACTCTTGAGATGCTTTCTAAAAATATTAATTAGAAGGTGCCTCTGATGAAAAAAGAGGCCCAGTACAGGAAAGTGGGGGCTTGAGACTCTTTCAGAGTAGGACTACATGCCAGAATCATTATGTTCTTTTTTTTTTTATTTTTTTTATTTATTTTATTTATTTTTTATTTTATTTTATTTTATTATTATTACTATTATTATTTTTTAATAATGATTTTTTATTATATTATGTTAGTCACCATACAGTACATCCCAGAATCATTATGTTCTAAGCAGACAACTTTGGTCTCATTCTTTTGTCTCTGAGATATTCTGTTTATCCATTGGTAACAAAAGCTAATTATAGTACTTATCTTACAGTATCATTATGTAGCTTTACCATAATGAAGTGTATAAAACACTTAAGATCTATGCTTGGTAATAAATTAAAAATTTTAAAAATAACACTTTCATCTGAGTTATAATTTTTGTATTTAGATAAGAATGTCAATTTTTAAAGAATCGGGGGAGAACTAAAGTGCTTGGAAACAATGTGCTTTTTTGTTAACAAATAAATAGTAAAGCTCTGTAGCCTACATAGAGGAAATAAAAGAAAAGGTTTTTTTCATATGTTTTCGGCCTTAAACTCATTGATCATAATCTAATATACCCTACAAGAAAATAACTGCATTTTGAGCCTGTCAAGATGAAATTGGCTCATTAATACACTTTCCCTGCTTAGTGGCATAGTTAATTTGGAATTGGAAAGGAGCCAAAAATAGACAAAGAAATCAAATTTAGATTAAATATAACATCACCAAAGGCCCTTAAAAATAGGGCAATAACTGTAAATTTGAGCATAACAAAGGGAATTAGGAAGGAGAAAGTGAGAGTGATTTTCCTAAAAGATACTATATCAGGAAAGCAAAAAGAAAGAGGATGTACAATAGAGATACAAAAACAACGGCAACCACAAACTATTGCAGAAATCCAATGGTAAGTAAGAAAAAGACTTTATGCTATAGCTTATGTCTACATCATCAGTAAAAGTGATGGCCAGCAGAAGGTTTATGACTTTTAATGTTACTGATTTTGGAAAATGGCAGGAGTTTAAACTTAAGTGACTATAATCCTCTTAGTGTATTTGGTTATGAGAAAAATGCTTAGGAAACAAACATTTCAGCATGAACTAAATGCCACGGGAACAAACAATCAGGGCTCTGTTCTCAAAGAATTATCATCAGTTGGGGAGATGTAGAAGAGAACAGAGGCCGATGTGGGAGATAGATGATGACTGGTAAATTTGGAGATGCATTGTAGAGTCTTTACTTTTTAATAATCCCATTTCTTTCATTTTGAAATGGGTTTTGAAAGATGAGTAGATGAATAAGAGTTTATCTGATGGACAAGAGGAGAAAGTGATTCTAAGCATAAGGTCCTTCATGGTCAAAGGCTCAGAGACAAAATAGTAAAAAAAAAAAAAAAAAAAAGGTGGAAAAAAATTTATTTTCCAGAATGTGGTACACAGAGAGGGTTTGTGGGATTGCTTACATCAGTAGCAGAGTTGTGTATTAAACATTTTGGTATTTTGGAAAGGAGAGGGTAACATGAGGGAAAAACTGAACATGACCGTGAAACTGTGTGTTATGTGTGCGATCTTTCCTCTGTACTACCCCCAAACTTTAGTAATATTTCTAGGCTTAATAGATGCTTGATATTTGGGAATTTTTTGTGGATACCAGTCTTGGGGAAGCTGAGACCATGGGACCAGGGGCAACAGGACAGACAAAAAGAACCACCAAGACCAGTGCCGATGTTATATCATTTTTGCATGAATTTTAAAAGATATCTCTTTGGGACTGAGTAGTTGATTATGAAAAGAAAGAGGGCTTGTATCACCAAGGCAATTGGGGATCTCTTTTTGATACTCCCACAGCAGGGAGCACAGCTCTGAGGGCAGAGTGCTGCTGGATTGCAGCCCTCACTCCCCTCCGTGGCTGGATGACCTGCAGTACACAGCCTGCACAACTCGATATGGCAACCCCAACCATGAGGAACTCTGTATGGGGTGGGAATTCACAGGATATATGGGGTGGGTTTTGGACTATTATAAGTCATGAAAGTAGGTTTAGGCCAACATCAGCTAATCTGTAAAGGATTTGGGGACTATATTATGTGTACATGTGTACAGAGTGTTCGGAGAACTCTGAGCAGATCAGTATTTTTGGAAACTACAGTTGACCCTTGAACAATAGGAGTTTGAACTGCACAGGTCCACTTATACATGGATTTCTTTTGATAAATACAGTACTGTAAAAATATTTTCTCTTCCTAATGATGTTCTTGATAACATTTTCTTTTCTCTAGCTACTTTATTGAAAGAATACAGTATATAATACATATAATATACACAAGATGTATTAATCGACTGTTACATTATTAGTAAGGCTTTCAGTCAAAAATAGGCTATTAGTTAAGTTTTGGGGGATCAAAAGTTATACACTGATTTTCAGCTGCATGGGGGTTAGTATCCTTAACCCCTGTGTTGTTCAAGGGACAATTGTGTATTTTAATTTAATTTTATTTGTATTTTTATTTTTTAAATATTTTATTTATTTATTTGACAGAGATAGAGACAGCCAGCGAGAGAGGGAACACAAGCAGGGGGAGTGGGAGAGGAAGAAGCAGGCTCCCAGCAGAGCAGGAAGCCAGATGCGGGGCTCAATCCCAGGACCCTGGGATCACGCCCTGAGCCGAAGGCAGACGCTTAACGACTGAGCCACCCAGGTGCCCCTTTAATTTTATTTTTTAAAAAGATTTTATTCACTTATTTCGAGACTATGAGAGGGGGGTAGGGTGGGGGGAGGGGCAGTAGGAGAGGAAGGGAGAGAATCTCAAGCAGACTCCTCACTGAGCATGAAGCCTGACATGGGGCTTGACGATCTCATGATCCCGAGATAATGACCTGAGCTGAAATCAAGAGTTGATGCTTAACCAACTGCACCACCCAGGCACCCCAACAATCGTGTATTTTCAAAGGGGTGTATTTGTTTCCTAAGGCTGCTGTCACACATTGTCATAAACTAGATGGCTTAAAACAACAAAAACTTATTCTCTCACAGTTCTGGAGGCCACAAATCCAGAGGTGTGAAATCAAGGTGTCAGCTGGATTTGTTCCCTGGTGGCCTGGAGGAAGTATGGATGCTCATTCCCCTCCTGGCGACTGCTGGCAATACTTGGATTATAGACACGTTCAATCTCTGCCTCTGTCTTCATATCACCTTTTCCTCTGTGATAAGCACACTTGCCATTGGATTTAGAACAATGCAGATTACATTTCCAAAAACCTTTTTTTGCAAATAGGGTCACATTCACAGGTTTGGGGTGGACATATCTCTTAGGAGCCACCATTCAACCATAAGACATTAAGCAGGTGAGTAGGCAGGAACTTGCCATCTGATATTTTGAGGTCACTGCATTGCTTGTTTATATCAGTTTACGGTTCACAGATATTCAAATATTTGTCACCTACTTGCTGTTTATTTCAGCCTATGCAGTCTTTCCTCATTTTATACTTGCATGGTTTAGTTTTATCCTGACAAGGCAACTGTTTCAATCAGAAAATCACACTTTCCATTTATGCATTTCTTAAAGATGAAAAGTCCCTGAGTTGCTGTTGGTAGTCTTTAAGTTTGAGCCTAAATTTTTCTATTTGCCTAGAACTTGTTTTAAATTGTTGTTATCCTAGAGACATCATTTTCCTACTAATGTCTTCGTAGACTGACTCACATTGAAGTATTAAAACCCTCCTATAATTAATGAACTAATTAATGAAATTATATCCGAATTAATGAATCTTTGGCCCTCTGTGTTTCAGAATAACATATAGTATGTAATGCACCTTCCATGGGAAAGGTTCCAGTGGGATGTATATTTACTGGCTGTAAATGCTCATTGTCACATATCCCAGTGCCCATGGGTTTTTAAATTAGAATAAAGAAAAGACTCTTTTTCTGAAATGGGGTTAATTACAAAATGAAATAAATTGCTCTCTCATGAATTAAAGTATATTAGAGGTGAAGGTTTCTGTAGATTAATCTAATCTGGCACACATATTTTATAGGCTAGGAAGCTGATGCAGGAGAAATTGGCTTGTCAAAGATCACCCAGCATTCACCTTTATTGCTTAAAGTTAAATTTGCAACAGTTTTGAAAATTAAGTACATAGGTAGAAACCCTGATGAAATAAAAAATGTATTTAAAATAGGAGTTCCTATTTCATAATGATGCATCTAGAATGACAAACCTAGTCTCATCTTTTTTCAGTTGCTTATTCCCAAACCAGAGGATGACCTCTCTTCCACATTACCATCACCATTTTGCATCTTTCTAATTAAATATATTAATTGAATAAATGCATTCTTTGCTTTCTGACGTTATTTTGTTTTTCCTTCTGCCAATATTTGCCAGTATCTTCTGATCTCCTTCTTGTCATAGTTTCCTTTAACTTTATTTTTTTCAAAACTCCAATATTTTATTATTTTTCCTTCCATGGAATAGGTGGGAAGGTCAGAGGCTGAGGTGTAATGAAGAAACAGTGGGAAGAATAAAGGGAGAGAGAGAAAAATAAGATTATTTCTTTCAAATTATTTTTTATTTATCTTTAAAAATTTTTCTTAAAGACTTTATTTGAAAGAGAGAGAGCAGGGCTATAGAGAGAGAGAGAGAGAGAAAGAGAGAGCGTTGGCAGGGGGGAGGGGCAGAGGGAGAAGCAGGCTCCCCGCTAAGCAGGGAGCCCAACACAAGGCTCCATCCCAGGACCCTGGGATCATGATCTGAGCCAAGGGCAGCCGCTTAACCTACTGAGCCACCCAGATGCCCCAGATTATTTCTTCCTAACTTTCTATTTCTTTTGTTTTCAGGTGTCAATACTTTTACAATATTTTGCACACACACAAAAATAGAACAAAATGTACATCAATAAGAAAATTGTTAACTAAGTGATTCTCAAAATTCAGTCCGTATCAGAATCTCCTCTGAAACACTCTTAAAAATATGGATGTTTGAGTCCCATGCTTGGCCTTCTGAATATAAATATGTATAAGCTGGACATTTGCAGCAGGATAGTTACTGAACTTCACAGGAGTGTAAGTAATGTCAACTGAAGTTGGCTAATTAATGCACTAAACTACTTCATGATAAACCCATGTGACGGAATACTATATAGCTAACAAAAAGGATAAGGTAGAGCAATACGAATTGACATCGATAAATGTCCATACTCTGTTGAGTGAAAGGTCAGGTTAAAGCACGATCGGGTTTAAGATGATCCCATTTATTTTTTTAATATATATCATATATGCAGTGTAACATATAGCATATGTACTATGTCGCATACTATGTTACATGTATGCATATCATATCCGAAAGAATAGTGAGCCAGCATTCTAAGTTGTGTTAGAGACTTCCACTTCCACTCAATATATTTCTGTTCTCAAATTTTTGTAATGAGTCTATTATGAACCGTGCATAATTGGGGGAAATATTAAAATAAGAAACTGCCTAGGAGCTCCTGTCCTTAAATGACAATGTCAGGGAAGCTTCTGAGGAGGCTTAACTTAATTAATACCACTTAAATAATTTACCACTGTGAAGAATGTTTTATTCATTTCTTTCCTGAGCTTACTCTTTTCAAACATTCTAAATTACAGGCAGAACATGTTTAACTTAGCTCGTAAATTAACCTCTTCATCCAGAACAGGGAAGAATACAAAATTCTGTGCCCACCTTTTTCATTGTGGTAAAAGCTGTAACTCTTCGTGAGGCCAGTTGATCAACATCTGTGGATGAGAAAGAAATAACATGATCATCTTTCAAGCCAGATACCTTGTTTAGGTTACAGGCATTAGCGAAATATATTACTATGTTCCAATACTATAGTCTTGCAACATGAGTGAATATTTTATTAGAGGGAAAAATAAATTCTGGTTTCCTAGGTGGCATTAAATGTTCAAAAAAAAAAAAGAAATATAAATTTAAATCAATTAACTATTTCTCACAGATAAGGGTGTGGTTAACTGATTTTGGTCCCTTTGTAAAAAGTTTAGAAAAAGTTGACTTTCATATTTTTATTTGCAAGGAAAGCAGTTTCCCAGACACTACGCTGTGCAGGCACTCTTATAAAGAGAGAAAAAATGAAGACAATCAGTGCCTGTTTATGTTTGTTTGCAGTTTCCTTCTTCATTGTATCCATCTCCTCTGTAATAGACCAGGGCACACGAAGAAACATCCACTCAAGAGAGACGTTTGTTGATAAGCCGTTCCTGCAATTTAGGTATGTCAACATGGCTAATGTCTTGGAGTTCTCACGGAACACTCAGTGACCTCTTCCCAAATCAGTATATTCTCAGAGTTATCTTTATGATGCTGCTATTGCTTGTCATTTGGTTTGTTTATGTACTTTCAGCTCAGGGATACTAAGCCAAAACAGGCTTGAGCACATCGTTACTGGTTATTAATATTAACATTTCTAGAAGACATTAATGTCAGTCATAGGAGTAAGGAAATATACAGAGATTCTTTTGAAGTTACATAAGGTTCTTGATAGTACATGATGTGTATAAGATATATATGTCAATTATATACATATACATGCACAGATATGTATATATACACATCTAATACATTTATATGCAAATATGTGTGTATTTCCTCTATGAACAGTGTTACTTTTTTTTATAAAGTCGGAGGAATTAGGATATGAAACTTAATGAAATCTAATATTTATTGAGCATTTACTATGTTCTAGACTTACCTCACTTAACCATCATAACTACCTGTCTAAATATAATTTTCAGGTGCCTGGGTGGAGCAGTTGGTTGAGCAACCGACACTTGGTTTCAGCTCATGATCTCAGGGTCGTGAGATGGAGCCCCGTGCAGGCCTCTGTGCTCAGCCCAGTGTCTTCTAAAGACTCTCTACCCTCCCCTCTGAGCGTACGCTCTCTCTCTCTCAAATAAATAAGTCTTCTAAAAAAAATAAATTTTCAAGAAACTAAAAACATGATTCTCATTCCAATGTAGAATGAACATATGCTAAAGATTTATTAACTCATTAATGAACAAATCAGCAACATAATAAAGTGGTTCAAAAAGTATTTTGAAGAACTGGGTGTTTAGAGACGCATAAGAGGAATGTTAGAATAAGACTGATCTTGAGGGCAGTAAAAATGTATCACCATTGGGGCTATCTTGTCTACCTGATAGAAATTCCTTGGTGCTCCACTGTATCTGTCTTCAGGTTAACACGTCACTCCACAGAGTCTATGATCTTAATTTATGTACAAATCATACACAAAGGTCTGTATGAAAATCAAACAAAGGAACTTTACCCTAGATATGAAATAATCCGTGAATAGGCTGGTTAAACAATGTCCCAGTATGACACTGAAAGTACACTCTGCACTCTCTCTGCCTTATAGCCAAGTGTTAGACACTATCTTTTAACGTACTCTATTGTGTAAGTACTTTTATTATTCTCATTAATTTGTTAAGAGTTTTAAGAAAAAATATCAGATTCAAATATGCTAAGTCACATATATTTTATAAGGCAGTAAAAAGATCTGAATTTGGTGTCAGCTCTACTCTATATTCCCATCTATAAATTGAGAATAGCTATATTCATTTAGCACCATATTTATTGCTTGACTTTTGTCTTATTTATCTTATTTGACTGATTTGGCATTGTGTTGTATCTGTGATTTTTAAATGACGGCCTATGCTAAATTCTTTTGGTAGGTGAACAGAATATAAATATAGTTATAGTTGTAAAGATTTAACTTTGTATGCCTATGTACATTTCTCTGTACATCTCTTATATCTCTCTTAAACTGTAAATTAATTACTAAACATATGACTCTTTCCATGTCCCCAAAACTCTGGACCACTCAGGCTGGTTGATTTGTGTGTATTGTACAAATGAAGTCATTAGAGTTTGCTTAACTTTAATATGAAAAAAACTCTTAAGTGGCCATGGCCTGCATCCCTAAATCAATTGGTTAATTCACAAATATGTATTATTGTTTAGGATAGAGCAAAAAACCTACATATATGTCTTCTAAAGATGTAACCCATCATCAGTCTCAGCAAAACAAATCTAGTGTGTTTTCATACATTTTGTCAGTTTCTGTAAATATCCTAAATCCACTTGAAAATGTTTGTTAATTTTTGCATTTATGTGGTCTACATATTTCAATAAATGCAATTTATTTTTTAAAAAGAAAAGAATGGAAAGCAAACCCAAATGCCTATTTATGAGAGTTTAT
This sequence comes from Ursus americanus, assembly GCF_024610735.1. Classification (NCBI taxonomy): domain Eukaryota; kingdom Metazoa; phylum Chordata; class Mammalia; order Carnivora; family Ursidae; genus Ursus; species Ursus americanus. Next base: position 39,026,250 of record NC_142145.1, read on the forward strand.
ATTTTTGGAAAAGACATAACAAAAACTATACTAAGAATAGATACAGGACTTTCTTGAAATGAAAAAGATGTCCTGTGCTCTTTTATGAAAGATCTTGGTTTTGCTTAACCAATTCTATTATTCCTATATATCTTTTTTTTTAAGATTTTTATTTATTTATTTTGACAGAGAGAGAGACAGCCAGCGAGAGAGGGAACATAAGCAGGGGGAGTGGGAGAGGAAGAAGCAGCCTCCCCGCAGAGCAGGGAGCCTGATGCGGGGCTCGATCCGATCCCAGGACCCTGGAATCACGCCCTGAGCTGAAGGCAGACGCTTAACGACTGAGCCACCCAGGTGCCCCTATTCCTATATAGCCTGAAGCCCTCTAAGTTCTTCAGATTAGTAATCAATCGTAGAATTATTATGAATTATTATTATTATGCGTACCTGACAGTCTGACATATCATTTACCACAAAACTTTTCTAGGACCAGTTTTCTATATTCAGTTTTTGTTGCTTCATTAATGTTGTTTTTGCTGGAAATAGAGATAGCAAAGAAGGATTAAAATTCCAGGCCTGGATACATGATTTATTATGATAGAAAAAGTCTGATCGCCTCTTCTGAATCGTAACGTACTGGCTATCAATTCCCAGAATTATATTTAAACCTCTTAACCCTGCTGATAGGAAGAAGAGCCAACACAGAGCAGTTGAGTTCAGAGCTTTACATATTTCTCCATATGAATTCTTAGACAGCTGCGGAATACCTGAGTCAGACCTGTCCTTGAATACATTTATTTGCTTCTCCTCGAGCTCTATATATATCACACAGCTCCCCAGGCATCCTTAGAGCTCTAGCTGTTAGGCTCACTCGTTTCTTAAAACTGGCTTGGTGTCTGACCTCTAATATGGCAAAAATCGGCATCCCTGCTACACTGCTGAAGACTTTCTAGGGGTTTATGTTTTCCCAAGTCAGGTTCTGTCCCAATTTCTGGTTTAGGATGAAATGCGTTTTTTTGTGTGTGTGTCTGGCTAACTGTAATTCTTCTTTATTCTCAGTCCTAAAATAGCCCAAACAGGAAACAGAGTCCTATCCTTTTAATCTCTCCCACCTGACCTAACCACATACCATAAGTACAAGCAGTGAATATAGCTGGGCTTTCTGAAGGATTGCGGTAATACAAAACTGGGTATTAGAGAGCTTGTTCTTAGAGTTCTGTGTCATTCTGGCCCTTTTTCTCTCTTTAGGTCTTAGCCATCCATAGTTTTCTGTGCCCCTGTTATCTCTCCTCAACCTCTTCACTTCTTTGGGGTGCCTGGCTGGCTCAGTCAATAGAGTATGCACTCTTGATCTCAGGGTTGTGAGTTCAAGAGCTACGTTGGGGGTAGAGCTTACTTAAAAAAGGTTCTTCCCACTTTCTACTCATTCCTGGGTTCCCTTACCCTCTTCAAATTATTCTTAAGTTTCTTTTTCTCTCTCCTTTCTTCAGCCAGGATGACCTAACAAGATGCTTGCTAAACAAGAGTATTCTCCCTAAAAGAAATTCTGCCACCAGGTAGTTTTTAAATTGAAAGAATAATACATGCAAAAGGTTACAGAACTGTGAACAGTAAAATACAGAATGCAGAGAAAATATGATTTCTTTCCATCTCATACTGCAAAGACCCCCATTCCCATGGTTCTCTTTCTCAAACATCCCTAATGCCAGATTCTTGAGTACATAAGTGCAAGTATAATCCCACTTTTCAAAACATAGAATGCTGCATATCTCCCATTTCCCACTCCAGATCAACTCTCTACCTTTCTTTCCCTGCTCAGAGCTCTGTTATGGATTAATTCTCAGACTTGCTCACCTCTGGATTCATGTTGAAATATCTAAGGGGAAGAGAGAGGTGGGGCCTTGGCCTGGCTTCCTAGGGTCCCTTGGTGGCTCTCTCCAACTACTCTCATTCCAGTTCTGGTAACTGTGACTTTCTTCCATCTCTTCAGGTCTATTTGTGATTATAATGCCTTGCTTTATCTCTAGAGGTTTCTCCACCACACCCTCCGCAATTTATAAACAGTCTCCTTTGAGAACTCCTCAGATTATCCAGTTTGAATGTGACCGGTGGAATCCTAAAGATATAAATGGGACCACCATTTATGCAGTTTTCTAGAGCTTAGATGTTAGGATGTATCAACTCACATGAAATCTACCTTAGGCGTTTATAAACATAATATTCAGTTACACTGCTATAATTTATTTACCTGTCCTTTAATGTTGGCAGTTAGGTTATTTCCTGTTTATGACACTGATGCAAACATATACCCTTGTGTTTGCATGTATGTACAAACAGAACTGCAGAATAATTTTTTAAAAAATAGTAACTGCCGTACCAAAGCATATAGGCACTTAAAATATTAGCAAATGCCGATTGTTGCCCCCTTAGAGATTTGTATTAGTTTGTACTGCCTCTGATAGTATCTTGCCAATACAGTTAGTTCTTTACCAAACCCGTAAGTGCAAGATGGTATCTCATTACCATTTTATTTTGCATCTTAAAAATTCTGAGTAAAAGTTTAAGAACATTATATTTATTTGAAATTATTTTTTCCCAGAAAGCTATTTTTCCCACCTCTTATTGATGTGTAAGTGCTTTTATTATATATTAAGGATATTAATTCTTTGTCTCTTTCACACATTTCAAATACTTGTTTTCAGATTGTTATTGATTTTTAACTTTGCTTATGGAACATTTCCAATGAAGAAAGTTTTATTTGTTTAGTAACACTTCTCATTTTTTAAAATGCCTTTGTTAGAAAGACCTTCCTCATTCTGAGACAATTGAAAGATTCACTTTGTTTTCTTCTGATATTTGTACAGTTTTTACTTTATATATTTTTATGTTTAAACTTTGAACTCTGGAAATTTTCAGCATAAAAAGTTAAGTAGATCTAGTTCCTTCCAGGTATTGGTATTGTTCCTTCTCCATTTAATGACTAATTTTGCCCAGTTCCCATGACTTCAGAAATGCCATCCCAATACCACTTTTTTTTTTTTTAAGATTTTAAAGTAATCTCTATGCCCATTGTGGGGCTCAAACTCACAACCCCAAGAGTCGCATGCTTTATTGACTGAGCCAGCCAGGCATTCCAAAAATGCCTGAATTTCCATATTCATTTGAATTTAATTCTGAATTTCTGCTCTGCTTTATTGTTTGGCAGCTGAGTTTATTAGTTGTAGTAGTTGTAGTAGTCTGTATTGATTCAGTGGTCACATCATATTTCTACTGTCATTTCTTCATTTAGCTCTTTGCTAGCTGAAGTTCTCTGTACAGCAGATTTTTCAAGAAGGGGCTCACAGGAAGTATATTTTTTGACTTCTACCACATTTGAAAGTATCTGTTGCCTTTATGCTACAGGTGTAACAATTCCTACGGGTATAAAATTATTGCATGACATTTCTTCCTCCTGGTGACTTCTGAAAATTATTGTAGAATTCAACAACCCCGTGGAGAAGTCTGAAGCCAGTTAATTTTTTCCCTGTTGTAATGATTTGACCTATTTTGCTTGAATGTCCAGAAGACTCTTTCTTTTTTACTGTTTACTGAGTATACTGACCAATGTTGATTAGTTCGTATTAATTTTTCTTCTGGGACATGGCATGTACTTTGAACATGTTGACTTAAGTCTTCAAGCTCCTGTAAGATGGTAGACTGAGTTCACAAGACTGAGGTAGCCTTCCATTGTAAACACATTGAAAAGATCAAAAAGAAGACTAGAAAAGCAATGTAATGACTAAATTGAATATCAGCTGAGGCTCTAACTCAGAATGAAGCAGACTCAGAGATGAAGAGATGGAAAACTGAAAGACAAATTAAAAGACAGGCAGGGGGAATGGGAAGATCCAACATATGCCAAACAGACTTCCTGAAGGAGCATGTAGAATGGGGAAGTAGGATATTCAGGGAACTAATGACTACAAATTTTCCAGAATTTAAGAAGGACATCACATACTGAATCCCTAACAGTATAAATAAAAACATATTTCAAACACACAATAATGAAACCACAGAGCATCCCCAAAGAGAGAAAATTCTAATTGTGATGGAGGGAAAATCATCTACTAAAGAATGATAATCAAATAGCAACCGTAGATACCATAAGACACAGTACTTTCAAAGGCTGAAGGAAGAACCACTGTCAAGCTATAATTCTATGCCAAGTTAGCAATCATTTAGTACTGAGGGCAAAATAAAGTCACATTTATACTCACAATGATTGACAGTTTAATACCACAGACCCTTACTGTAAGGACTCCACAGGATGTACTTAAGCAAGAAGGAACATGAACGTAGATGAAACAGCTGATGCAAGGAGCCATGGTAAGAAGAGAAATGTGTAAAATATCTCAGAAAAAAATATATAAGTATTAATCCTAAAAGCAGCAGCAACAATTTCTTTAAAAAGACATTTGATGGGGTTCAAAACAATGAACATAAAATAGTAGGCATGGCATGTTATATGGAAAGTAGGCTGTTTGGAGAGAAGTTCAGTTGTTCTAGATCTTTGAAAAAGAGACACTGATAATTTTAGAATTACTTAAAAATAATAAAAAATTTAATATGCATGTTGAAAATTTGAGGGTAATCCATAAAGTTATAGAAATACAATGTAGAAAACAGTAAAGGGGGAAAAGCAATGAAATAAAACTTGAATTAATCAAAATGCAAGACTTGATAGGAATAAAGTAAGCCAAAAAAATCTATAATGAATAGAGACATTCTTTCATTATAGTTTGTTCAGTTATATTTTTGAATTTTTTTCTGTTGCATTTATTTTGTTTTTTCCTCAGCAATGCCAAATGTGCATGTGATGAATTCTGTTGCCCATCTTTCATATCTACTTTTTCCTTTATTATCTCATTTGGTTCAGTTTTCTCAAGCCTGTTATCTCACATTTCTGTGTTTTCAGCAATATCTGTTATTCTGTTATTTCTGCCCTCCATATGGATATGATATTTGTGATGGTATTATTCTTCTCTTTCATTTTTCTCCTGAGCTCTGCCAGATTACTTTGCATTCTTGAGTCCTTGTATCTCTCTTTATATATATATCCCAGATAAGTGTGTGTGTATAAAAATTCTTTGGAATTAAAACAAAATCTGTATTGACCTCATTTATGGTATAATCTTCTGGTATATGGTTGTTATCTACCTTTCTTACATCATGTTCTTTTTCTTCTTGGTTTTCTTGGCAGCCCCTTCTTGGCTATTTCTGTTTGGAATGAAGTTGTTCCCAGTCTGGTAGGGGGTAAGGGCCAGGGAGTGCCCCCACGGGGCAGCTGCATTACAAGACGTTGCTTATGAAAGCTGTTTTACCACTTTGCCCTGTGGCATAATTCTAATGCAGGTTAGGAGAAGTTGCACTGGTTTCTCATGAACCTCCATAGGATACAATTTTCCAGGATGTTTACCTTTGACTTAGCTTTCACAACCTTCACCTTACACAAGTTGGCAGCTCAGAGCTGCCAGTCATCCAGGATTTTGCTTCCATGGGATACAATGGTAGCCTGCTTCTTAGAGAAATGGTGCGCCTGTGCTTTGCCAGTTGAATACTTCCCGGCCACACTGTCAAGAGAGGTGAGAGACGCTCCGTAGGCAGACTAGATACCACCTCTCCTTCCAGAGGAGGCCGTGACTGTTTTGCTGCTCAGGGGCCCCACCACTGAGGAACTGGGCGCTCCGATAGCTGTCCCAATGGACTGAGTAGGGATTCACTTACAGCATTCTCCCTGACGGACACCATTCCCAGGCTTTCTTCGTATATCATTGTTCAGAATTTTAGTTATTTTCTTGCATCACTGGGGCTTTTTCTTGTACTCCTTGTTATTTTCAGTTGATTTCAGGGAGAAGAGGTGGCAGAGCTATTTTTACTTCATTGCTTTAAACTGGAAACCACCTTTTGCCAGCCTCGCCTTCAATAACGAGTTACGTCCTGCTGCGTGTGTAGTTTTATTGTTTTAGCCCCTTTCTCTGTGGGAGTGGAGAAGGGCTTACCAGAAAGGTTTTTCCTAAAAATAGGAAAAAAGTCACTCCCACCTTCTTTTAGTGAGACTCCTATTTCATCAGATCAATATTCCCTCTCCACTGTATAGCATGGTTCTTAATACATGAGGAAGGCTCCCAAGAGATTCTAATGCTATTTTACAAGCAGACCTGGAACTCAATCAAGAATATTTCAAATGAAATATCTTTATTAATCACAGTGCAATTCATATTGGTAAAAGTATTCCACTGATAACAGTTTAAAGACATATGGGGTCTGGGGATGACTGGTATGTCACATGTGGAGGGGTAAAATTTATTTATTACTTTGTATTCTCAGTTTCACATTGAATGCATATTGTTTTGATGAAGTGGGATTTTAGGTTAAGCTATTTTTATCACACAGCAAAAACAGGGAAATTTTTTATTGAAGTTATTCTAAGAAAACTTACAACAGGACCAAAACCAAAACCAACTATAACTCGGTAATAATGGCCAGTTGCCGCAAATGATCTGTATGAACAAAAGTCCTATAGATGCTTTTCATTTGACCAGGGCTGAAGATCGTATAGCCAAGGGCTCTCACTGAAGTCACTTCATGTCCTCTCCTTAGTACCTTGGCTCTCTCAACCCGCTGTTGAGCCTGGAGAGACTGAGCAATCATTCCCCATCTAGTATACCATAGTCCTGGGGAGGACGGTGTGTTCAAAGGTGTCCAGTCTTCCCAGGACACATCTGTGCTCTGGGTAAGCGAAGGGGTATTATGCTTAGTGCCGGCAATAATGCTTCCCCTGGGAAGGCAAGTCTTGTTTATGAGTGCTGACCTTTTCCACCTCCAATGTTTTTACGAACTAGTCTAGAAATCCTTCCTGTTTACCTTACCTCCTCCTGAAGGGAAGACTTCCTTTATTTAAGGATAGAGTAATCTTTTTTTCTCACCTTGACAATAACCATATTTTTCATGCTTTGCCAGATGAAGAATGCTAGAAACATTAATTGGCAGTGATTAATAAATATTGTTGTATTATAATTAGGGAGTTGTCCTTTGCTTTGGAAGCACATTTACTGCTGTGTGTCCTGTCTCAAACCATCTATTTTTGGGATGAGTGATTGTAACTCTCTAACTTGGTCATTCTTTAACATTCATGGTACAGTCAGGGAGACTCCACATCTCCTTTCCATTTCTTTCTTTCTCTCTTTTTAAATTTTTTTAAGATTTTATTTATTTATTTGACAGAGAGAGAGGCAGCGAGAGAGGGAACACAAGCAGGGGGAGTGGGAGAGGGAGAAACAGGCTTCCCGCTGAGCAGGGAGCCCGATGCTGGGCTAGATCCCAGCATGCTGGGATCATGACCTGAGCCAAAGGCAGACGCTTAATGACTGAGCCACCCAAGTGCCCCCATCCTTTTCCATTTCTTAAGTCTTCTTTTTGGTCTCCACTTTTCTGGAAGCAAATTTATTTTAATAAAACACCTGATTTTCAATAGGAATTGTGCTCATTTGCAAATTGGCCCTTCTTTTAGAAGCTTTGCTTTTTTTGTTTAGTTAATTAATTAATTTTTTTATTTTTCGAGAGAGAGAGAGTGCGAGCAGGGAGGGACAGAGGGAGTGAGAGAATCCAAAGCAGGCTCCACATGCAGCGCAGAGCCCGAGGTGGCCCAATCTCAGGACCCTGGGATCGTGACCTGTGCCAAAGTTGAGAATCAGATGCTTAACTGACTGAGCCACCCAGGTGTCCCTTTTGTTTATGGTTTTTTAGAACAGTTTCAGGTTCACAGAAAAATTGAAGGGAAGGTACAGAGATTTCCCCATATACCCCTGCTTCCACCTGCATAGCCTCTCCCATTGTCAACATCCCCCCCCCATAGTTTTTACATTACGGTTTGCTCAGTGTTGCATATTCAATGAGTTTGAACAAATATATAATGACATGTATCCATCATTATAGCATCATATAAAGTATTTTCATTGCCCTAAAAGTCCTCTGCCTATTCATCCCCTTCCTCCTCCCAACCCCCGGCAACTACTGGTCTTTTTACTATTTTTAGAGTTTGGCCTTTTCCAGATGTCATATAATTGGAATCATACAGTCTGAAGCCTTTTCAGATTGGCTTCTTTCACTTAGTAATATTCAATTAGTAATGGATTACGGCTTCTTTATGTCTTTTCATGGTTTGCTCATTTCTTTTCAGTCTGGGGATAATATATTCCATTGTCTGGATATACCGTAATTTACCCATCTACCTTCAGTAGAAGGACATCTTGGTTGCTTCCAAGTTTGGGCAATTATGAATAAAGCTGCTGTAAACATCTGTGTGCTGGTTTTTGTTTGGACCTAAGTTTTCAACTCCCTTAGATAAATACCAAGGAGCAGGATTACTGGATTATATGATAGGAGTATGTTTAGTTTTAGTTTTTGTTTTTTAGACAGGAAGAAAGAGGATCTTAAGCAGGCTCCACTCCCAGCGTAGAGTCGGATATGGGGCTTGATCTCATGACCCTGAAGTCATGACCCAAGCTGAAATCAAGAGTTGGACGCTCAACGAACTAAGCCACACAGGTGCCCCTAGATTTTGGCCATTCTGATTGGTGTGTGGTTAGAAGACAAATTTTTGTGAAGCGTATAAGGTCTGTGTCTAAATTTTCTTTTTATGTGTATGTTTACTTGTCCCAGCACCACTTGTTAAAGACTATCTTTGCTCCATTTTGTTGCCTTTGCTCCTTTGTCAAATATCAGTTGACCATATCTATGTGAGTCTATTTTTGAGCTCTTTTTTCTGTTCCACTGGTCTATTTGTCTTTTCTTTTACCAATATCAAACCGTCCTGATTACTAATAGTGAGTCTTGAAGTTGGGTAGTGTGGGCTCTCCAACTTTCTTCTTCTATTTTAGGATTGTGCTGGCTATTCTGGGTCTTTTACCTCTTCATATGAAGTTTAGAATCAGTTTGTCAATATCCGTAAAATAACCTGCTGGGATTGCCTGGGATTGCACTGAATCTATAGATCAAGTTGGGAACTTGATAGAACTGATGACTTGGGCTGTATGTGAGTATTTCTCTTCTCCCATGTGGAAGGCTAGAGCAGACTGGAGTTGGGAATTTCCTTTCCCCTAGGTCAGTTAGGCTCTGATAATGCCCCAGCAAGTTGGGCTGTGGTTAACTCACAGGTTAATATTTGTGTGGGATCAGTTGATTGAATTTTTCTATTTTGTAATCTAATCAGGTATACTACATTTCCCACTTGCTATTTGTCTTTATGATATTTTCAAAGACAGAATATGCTATTTGCATAACAATACATTTATATATTTAATAATCTATCATATTACCCTGTTAATAGGGTTTTTCTCTATGCTCTGAGTGCCATGATATGTTCAACACACGAGTACTAAGGGACTACACTGCTACCAAACGTAAGCAGTGAGTGATGTCCCAGTCATCCTGAGATAAGTGGTTCTATGATGTGTGTTATTTTCTCTGTTCTAGCTTCTCTTGCATTTTGGGTTCTAGTAAATAATTTTGTAAATATTATTTGTAGTAAATAATAAATCGACTTCCAAAGTTATGGTGCTACAGTGCTTTACCTACTACAAAGGAACAAAGAGGATCAGAAGCTAAGTTAGAAGACATATTTTCTGGTCACTTGTGATGCTTTCAAGGAAATGCTTGAGGAAGCAGAGAATAAAGAAAATTAAGAGATTGGTAAGAAGTCTTTTTTGACATTTTGAAGGATATCTTCAACATTGCTAAAAGCTGAGAGGATTGAGATAGTGCTTCAGTTCAATACTTAAAATTCTTCCCCATAAGACCCCATATAACTAAGTTCACTTAAAGCTCTGATTTGTAGGAATGTAGCTCCATGCTGAATTGGGTAAGTATGTATATATTGTTTTCATTGGCTCTTTATTGATCTCCCCTATTAGATCTAACAGGTTTTCCAGTTAATGCTTTGTTTGGTAGTCACAAACCTATAAATAACAATAATTTTTCTCACTTTCTTTTCACTATTTTTACCTCTTCATATTCTCATCCAAGTGCATTGCCTAATTCTTAGCTACCCATGTCTTTTTCATGATTTGAATGAGGATGATTCTACATTAATCATAAGGATGCCTCCTGGTCTTTAAAAATAAGAACAGGGGCACTTGGGTGGCTCAGTTGGTTAAGTGTCCAACTCTTGATCTCAGCTCACATCTTAATCTTGGGGTCCTGAGTTCAAGCCCCATGTTGGACTCCACACCAGGCAAGAAGCCTGCTTAAAAAAAAACCAACCATGTCCTCTTATCCCTATTTTATGAAAAGTTTTAACATCAGAAATTACTTGATTGTATCAAATGCTTTTTCTAGCCTCTATAGGAGATTTTGTATGCTAACACATTTTGAAAAATTGTTCAATCTTGTTGTTAGTCCTTATGAAAGTGAAAACTAAAACCAAAATGAGACACCACTATACTCTACCTGAAATGCTAATATTAATAGGGTTGATTACATCAAGTGTTGGTGAAAACATAAGGAACTTGAACCCTCAAACACTACTGGTGGGAGTATAAGTTGGTAAAACCATTTTGGGGAATTGGTTGCCATTATATTATTTCTGAAATCTGAGCATGCCTATTTCATGAAGCCAAGAATTTTGACTAGTAGGCATACAGCCAACAGAAATGTACAAATTTGTGTGTATTATAATAGTTTATAATGTGTGCATTGTACCAATTTTATGTGTAACTGGATCAAACTGGAAAGCAATGTTCATTAACAAATAACAGGATAGGTAATTAAATTGTAGTATATTTATACAATCACGTACTTGAAAATAAGATACTAAATTTTTTTTTCCTTTGGCTTAGTATGTTGGATTATGTTAATAATTTGCCTAATGTTGCTAGGTTTTTCTACTTCTGGGGCATTTCTTCTTGGTCATGGTGAATTGGTATTATTTGTACTTTTTAGGCTGAAAAGCCTGGCTTCCATCTTTCTTTTGGTTAACTCTGACATATTTAAATTTATGTTTTTACATCCCTTATTACAGTGACTTAAATCCTTCCGGTGACTATGAACTTGTGAATTTTAGTTTAAGTCAGGACCTCAGTATTCCAAAATTCCCTTTTCAGACATAGAAGCACTGAATCCTTTATCAAATTTACCTGAATCTTCCTTCTCACTTCAATATTTAGCCATTTAAACTCTAAAACTAGTTTTTCGCATCCAGGGTGATTTAGTCACTAAAGGAATAGATGGAGAAAATCCTCTGAGCCTTATGATGCTAAACAGGATAAAAAAAAAATGGATAGAAAATTGCCTGCTAATGTCCTTCATTAAAGGTTATTCTGTATTTTAAATTCGATTTTTTTATTACTTTTGGCTGCCACAGGTATAAGATTCTTGATACGATAGAAGAACACGTTAATAGTACACTAGCTTTTATCTATGCATTTTATCTTCTACTTTTATGATTCATTCACCTGTGAAGATGGCTTTTTTGATAAAATGTCCTGGGTAAGTTAAGGTGAACTAACTTGTATTCCTTGTTACACTACCCAAAGGAATATATGTAATTATGTAAAAGGTTAAGAGTGTGTTGATTTAGTCATTCAATAATTATTTATTGCCTTGTATTTTTTATATGAGGTTCTGGGATACTACTGTAGATCATCAAAATAGAATCATGTTCAGGAAATCATTTTTTAAAAATTAAATGACTGAGGATGGGCTGTTTTGACTACAATAAGCAGAATCTTTTGAACTGTGTCAAGTAATAGAAGTAGTTTTCTTTTTTCCTTCTTTTTAACATGGATGTATCAGGAAGAAAGGTATCTCTCAGAGTTACTTGGGACTAACTGCTGTTTAGAATTCAAGGCAGCTCTGGGCACGTGGCTACTGTTTTGTCTATTTAGTAGTCAGGTTTAAGGACTCTCTCTCGAGGACTGGGTGGCTCAGCTGCTATGTACAAGACCCACATGTCCTATGCATCTGGTTTATATGTGTGCTGATACTTGGATTTCCCTGCTTTTGGGGGGCTGCATGGGATCTGGCAGATGGAAGCCTCAAGCAGGAAGGGGAAGCCACCTGCGTCTACCCTGGTGGGTGCTGAAATCACATCCCTTTCCATGGAAGGCACCAGGTGCTACCTTGTATGTGACTCAGCTGCTCTTTCAATCTTCTGTCTTGGCTTTTCATTGTCTGCTCCCCAACCTCCAACGTCCAGTTTTCCCAAGAGTCTAATTCCATCCACCACGGGAAGACTTCTTCCCGGGCAGCCCAGGGGCTAAGTCAGGGGCATGGCCCGGCAGCTCAGAGTCTCTTTAAGGCAAAACTAGCCATCTGTTGAATAAACCAACATTATGCTGAGAAAAAGAAGGGATAAAGCAAACACAGTCTATTAGTTTTTCATTATGACTTATCAATTGCTTGAGCCAGAGAGACGGGCCTTAACTTTATGTACCACATAGTACAATTGATACACTTCGTGACACAGATGTCGGAGACAAAATCAGTAAAGGTAGTTTGAAAGATGGAGAGCACCTATTTATTTCTAGAAAACTTTGAGAAGTACAGTAAATAAGACATTTGCCCTGATAGGCAAAGTAATCTCTGTGAAGACCGGAGCTGGTGTAGTTGGTGGAAGGGACACTGGTAGGCTGCTAACATCTTAGCTCTCTTTTCCCAGGTTGCTGCTACCTCATTACCATGTGAACTCAGGCCACACATTGTACCTGACCTAGCTGTAATTTCTTTATCCCAAGTGACATAATAATACTTGCTAAATGTACGCCAACGGGATTTTGTGAAAATGAGGGGAAGGTAGTTTGAATACCTGAAAACGCTACAAGGCATTCTTACTATGGGAAAGAATGACTTTGGATTTCAGATGCAAGGGTTAAGCAATCTCAGAGGAGTATGAAATTTGGGTCAACTGCTGAAGTAGGGATTCTCATCACTCCAGTGGTTTTCTTTTTAAATTTTAGCCACAATACAGTACTATCATAAAGTTTGTATTATTTCATATATATACGATTATTAAAGTCTGGCTTTAAAGTGATTCTGTTTGTTCTCAAATATAGGACATTTATTTTAAAGTTTATTATAACCTAAATAAGATATAGGGACTAATGTTGTTGTTGTTGTTGTTTTCTCAGCAGAACTCTGACTATATTTATCATGGAAATCAGTGGGAAATGGGCTTTATTTAAGAGAAGTTTCTGGGGGCACCTGGGTGGCTCAGTCGGTTCAGCATTTGACGCTTTTTTTTTTTTTTTTAAAGATTTTATTTATTTAACAGAGATAGAGACAGCCAGTGAGAGAGGGAACACAAGCAGGGGGAGTGGGAGAGGAAGAAGCAGGCTCATACATAGCAGAGGAGCCTGATATGGGGCTCGATCCAATAACGCCGGGATCACGCCCTGAGCTGAAGGCAGACGCTTAACGACTGCGCCACCCAGGTGCCCCCAGCATTTGACTCTTGATATTAGCTCAGGTCTTGATCAAGGGGGTGAGTTCAAGCCCATGTTGGGCTCAAAGAAAAAAAAGTTTCTGTGCCACAACCATATTTTGGAATATACACTCCATTTTGTAGCTCATGCCAATTTCTAACTCTTACACAATCTCCATTCCAATTGTGTAAGTAAAAAAAATTCATCTGTTTAAGCATAATTCATCAACCCAACAATTTTCTTTAACTGAATCTCAGGTCCCGAGACCCTGTGTTTAAATATATAAAATTACTATATTTAATCAGTGATTGTAATATGGAGGTCTGAACCCTAACTAACCATAAAAGTGAGATTCAATGTGCTTTCTTTCATTCCTTTTTTCCCCAATTTACAGGGAAAAAAACCTTATTGATTTTTATACTACCAAGGTTGTGAGCAAATCTAAAACACTCCATGGATTTCGTTTAGCCTCACTCAGCACGGACCAAGTAAAATGTCATCCACCTCATCAAACAAGTACATTTGGCTGTTTTGTTGTAATCACAATCTCAGTAATATATTCCTGATAATATAAATAGACAACCATTAGTTAAAACATAATATACTCAGTTTGATACTCAAATATTTAAGAGCATGGGGGCTCTCGTGGACAGAAAATAATAAAAGGAGTACTTGGTGGTAATAAATATAGAACAAAGCAGTCAAATGAAATTCACTTGTGTCTTACTATTGTTATGTTTTGTCTAATTATTTTAAGTTTAAAGTCTTACTGATATTATAAAACTAAACTTTGATGTTATAAAATGAAACTTTCTGCAAGGTCGTTCTGCAAGGTCTGCTGTGGACTTTACCTGGCTCCTCAAAAAGTATCAGTTGATAATCTCGGCTTGGAAAGGTTTGGTTAGCGTTCCTTGAGCTCTGAGTATTTCATGGATTTTGGCTTTACAAATGAGCTGAGACCCTGAGGCATCCTTCAGAGGGATAGAGACTCCACGGGTGACTCAGTAGGAAATTTGGTTTTTAAACAGAAAGAGACCAGCATCACCCTTTACTGTTGCCAGAGTGTGATCTAAAAGAGAGATTAAAAAAAAAATTAACAAATATTCGAATTGTGCTTACTAGGTACCAGCCTCCCCCAAGCTCTTTAGAGGCACTAACTCATTTAATACTTACAAAAACCTTAATAGGTAGTATGATTATCTTTAGATCACTTGATCAGAGGGTGATTGGGATTCGACCTCAGGCTCCCTGGCTCCAGAGGCGTGGCTGCCCCTCTTTGCGGCTGGTGATAAAAGTACCAACTGAGCTGGTTTTCTGGTACACTGCTTTACTTCAGGGAAGAGCCAACCAGTCTTTTTCTTTTTAGAACAAACCAGGCTTTTTTTTTTTTTTTAATCTTTTTCTATAATTGATTTTTTTTTTATTGAGGTAGAGTTGACATATAATCTTACATTAGTTTTAGGTGTACAGCATGATTCAATATTTGTATATGCTATGAAATGATGACCACAATAAATATGGTTACCATCTGTCACCATGCATAGTTACAAAATTTTTTTTCTTGTGATATGATCTTTTAAGATTCACTCTCTTAGCAGCCAATTGGTTTTAACAAGTACTGTGGTGAACTTGAGAGAGTAACCATGGCAGTTGTCTATGCCAGCCAGGCACATCAATACATAGACATCATATTTCTTATAGTAAGCTTAATAATCAATTTCTACGATGTTAATACTTCCCTCTTAGTTACATAATAAACTTTTCTTATAAAAAGCCAACCTTGCCTGAGACCTGGCCATTGCTAAGCCAGCATGGTGGTTGAACTTGTGTGACTAGAGAGATGAAAATTCAGTAGGGTTTGCTTCCATGCTATTCATGGATTTCTTTCTTTTGCATAGGTATTTTTTTAAAAGTGAGTTTTATTTTCATTTAATATTGCTCTGTTTGGATTTCACATTCCCTTAAGCATCTAAAAATGTCACAGAATAGGGTCATTTCCTTTCACATTAAATATCCAATCAGCCAGAGAATTCCAAAAAACCAAAATATTAAAAAATGAATTTGAACTTGGCGATTCCATTCAGTCAACTGTCTAACAGGATATGAGGGAATCTCTTATGTGCCAGACATAATTTTACACAGTTATCCCGTTTAACCCCACAGCCTTGCAAGGTGGTATCACACCCATCATCTGAGGGCCGCGGAGAGAGGCTTGCAGAGGGTAGTAGCTTGCCATGAATTTCACAGTTAATAAAAGGCCTTAGTGAATTATAAACCCAGGTGTTTCAGGCTTTATGTAACATAGTACTATTTAAGAGACGATCCAAGGCATGGTTATCTTGCTAAGAAAGTACCAAATTTGCTGGCGGTCAGGTGATGGGGTCAACACCACTGCATTTGGAAATACTGAGCAAATAATGGCGGTAGGGGGCATCCAGCCACTTCCTACATGACTAGTTGAAACACCTTCCCACACACGTTGGGAAACTGTGAGATAGCTAAACTAAGGCTCCGGACTAATTTACTTAGCTAGCAGAAAGATGCAGTTTTTGAACAAAGGGGAGACCACGGCCTAGGAGGGGAATTAAAACAATTTGCTTATTGAAGCTGCTTGGTGCTGCAGTACTGAACGGCCAATTGGCTGCACAGAAGTCTTTTCCGCCCCGCCTGAATGGATAGAGCTACTCTACCCAGTGCTCACCTTCAGATGAGAAGGCAAGTCCCATCATAAAGGATATACACAGATCCATAACACATCCTGGCAGTATGTTTCTATAAGAAGTGCGGGATGGAAGGTTTCATTAATCCGGGATGGAAAAAAAATATTGTTCCCGGAGCGTGTATTTTGGGAGGAAATTACACCATTGAAGTCCCCTTCTTGAGATACCCTTTTCCCTCCAGGTACATCATCCTTCTTTATCGATCCGGGGGGTGGGGTGCGTACCCGAGGCTCAAGACCGGTCCCTCCGCTGGGAGCAGCGCGGCTGGCGCTGGGGTCCCGGGGCTGGCGGGGGCGGCCGTGACGCAGGAGGCGGCCGCGGCCCAGGTCGCGGCGCGGGGGGAGGGGGCAGGTTGCTCGGCGCGGTGCGGCGCCGGCCAATCAGGAGGCGCGGTGTTTGGGGCGAAGGGAGGGGAAAGGGTGGGTGGGGGCCTCCAGGTTTTCTCGGGTGCTGGGGCAGCGCCGCCTGCAGTTTAGAGCACAGGCGCGGAGCCCCGCGGGGGTCTCCGGACGCGCCCGCCCGTCCCGGTTTTCCGCGGCTCCCCCGCCCTTTCAGGCCCGCCCCTTTCTGCGACCCAGACGCGGCTCCGACGGCGCCCGGCCTCCTCCTCTTCGGGCTCCCCGGGTCTGCCCGCAGCGCGAGTCGCCCGGCCGCTCTACGCCTGGTGTCCGGGGGCGGAGTGGGGGCGGCGCCGGCGGGGGCGCCTCACCCCGGGCCGGCGGCGGTAATGTTGCTGCGGTTGCCGCCCTTGCGGCGGGGCGGGCAGCCGGCGGTGGTAGGAGCTGGAGTCGGAGCGCGCTCGCCGCTAGCCGGGACGCCGCCCTCGCCTGCGCTCTGCTCCCGCGGCCGCCGCGGGGCGCCGGGGCCCGGCGCGGCATGAGGAGGAGGCTGCGCGCCCGCGAGCGCTCAGCTCCTCGGCCCCCAGGGCCCCCGCGGGCCCCCGCGCGTCGCGCGCGCCGACTGCGGCCCCGGCGCCCACGCTAGCCCCGCGCAGGCACGAGACGCCGCGGCCCGGACGAGGCGGCGGCGCAGGCCTGCCGAGCGCGGGCGGGCCGCTTCCCTAGCGCGGGGGCTTCCCGTCCTGGACCCCGGCGGACGCGGAGCGCCCGGGCGTGCTGCAGTTTGCTGCCCCTCTCCGCAGGGGCGCCGCGGCGCGCAGCCCGCGCCTCTCCCCACCTGCAGCCCCTCCTCCCGCCGCTGCCGGGCGGATAAAAGGCGCGTCCTTGCCCTTCCTGGGCCTCCTCAGGTCCTGCCGTCCCCCCTGCCCCCCCCCGCCCGCCTTGCCTCTCTTTTCCCTCCTCCACCCCTTCCTCCTCTCCTCCCGCGCCTCCCCTCCCCCGACTCTCCGACCTCCCATTCATTCCGTCCGCTCCCTCCCCTTTCCTCCTTCCCGCTCCGGCCCTTTCCCCTAGGTCCTCCCCGCGCGGACCCCGTTGCAGTCTCGGGGTTCTTAGCACATTCATGGAAGTTTAGGGCCTGGATGGTGCCCCCAAGTCCGGCCTGAGAGCGCAGCCTGAGCTGCTGGCCGGGAAGAGGAAGATGTCTGTGCTCAAGCGGATGATGCGGGTCTCCAATCGCTCCCTCCTCGCCTTCATCTTCTTCTTCTCCCTCTCCTCGTCCTGCCTCTACTTCGTCTATGTGGCTCCGGGCATCGGTAAGCACCGAGACACACCCTCCCTTCCCACGGTCACACCGAAGGAGATGCAGGATGTTACTTATGGGATTTGGAAGGTGTATAAATAGGCGCCCGGCGGAAGGCATTTTATTTGAAATGTTACAGACGTGTCAGATAAACTGCTGGGGCATGGCTTTGGTGCATGAGTTTCGTTTGTGCCGGTTTAAATAACTTAAAAGACTGCATTAAATGGACGTAGCAAAATTAGGTGTGGTGACCCCGGATGCCCTGGTCGCTTTCATGACAGCTTTATTATTTAATATCAAGTCTTTAAGCTTAAACTCGGTGCTTAATTGTAGTTTTATTCAAACACCCTCAGAATACCTGGGTTAAAAATATGAAGGAGAAACCAACACCAGGGAATGTGATTGAATTCAAGAATGTATGTATTCTAGTGTTCTAGGTCACTTTTTCAGAATGGGGTCAGTGAACATTTGTGCCACACTTCAGGAATTTTTAGGCGATGAGTTTTCTTGTGGAAACAATGCTCCATTATTTAGTCTGCTTTTCAAGGGTAGGTAGACTCTGCTACCTGTTAGGATGATTTCCGAGATAATATAATGATTAAAGTGACAGTTACACAGATAGTTTGTAGTTTAACATTTTAACCTATTTATCATATTTGGGGCCACATATACTTTTTAAGTAATCTACTTGAATTGGCTCATTAAACATTCTAATTAGTCCCCTTTGGTTGAAAAGGTGCCAATATGGCATTCTAATGAATAAAAAGTAAGAACTTCGTATGGTTATGAAAACACATCATATCTCCAAAACTTTTTCTGAGTTTTTCCTGGTTGTTATGTATTTAATGTTAAGTATTTATGGTATGTATTTAATGTTAAAGTATTTAGTGTAAAATATAAGTTTAATGTTCACTTAGTAATAGTGTGTATCTCCTGTTATTTCTTTTTAGACACTAGTAGTCTTTTGAGCCAGGGCCATTTCTCTCTGGGTCAGCCAAAAATGTATGGCTTCTTATACAGTGAAAACACCTGCAGAATTTTGAGGTGGCTTAGTATCAGGGCATTATCTTGTGTGATACTAGATTATTGTCGTGAATTGCAGGGGAGAAGGAAGATGCAAACCTCACGGAGACTGTTGCATTTCCTAGGGCAGAATCACTATGTGACTTTTTCTTGATTAAATTTTTGGATTCAAGTAAGGTGTGTAAACTAAGATAATGATGCTTGAGAAGACAGAAATTGTTGAAACCTTGATGTATTCCAAAATAGAAGTTTGAGGTTAAAGTTGGAACAAGTATGAATATTTTAAGGTATATTTTCCTTTAATGCAGCTTTTTCTTTAGGCGAAATAAAACCCCCTGGAAGCCTGTAGTAGAAATGATAGCGGTAGTTCAGTGGACTTGAGAGTAGTTAGCCAAATTATTTGGCTAGCTTTTCCTTAAGTCCTCTGCCATTTTGGCAGTCTTAGAAATTAACTCTTCATTCTGCAGCCGTTTTTGCCTTGCCATGTAGCTCTTTATTTTTATTTTTATTATTTTTTAAAGATTTTATTTATTTATTAGAGAGAGAGAGAGACAGCCAGCGAGAGAGGGAACACAAGCAGGGGGAGTGGGAGAGGAAGAAGCAGGCTTCCAGCGGGGGATCCTGATGTAGGGCTCGATCCCAGGATCCTGGGATCACGCCATGAGCCGAAGGCAGATCTTTAACGACGGAGCCACCCAGGTGCCCCTGCCATGTAGCTCTTTAAAGGTCGGAAATCTTTGGGTGACGTTAGTTAATCAGACATTTAACTTTGAGAGGTTTTGCAGAAAAAGGTTTTTTGCACTTAGGCAACAGTGTTTTTACTTTCTTGGTATTTTGAGTAACTTGTTGAAGTTATGTTACTCAAAACGTTAACCAAAGGAAATCAGAATTCTGTTACTTGGTAGTCATCCTTTTTTTCCTTGGTACATTGATATATTATCTGCAGATTCTTAAAATTCGATTGATATGAAATACTAATACATTTTTCTCACTTGTGTGTAAGTTTAATGTTTGCCATAGAATAATCACTGATATGTCATAAAAATTTGGCAGTTTTCTTATAGACAATTAGGTTGACACAGTTTAAGCTACTGTTTTTGTGGGTCTTATAATTTATAACCTAAAAAAATTGATTAAAGCTAGTAAAGAGAATGAAAACCAAAACTTATAAGTGCTGTTAATTTGTTAATTTGTATATATTTCCCAAACCAGTACTATTTAGTAGATTAAAAAATCTCCTTATTTCTCTTTTATTGGGAAGCAGTTTTCCAAAAATCGCATGTTTGCCTGAAGGCTCAAATTTTATCATTGGCAACAAATACTGCCTGGTTTTTTTTTTTTTTTGGAGTGTCAGGCTCACTTTGTTCATTTTTGGGGAAATGTTGGTCAAATACATGAGTCTAGATAACCAAGTTTGTCAGTTCTTCAAAGTAAAAGTGATACTTCATGAAAAATGTGGCTAGTTCAGCTCACAATGCAAAATCATCATGCAAGTTGATTTTCAGGGTAACCTGAGTGGTTATGCTACAGAATTGGTCTGCTACAGAAGTGCTTTATGTATACTGCCCATTTCGTTGCAGATTTCTTCTTAGTGAGATATACCCCAAACTAGCTAGGTTCTTACAACTAATTTACATGAGATGGACAGAGAACCTTCTTGAAATAATGCATATTTTGGCCTGAATTACATCTTGGGGCAAAACTTGTCTTGTGACTAAAATATATGTGGTGTAAGAGAGTACTTTTTATCGATCCTACATAAATGTTTCAAATGTCTTCTGTTAAAAAGTCCCTCTTATTCCTATCCACATCAACCTGTTGTGTAGACACGAGTTTTATTTCCCTACATTTTCTGTCCAGAGAGCTATTTTTGTCACGCCCCTTCCCCCAGGCAGTCCTGTTCTTGTGTTTAGTTCCTCTTCCTTAGCCTTCTTCACCTGTGCTTCTCCCTCCCTCTCTCTCTCTCTCTCTCTCTTCTGAGCACATAGTACCACACAGTTGTAGACAACATAGCCTGTTTACTTTCCATTTTTTTCTCATGTTCAGCACTTTTTTGGCTATTTGAGTGTTACTCTGCAATGAGTTCCATCAAAGTCAAACCTCATTATTTTAAGAATAATTTGAAACATTTTCCTTGACATTTCTAATTCATGCAGGAAACGCAGGGGTAGTCTTTATATTACGAACTTTCGTAACAAGGGAAGCTGGTCTGCAGACACCCACCCCCACAGGAAGACCGATTTTTCCCTCGCCCACCTGGTAGAGTGAGGAGCCATTAGTTGTTTCGCATTCTCTTCCTGCCTTTGTACATGATTGCAAAAAGGTGAGTGCAGTTTCCCCCCAAGATCTTGACCTGGCTGGATTGAGAGTAGAATCCCATTTAGTGTTTAGTTTCCAGTGCAGCTTCCAACACAACATACTTACGTTATCCTGCCATAGCATCATAGGAGAAGATGAACTGGCTTACACGTTCATTCAGCAAACACAAGTGGAGTGTCTCAGATAGGCTAGACATTGTTTGAGGCACAGAAGATACATGACTAAGACACAGTTACTTCCCTCGTGCTACAATGGGGTGAGCACCAGGAAAGAGCTGTAGCCAGTCCTTGGAACTCCTGCATTGTGAAGTGAGTGAGGGCTGGTGGAGGATTTCCAGAGGGAGCTGGTGGTTCGAGTGGGCCATTTGTGGATGGATAAGCTTTATCTGGACTAAGCGGTGGGACAGCATGGCCAAAGGTACTTACAGAAAATAGGAGTATTTCCACCTGACTACTGCTTGGGGTATGTGGTGGCAGATCAGCCAGGTTGAGAAAAAGCCTTGGGACTCCCCTGCCCAGCCTAGTGTTTTGGTGTTGAGGTCTCTAAAATTCCTGGCAGAGAGAAGCTGGTCTTGACTCACATAGGTTTATCAAAGCTGTCTGTGATTAAGAAAAAAGTTGATGTGCCTCTAATCAACGGGGTAGTATTGTGGAGAAGATTGCACAACTCCATTGGGAGTGGGGTTTCGCTATCTGTGTGACTCACCAGAGGTTTTGACCTTTCCTAGATGTGCTGACAGGTGGTTTTATTCTTTGAGTCGAGGTGGAATCTGGTTGGGGCACTTTGGTCTGGATTCTTATGGGCCCTTTAAGGAATAACCTGGCAAGTGCTTTGTTATTTGGGCCCCTAGGCGGTTTGTGCTCTGCTGGTA
Organism: Ursus americanus; assembly: GCF_024610735.1. Taxonomy (NCBI): domain Eukaryota; kingdom Metazoa; phylum Chordata; class Mammalia; order Carnivora; family Ursidae; genus Ursus; species Ursus americanus. Next base: position 39,048,260 of record NC_142145.1, read on the forward strand.
CTGGTGTAGCTAATGGGTGGTCAGGATGTGTGGGTATATGTATAAGGGTTGGTGGTAGGGGAGAGGGTCGCTCAGTTAGGTCCTTGCTGACAGTCGCCTGACATTTTGCCTGGGTCTCTCTTGGCCAGCTCAGAAGGTGGCAAGTTGCCCTGCAGCTTTCTTGTCATAGCCCTTTAGCCTCCTGGCCCTGGCTGGGTAAGCCTGGTTGTGTTCTTTTTGAGCTGTTATAGTTTGCTTTGTGATTCAAAGGTCCTTTGGTTTTTTCCTCACCAAGTTCTCCGACCTACATGGCTCCTTCCAGGGGTTCTTTTGATTCGGGCCATGGTGTCAGCTGTTTCTTTCCTCTGGGCCTTCCTTTGCTGGTCACTCATCTGATGCTCAAATTTTTGTCCTGGGAGTAGCAGGAAACATCAGAAGTTTTGAAAAAGGGAATGATGCAATCCTTGGTTTTACAGCATTTCTTTTAGCATGGAGCACGGTGATAGAGAGCAGAACCGGGGGCAGTGAGACCAGGTGGGAAGTTATTTCAGTAGCTCAGAAGAGTAGAACCTGATCAGGGTCATAGGAGGGTCTGGGCGGATTGAGAGGATGGGAGTAGTGACATTGAAGGAAAGGGAGAAGCTTTAAGATGATGCTTGTCTTCCAGCTTAGGCAGCCGGGTGGCTGGTCGTAGGGAATGTAGATAGGCATGTGCTTGGAGGGAGCTGTTTTGGTTTGAGAGAAATGGAGTTAGGGTGCCTGTGGTATATCTAGGAAGAACTTGTCAGTAGGTAGGGAGATGGACAGAAGGACTTGGAGCCCAGGAGAATTGTCTACCAGGAGAGAGACTGGACTGTCTTCAGCAGGTAGGTGAATGGTACTTACTTATTTCTGTCCCAACACACCTGAGTGATAAAACCAATTCCTGTAAGCAGAAGTGCCTCACTGAGTCAGTTACTCTTAAACATGGGTTGGTACGGGTTAAACCAAAATATAGGGGAGGCCCAAGCGTACTTTGAAAAGTTTCCCATGAGACTCTGTTACCCTTTCATTCCCCAGTCCCAAATAGGCAGTCCTTGTGGTCGATACCGTGGAAAGTTTGGGTGGCCGGAGAACTTAGGGAAGCTGAAGAGAAGGTAGCCATGGATGAAACCTAACAGCTTAGGGCAAATGGAGAAATAGGAACAGGAAAATGAAGGGAAAGAGAGATCATACGGCTGAAGTGAGGCCTTTGTGAATGAATGAATGAATGAATGAATGGATGAAAAATGATGATTAGCAAGACAAGGTTTGAAATGGGTTAATTCTTGGAAGGAGAACTACCAGTTTGCTAAGTAGGAGGTCCATGACAGCTACTCTGAGAGCAGTTTTTGTTTTGACTGGTCAGATAGACTCGAGTTGGGTAGTAAATCAGAGGTCCCATGAAAGTGCCCTACTTAGTGGAAAGTAGGGGAAGCAGGCTTTAAGGACCTTACAAGATGGGAAGACCTGAGCTTATATAAAGGTTTAAGGACTGAGGGCAGGGTTTGAAGATTTGAGAAGGGGAACAGACATGTGATCTAGGAAGACTTCATTCATTCATTTATTTTTTTTTTTTTAAAGATTTTATTTATTTATTCGACAGAGATAGAGACAGCCAGCGAGAGAGGGAACACAAGCAGGGGGAATGGGAGAGGAAGAAGTAGGCTCATAGCGGAGAAGCCTGATGTGGGGCTCGATCCCAGAACCCCGGGATCACGCCCTGAGCCGAAGGCAGACGCCCAACCGCTGTACCACCCAGGTGCCCCCATTTATTTTTTTTCATACAGCAAATGTTTGTCTGCAGAAAGCACTGCGGTTCAGCATCGAACAGGATCCACATGGTCCCTGTCTTCATAGATCACAGAGCCAGTGAGAAATCCTCATAGCTAAAGAGTAACTATTCTAGAGTAGAGTGAAATACCATTTGCTGTGGAGGCATGGGTTGTGGGGTGGCACTAAACTGGTTTAGGGATTATGGAGAAGGTGAACATGAAGCACAGGCCAGAAGCTTAAGTTAGGTAATTAAAAGATTGGCTTGGGGGGCGCCTGGGTGGCTCAGTCGTTGAGCGTCTGGCCTTCGGCTCAGGGCGTGATTCTGGCGTTATGGGATTGAGCCCCACATCAGGCTTCTCCGCTGGAAGCCTGCTTCTTTCTCTCCCACTCCCCCTGCTTGTGTTCCCTCTCTCTCTGGCTGTCTCTCTCTCTGTCAAATAAATAAATAAAATCTTTAAAAAAAAAAAAAAGATTGGCTTGGGGGAAAAATATTTCATGCAGGATTGGAAGATTTGAAGGCTAAGAAGTGAGGGAGAAATGGAAAGTTAAAAAATAAAACCAAACGTAGGGGTTAAAGCATAGAGTACAGAGGGGAGTGTGGGCTGAAGCCAGAGAGATAAATATGGGTCTAGTTATAGTGGTCCTTGTAAACTGGGTGTGAGAGCTTGGATGTTAGCCCGAGGACAATGTCAAACCATTGAACTTATATTTTAAGTAGGAGAGTGATGTGATCAGATTTTTATTTCAGAAATATTTAGGTGGTACTGGTATGAGTGGGTTAAATGGAACAAGACTGGAATCATGGGGAGCAGGTAGAGAGAGTGGGATCAAGTATATAGGTGCACTAATTTTGGCGATGGGAGAAGAGGACATAAAGATGTTTGTGGTAGCAAAAATTAGATGAATATGGAGAAGGAGATTGAGGGAGTTCATACTTGATTAGGTAGGTATCTGGGTTATCTGTTGAGAACGAGGGGCTCAGTTTATTTGACCACATCTTAGTATAGAGTGAACCGTTTCCTAACCTAAGTTAAGAGATTTTGTTTCTGCCTTGGACCATACTAGAGGCTTAGCAAAGAATTGTTGGGTGGCTGAATGTTTCGGATTAAATCACTTCTCTTGGTATGGCAGCTCCTTTGTCCTCTTACGAGCTGACTCATCAATACCATTGGGATGTTACATGTTAGATACCTTGGGAGAACATGGAGGGCCGGGCCGGGAATTAGAAACTGTAGAGAAAATTGGATTGGTCAGTATATTAGTTATCTATAACTTTGTGAATTACCCCCAAATGTAGGGGTTTAAAAGAACAAATAGATTATTTTCTCATAGGTGAGATGGGCCAGGAATCTGGACATGGTTGGGCTGCATGCCTCTGGCTCAAGGTCTCTCACAAGGCTACAGAGTGTTGAGTGTCGATCACCGTTGTGGTTCACCCATGTGGCTTTGGGCAGGATTCAGTTCCTTGAGGCTTGTTGGACTGAGGGCCTCAGTTCTTTGCAGGTTGTTAGTTGAAGGCCTCCGTCACTTCTTGCCACATGGGCCTCTCCATAGGGCAGCTCACCACCCCATCACTTTTGCCATATTTTCTTAGAAAAGAGTCGCTCAGTCTAGTCTACATTCAAGGGAATGGGAGGCCTTCTTAGGGACGTCCGACCCCGGTCGGAGTGCCGTTCTCCAGCAGCATACGGAACTCAGGCTGTGTGGTTTCAGTATAAGTGAATCTAAGTCCTATGGACTTGTGGGGAGTGCGGTATTTTTGGAGGGAAAATTAATTCATTGAAATCTGACAATGCTAAATACTATTCTTTGTAGTTATTCTTTCATGAATAAATTTGAGGTCTATTAAACAACATGGCAGAGTGAGATAAGTGATAGATGTATTCTGCGGTAGTGTTTGTCATACTGCCTTTTAATGTTTATGAAAAGGAAAAATAGCCATGTCCGTGGATACTTTTAAGAGAGAAACTCCTAATCTAGGCTTGTAGTCTCTGTATGGTAGGTGGGTAGGTGTTCCGAATACCGGTTGGAATTTAGTTGGGAACGGAATGGGTTTTTCTCTTGAGGCGGTGTTATATAGGATAGAGAATTTCCTAACCCATCGTGTGGCTGGCCTCTTCATCACAGGGTGTACTTCAAAGCTTATCAGGCACTTGGGTTTGTAGGCCTCAGGCTCTGGTAGCTGTGGTTGCCGGTCTCCCCACTGGAGCCTCTAGGTTTGATCCTCTGTTCAAGGGGCCAGGGCCGTGGGAACCTTGGGCACAGAGGCCGTGGTGTCTCTGAAGCCAAGCTTTGTGCAAAGAAGTCCCAGGAGAAAGATTCCAAATGTAGCCCACTGCTTTGTCCACTGTTGGGGCTTCATAGGATTGTCCCTGCCACACCCCCAAACCCTGTGCTCATGGAATAATAGCCTTGTTGTAAAGAAAGAGAAGGCAAGACAGCCTCCCAAAGATTGTCATTTGCCCAAAGTCTCACATGTTGTGGGAAGAGCTGAAATAGACAGTTTTTTGGAACAGCTGAAATGTACAGCTTGGGATAGCTGACTACTTCCACTGTTCTGGGTGGCGGGATCTGGTCATTGTTGCCCTGGAAATGATTGGGGAAAATATGAGCTCTCTGTTTTTTAGGTGAAAGGAACACCACATAGAGGAGAGATGAACCTTTTTTTTTTTTTTTTTTTTTTTTGGGATAGCGTCAGGTAGCAGTGAGGGTAGTTACAACGAGGCAGATTTTAAGAAATCAAACCATTCTAACTGAGCTATAAACAATGAGATAAGTGCCTCATAGGTGCCTCATCAGGCGGGGGGTAGATGACCACCTGTTAAGGCTGGAGAAGGTGCTTTGCTTGGGAGACTGGATGGACGTCTAATAGCCTCTTAAACTCAATGATGCTGTGTTAAACTCTGCAGCACCCTTGCTGACCCAGCCTAGGGGCAGACCTGCTCCTCCACCTCTCTCCCCTGCCCCCACCCCCACCCCCACTGGCTTTTGTGACTCCCTTTCCCTTTCAAGCCTGCGTTTCATGTTTGTCTTAACCTCAGCAAGCATGGAGATGGGTGGGGAGGCTGCAGTGAGACGGTGGAAGGAGGTGCATTGCAGTGATTTGCCTAGAGCTGGGTTTTCCGGGGTCACATTTGGGAGTTCCCAAGAGCACTGATTTCTACATTTACAGTGTCCCCTTCTGGTCAGTTTTCCTGGCCGTCTTAGCCCAAGCTGGCGGCTGTTCCCCCTGCCTCAGAGTGCAGTTTGCCAGTTTAATCAGAGCGGCCTGCTCCTGCTATCTCTGTCATCCCCCTTACTCCCCCTTTTCCCTCTGTTTTTCCTTTCTTTTCTCTTTTTTTTTAAATTTCTGGAGGACACCATAATTTAGTATTTAAAAGACTTGTTTCTTTCCAGTCCTGCCTTTTGGCAGAATAACGACAAAGAGAATACTATACAGGTAACGTGATTTGAGTTGAAGATCAGGCCAATTCGAGATTGAAATCCCATTAACATGCCTTTGCAAAAGTAAGCGTTTACTCCAGTTAGTACTAGATATTTTTACTTTATGTCTTGGATTCACTGGAGAATTTCAGGTAACACCTCAATTTTATTTTTCTCTAGTACGTGAATCCTGTGTTGGGCCAACTTGATTTGTTATGTTTCGTGAGCATACTTGTTTTAGGTCATACCAGAACTTGGCAAAGTTTGGTTTAAAGCTACAGCAGAAACCCTCCTCAGTTAAAACGGGAAAGCTAGCTTAAAGGATGTTCGTCAGCAGTTATATTTTTGGCTATGGGGCACAGCAAAATGTTTAGGAAAACATACTTAGTAATTTTAAATCTGAAATTTATAATTAACTTTTTTTTCTCCAGAGGCATAATAAATATGGCTTTTTGCTTTCATCTTTGTTTTCATGATTAATTACTCGAGTTAGTAAAAGTCTTTGGCTCCACCAAATCGTTGTGTGATACCATTACAACAGGAGGTAAACATAGATTCTGCTATGTCTGAATGAACTGTGCATAAATTAGAAAGCTGTGTAAAGAGGATTTTGTTTAATGTAAGTTAAACTAATATAAAAGGAAGATCCTACTTTTTTGGCTTGTTTCATATGTTAATGTTTAAAGAATTCGTACAAGCAGTGTCTTTCAGACATGAAAGTGTTCAAGCCTTACTTAAAGTGGTTTGCATAAATAAATGTATTTCCTAGGTTTTATTACTAGAGATGCTAATTCTGATTCTGGTTCATTTTTAATACACATCCTAGGTAATTCTGGACCCTGGGAACTTTATTTCTGACAAATACCCCAACTGGTGGGTTAAAAAAAGAAAAACCAAGTGCTGGATAGGTTTAGTTTTTGAAATTAATCATCTTATTATCATTTGATCTTTCATAGAAGTAAACTTACTTTTTAAAAAGCAGATTAACTTGTGTGTAGCAGCGTATTTTACTGGAGTTAGAGATGGCTATCATGGTGAAGAATTTTTTTCCTTCAGAAAAGAAATGGACAGAATGGATAAATACATCCTTTAAGACAACCAGGATCATGCACTTCTTTGTGAGTCTGCAGCAACTGTGTGATTGAGTTATAGGTTGATCGGAAATTTGTTAGTGTTTCTAATTATTAGAAATATACATTGTAATTTACTTAATAAGATCAGTAAAAGTGATTAAAGCATATAGACCTGCATGTTAGCCAACGATTTAAACACATCTGATACAGCATTTGGCTAGAAAAGTCCCTTTGTAATATTGTTTCAGGTAGGTGGGTATAGAAGATTTGTACTGTAACCTGTCGTCTTGATTGAAATGGTATGTCTTGTTTTATTTTTAAATATTTGAGGCTTGCTAGTGTTAATGTGACTTTACAGAGACCATTTTATATATATTGCCTTCCTGATAATTAAGTTAATTGCTCAGAAATTATGACTTATGCAATTTCCAGTTTGACTCAGAGGAAGAGAAATTGGACTTTTTTTTATTTTATTTTTGAATCAAGAGACCTAAGGCAGAGAATTATAAGGTGCCTTGTTTATTGATTTGAAAATATGCTCTGGCTTTGGAAATCTTTTTTAAAAATTTTACTTGAGAGAGAGAGAGTGTGCGTGCGCATAGGGGTGAGGGGCAGAGGGAGAAGGAGAGAAAGGGAGAGAAAGTCTCAAGCAGACTCTGCACGGAGCCCATTGATCTCACGACCCTGAGATCACGACTGGAGCCAAAACCAAGAGTCCGACGCTCAACTGACTGAGCCCCCCAGACCCCCTAGCTTTGGAAATCTTTGAAATTCATTTCTCACAGTGTCCCCTTCTCTCCTGCTTGTCTTAAGAGTCATTTTTCTTTCATAAAATAAAGAAGTTTAAAGGTATTTTAATTGCGAAAACACAAAGAAATCAGGGATGATTGTAAAACATATAGTTCAAATACCACTTTTTCCCTCATGATAGAATTCTTAAGAGGATAGAGATTCATTTCACATTCACCTTATGTACTCTGAAATCATTAATTTTCAACAGTTTTGTACATGTTTTCTGGATATGTTTATTTATGGTTTGATCTTTTAATCTGTAATTTCATTAAGTAAGTTTCCTTACTGATTGGCTTTTTAAAAATCTATTTAATTGCCTGCAGTCTTCCTTCCTCGATTCCCTCATTTCCTCCTAATTTTACTTTTCTACAGTGTGGGCTGTAATGCTTAACTCTCTAAGCTCCTGTCCTGCTTTAAAGAAGTATGTGTTTATTTTAAGTGAATAACAGTGAACTACCACATGACAGTGCAGATCGATATCTTGTGTTAGATAGTGTTTTCATATTGCCAGGTTCGGAGTCTATTTTTAGAATTATCAGCTAAGTGTAAACTAGCCTGAACTGATGATCTGATTATTTCGAAAGTACTTCTGATGTTTTAGGCTGTTTAGGCTTCTTCAGGATTTGGGTTTTTACAGAGGAACCCCCTGGACACCTTGTTTCTGGTACTGCTCGGCGAACGGTAGGCATTCAGTAAATATCTGTTGAACAAACACATGTCTCCACCCTGAACATCTTTAATAAGACTGTTGGAAAAGTCCAATTTTATTTAAAAATACTTAATTTTGATCAGTATTCAAACACAAATAATCTCCCCAAATAACTTAAAACTGCAGGGTAGAAATGGTGAAAGCACCAGTGGTAAGGAATTTCTTGTTAATTTTTAGTGTCTTCGTCAGCAAAGCTGTTAGCCGTTGGCTGAGATCTGAAATAGATCTATACCGCATATAATCACGGAATTCATTATTTCTTGATAAAATGGGATTCTGAATGCAGAGTTCTTTCATTCTCTTTATTCATTAGTCAGCCCATGAGTCACTTGAAAGATGGGGAAGAGGTTATTATAGGTTGGTAATTATTTGCACTATAGATTTCCTTGAGCCCATACCTGGCTTTGAATCATTGTCACCGTGGTAAGATACTCGGCTTAAATAGTACTTTGACATAAAGGGAATTGTTTGTTTTACAGCCTGGCACAGCCTACAGATTTGTTATTTTTTTTGTTTTTAACCCAAGCAGTACTTTGGTCCTAGGCAAGGTATGAACAGTATTTCATACATAGTCAGGCCTCATCCTAGGGTTTACAACATTATTACCAGAGATAATATGTTTAGCTTTACCATCTTGGATGAGTCATTTCGGGGAATTAGTTGAATAAGGGCTAGATGTGGGTAGAAGAAAACGTTTAGGCGTCTGAAACAGATACTTAGAAGATTATTGTGAGTTCTGAGAGATTCCGAGATACCGGATTCAGATATCTGTAGTAATATCCAGGGGCATATATAAGTGGTATTTTGCTTTTTTTCTGCATTGTTGATTTCTTTGTATGTTCTGTAGCTAATAGGGGAAACTATTTTCTCTCCTGTAACCTGTAAGTACCCCTTCTGGTTTCCTCCTCCTCCTTGGACTAGTTGAGATCTGGCTTATCCCTCCTTTCTCACTCTCTCATTACTGTTTACGTTGAAGATTTTCTCTCTCTCTCTTTTTTTGCCCCTCCCTCTCCTCTATGACTTTCAACCGTTGCTTCATCCAAACTGCTGCCTCTCAGAGACATTCGGACCTGTCCTTGAATCCTAGTTTTTAAATTCTGCCTATGCAACTTACTTCTGAGTTTGTTTTCCGAGCTTTCAAATGGGGAAAAGTTATACCCACGCCATGTGGTGGTGTATTAGTTTCCTGACTACCGTACACATTACCACACACAGTGGCTTACAACAACAGGACTTTATTATCTCGTAGTTCTGGAGGCCGGAAGTCTGAAATCAGGTGTTGTCAGGACTGTCCTCCCTCTGGAAGCTCTCAAGGGGGATCCTTCCTTGCCGTTTCCAGCTTCAGGTGCCTGTTGGCATTCCTTGCCTTCCTAGGCTTGTGGTCACATCACTCCAGGCTCTGCCTGCATCTTTACATTGTTTTCTCTTTTGCGTGTGTGCGTGCATGTGTGTATGTGTGTGCGTGCGTGTGTAAAATATCCATTGCCTTTTTCTTATCTGAGCATTTGTCATTGGATTTAGAGCCCACTCAGATAATCCAGGATGATCTCCTCATCTCAAGATCCTTAATTACCTCTGCAAAGACTCCTTTTCCAAAGAAGATAACATTTTCACAGCTTCTGGGAATTAGGATGTGCACATATTTTTTTGGGGGCCCCCATTCAGCCTGCTACATACAGGTGGTTTAAGAATTAAATGAAATATAATTATATGTATGTGTATTTAAATAAGTTTATACATGACCTTGGTAGGTACTCAATAAATGTTAATTCATTTCCCTTCTCTTTATTTTTTTTTAGAAGATTTTATTTATTTGTTTGAGAGCGTGCGCACACTCAGGGAGGGGCAGAGGGGGAGGGAGAGGGAAAGAATCTCAGGTGGACTCGACGCTGTGCACGGAGCACAATGTACAGGTGGAGGCAGAGACTGGAGTGATGTGACCACGAGCCCAGGAAGGCAAGAAATGCCAAGAAATGCCTGATACTGGGGCTCGGTCTCATGACCCTGAGATCATGACTTGAGCTGAAACCAAGAGTCGGATGCTTAACTGCCCCAGCCACCCAGGTGCCCCTCCGTCCTCTTCAGAAGCCTCTGCCCACCAACATTCTGTATCTCGGCATGATTTTGGCAGTTAGTACAGGCATATCTCATTTTATTATGCTTCACTTTATTTATTTATTTAATTTATTTATATTTTATTTATTTATTTATTGTGCTTTGCAGATAATGAGTTTTTTAATGAATTGAAGGTTTGTGGCAATCAATATTAGCAAGCCCATTACTGCCATTTTTCCAACAATATCTGCTCAACTTCATTTCTCTGTGTCACATTTGATAATTGTAATATTTCAAACCTTTTCATTATTGTTATATTTGTTATGGTCATCTGTGTTCTTTGATGTTACTATTGTAATTGTTCTGGGTGTCATGAACTGTGCCCATGTAAGACAGCAAACTTAATCGATAAAAGTGTGTGTTCTGACTGCTTCGCTGATCGGCCATTCCCCATCAGTCTCCCTCTCCTTGGGCCTCCCTGTATTCCCTGAGACACCAACAGTATTGATATTAGGCTAATTAATAATCCTGCAGTGGCCTCTAAGTGTTCACCTGAAAGGAAGAGTCGCATGTCTCTCACTTTAAATCAAAAGCTAGAAATGATTATGCTTAATGAGGAAGGGATGTCAAAAGCTGAGATAGGCAGAAGACTGGGCCTCTTGCATCAAACAGTTAGCAAAGATGTGAATGCAGAGGAATGGTTTTTTTTGTTTTTTGTTTTTAGCGTTTTATTTATTTGAGAGAGAGAAAGACAGCATGAGCAGGGCAGAGGGAGAGGGACAAGGAGACTCCTCGCTGAGCAGGGAGCCTAGTGCAGGGCTTGATCCCAGGACCCTGGGATCATGACTTGAGTCCAAGTCAGATGCTTAACCACCTGAGCCACCCAGGCGCCCTTAGAGGAGTGGTTCTGGAAGGAAAGTAAAAGTGCTACGCCAGTGAACACATGAATGGTAAGAAAGTGAAACAATCTTATTGCTGAAGTGGGAAAAGTTTTAGTGGTTTGGTTAGAAGATCCAACCAGCCACAATGCTCCCTGAAGCCAGAGCCTAATCCAGAGCAAGCCCCTAACTCTCTTCAATTCCATGAAGGTCGAGAGAAGGGAGGAAGCTGTAGGAGAAGAGTCTGAGGCTAGCAGAGGGTGGTTCATGAGGTTTAAGGAAAGAAGCCATCTCCATAACATGACAGAGCAAGATGGAAGCAGCAAGTGATCCAGAAGGTCTCGTTAATCAATGAAGGTGGCTGCACTCAACAGCAAATTTCCAGTGTAGACCAAACAGTTTTCTGTAGGAAGAAGATGCCTTCTAGGACTCTTACGGCTAGAGAAGAGGAGTTAGTGCCTGGTTTCAAAGCTTCAGAGGACAGGTGGACTCTCTTGTTAGGTAGGGGCTAATGTAGCCAGTGACTTTAAGTTGAAGCCATTGCTCATTTGCCATTCCCAAATCCTAGGGCCCTGAAGAATGGCGCTCAGCCTACTCTGCCTGTGCTCTAGAAATGGAACAGCAAAGCCTCAATGAGGGCACGTTTGTTTACAACATGGTTTACTGAATATTTTAAGCCCGCTGTTGAGACCTACTGCTTAGAAAAAAAGGTTTTTTAACAAAATATTACTGCTCATTGACAGTGTACCTTGTCAGTCGAGAGCTCTGATGGAGATACACAATGAGGTTAGTATTTTCAAGCTTGCTAGCACAATATCCATTCTGTAGCTTCTGGGTCAAGGAGTCATTTTGACTTTCAAGACTTATTTAAGAAATACATCTCATAAAGCTTTACCTGCCATACATAGTGATGCCTCTGATGGATCTGGGCAAGGTAAATTGAAAACTTTCTGGAAAGAAGTCCCCTTTCTAGATCCCATCAGGAACATTTATGATGGGAAGAGTTCCAAGTATCAGCATTACCTAGAGTTTGGGAGAAGTTGATTCCAGCCCTCATGGAGGACTTTGAGGGGTTCAAGACTTCGTGGAGGAAGTCACTGCAGATGTGGTGGAAAGAGCAAGAGAACTAGAATTAGAAGTGGAGCCAGGAGATGTGACGGAATTGCTGTAGTCTCATGAGAAAACTTGAACGAATGAGGAGTCGCTTCTGATGGATGAGCAAAGAAAGTGGTTTCTTGAGATGGCTTCAACTCCTGGTGAGGGTGCCATGAAGATTGTTGAAGTGACAGTAAAAGATTAAGAATATGGCAGAGATTCTGTTGAGAGGATTGATTTGAGAGTGGCAGGGTTTGAGAGGATTGATTCCAATTCTGAAAGAAGTTCTGCTGTGGGTAAAAAGCTGTCAAACAGCATCATCATGCTACCAAGAAATCACTGATGAAAGGAAGAATCATTCGATGTAGCAAACTTCATTGTTGTTGTTGTCTTATTTTAAGAAATTGTCACAGCCACCCCACCATCTGTAATCATCAACGTGGAGGCCAGACCCTCCACCAGCAAAAAACAAAAACCTGCTGAAAGCTCAGATGATGATTAAGACTTTTTGGCAATAAAGTATTTTTAAAATAAGGTATGTACATTGCTTTTTAAGACAATGCTGTTGCACGCGTAATAGACTATAGTGTAAACTTTTATATGCACTGGGGAATGAAAACATTTATTTGACTTGATTTATTGTAGTATTTGCTTTCTTGTGGTCGTCTGCAGCACAGCTGCAGTGTCTCTGAGGTATGCCTGTGCTCAATTCAGATCACTCCCACTCCACTTCATCCCCCACTGATGTCCTTGTTGGTGGCCGTCAGGCAGTCTGGTCCTTGTCTTCCATCCTCCCTTGTCTGGCCACATCAAGTCCTTGTAGTTGTGACCTGTTCTCCCTTGCACCTCTGCAGACCATAGTCTTCCTAACCTCGCACTTCTGGCACTTTCTCACTGTTGTTAACATTACTTCTCATCTTCACGATGATCTCGAGTCCTCTCCCCTTTTTTCTTCTGTTTTTTCACACCATCCATCCCCTTACATCTTCGTAAGTTATTTTTCATTGCGGCCAAACTCTGCCAAGTTGAGTTGTTTCCTCCTGGATGTGCCCCCTGTGCAGCCCAGAGCCTCTGGTTAGGCTGTCCCCTCAGTGGAAATGTTCTTTTCCATCCTTCCTCCTATTTCTTTCAGTGCCTTAAATGTAAATGTACTCTTTCTTCCTTCTGCTGAGGCCACAGGCATGCTCAAGGTTTCTTCTGTCTAAAAAAACTTCCTCGACCTTGCTCTCACTTCTCTTTTCTGAAAATCGCTTTTACTTCGTCACTATCCACTTTACTCTTCCCGACTTGCCTTTTGTTTCCATTGCTTTCCAGAAACTCTTCTTTTAAAGATTGACGGTGATCTCCTAAGAGCATTTTGAAGAGGCTACGTAGTATGGTGGTGAAGAGCTGGACGGCCGGGGCCAGCCTGCTGGGGTCTGAATTCTGGCTCTGCCACCAGCCATGTAGCCTTGAGCAAGTTACTTAACTCCATGTGATGGGAATAATATTCGTACCTACCGTTAAAGGGTTGCTTGTAAGGATTAATTAGGTTAGCGTATGTAAAGCTCTTCCGGGGGCGCCTGGCGAAGAGTGTGCACCAGGTATTAGTGTGTTATTTTTTTAAGCTATTATTTTTTAGTCTGTCTGCTTAGCCTCTGTGGTGTTTGATAAGGTTGACCATTTCCTCTTCTCCACCGTGTTCAAGCTTAGACTAATTCATCTTGGGGCCTTTTATCTTCATAACCCTGTTCATGGTCTCTCTCCATGTGTCTGACATCCTTTTTTTTTTTTTTTTTTTTAAGAAATATTTGTCAGCGGGGGGCACACGCAGGGGGAGCAGCAGGCAGAGGGAGAAACTGGCTCCTTGCTCAGCGGGGAGCCCAATGCAGGACTTGATCCCAGGACTCTGGGATCATGACCTGAGCCGAAGGCAGACGTTTACCCGACTGAGCCACCCAGGCACCCCTCTCTCGGTGTGTCCGAACTTTACTTTCTTACCCGTTTTCTGGATAATTTTTTCTTATGGTGATTCAGCATGGTAGTTGCCACTCTTACATGAATGTCACTCCAAATTGTATTTCTTGCCCTTCTTTCTTAGCTCCAGTCCTGCAGTTACAGTGCACCTAACTACATAATCTCCCTCTCAGAATCAGCTCCTCGCTGGATTTCTTTTTGTTAACGGACGTACGGCAGTGTATCGTAGAGGTCAGCAACGGGGTATTGGGACCAGGGGGATGTTGTGTCCAAAGTCTTCGAAGCTCAGGAAAGCTTTCCAGGTCACTGCAGACTGGCACATTCTCCTTATCTGGAATACTTTTTTCACTGAACAAAGCTGGATGTGGAAAGGGATGGGGAGACACAGTACTAACAAGTGCGTTCCTTAGTTTTCTTAAGTGGAGAATGAGGCAAGTTCATAAATGTCTTGCCTTGAAAACTCAAGGTAGGATGTCTAGAAGCTGTTATAAACTTGTTTTTGAAGGTTTTTTTTTTTTTAAGTTGAATGTATTCCTTCCCCTCTGCCCCAGAAAGCAGAACTAGGTAAGTTAAATTTATGTCTCACAAAGCAGAGGCAAATAGCAGATTAACTGAATTAGAGAACAGGGCATGATTTTAATTAAGCAGTGGTAGTTTTTAATGTATTTCTGAGTTGTCTCAAGACCAAAGGGTAAGGCTGAGAAAGATTTCCCTATTTTCTGAAATGCAATTTCTTTTACTTGGAATAGAAATTTTAGACAACGATTTCCTCCACCTGGTTGGTTTGCCAATAAGCCGTTACATTTTATATTAATGGTAACTAGCCGTCATATAGTTATTTGAGTGTGGGTTAACAGTTTAGGGTGTTTAGAAATCAGACAGTTGGAACCATTCTCATACTGGTTTAGTGTGCCTTGCCATACTTTGACACATCTCATTCTTCCTGTTAACAACGACTCTATTTAAACAAAACAGCTTCATTCCCTAATGGGTTTTGATCTTTAGGGATTAAACCCATGAGGACCATTAACCTAAGGAATGTAACTCAATTAGCTGTAAATGATTTAAGATAAACTAATAGATTCTCCATTTGGAGAGCTTGGTGTCTTGCATTCCTTAATTTTTTCTCCATCCATCTAATGAATAGTAAATGCATTCTTTTGGCAAATGGTTCACCTTTGTCACAGTTGCCATCAGTCATTATCCCCCCCGCCCCCAACAGGTTTGTTACCTGGTGTTTTGGAAGTTTTTAGGATAATTTGGCTTTGGTGATTCTTTTCTATACCAGATTTTTTCTTTGCTGCTTAAATCTGACTTAGCTTCACGATGTCAGACAATATTCTTTATATGAATAGGTGTGTTAAAAGTAAAAGGTATGTAGTTTTTAAAAAGTTCAGTTTCCAGGACGCACCGGAGTGCACTTTCCTTGCTTGGGCCAGTATTGTTTCCAGCGGCTCAGTTCTGCTGCCCCATGACAGGTCCTTTCCATGTTTTGGTGCAGAGCAAATGTCAGAAGATATTAGATCACTGATAACAAATTTCATATATAACTTTAGGATTCAGTGATCCAAGGTGTTGTAAACCAGTTGGCATTCGTTTTCTATTTGATGGTTTTCCCCTGCATCATTTCAGTGGAATTTTAGATCTCGGCTTCTGCTAATATTAGTTGGCTTTTATAGAATGTTTTCCTACATTTTTGGTTGGCTCTTCTTTTTGTTTTCATTTTTCATTTTGTCTCTTTTCTTCTTTTAAAGTCTGCTCAAGAGCAAAAATGTAATAAAAACTTGTATTTGTAACCCCACGGGTGTAATAAATTCAAGCCTAAACAAGTTATATCTAATTATAGGACTGCTTTCTAGAGAGGATGTAGACACGCTCTTAAAAATGATCGAAGTAAAACTTATGTGAAGCTTGGATTTCTGTTGTTTTCTCTGTTTGGGAATGAAGGTAAAAGGAGAAGAAGGGTCATTGTACTCTGCTCTTCTATTAGTTTTATTTATTCTGTCTTTTGTACTTTGAGCAAGTTAAAATTTACATTAAAAATGGGAAAGGACAGGGGTGCCTGGGTGGCTCAGTTGGTAAAGCGGTTAAGCGTCTGCCTTCAACTCGGGTTATGATCTTGGGGTCCTGGGGTTTGAGCCCCTCATCAGGCTTTCTGCTCCGTGGGGAGTCTGCTCCCCCCCCAACTCCTGTGCATGCATGCGTGCTCTCTCTCTTACATACTATCTCTCAAATAATTAAATAAAATCTTTTAAAAAATGGGAAAGGCGGTAGTAAACATCACAGTTTGCTCATGTCTCTGTAGCATCTCAAGGAAGTAGAGCAGGGCCCAGAAAATTAGTTGGCATTTAAGATTTTTTGACTTGGCATTCATTTTTTGAGAGTGTCATTACAATGTTCGGGGGCAGCTTATTTTAAAATTGAAAGAGTCATTAACTGAGCCTTACACGGTTTTGCCATGAAAATGATCGCCCTCCTCTTGAATGAGTGGAGTTTATGGTTTTTTGGCTGTATGCTTGGAGAACTGAAAGTAGAAAGGGCTTTAGAGAACATCTCATGCAATACTGCCTTTTTTAGGTGAGGACACTGAGATTCAGTGATGAGTGGTCCAGAGCTAGGCATTGTGCTCACAGAATCAGAACCAGAAAGAGAGGATCTTTTGATTACTTCTATGCTTCTCTGAGGAGCCCTGACATCTCAAAAGGCAGAGATTTGTGTCATCTTTGTAAATTTACCAATTTCTCCCAAAGCAAGAAATTAGGGGCCTAGTTTTGAAGCACTTACCACAAAGAATTAAATGTACCCACTTGAAAATGCACACTGATTGTGATTTGTCTGCTTTTACAATCTTGGTAGGTAGATTTGTGATGGACGGGGGTGCAAAAGGGCTAAGTAATTAACTTAGTAGAGAGAAATTGCCAAAATAGATATTGATTCTAGGTCATTCTGCCCCCTAACTCTCCTTGCCCAAACACATTGAGAATCTGCAAGATCCATTGGAAGATTCATATTCATACTAGATACTATGGTGATTTATGATATATTTACTATTAGATAAGGAATCCTTGCCCTTGTGGAGTTTTCGGTTCGAGGGAGTTAATATGGAATTAGAGAAAGTATACTATAGATTGTATATTTGTAATAAAATGCCTTTTTGAAATTTTAAAGTATATTTTATGGTAGAAAATTATTTATGGATAAAGGAATTCATTATGGTATTCAGCTAGTCTCATTCTGTTTGGTGGATATTACTACTTGAATTTTTCATTTTTATTGTTTTTAAAAAAAGCAGTTTGTTTTTGTAAGTTTGTTTTTTTGGTTTCTTTTTTTTTTTTTAGATTTTTTTTTTTTTTTTTTTTTTTAAGGAAATCTCTACACCCAATATGGGGCTCAAACTTACAACCCCAAGATCAAGAGTTGCATGGATGCTCTTCTGTTTGAAAGCTTGCCCGGCACCCCTGTTCTTCTAAGTTTTTGATAATGGGAAATAGTCATTTTATATTTCTGTTTTCCCTTTGGACATGTTAATTGAGTCAGTTTGGGTTAATTGGGTAGTTCCCTAGTCTGAATATTATGTTATTAAATTTAAAAAAAAGTTTACCGAGTTATGATATTTCCTCTCTTTTTTTTTTTGTAGCCAACACATATCTCTTTATGGTGCAAGCTCGAGGAATAATGTTGAGAGAAAATGTGAAAACAATAGGACATATGATCAGGCTGTACACAAATAAAAACACTACCCTCAACGGGACAGGTAAGATTGCTTGCTTCTTAATTGTGCTTTGTTTCTCCTCCTTGCCTTTGTAGTCAAAAGAAGTAAACCAAATCTCTCAAGCTCTGGTTTGGCCTGTAAGGCTCCTATTAAAGATGAAGGTGTCTCCTACTGAGTGTACTGGGAGATTCTATTGCCGCTTGAGCCAGGGCTGTCCATGTTTTAGGATGTGTAAAGGTGTTCTCACAGTGGTGATGGGAGTTTTGTATAAAGACACTTAAGTTAATTCTTTTTATTAAAGTTAACTCTTGGAAACATAAAATACAAAAAGCAGCTTATGCTTTTTCAGTTCACCTATGGTAGTTAAGAAAAATCAACCACAGAGAATAATTTGTCCATATTAGTCATTCTGCCATCTCTATGCCCATTCTAACTCCTAAAATGTTTTTCCAACCATGTTTAGAAAATACTTCTTGTTTTTAATTATAGAAGATTCGTAATAATTTTATGGCCTCTAAGGGGCTTAAGGGGAAATTATATAAAAGTGGAAATCCGTAGCTGCTCTTGTCTTTGAAAAATATTATCTGGAAGTAGAATGTCCATCAGAATCACATGAGGTTAAAGCCAAGTAATAGGCCAAAGTAGTGATTGAACGAAGGCAGAACTGATGCAGATAGATGGAACTATTGTGGAAGAACGCTCAGACTCCCATGTGGCAGTCTCTCTGCAGTGTTTCCTGAAGTTATTACATGTTCCTTCAAGGTTTCAATAACTGGTTGTCACTTGTTGCGTCCTCTATAGTCTCATTTTAGACAGTTAGAATTAAAGATTTCATTTGTGTCAGCAGTTCTCCATTGTACCACTGTAAATGACAGACCGATACACACACACACACACAGACACACACACAATTAATAGGAAGTCCCTATCTGCCAACCGTAGATGTTCATTCTTCAAATGTGTGTTAAGGTGGGTAATAGTTTTACCCTTCTAAAAATTCAAGACTTCAAATTGATTCTTAATTTAATTTCCCACGTGCTTCTGCAAAATCCATTCTAGTCATTTGCCTGATTTGTTTTATGATGCCACAAATCAAAACACTCTTGTTTTCTCCCTTTTAAGTTGAAAGAAATTTCTTTTAGAAAGACTGTTGTTGTACCTGATATGTTAATAGTATTGTCAAAATCTCATTAACTGGTCTTCTGTTTTCATTGGTCTTCTGAATAGTAGGTCAATGTTAGGAGCAGTTTAAACATTATAAAAGCTTCTTTAGGACTTGTCCCGGTTGAATAAGTTGATTGTGAAAGTGTTCATTAAAAGTTCACTTAACTGAACAGAAATACTCAGCATCTTGGATGACTGTATTCATAGAAGGGAGTGCTGGGTATCTGTGCATAATTGAGTTCCTTTCCTGGGGCATGAATAAGTTTTATGTGGGAACTCAGTTGAACTTGATTAGGAGAATTGATTACTGGGTCAAGACAAACTCTCCCCTCACCTCACACCCCACAACTGGAAGAGAAGAAAAAGGGAAATCCACTTTTCCACTTACCAACTCATAGTTTCAATACTGACAAAGCAGCTACCGCCTACTTTGATTAGAGTTGGCTTACTTTTATGAACCTTTGAAAACTTTTCTCATGGTTCCTTTACTGGTGGTAAAACGGTTCACAAGAGACAGTCCATCATTGTATCAGCTAGGCATTGGATTTGGTTGTAAGAGAGACCCAGTTGCAGTGGCTTAAGCCCATGGGACTTTATGTTCTTCTATGAAAGAGATCTGGGAGTTGGATGTCTGGGGCCATCGTGGAGAAAGTCTCCACACGCCTTCTATCTTCTACTCTGTCATGGAGTTTTATAGTCTTCGAAGGTTGTTGTGGGGCTCCAGTCTTCCTATTTGTACTTGGGTCAGTAAGAAGGAGGAAAGGAAGAGGGAAGAAGAACAGAGGGACCCTTTTAAGGAGACTTCCCAGAAGTTTCACGTAGTATTTCTGCTTACTTTGCATTGGCCAGAACTTTGTTGTAGGGACTGTAAATTATGCTCTTTGAGCTGGGTACATTGGTGCTTTGAATGAAATTGGGGTTCTCTTACCTAGGAGAAAGGGAAAATGGAATTTGAGTAGGCAACTCTGAGACTCTGCTGTGTTCATGTATACTGAACAATTCATGTAGTCAGTATTCTTACCTAGCTACTTGGAGACATAGCATTAAGAAGAACATCCTCTCTTTGTATGAAGATCTCTAGGCTTTTGAGAGAGATGGAAGCATACACAGTTACTTATAATGCAGTTGGTTATTTCTGCACAGACTTATATAGATATCACCTGCCAATAAGGTGTACTAAGAGCTAATTGAACTCTAGGGGAATTGATTAATATGTACTGACTCATTTAAAATTTAGCACTGGATGGCAAATAGGTTGTGATATTTCTAAATACATTTGATTTCAAAAAGGGGTTTTTAACCTTGTACCTGACTTTCTGAAGCACCAAATGTAAATAGATACTACGTATAATATTTTTGCAAAGAAATCACATACCCATAATCAAATGATGCTTTGCCCTGTAGCTATGGAGTTAGGCAAATTAAGGAAATACGATGTAATCAGTGAATAATTACCAAAGCAGATGATAAGGGTCATGCAATGTTAGAACTGGTAGGTTTGTTAGAAATAGCTGAGCACACTTCCTCGTTTGATGGCTGTGTGGTCTGAATGCTCAGACACTGCCAGACTGACACAGTAAGCCAGTGGTAAACAGACTAGAATTCTCACTGAGTTTCTGTACCTGCTTTAAGCTGCCTTTTGCAGGAAGAACAAAGCCCTTGAGAGCCTGATTTGGTGCTGTTCTTCTTTTCTTATAAGTGATAAAGTCCAGTGAGAGCTGAGGAGGGGACCTGTCCAGCAGTTTTCATTTTTCATTCTTCTCTGTTTCTCCTTTCTTCAGGTGTGGCTCTAGAAAAGAGGAAGAAGGCTGGGGGCCAGAACTCATTGTGTTTTCATCCATCCATTCATTAGATGAAATAATGTCTACATTTTAAAGCGGTTGTGGTAGATCCCGTCTCAAGTGCATCTATCATGCGTAACCTTTTAAAACTCCTGATTTTGAAAGCAGTGGTTATACCTGCTGGATCCAAGCACTTTTGTGGGAATAATGATTTTGTGGGTTTATTATAGTGTAGTCTCCAAAAGCTTAAATTATTGTTGGCTGAAAGATCAGTTGTGACGTGTTCATTTACAGTAAGTTTTTACCATGTTGTAGATACTTCGTTAGATACTGGAAATCAAAGGCAATTTGATTTAAAAAAAAATAGGTATTCAGACTAGTGGCAGGGGGTGGGTGGATAGACTTACACATAATACGTTGGTATGACATAAGCACCACTGGACATAGTACCCAAGGAGCGCAGAGACCCTCTGTAAGTCTGGCAGTGAGCTGGTCCTTAGGGTCATTTGTAATTATTTGGCCAAGAATAACACGTTTAGCCCCAAAACTTTGTATTTGAAGGAAGTGAATATACTGCTCTTCCATGTCTTTGAGTTTTGTTTTGTTTTGTTTTTTTTCAATTTAGTCCTTTAAAAATTGATCAAAGAGATGCATGGATTCTTTTGTGAAAGACTCAGTCATTCTAGCACTAAAATAAAAAGTGAAACAGTCCTCTAGGCCTTCTGCTGCCATCAGACTCCCCAGGGGGAGCTTCCATTAGCAGTTTGTTTTGCAGAAATGTCTAGAGAGCTTACAATATCTCTGAGTTGCATGTAGATTTATAAATCATAGCATGTGGCTAAGAGAAGGGGCCCAAACATTAATCGCAAGAAATAATAAATTATGCAAAACAAGAAAATACTCTTATCTAAAGTTAACTACCTGACATTAAGAAATACTTGAGAATTTTGAGAATGTTAATATTTATCTGCCTCAGGATTATAAGAAAATGAATCTTCAGAACACCTAAAGGCCGGGGACAACCTTATTTATCTTCTGTGTTTAGCTCCTGCAAACGCATGGACTGTAGTAGCTGCCTGGTATAGTAGGAGTCCCCGGAAATGTGGAAACATTTTTTGAATATAACTTGGAATTTGATCTATATCTAGATATATTTTTAAAAAGCATCTAAAGGAAAGAATCAGAACTTTAATGGACTTACATTTATTTTATGTTCAGTATCTTTAAATCTTTTGAATGTATATGGGGGACATACAGAGTATGGACTGCTAGAGGGGTCTCTATGCTCTTGGTGTGTCCCTGGGCTTACAAAGCAATTAGTGTCCACTGAATACCCCTTCCCCTTCGGCTCGGAGGATTTTCCTGTGAAGTGCTTTCCACGGCTGCTCCGGAGAGAGCTCTCGGGAGCATTCTGGCACTGGGGCTTTCCCACTTTCTACTTCCTGGAACAGGCCTTAGCGGTTGTACATCATTCGGCCCTACTTATCATCTTGGGGTTTCCTGGCAATACATACACTTACCTTAAAAACCTCCCCCATGCTCTGCCAAGTTTATAACTAGGATTTCCATGCAGTCCTTTGGAATTGGACCTTTTCCTCCAGCTTCTGAGTCCTCGTTGGTACCGGGACCCTTTACCCTCTGCTTAGCATCCTTTGCAGGGTCCCTTCCCGCAGGCGTGCCTTGGCTTGGAAGGTCCATCGTGGAGCCCAGGCTGCATCCCCTGTCAAGTCCATTTTGATGATGAGTGAATATCTGTGTTAGGCAAAAGGTGTGCAGGGTCGGTGTTTAGTGTTCTTTGACTCTTCTCATATACTTCATGTTCAATTGCCAGGATTCTACCATTCTTCCCTAGGGAGAGGGTTTAGCTTTTACAGATTAGTAAGGTATGTGGTTTTTACCTTTTGCCTTTTGCTTGCTGGTCATGCCAGACAGGCCTCTCTTTCCAGTCATATGCCTGTTCTCCTCTTTCTTATCTCTCTGCGTGCAGACCAGTTCAGATAGGAATAATTCCATCATCAGAGCAGATTACTGGAGATTGAGAGGATAGCTTTGCATTTTCCTAAAGTGTCTGCTAGAGCTTCATTTCCTGTGGGTACACGGTTTATGATCCAGGAGACACTAGTTTAATCAGCTGTTTCCATGTCTTATCTCTTACTGCACGTTGGTCTCATTCTCTTGGACTGGCTTCCTCTGACATAGAGGAAACTGGCAGGTCACGGTTCTCAGACTTGCATCTCAGAACCTTGTTCCAGAAAGGGCTAAAACATCACCTCTTTGGTTCCAAGTTCAGAATTTCTAAAGTTCTGAATGTCCCGGGTTAAGTCACATGCAGGGCTCTGTACCAGTCACTCATAGCTCCAGCCACTGAATAGGTATATGGGCCAGGGATTGTTCTAAGCAATTTGTGCATTTCTCTTCCGAAATCTGAAAATGACTACATGCGGTAGGCAGAGAAGAGAAACCACATTGTCTTGCCCTGTACCACAAATCTCGTGCATGTTGGAGCAAGGAGTTGAACTCCACATTTGACTGTGGTGCTCTAACCAGTGTCTTCCATGCTGTATTAACTTGCAGTATCTAAAGATAACGGACCTAATGTAATACACAGCTCAGGGCTCCCCAGGGACTGCAGCCTATGAGTTGGGAACTTAAAGATTTAAAATGGACCGCGTTACAGAAGTAAGTTGAGTGGGTAAATCTCAGTTTTTTAAGTGTGGGGTGGTGAGAAAACATTACTCCCACCCCTCAGCCCCTTGGTTACTAGAAGCATTGTGCCGTGGCTCTGTGGTCGCCCAGGATACCCTTGGCCATTGCTAGCGGAGGGGATTCCCGGGTGTACTTCCCCAATCCCTTTTGATCTTGCTCAGCCGGGGGAGGGATGGGAGCAGGTGCTCTCATAGGGTCGGGGATGACCCTGCTCTGTATGTGTGCACGGATGAGGCCAGGCTGTTCTCTAGACTTGTCCGCGAGTTCCCTTGGGAAGTCACGCTCAGAGGTCCTTTCCAGTAGCAGTGACGGGTGAACGGGAGAGCAGCCACGGCGGCTGCATTTGCTTTCCTCTGGTTCTTTATAGATAATTGCCCGTAAGTACAGATTGCGTATAGCAGGTCTTCTTACAGTGATAGTGACATATCTCATACTAGGAGCAAAGCAAAAGGCAGTTTTTTGGTTGTAACTTTTTTTTCTCTCTCTCCAAGATTATCCCGAAGGCAATAATTCAAGTGATTATCTTGTTCAAACAACAACATATCTTCCGGAAAACTTCACATATTCACCATATCTACCGTGCCCAGAAAAACTGCCTTATATGCGTAAGTGTCATCTAATTTTGACTTAACTGTTTGCTTGTGTTATAATAAAATAATAAAAACCACATGGTTTGGGCACGCCACGCTCAGATCATGACTGTGGGTGCTAATGTTTATGTTATGTAGCATGTTACCTGATTGTTCTTTTTTTGAGAAAGCGGTTTTTTTTGGAGGGGGAGGGCAATTGAAAAGCTGAAGAAAAAACTCATCCTTTACCCAGAAGTAACCCCTATGGTGAGTTTGATAGGTATGCTTACAGGTAATTTTAAAATTATTTCTTACATAAATAGATGCTTAGATAGAAAATTATAATGATGCAAAAGTTTTAAGAATTTATATAAATGGTCTTAAAATTACAATTCTTTCTATAATTTGCTTGCTTAATTTTTAAGAACTATCCATGTCAATGCATATCGATCTATTTATTTTCCTTAGCTACTGTGTAGTACACCCTTGAATAAATATACCACATTTCAATTACCGTTTTCTCTGCTGATGGGAATTTAGGTTATTTCCACTTTTTTGCTCTCACAAAGTAATGTTCTAGGGAGCAGCGTAGTACAGTGTCTGTGTGTGGTGCCTATGTGCTGGGCGTGCATACCTAAACTGGAGTTGGTGTGTAGGCTGCTTGGGTTTGTACCAAAGCAGCTGGTCAGTTTATATCCCCAACAGCAAACATGAATGTACCATGTTGATAGGGATGGACTGCAAAATTTTTACTAGTCTGATAAAAATATTTTTTCTAATCTGTTAGATAAAAAGTGATATCCGTTGTTGGAATTTTCACTTTTCTTATTACTAGTGGGTTTGAGTAACTTTTTTTTAAAGATTTATTTATTTATTTGAGAGAGAGAGCAGAGCACAAGTAGGGGGAGGGGCAGAGGAGAGGGAGAGAGAATCTCCAGCAGACTCCCCACTGAGTGCTGAGCCGAATACGACACAGGAGCTCAGGACCCTGAGATCACAACCTGAGCTGAAATCAAGAGTCAGACACTTAACCGACTGAGCCACCCAGGCGCCCCTTGAGTAACTTTTGATATGTTTGTGAGTGGTTTTGAATTTTCTCTCCTGTGACTCAGTCGTGGGCTTTAT
Source organism: Ursus americanus (assembly GCF_024610735.1). Classification (NCBI taxonomy): domain Eukaryota; kingdom Metazoa; phylum Chordata; class Mammalia; order Carnivora; family Ursidae; genus Ursus; species Ursus americanus. The sequence goes on from NC_142145.1 coordinate 39,073,071, forward strand.
CAGTTCCATATTGGTTAATTAGGTTTTCATATTAATTGATGGAAGTTCTTTACATATATTCCAGCGGTGACCTACTGTCTGCTGTATGTGGTTTGACAGTTTTTCAGAGTCCCTCGCTTGTCTTTTCATTTTGTTTATGGAATCTTTTATAGAAGTTTAAGGTTATGATGTTTCCAAGTATATCAATCATGTTATTTAAAGCTTTTTGGTCTTAAGAAAGCTTTCCTTATTACTTGAAGGCCATACAAATACTCTTATTTCCTTCTAACAGTTTTACCGTTTTGTATTTAACTTTTGTGTATAATATGAGATAGAGATCAAGATAGGGAATTTTAAATGTATATATTTTTTCAAAATTATGACGACAGTCCATCCTCATCAGAAAGCCCACCGTAATCACCCAGAAGCCGCAGGGCTAATCATTTTGGCGTTTTTTCCTTTGTCTATTCCCTTGCCCCTAATTTTAAGCAGACTCTGTATGTAAGTTTGTATGTTGACTTTTATGTAATTAAAATTTAAATAGATGGGAGTTAAGATGGCGGAGGAGTAGGGGACCCCTTTTTCAGCCGGTCCCCTGAGTCGAGCTGGATAGGTACCAGACCAGCCTAAATAACCACGGAATCAGCCTGAGACGCAGGATGATGCATCTGGATCTCTACAAATGAACATCTCCAGCGCTGAGTATTGAGGTACCAAGAGGGGAGCTGTAAACCGTGCACGGATATCGGAAGATAAACGGAAGGGGGAGGGAGCCGCCGTGTTTGGGCGCCGGGAAGCGGCAGCCACCTGCACGGGGGAGCGGGCGGACACACAGAGGGCACCCGCGAGAGAGCGGACTGAGACCGGTGAGCCGTGAACGCGCGCGCCACCAGGCATCTCCCGGAACACCGGAATCCCGGTGTGCTCACGGGATCCAGACTGAGACCGGGAACTCCCGGAGCGCGCGCGGGGCGGCTGGCGGCTGGCGGGCCACCTGCACGGGGGAGCGGGCGGACTCGCGGTCGGCACCCGCGAAACAGCAGACTGAGACCCTGAACCGGGTGCGCGCGCCACCAGGCTTCTCACGAAACTCCGGAATCGAGGTGTGCTCACCGGGCATAGACTGAGACCGGGAGACCCGGGAGCGCGCGGGGCGGCCGGTGGCTGGCGGCATTAGAAACACAAAGGACAGAGACGGGGCGGCCGGTGGCTGGCGGCATTAGAAACACAAAGGACAGAGACGCGCCGGCCCTGGAAGTGAGGGCAGGGTCGCCGAGTTGGTGCGCACATCCCGGGACGCCGCAGGGTTGAGCAGCACCAACAGTAACAGAGTTAAAGTGGCCAGAACATCAGTGGAGAACGGGCCGCAATCCCTCTGTTCTGCGACAATGCAGCCTCTGCTGCTCTGACCCTCAGAAGAGGCATAGCCGGCCGCCAGGGAAAGCCGCCAGAGAACAAAAGCCTGGAAATACCGGCTCAGAGAGTGCCCATCCCCATCCTCCCTCGCAGGGGACACGGAGACTCTACCCAAACAGGGTTGCCTGAGTATCGGCGCGGCAGGCCCCTCCCCCAGAACACAGAAGGCAGGCTGAAAAATCAAGAAGCCCACAACCCAGGCGCCTGGGTGGCGCAGTCATTGAGCGCCTGCCTTCAGCTTAGGGCGTGATCCCAGCGTTCCGGAAAGGAGTCCCTCATCGGGCTCCTCCGCTGGGAGCCTGCTTCTTCCTCTCTCACTCCCCTGCTTCTGTTTCGTTCTTGCTGTCTGTCTCCCTCTCTCAGATAAGTAAATAAATAAAATCTTTAAAGAAGAAGCCCACATCTCTAAGATCCCTATAAAACAAGGGGCACGGCCTGGGACCCAGTCAATAATTTTGGGCTCTGGAAACCCCACAACCTCTCTTCATCAGAATGACAAGAAGGAGAAGCCCCCCCCAGCAAAGAAAGGACAGTGAGTCAGGGGCCTCTGCCACAGAAGTAACGGATATGGATGTAACCAAATTATCAGAAATGGAATTCAGAGTAACAATGGTCAAGATAATGAGTAGACTTGAAAAAAGTATTCAGGAAAATATTACTGAGAATATACAATCCCTAAGGGCGGAAATGAGAGCGAATTTGACAGAAATTAAAAATTCTATGAGCCAAATGCAGGCAAAACTAGAGGCTCTGACGGCCAGGGTCACGGAAGCGGAGGAAAGGGTTAGTGAATTGGAGGATGGGTTAATAGAGGAAAAATTAAAAATAGAAGATGGTCTTAAAAAAATCCACGCCCACGAATGTTGGCTACGGGAGATTACTGACTCAACGAAACGATCCAATGTTAGAATCATCGGCATCCCCGAGGGGGTGGAGAAAAACAGAGGTCTAGAAGAGATATTTGAACAAATTGTAGCTGAAAACTTCCCTAATCTAGCAAGGGAAACAAAAATTCGTGTCCAAGAGGCAGAGAGGACCCCTCCCAAGCTCAACCATGACAGACCTACACCACGTCACGTCATAGTGCAATTCGCAAATATGAGATCCAAGGATACAGTATTGAAAGCGGCCAGGGCAAAGAAATTTCTCACGTACCAAGGCAAAGGCATCAGAATTACATCAGACCTGTCTACACAGACCTGGAATGAGAGAAAGGGTTGGGGGAGCATTTTTAAAGCTCTTTCAGAGAAAAACATGCAGCCAAGGATCCTTTATCCAGCAAGGCTGTCATTCAGAATTGATGGAGAAATAAAGACATTTCAGAATCGACAGTCACTAGCCAATTTCGTAACCACGAAACCAGCCCTACAGGAGGTATTACGGGGGGTTCTATAAAAGTAAAAAGGCCCCAAGAGTGATACAAAACAGAAAGTCACAGCCAATACAAACAAAGACTTTACTGACAACATGGCAGAATTAAAAGCATATCTCTCAGTACTCAGCCTGAACATTAATGGTTTAAATTCTGGTTTCAAACGCCACAGGGTTGCAGATTGGATAAAAAGAAATGACCCATCCATTTGCTGTCTACAAGAGACTCATTTCGAACCCAAAGATGCATTCAGACTGAGAGTAAGGGGATGGAGTACCATCTTTCACGCAAATGGACCTCAAAAGAAAGCTGGGGTAGCAATTCTCATATCAGATAAATTGGATTTTAAACTACAGACTATAGTTAGAGATGCAGAAGGGCACTATATTATTCTTAAAGGAAGTATTCAACAAGGGGATATGACAATTATAAATATATATGCCCCCAACAGGGGAGCAGCAAGATACACAAGGCAACTCTTAACCAGAATAAAGAGACATATAGATAAAAATACATTAATAGTAGGGGACCTCAACACTCCACTCTCAGAAATAGACAGAACACCCTGGCAAAAACTAAGCAAAGAATCAAAGGCTTTGAATGCCATACTCGACGAGTTGGACCTCTTAGATATATATAGAACACTACACCCCAGAACCAAAGAATACTCATTCTATTCTAATGCCCATGGAACATTTTCAAGAATAGACCATGTTCTGGGACACAAAACAGGTCTCAGCCGATACCAAAAGATTGAAATTATCCCCTGCATATTCTCAGACCACAACGCTCTGAAATTGGAACTCAACCACAAGGAAAAATTTGGAAGAAACTCAAACACTTGGAGACTAAGAACCATCCTGCTCAGGAATGACTCGATAAACCAGGAAATCAAAAATCAAATTAAACAATTTATGGAGACCAATGAGAATGAAAATACAACAGTCCAAAACCTATGGGATACTGCAAAGGCAGTCCTAAGGGGGAAATACATAGCCATCCAAGCCTCACTCAAAAGAATAGAAAAATCTAAAATGCAGTTTTTATATTCTCACCTCAAGAAGCTGGAACAGCAACAGAGGGACAGGCCTAATCCACGCACAAGGAAGCAGTTGACCAAAATTAAAGCTGAAATCAATCAAGCAGAAACCAGAAGTACAGTAGAGCAGATCAACAGGACTAGAAGCTGGTTCTTGGAGAGAATCAATAAAATTGACAGACCACTGGCAAGACTTATCCAAAAGAAAAGAGAAAGGACCCAGATTATTAAAATTATGAATGAAAAAGGAGAGGTCACGACGAACACCATTGAAATTGGAAGGATTATTAGAAATTTTTATCAACAGCTATATGCCAATAAACTAAGCAATCTGGAAGAGATGGAATCCTTCCTGGAAACCTATAAACTACCAAGATTGAAACCGGAAGAAATTGATTTCTTAAACAGGCCAATTAATTATGAAGAAATTGAGTCAGTGATAAACAACCTTCCAAATAACAAAACTCCAGGCCCGGACGGTTTTCCTGGGGAATTCTACCAAACATTCAAAGAAGAAATAATACCTATTCTCCTAAAGCTTTTTCAAAAAATAGAAACAGAAGGAAAGCTACCAAACTCATTCTATGAGGCCAATATTACATTGATCCCCAAACCAGGCAAAGACCCCCTCAAAAAGGAGAATTACAGACCGATTTCCCTAATGAATATGGACGCCAAAATCCTCAACAAGATACTTGCTAATAGAATCCAACAGTTCATTAAAAGGATTATCCACCACGATCAAGTGGGATTCATACCTGGGATGCAAGCGTGGTTCAATATTCGCAAATCAATCAGCGTGATACATCATATCAACAAGAAAAGACTCAAGAACCATATGATCCTCTCAATCGATGCCGAAAAAGCATTTGACAAAATACAGCATCCTTTCCTGATTAAAACCCTTCAGAGTGTAGGAATAGAAGGTACATTTCTCAATCTCATAAAAGCCATCTATGAAAAGCCTACTGCAAATATTATTCTCAATGGGGAAAAGCTGGAAGCCTTTCCCTTAAGATCAGGAACACGACAAGGATGCCCACTCTCGCCACTATTATTCAACATAGTACTAGAAGTCCTTGCAACAGCAATCAGACAACAAAAAGGGATCAAAGGTATTCAAATCGGCAAAGAAGAAGTCAAAATGTCTCTCTTCGCAGACGACATGATACTCTATATGGAAAACCCAAAAGAAGCCACTCCCAAACTATTAGAAGTTATAGAGCAATTCAGTAACGTGGCGGGATACAAAATCAATGCTCAGAAATCAGTTGCATTTCTGTACACGAATAACGAGAACGAAGAAAGAGAAATCAGGGAATCCATCCCATTTACAATAGCACCAAAAACCATACGTTACCTTGGAATTAACTTAACCAGAGATGTAAAGGACCTTTATTCTAGAAACTATAAATCACTCTTAAAAGACATTGAGGAAGACATAAAAAGATGGAAAGATATTCCATGCTCATGGATCGGAAGAATTAACATAGTTAAAATGTCCATGCTACCCAGAGCAATCTACACTTTCAATGCTATCCCGATCAAAATACCGAGAACGTTTTTCAAAGAACTGGAACAAATAGTCCTTAAATTTGTATGGAACCAGAAAAGACCCCGAATCTCCAAGGAACTGTTGAAAAGGAAAAACAAAGCTGGGGGCATCACAATGCCGGATTTCGAGCTGTACTACAAAGCTGTGATCACAAAGACAGCATGGTACTGGCACAAAAACAGACACATAGACCAATGGAACAGAATAGAGAGCCCAGAAATGGACCCTCAGCTCTTTGGGCAACTAATATTTGATAAAGCAGGAAAAAACATCCGGTGGGAAAAAGACAGTCTCTTCAATAAATGGTGCTGGGAAAATTGGACAGCTACGTGCAAAAGAATGAAACTTGACCACTATCTCACACCATACACAAAAATAAACTCCAAATGGATGAAAGACCTCGATGTGAGACAGGAATCCATCAAAATTCTAGAGGAGAACATAGGCAGCAACCTCTACGACATCAGCCTAAGCAACCTTTTTCATGACACATCCCCAAAGGCAAAAGAAACAAAAGATAAAATGAATTTATGGGACTTCATCAAGATTAAAAGTTTCTGCACATCCAAGGAAACAGTCAGAAAAACTAAGAGGCAGCCCACGGAATGGGAGAATATATTTGCAAATGACACTACAGATAAAGGACTGGTATCCAAGATCTACAAAGAACTTCTCAAACTCAATACACGAGAAACAAATAAACAAATCAAAAAATGGGCAGAAGATATGAACAGACACTTTTCCAATGAAGACATACAAATGGCTAACAGACACATGAAAAAATGTTCAAAATCATTAGCCATCAAGGAAATTCAAATCAAAACCACACTGAGATACCACCTTACGCCAGTTAGAATGGCAAAAATAGACAAGGCAAGAAACAACAATTGTTGGAGAGGATGTGGAGAAAGGGGATCCCTCCTACATTGTTGGTGGGAATGCAAGTTGGTACAGCCACTCTGGAAAACCGTGTGGAGGTCCCTTAAAAAGTTAAAAATTGAGCTACCCTATGATCCAGCCATTGCACTACTGGGTGTTTACCCCAAAGATACAGACGTAGTGAAGAGAAGGGCCATATGCACCCCAATGTTCATAGCAGCAATGTCCACAATAGCTAAATCGTGGAAGGAGCCGAGATGCCCTTCAACAGATGACTGGATTAAGAAGTTGTGGTCCATATATACAATGGAATATTACTCAGCAATCAGAAAGAATGAGTTCTCAACATTTGCTACAACATGGACGGCACTGGAGGAGATAATGCTTAGTGAAATAAGTCAAGCAGAGAAAGACAACTATCATATGATTTCTCTCATCTATGGAACATAAGAACTAGAATGATCAGTAGGGGAAGAAAGGGATAAAGAAAGGGGGGGTAATCAGAAGGGGGAATGAAACATGAGAGACTATGGACTATGAGAAACAAACTGAGGGCTACAGAGGGGAGGGGGGTAGGGGAATGGGATAGACCGGTGATGGGTAGTAAGGAGGGCACATATTGCATGGTGCACTGGGTGTTATACACAACTAAAGAATCATCGAGCCTTACATCGAAAACCGGGGATGTACTGTATGGTGACTAACATAATATAATAAAAAATCATTATTAATAAAAAATAAATAAATAAATAAATAAATAAAAAAAAAAAATTTAAATAAACATCCTTTTGAATTGCTTGTTTGCCCTTGGATTCTAAAGTCCTATCTGAATGTGTTTTTTATGTCTTCACATGAGTATTCTTTATTGAGGAAATTAGCCTTTGCCTGGCATATTTGTAGGATTTTTTCAGTTGAGTGTACATCAGAATCAGTTGGATAGTCTTTTAAAATAGAGATTGTAGGGCTCCACTGTCAGAGTTTCAGACTCTGTAGATCTCGAGGAGGGTCTGAGAATTTTCATTTCTGGCAAGTTCCTAGGTGCTAGTGATCCTTGGCCCACACTTTGAGACCAACTAATCTAGAATAGATCCTGGCTATACTGAGCCTGGGGAACTCTTATAATTCTTGGTCCCATCCCATAAGTGATTTTATTAACCTGACGGGGGCATGAGTATTTACAAAAAATTCCTGGTTGCTTCTAGTCTTGCTCTCTCTTTGCTGTCTTATAGTAGAGAATGAAGCTGTGATCTTTGTGGCTCTACATTTGTCATGACTTTGTTATTGTAGCCTTGGTTTTCTAAAAATGAATGTTTTTGTCTGTGTAGTACTGAAACCACTAAGTAATGTTCTGTTGAAATATTGATTACAATAATTTCATTTTCATAATTTGCATATTCAAGGATTTATAGTTTTAGGAAATCTTTCTGTTCTTGGTGTAGTTGCCATTTTCTTAATTACTGCTTTATGGGTACTAGTTAAACTCTGTTTAAAAGCATCTGCCTGCCAGGCCTTCCTACTAGCCCTGTCCTCCTCCAGGCCCATAACTTGTAATTGCTCCTGTCCTAGGGCTTGCGGGATTGTGTCAGGGCTGCTAGGCGCCGCCTTTTCTCTGAATGTCCTGGTGCTACTGTTCCTTATCACTGCTTCCGTCAGTCTTACGTTTTCACAAGAGAGGATCACATTGGTTTGGCAAGCCACCTTTTCACAGAAGGCGTCCGCATGGGCTGCTGGCTTTGGGTCCATCAGCAGCCCCATGTCCAGTTAGAAAATCAGCCACATACCCATAACTACTTAGAAAGGGGCTATGGGTACAGCCAGTGTAATGAGACTTCTTGCAAGAGGGCCTTGCATGGACCATCCAGGAGAGCCCCTTCACTTAGTCATGTGACCTCTGCAAAGGGGAGCCTCACTTTACCTATCTGTAAAATATGGGAGTGTAATATCAATTTCACAGTGTTGCAAGGCTACAAAGAAGTGTAGTGCTTGAAGCTTGATAGACATTAGTTTGATATTCCCTTTCTTTCTCACTGCTTTGAGGGTGCCAGACTTCGTAATGATGAAGGGGGTATGAGAAACCCAGGAGAAATGGGTGGAGTTAAGGGGTTCTATACTTAGCTATACATCCCAAATTTATTTTTAATTAACAGGATTATTTTCCATCTGTCATAGAGAACAGCATACTAAAATACCTAAGTATAAAATCTTATAATATCATACAAAATAACTGGATACAATACCTCCCTAAATAATAGTTAAAGGAAGTCTGTGTAGGAAGAAGTTCTCCTTTGATGAAAACTGTGCAAGTATGATGATACTTAATTTTCCTACATTCACCAAAAGTGAAGTTAAGGCTTAAAATTGGTGTTTGATTATCTAGCTATAACTTTTTAAAAAATTTTTCTCTAGTGTAACAATGGGGCTAGCAACACTGCATTGCCATAAAGATAAAGTTGGAACTTTTCCAGTTGGAATTCAGATAAAATTGATTTCATGGATTTCAGCAATGTTTTACATTCAATCAGTTACACTCTAAAACCTATTTTAATGTGTGTTATTTATACACTATGAATGACTTGTCAGTGTTAGTATTTATAGATTTTCCAGAGGGCTTAATCCACTTTCAGCTTTTTAAAATTTATGTGAGACTCTCCATGCTAACAAAGTAGAAATTTCACTTTATCTAGAGGTTAAAAATAATAAGTGCTTAGGGTGGATGTTTTGATTTTTCTGAGTAAAGTAGAGCTAGAAAATGTCATTTGTGTACTTTTCAGAATGAAGGTAGCCTTACGTGGAATTTTCCTGTCTTTTAATTCTTAATTCAACTAGAATACATTTGCAGCAATGTTCATGTATTTTGTCCTTACTGTTGTGGAATAGTTCCCTTTAGGGTTTAAAAACCTGATAATTGCAATAGTTGCTAGACTTAGGAACATAACGAAAGCTATAAGGACTTTTTGAGATGAGTTTAAATAATTCAAATGAAAATCAGCAAAGAGGGAAAAGGTAAATAAATACACTTCAGAGAAGCTCAAAGACTGTTTAATGTGACAAACCATTGTGCATATGTTTTTGTAAAAAGAGAGACGGGAGCCATTTTAGAGTAAACCACATGTGGTGGCCCTGGGTTGTTCACAGGGACAGGCAGAGGAGAAACAAAGCTGAATATGATCCCGTGTCTACCAGCCAGAGCAGGTAACGCGCTCAGAGGAAGGCAGTATGCTTACTGCTGTGAATGGATTCTTGTGTGATGAAAGGAGTCAGTGGTTCATTCTAGCAGGAGAAGGGAGACGTCAGTGAGAGGGGATGTCTTGCAAGATCGTTCAGTGGGCAGCTGAAGTAGCAGTGTCAGAGCACGAAGGGCTCTGTGTTTTGAGAACAGAGGGTCGTATGCTGTGATTAGGGCAGGTGTGTGGTCGGGCATGTGGGAGGTGAGGCTGGACAGGGAGGTGAGGGGCCTTGAGGGCCATGTGGATTCTGTGAATCCCTGGGCATCCGTGAGATAGGCCTCGGAGGGAGCAGAGCCCCTGAGCCTATTTGCTAAGGGTTGATTTATGGCCTCTATGCATATCTGTAGGGTGAGGGTGCACAGTTTTCAAAGGGTTGGGGACAAAAAAGGGTAAAACAAAAACAAAAACCCCACTGCTTTAAGCAGATGACTAATGTGACTAAGGTGGTATCCAGAAAGATTATTCTGATGAGGAGCTGAAAAGTGGATGAGAATGGGGAGGTACTAGACTCTGGAAGACCAGTGAGGAGCTTTCTGAGGGGGCCAAGAGGAATGATGAGAGCAAGTGCTAAAACCGTGGCATTGGAGAGAGGACAGGGCACCAAAGAGAAGCACCAGGGGTGCCATTGGCCGGATGTGGTGACCAACTAAGAGATCAGGGCTCATGGGAAGGTTTCTGGCTTGGCGACTGGTCACTGAAACAAGTAATGCAGGATAAACATCACATTTGGGGAATGGGAAGTTAATGAGGAAGTTAGCATTGGGCCCCTTCTTTTTAAAGCTCAGGAGAGTTGATGTGGGGTCTGAATTTCATCAGCGAGATCCAGGCTGGAAATAGAGGAAGTGAGACAGGATACTAAGGGTGGGTCCCTGGAGAGCACCAGCACTTGTGGGGGCAGGGGGTGAGGGGGCATCTGTAGAAGAAGGCACACAGTCATGGGCCGAGAGGAGTCAGAGGACAGTGTCCCAGAGGCTAGTGAGAAGAGTGTTTCAAGGAGAGAGTGTTCTGTCTTGTGACATACCTCAAAGCAGGTGGAAGGACGGCCTGTGAAAAGCCCTTGAATTTGGCATGAAGAGGGGGGAGGGCGACAGCAAGCACAGTCTCAGTAGAGGGGTGGGCTAAGAGGCAACATATACTGTCTGGAGAAGTGACCCAGAGGTGTGTGAAAACTAGTTCATTTAAAAAAAAAAAAAGTTTGGTGGGAAAGGGAAGCAGAAGGGGGTAAAGTATCGGGAGGAGGTGAGGGCAAGGGAAGAACTCTTTGGGAAGATGTGGACTTGAGCGAGTTTTAGGCATTACAGAGAGATAAGAGATGGGGAGTGTAAAGGAGGAGAAGGGAAGTATCCACGGAGCCAGATTCTGGAGAAATGTACAGGAAACAGAAATCTGCTCAGGTCAAGGAATTAGCCTTGGAAAGCAGGAACCGCTTCTCCCCTGAGGCAGGAGTACAGTTCATTTGGCGATGAGGTGGAGAAAGTTAAGGGGGTTCATGCCTGTTGCTTCTGTGTTCCTAGTAAAGTGGGAGGCCACATACATATGAGAGGTTGACCAAGAAGGACTGAGCAGCATGAAAGGGAGAAGAAAATATTTAAAAAGTTGTCATAGCGGAGTCACCTAATCACAAATGAAAGGTGACTAAGTGGTTAGCTGAGAGAGCCCGCCTACCCTGGGGGGTCAAAATGCACAGATATTGTGATGCTTGCTTTGTTGAGAGCTTACCGTGTTCAAGGCAATGTATTGGGTACTATCACTTAGGATGAGGTTAGTGTGTGTGCTTATGTGCTTTTCTTACTGGTGTTATTGGGTAGAGGATTCAGGCATGGACAGTTATTGCTGAGGCGTGTCAGGTCAGCAAGGGAGGGGAAGGAAGAATATTTGTGAGCGAATAGGTGTGGCTTAGTCCATTTGGGCTGCTAAAACAAAAATACCATAGACTGGATGACTTAAACATTAAGTATTTATTTCATCATCAGGAAGGCCGGAAGTGTTAAGATTAAAGAGCTGCAGCAGATTCAGTGCCTGGTGAGGACCTGATTCTTGGGTCACAGATGGCCATCTTCTCACTGTGTCCCCATGAGGTAGAAAGGGCGAGGGATCTCTCAGATATCTTTTATAAGGCTCCTAATCCTGTTTATGAAGGCTTTGTCCTCATGACCTAATCACCTTCCAAAGGCCCCACCTCCCAATACCACCATATTGAGGGTTAGGATTTCAACATAGGAATTTCAGAGAACACAGACATTCAGCCTGTTACGAGGGGCTGTGATTGGGTAGAACTCACGGAGCTGTGTTTCTCTAAGTGTGGCCAGGGATCATCCGTGCCAGAATGAGCTTGGGATACTGGTTAGAAGTGTAAGCCTCTCAGCCGAACCTCAGATCCACGGGGAAGGTCAGGTTTCCTGGTTGCAAACCCCAGAATACAATCTGGCTTGGTTTGAGGGGAAGGGGTATCTGTGAAAGGATACTGGGCAGTCCTCGGAAAGCCTGGCTGGCCACAGAGAGGATGAGAGGCTGCACGGCCGCGATGAGGCCCAGACTCCCCCGAAGCATCTCTTGCTTTCACTCAGCAGAGTCACAGTTTCCACCATGGTGCTCGGGTCTGGAGACCAGAAGTGCCCCTAAAGCTGGAAGCTTCTGCCAACTGGTTTTACCAAAAGGTAGTTTTGTAAAGTGCCCCTGTCCTCGTGGTGTTCTCTCCTGTTCTGCTGGTGTATGTGGTCACGTGACTGCTCCTATCGGCTAGAGAGGATGGAAGAGTGGGTTCTAGCGTCTTCCTCTGGAAGGCAGGACTCAGTGGTGGGCAGTTCAAGCACTTGAAATGTGTTCACATGAAGCAAACACGATCCAGGGTTATCTACTGACAGAGGAGTTTTGAGAATGGGGCCAGTCACCGTCATTCTAAACAGCCATGCCTGCTGATTCTTAGCCATACCACCAAATTTAGTGAGCTGCTTTATTAGAAGACCAGATAGATGGGAAAAAGTAAGAATTTGGCAGAGAGAACTTGAAGCCAGAGCTGACTGGCTTTCAACTCTGACACTGCCAGTCGTTCTGGGTGACAGTGATGCTGAGGGGGTGAATACAGATCTGGGTTTGTAAGGATGATGGACAGGGAGAGGTACTCAGTAAACAGGGCTGGATATTCGAAGGTGGTATGATTAACAATCAAACTTCAAAGGGGGTGGAAGTAAACATTTTTTTTGTAAAGTGTAGGTGTAAGTCTGTGGAACACCTTCTTTATCCCTGGCTCCAAGACTGTAGACTTAGGAAAGTGAGCACTTAGCACAGTTTGGAAGGAAGAACACTTGTTCATTTAAGATGATTAGTGAGGTGATATTCTAGAAAAAACACTGAGGTGCGGCATTTGGAAATTTCTTGGCAATGAAATGGTTCCAGAAAACACATTTGAAATCATAGGAGGAGTATATGACATACTATATTTTCTTTTTTCTTTTCTTTTTTTTCTTTGCTTTTCTTTCCTTCCTCCCTTCCTTCCTTCCTTCCTTCCTTCCTTCCTTCCTTCCTTCCTTCCTTCCTTCCTTTGCATATATTTTCTTGACAAGACACACCATTAATTACATGATGGCTTTTTGGGAACAGGAAGAAGCAGTACACTAAATGCACCCATTGTGGGGTATGCCCTGTGTCAGTGTGCTGAAACATTAAACGAGTGCATGTGTCAGAGTTGAGGAAATAAGTAATAGTTGTGGACTGTGACTCTAGAGGAGGTTGTCAGCTTCTCAACAGTCGGGGACTAGGAAAACCGTGTGGAAAAATGTGCTAAAGGCTGTGAGACCTTGGGGGCTGGAACAAAGGCTCATTGGGTGGGTTAGAAGGCAAAGGTAGGGACAAAAAGCAAAGACTGTTACCTGCAGGTTTCAGTTAGTCATTCAGATTAAAGCAGGAGAAAACCATAAGCAAAGGAGAAAATTGGGTGTTAAGAACTGTGTGTTATGGGCAGGATTAGGGGATGAAAACTTGGGCTGGCTGGGGGCTGTTATTTTGGGTCATCTACATGTGGGACACCTTTTGCACAAATGTCTTATAGATGTATTTTAGCTCCTGATGGAGCCAGCGGGTGGAGACACAGGTAGAAAGGAAGCAGAAGAAAGAGAGGTAAGACAGAATTTGGACATGGCCAGCTTTGCCCTTCCTACCCATTCATTCATTCGTTCGTTCGTTTTTTCATTCATCCCTCCAGTGTGCAGGCATTGGTCATGCGTGGCTAAAAACCACTCTGTGTTTAAAATACTTAGATTTGGGGGGCGCCTGGATGGCATTAAGTGTCTGACACTTGGTTTCAGGTCATGATCTCAGGGTCGTGAGATTGAGCCCCACATCAGGCTCCATGCTCAGTGAGGCGTCTGCTTGAGAGTCTCTCTCTCCCTCTCCTTCCGCCCCCTCCCTGCTTGCACACTCTCTAAATAAATAAATAAAATCTTTAAAAAAAAAGAAGAATTCTTAGATTTGGTTACTTCAGTAGTTGAGTAAGAAATTACTTGTGTAAACAGACATAAAATTCCAAAAGTTGGGGTGCCTGGGTGGCTCGGTTAAGCGTCTGCCTTTGGCTCAGGTCATGGTCTCTGGGTCCCGGGATCGAGCCCCATGTCAGACTTCCTGCTCAGTGGGGAGTCTGCTTCTCTCTCTCTGTCTCTCCAATAGATAAATAAATAAAATCTTTTTAAAAAAAATTCCAGAAGTTGAAAAGCCTAAGTAATTCCCCATTGGGAATAGGCAGTTTCTAGTGTTGGCTCCAAAGGGGGCAGTGGGTGACTGGGGACAAGATGGCTGTAACCGAATAGCCTCAAGCTGTGCTCAGGCAGCTGTCCAGAGGGTGGGGGAGAGGATGTGCTCTCTTATCATAACAATAAAAATTTGACTTCGGAGTGGAATTCACCCAATGGGATATTTCTTTAGGAAATTCAGGTCTTTCTCAACACTGTCATCAGATCGTTCGACTGTGCACATTTGAGGGCAAAGTGGTGATAAAAAGCCAGGGTATCCAGAGTTAGGCTTTAGATGCCAAAAAATAGATAATAGGTCCTAAGCCCAGTGAAGGAGTCACAGAAAGCTGTTGATTTATAGGGAAAACAACTCTCTGGCTAGAGATAATATATGCCTTAAATTTTACTTGAAATGTAAGAAAAAATGTAAATATAAGTAATTCATATGTATTGACTATTCTTTTAAGATTAAATTGTATTTTAGTAGAAAAAGTAATATCCTAAGTCATGTCATATGATACCTCAAATGCATACTACCATGAGCCTGTGGTTTGGTCCTGTATGTACCTGATGGACCCCAGAGCCATTTAGGTTTCCAAACTGTGTGGCATTATTGCATAATTCATCATTAAGAAATTATAGTAAATGTCATATATAACCAATGGTGCAACTAAGTTTTTCTCATACATAAAAGAAATAGTTTGGCATGCAGGCTTTGTTGCCAGGACTAATGGGTAGCTTACAGTTGACTTTCATGCTTCCACTTGACCCCAGTTAGGGCCCTGCTCTTTCCTTTCTAACCCCATTTCTGCCTTCCAAACAGTGAAAAATCAAGATTTGATAAATTGTTATTTATGTGCTGATAGCACTGCTAGATACACTGTTTTCAGCAAATATATTTATTTTTCGACCTTTTAATTTCTCTCCTTTTTTTTAAAAAGATTTTATTTATTTATTTGACAGAGAGAGACAGCCAGTGAGAGAGGAAACACAAGCAGGGGGAGTGGGAGAGGAAGAGGCAGGCTCCCAGCGGAGGAACCTGATGTGGGGCTCAATCCCAGAATGCCGGGATCACGCCCTGAGCTGAAGGCAGACGCTTAACAACTGAGCCACCCAGGCGCCCCTTAACCTTTTAATTTCTAATTGGGGAACGAGCACATGTGTCATTGGAAGAGCTCAGATTAGCACAGGTGCGGAGTGAAGATTGGGGGTTCTCTGTGAAGCTCAGTGGGTCCTTCCTCTCCAGTTGCCCTGGAAATCTCAACAAATGAAATAAAGGGGGCTAGGCTGGCTGACTGCTTACTTCTCTACAAGTAAAGAGAGATGTGTCCTCTCCTGGTTTCACAGCACAGGAATGCTTCTTTGAGTGGAACCTGAAGGGGACATCCAGTATGTAAAGGAGGTGAAAGTAGTTTCAGTGTGTGCAGTGGTAGGAGGACCCCAAGTCCTCCCTGACCACAGGCTCACCTTGAGAGGTTTGTTTGGAAACCACATCAGCAGTAGTTCCTCTGCTCAGTGCCTCTTCCAGGCCATATGCCCCTTTCCCGTCACTTCCTGTGCATGGGGTCTTTTCCCCAAGACCATGTGTTGAGAAGCAGGAGCTGGTGTATTAAGAAGACCCAGATTATGACCTGCTGAATGGGGCACAAGCCACCTACATGGGGTTGGCAGGTAGCTCCCTCAGCATCTGAGCTCCCAGTTTGGGGATGTGAAACCCAAACCCATGGGGTTGTTTTTTTTTTTTTTTTTTTAAATGATTTTTTATTATATTATGTTAGTCACCATACAGTACATCCCCGGTTTCCGATGTAAGGCTTGATGATTCATTAGTTGTGTATAACACCCAGTGCACCATGCAATACGTGCCCTCCTTACTACCCATCACCGGTCTATCCCATTCCCCCACCCCCCTCCCCTCTGAAGTCCTCAGTTTGTTTCTCATAGTCCATAGTCTCTCATGTTTCATTCCCCCTTCTGATTACCCCCCCTTTCTTTATCCCTTTCTTCCCCTACCGATCAACCTAGTTCTTATGTTCCATAGATGAGAGAAATCATATGATAGTTGTCTTTCTCTGCTTGACTTATTTCACTTAGCATTATCTCCTCCAGTGCTGTCCATGTTGTAGCAAATGTTGAGAACTCGTTCTTTCTGATAGCTGAGTAATATTCCATTGTATATATGGACCACAACTTCTTAATCCAGTCATCTGTTGAAGGGCATCTCGGCTCCTTCCACGATTTAGCCCATGGGGTTGTTTTGACGAAAGTTTCGGTTTCAGGACGGCCCCACAAAGGAAGTAGACTTAATAACTTACAGATCCCAGAAGCAAGGGGGCGCAGTGAGCTGGGAGAAGGGCAGCACTCTGTTCCACGTGGAGTGAGCAGGAGACCGAGCAGGGGAGCCAGCACCTAATCGCTTAAATAGAGTGGTTGGGGCAGAGGTCACTTAACTTTGTTGTGGTCTTCATTCTACATGGTTATTTTAAAAGGTGCCCTAGCAGAAGCAAAGAGGAACTTATGGCGGAAATCCTAAACTCAGGTCCTTATCTAAGTGTCCGGATTGGGGTGTGAGCAGGGTTATCATACTTTGAAATGCCCAGGCAACAATTCAGAAAAACAAAATTGTTTTTTCAGAAGAACAATAGTTGTTTTTCTCACCACATTGACCCCGTGATGCCTAGGCATTAATCTTTAGAGATCATAGGCACTATTTGGACAGTGGAGATGTTGGACACTGGCAGGGTTTTTGGTCACCCAGTGCATAAAACACTTGAGCAAAGCAAAAATGGCCATCAATAATATCAATAGACAAACAACAGTTTGAAATGCTGTCCGTAACTGCCCTCCCCGTTTGTTCAGGTCCAGCCACGAAAATAAGCCAAAGCCCCTGGATGAGGTTAAAGTAGGTATCTGATGAAACACTTGGATGAGATTATGGAATACTTGTACCTGTTGGGCCATGCCTTGTAAATTTGTCTGAAGTTTTCCAGAATTATTAATACACATGGAGCAGGTGGGGCCCTTCCCAGCACATAGAGCTCCTTCCCTGGCCAGTAGGTAACCTAAAATGGCATGGTTATCCAGAACTGTCTGTGCTAGAGAATCAGGTGTTTGTATCAGGGGTAGTCTTTGATGTCGAAGCCCCGTGTGTTCAGCAGGGCAGCTGACAGGTTGGTGTTTGTCTTAATAATTTGTTGTGTGCCCGGTGCGGTGGCACCTAGCCCAGCTCCAGTGAGGGATAGCCGCAGAGCTCGGCACAATATAACGGGGTTGAATTCTGCATGGTTTTGACGTGAGGGGCAGAGAGATGCACGTGCGGCATTGTGTTCAGTGATTTCTAAGGGAAGCTCCAGCGAGCCTAAAGTACATTGATGTGACTAGACAGGACTCTTGGGGGCTGGCACGGAGGCAGACGCGTTGGAGGCTGAGCGAAGAAGTACACGTGCAGAGAGCCACGTATGTGTGACGGCCCCAGCGCACTGCACCCACAGTGCACCCTGACTGCTTAATCAGGGAAGCCAAAATCAGTTGGAGGTTCCTCCTGGGTGGTTGGGCCTGAAGGCCCAAGACCATGGGGGTGGTTCTCCTTGGGACGGGGTGGAGATCACACTCATCCATGTGGTGTTGGTGTCGGTGCCTGGGCGGATGGAAGATTGTAAAGGGCACTGGGGGCCTCCTGCCAAGTATCACGTAGTGCTCTGCAAAGTGTCCTGCGTGAGAGCAGTTGAGCAGTAGAAAGAGGCCAGGCAAGCCATAGGGACACTTGGGGGCCTTTCTGCTGGTCAAATGGGGACAGGGTCAGTAAATCAGCTTGGTAGGCCACTAACTGGGGAAACAGCCTTTTTTGAGCCTGGTAACATGCCTAGCAATTAAAGTGACCCCCAAAACGAGCTCTGATTTCTGCCTATTGTATAAAAATATGAAGACTGTTGGAAGGCTTGAATGGAAGGACTATGTATTATGTGTGTCCTAGTGGATAATTAGAGAGCTGTATGGGTGATTGTCCCCCAGAGGAGAGGCAAGCTCTGGGGAACTGCTGGGTCCCTAGAGCAGTGGCCTTAGCAGCTTCCACTCTTGGAGGTCAGAGTATGGGACCTCAGATCCTGCTGCCAGGGCTGGGACATTCTGTTTGCCCTCGTGGTGGGCTGGGAGTCTTTTGAGGAGCCCATAGCGCCTGAACAAAGGCTTCTGACTTGCGTCTGAGCTGTCTCGGATTAGAGACCCCTGATCTCCAGAGCTGCCCATACAGAGGGGCCTGTTGGTCATTGTATGTGGGAGGGAGCTGAGTCCAGAAGCCAGTCCTCCAGGGAGACTGATAAGGGGCCTGGAAGCCCTATATCTCCTAGGGCCCTCTGTTGGGTCACTAGCTGGAGGGGCAGAGGGGCCGTTTGCCTTTACTGGCAAATAAGATCTAGCCTTCAGGAAAATTATCTCTTTCATGTCTAGCTACAGCATTGATGTCGTCTAATGCCCATTATGCTGCATCTAACGCTATAGTGATTTGTAACAATATGGCCTTATAATTGAAGGGGGGAGGGGAGCTTTAAGAAGAACTCCTTTAGAGGGGCATGGGTGGCTCAGTCGGTTAAGCCTCCGACTCTTGATTTTGGCCCAGGTCATGATCTCAGGGTCATGGGGATCCAGTGAGGTCATGGGATCCAGTGAGTTGGGCTCCCTGCTCCACAGGGAGTCTGCTTCCCTTCTTTCTCTCCCTCTGCCCCTCCTCCCACTCTTACTCTCTCTCAGAAAGAAATAAATAGATCTTTAAAGAAAAAAAAAGAACTCCTTAGATTCTGGCCCCAAGGACACCTTCTGGGTTGGAAGTGGTCGGGTGCGGGGGGGGGGGGGGGGAATCTGCAGAAGCAAGATGTTCCGCAAGATGTTATACGCATTGATCCATCCCAGTTTTACAGAGGAGGAGGCATGCTTCACCCAGGCTTGTCCACTCACAGTGAACCTGACCTGTTGTAACTGAGATGGATGGATGGGCCTGGGGCCCAGCCGTACGGACCCTCGTTAGGAGAAGCGGAGCCGCCTTGTCCTTATCCCTGCGGACTCCGGAGACTTGTTGGGGAGGTCTCTTCCTGAGAGTCTCTTCCCTTTTTTGTCTTCATCTCCTGCCTTGGTAGCTCAGTTCACTTGGGAGTGCTGTTGCTGTGGTGATAAGTCCGGAGTCTCCTCTAAGGTGTTTCTAATAAAATAGGCCTTTAGTACCTTGTGTGGTTTTTTTTTTTTTTTTTTTTTTGTACAAATTATGAATTTTGGGGTCTTTGGCCAATCTGGCTAGGGCAGGCATCTCAACTGCTGTAACCAAGAGCTTGGAGCCAGTTCCAGAGACCTGTAAGAGCCAGTTAGCACTCTTCTCCTCCTCCCCATAGGCAGATTTTTCTAGAAAACCTTGACATTTCTATCCTGTGTAGTTACTTGTGTCTTTCTTTTCACACTGGCGGTTGGACGTTTTGGTTGTATGGGTAGTAACCTGGGATGGAGGTTGCCACTTCCCTAACTCATATACTGCCACCTCCTGTTCCAGGCTGTCCCAACCAACCCTCCAAGTGGTCGGGGTTCACCTTCACCAGTGCGACATGTGTCCCAAGCCTCAGGAACGTAGCAGCCACGATGAGGCATGGTGATAGGCCACACTGCTCAGTACAGCCCCGGCCATTTGAGCAGGGGTCCTACAAGGGTCTGGTGGTTTTTCAGCCTCCTCTGGGAACTCAGGAGGAGCTGCTATCCTGTGTTCAGGGGCCCTGCTTTTAGTGAGAATTTGTTTTGCTGTATACCACGCCAGGGGTGGGACTCCTGATATCCTGTGGGGCTGGGGGATCATTTGCAACAGCAGCAAGGAATGTGGCAGCATCACGAGTGCTGGCCCAGCAGCACCATGATACACTGGGTAGAGCTGCCCCTGTCGTGTGTCAGGGCAGGCTTTCCAAGCTCAACACCCCAGTCCTACGCACTGCCACCGTAGGCCCAGCAGCCAGCCTCCCCTTGTGGCACTAATCTAGGGGAACTCTCCTTGCTCCTAGGATCTGATAGCCGCATCCCCTGTGCCTACCTGGGGAAAGGAGGCAGAGCCCTGGTGTTCGTGGTTAGCTCACCTGGACCCAGTGCTGGGACTTACGCATACGAGTATTACCAGTTACCTCCAGACCTGATACGTAGCAAGGACTTGTTTAGAGACTTGTGGGAAACACACCTACCTCAGACTGGGGCCTGCTGGGGGTCGTCTCTGCAGGGGAGTCTGACTTTTACAACAGTGACAATTCAGGGTGGGGATTTGTGGCAACACCTGGCCGCCACAGTAGACAGCGGTGCCCAGCAATGCCACAGACTGCCAGCAAGCTGGGGCTCCTTCCCAGGGAGACGGAGCGGTCTTGAGAGGCAGTTAGTAAGCCATTTGTAGCTCCAGGGCTTTGTATGGGGATACAGACCGCACCCACAACCCCATCCTCATTGCCGGTTGTGTTGAGAAGCGGGAGCTGGTGTATTAAGAAGACCCAGATTATGACCTGCTGAATGGGGCACAAGCCACCCACGTGGGGTTGGCAGGTAGCTCCCTCAGCATCTGAGCTCCCACTTTGGGGATGTGAAACCCAAACCCATGGGGTCGTTTTGATGGAAGTTTCAGTTTCAGGACAGCCCCACAAAGGAAGTAGTGTCACAAGATTTAATGACTTACAGATCCCAGAAGCAAGGGGACGCAGTGAGCTGGGGGAAGGGCAGCTCTCTGTTCAGGTGGAGTGAGCAGGAGACCGAGCAGGGGAGCCAGCACCTATCACTTAAATAGAGTGGTTGGGGCAGAGGTCGCTTAAGTTTTTTGTGGTCTTCATTCTACGTGGTTATTTTAAAAGGTGCCCTGGCAAAAGCAAAACAGGAACTTATGGAGGAAATCCTAAACTCAGGTCCTTATCTAAGTGTCCGGATTGGGGTGTGAGCAGGGTTATCATACTTGGAAATGCCCAGGCAGCACTCCAAAAAACAGAGTTGTTTGTCTCATCACACTCCACGCCACCCCACTGAATTCGTGTTTCCTCTTCCTGCTGTCTCTCTGATCACACTGTCAGTGTTCCCAGTGGTGGCAGTCTTATCTTGGAGGCCTGTCTCCTTCCCCCACTCCCATAGTAATGTTGCTGTGACCCCTGGCACGACAACATCATGTCACTGGGTCGTCTTTGGCCTTCAGCCAGTAAGAGATGCGATTTCAGAGGAAAGAGCAATAAGCCCATGGGAAGGCTGCTGCGGGACTCTGAGGAATGTGCGTGGTGGGGCAGTTGGAAGGGAGGTGAACTCTGGGTACCTCGGGCGTTGGAGGAAGCAGTGGCCACTGGAGGCCCTGCCCACCGAAGAGAGAGAGAAGGCTTGCCTCCAGATTTGCCAGCGCCTGTGTGTTTGAGATGAGAACTAAACTAAATGAGGCTGGAGAGAGCTGTTGACCACAATGGCGATCGCCGCTGGATCGGGTCCTGTCAAGGTGGAAAATGGGCAAAGAAATCGGTGTCACCAAGCACATAGAGAATCCCAGCTTCAGTGACTTCTCTGAACTGCCTGTAATTCAGCCTAATGACTATCATTTTTGCAGTCACGCATACCATTAAGTGCGTCAGATTTATTTGTGTGAATTTTATTTGATTACGGTGGTAGATTCTGTTTTGGTCAGCGGAGTCTGTACTTAGGCTAATCAGTCTCATGTCGCGACCTGCCCCTCTGCACGTTCGCAGGTTATTCTTTCCTTTAGGTGAATCTTGTCACGTGGAAGGCCGAGTATTTGGTTATAAAAGACCACAAACATTGTCCGGAGAGCTGGCAGACATGAGAAGGTTGCACATTTTTTCCCCAGCTTACCCTTTGAAATGTGGACATTTGTATTTTAAAATACTTCTCTCTGGCATGCCTCAGTGCTTAGTGGAAGCTGCTGGTATTCCTGCCTACTTAGGAAGAAGGGAGGGATGGGAAGAGAGGCAGCTGTGAAGCCTTAGAATATAGAACCACAGGAGAAAGGGAAAGGGCTCTCTCCAGGAGGAGCTGAGGATTTTATATGGGGAATCAGGGCCACTCAGGCTCAGAGGACGAAGTGGGAAACCTCATTTGTTGGTGCATAGTTCATGAGACGAAGAGGGAGACAGAACTTAGTTCTGTAAGTTCTTAGTTCTGTTTTTGATGGAGTTAATGGGAATGGCTTTCCATCCAAGAGTCATTCCTGTTTTAGTGGCACGCGGCAGAGAAGCTGCTAGTAGAAACACCTCCAGAAATATATTTGTTAATTCAGAGAGTGAATGCCTACTAGGCCAGGAATATCTTAAAAGCCTAAAGTTTTCCGGTTTTACGTATCAGGTGGATACTGGGTAGGTGCGAAAATATGAATTTACTGAGTTGTGTTTGCAAATTCTCTGAAGAAATGGGAGTACAGTAGGGGAGAGTGATACTAGCCAACGTATATTGAGCGTGTACCTTTGTGGCTGATGGCTGTGCCTGGCCGTTCACACGCACTATTTTATCCAGTGGATGCAGCCACACTGGGAGGCAGGTCTCACCATCTGCTTTTACAGAGAAGGAGGCTGAAGCACCGAGAAGTTCAGTAGTGTCCCTGGTGCACAGAAGGTAGGATTCGGCGGCTCCCTGCCGGTCTAACTGCTTCGTTACCTCTCACGTACCGTGCTCTCATGCCGCCTGTGTGGATCACGTTGAATTTAAAAGACTTGAATAAGTTCTAAAATTACAATAATAAGCTAATTTGTAATGACATGCAAAAGTTTCCCAAAGAATAATAAAATATTCACTGTAGTCCTCAGAGCAAAAAGTTTAAACAATCTGATTTATCTTTGGCTGATTTACCAAAGGTAGTGGCGTGATCGTATGATGTATCATCCAGACCAAACCTGAAAGGGGGTGATACTAACAGTTATGTGGTGATAACAGGAATAAACCGTACTGTCCTGGTAACTAAGTTACGCCATCGCCCAACTGACTGTTGTTTGTCTTGCTTCATATTAAAACAGTTCTTCACGTGTTTGACCTTCTAGGGGGATTCCTCAATGTCAATGTAAGTGAAGTCAGTTTTGATGAAATTCATCAGCTCTTCTCCAAGGATTTAGATATTGAGCCAGGAGGTCACTGGAGGCCTAAAGACTGTAAACCCAGATGGAAGGTGAGGTGAATTTTTTCGTAAGTAATGTAATTGTTCCTGTGCGTCTGAGGGAGGAAAAGTGTGCTTGGTTCAGAAGATATAGTGAAATTTATTTGTCTCTGAAAATTTAAGACTTCAGAATTTTTGTCTTTAACGTGTAGGTATTCACAGTCCAAGGATGATTTAGTAGTGTTACACGTGACGACTCCAAGCGTACCCGTGTGTTTACAAACTCTGTGCTCCTGTGTTGTCCCTCGGAGACCCTGCTCATAAGTACCTTGTTGGAGATTGGCTTGGAAAACAGATTTTTTTTCCTGTTTTCCCCGTTTCCTTCTCTGCCTTCTGCTGCTGTCCCGAATGATTACTGTCACCTGCAGGCACAGCCGCACCAAATCCTGGAACTGCGACTTCCAGCTGGGCCCACGCTGGGGTCCTCACAGTCCCAGAATCCTAACGAGGCGGCTCCGAGGTCCCGGGGGGACACAAAAAGGAAAACTTTGGGTTCTTCACCCCTATTTCATTCAGAAGGCAGAGCACAAGCTTTTTATCTTTTTGACACGTCAGAGTTCTAGTTAATGTTGTGTTTGAAAAACTATAAGGGAACGGGTCTGCCTCCGCTGCTTAAAATAAATTGAAATCACAGTTGCTCACAGTACTGTGAAAGTGGCTAGTGAGTGCACATTCCCGTACGGTGGTTACGTTTGAGCATTCACATAATTCAAGTGAAAACCACGTATGATTAAATCAAATGTGTGTCCTTAAGGATTGTGATATAGCCTTCATTTGGGAAGAGTTTTCAGTTCCTCTTTTCAATATTAGTATTTTCTAAAGTATTTGTCTTTTCATACACAAAATCACTGCTGAGGAGGAGAATACAGATAAAAGCCCTCGGACTTAATTGGCCTTGAACTCTTTGTGTTTGGGGAAGTGTGTTATTTATATCTGCATCCGTAAGGCAGGACATTTATCTTGTCTAAGATAAGCACTAAACCCAGTTTTGTTGAATGGCGGTTACGAGATAAATAAATGCCTCATGACAAATTATTAAATAAATGTTTGGGTTTTTGTGCTTCAAACACATTGTAAAGCTGCTTAAATGGATTCCAGTACAAATTTTGGCAAATCATTCATTTTACAGTTGTCTGGTCAGATTCTGTTAATAAGTGAATCTTCATATTTCATGATTGATTTTTCTAATACTTGTAGATAAAATAGGGCCGAATTCACACAATTCTACTTTTTAAAAATGTCCTGGGCAAATAAATGATTTTTCTTACTTGGGTGATGAGTGTGTATATTGAATACTAATGAGAGAAAAAAGCACAATTAATCACAATGGCTGTGGGGTGGCAAGGTCTGTTGATGTGGGTACTGCATACTGCTCCAATGTACACGGTGTGGTATAGTGAAATAATCTGGGATTGAAAAAATTAAGTATTCTTGTTCTTTCGTCATTGGTCTATATCAGACACTGGATTTTAAATTTTATGGTTTTCTTCTTCTCATTTTCTGGGAGAAAGGTATATCACACACAGAAGTAGTTCCTGTTTAAAGATTTTAGTAGACTGTGAACTCCACGCGAATGACTAGGTGACAATATTGGAAGTGCAGTTCCTAGGAGCAAGCTAATTCAGGGATCTAAAAATAAGCTTATTTTATTTAGGAACCGTATGGTAATGCTGCTCTTATTTCAACTTGACGCAAACCCTTCTCAGAATACAGTTTCTAGTTCTGAGCTATGCAGCTAAAGGTAGGAGAGGAAATTTGGACATCATTCAGAGGTGACTTGAACTTGCCATATTTAATTGAGTAAGGACTCTCCCCCTCCTCTCCCTGCCCCGGACTTGTTTACGTTCTCCTAATGTCCCATTCCAATCTTGGAACAGAGCTGAGGGAGAAGGAGAGAAAAAATTACTAGATTTATGTTACACATGTGCTACCAACTTGATTCTTCATATTTGATGTTCTTTTTTTAAAAAAAAATACCAATTAAGTTCATTGATGGCCAATTAATTGGAACTGAGATCTTCTAAATCTGATGATTTCAGCAATTCTCAGGTATTTTTGAACACTAGAGGTTCAAGTGGAAAAGTCAGCACACACTGGAGGCCTTATGGAGGGAGGCAAGCTTATTTCTATAAGGGGACTTGAAGGGGAAGATGGTGATGCTTTTCCAAACATTAAAAGTAAAGTGTTCACCTGTGGCATTGCCTTTCCATTCAGGGGTCAGGGGGAGGTCTGAACTGCTTCTGCCTAAAACCTAAGGGCTTAAAGAACCAGGCAGCTGCCCACTGCACATTATCTGCTCAGAGGCATAGGGTTCCATTTCTCATCCCAGATGGCTCAGAGACGAGTCTTAGCCACCTGTTCAGAACTACCAGGGTGTTTAGTAAAAATGACGATTCTTGAACGTAATGCTCAGACATTCTGATTCTGTTGCTGGAAAGGGATAAGAACCTGCCGTTTTTATCAAGTGCCTCCTGTTTGAGAAGCTCCTGTAGATACTGGAAATGGAGAGGCAGAGGGAGATGGACCCAGAAACACTGCAGGAGAATGAGAGCACAGCGGCTTCTGCTGTGTTCCGTCTTCGTCAGTGGCAGAGACCAGTGTGCCCTTGCTGGAGGCAAGCGTGAAGCTGGTCGTTTAGGGACACTGTAGCTGCTGGTGTGCTTGAAGTTTGGAAGTAGGACAAATACTTGGTGGGAAATGTATGTAGAAAACATTTTTCTTGCTAATCTCTTCATGGTGAATATAAGAGAAAATAAGCAAGTGAGAAAAATAGGTGCATAAATTCAGTAAGATTAGTGGTTTAAAATGAGCGCAAACTGAATGGGATAATTTTGCTTGAATAAGAGGTGGTGAGGAGAGATTCATGAAGACAAAGTGTTGTTTTGCAGAAGATAATGACCAGATGTTGTGTGTCTCCACTGGAAATGCATCAACAGGAGAGTGGCTCCAACAGTGAATTCAACCTTGAAATATATTATTGCAGAACACTGAGACCTTCATTTTCTAGACAATAAATTGTAAACTGTTGAGAATGTCATTCCACAGCCACAAGAAGGGACATGCGAAATGAATTTTTAAGATACTGGTTAGCTTTATTTTAATAAAAACTATTCAGAATATTTGATAGCCATCTCATTAAAAAATGGACATTTGTTTGCTATTAAGACAACAGTTTAGCTTATTTTGAATTTGCCAAGACAGTGGTAATTTCTTTTCTATTATTCTCAGTTTCTTTATAAGATTAAGAAAGAAAAACAACTCTTGATATTTTAAATGCTTCATTGAACAAACGACTGTATTAGGGACTATGACTTTGTCTTGTTTATTCTTATATGTTCAACTCATCAGTCAGTGCAGTTGTAGTTAATTAATATGGACTCCACAGCCATTTAATAGCTTCTTTCCTTAAATATCTATAATTCTCCTTAACTGCTTTTATAGCCCATTTACATTATGTCCTAGGTGGCTAACTTGTGGCCAAATTCAAAATGAGGAAGGGCAAGCTTGATGCTTATTTCTGCAGAAGATATCATGCAGATAAGGCCAGTGGTAGGGATCTGTTCTCACCATCTGACCCCTTTCTCTCCTTTGACTTTTCATAGCAGTTTGCTCTCCTAAGAGTGAACCGAGGGGTCCCTAATGGCTTTGGGAGTTGTATTGATTTGGGAATAGTGTGGCTCTGCTGGCAGTGGTCACTGACTCCCAGCAGCAGGTCCGAGTCACTGGGGAGGGGGCAGAAGGGACTCTTAGCTGTGGGGTAGCTTTGCTCCGGCTGCCTTGTCATCCTCAGTTCAAGAGGTGTCTTACGGATGAGCCAGATGGGAATGGGATCCAAAGTGGGGCTGGCAGAGGCACCAGAACCTCTTGAGTTCCTACCACATACCAAGTAGAAAACAGTGTGAACATGAAGACAGCAGTGTCATAGTGGCCATCATGCCTTCCTGCTACCTCATCACCATCAAGGAAAATTAGTGGTGGTGTTTCCAGTTTAGACATTCTCAGTTTTGCTAAACTACATTTTGTGGGCTTTTTAAAATAAAACTATTTTAATAACTGAAAAATTTCTCTCGTTTATGATCCTGGTAACGTAAAATACACAAGTAAATGTTACTTTTTTCCATTGACTATGTCTAATGTCACGTCCTAATTTCA
The DNA here is from genome assembly GCF_024610735.1 of Ursus americanus. Taxonomy (NCBI): domain Eukaryota; kingdom Metazoa; phylum Chordata; class Mammalia; order Carnivora; family Ursidae; genus Ursus; species Ursus americanus. The sequence goes on from NC_142145.1 coordinate 39,100,550, forward strand.
CAAATAGGATTAGGTCCTAAACCTGTGCCCTTTCAATTATTTGCATTTATTCATTCACTGGTAAAAATTATTTCATATAAGTGAATTTCAATAAGTCCCAGGTTTAACATTCCTACAAGATTTTCTGTTATAACCAGGTTAGACTGTTGGAATATAGAGTGACACATTAATATTGTAATTAGATATATTTTGACTGTTATGTTCTTTGAAAATCCAATGATTTGGGGATTTATAATTTGTATAAAACTTTTAATTTCAACTTGTATTAGAAAATTCACAATTACAATAAATCCAGCTTAGCTCAGAAACTGCTAAGAAAAGTAATGTTTAGAAAACATTTCATCTTTTTCAAGGGCAAAATCTAAATTGTAGGGCAGCTTAGTTTTTATGACAGAGTTTGGATCCAGGAAATAGAGGATTCGAATAAGTGATGGTTGACAATATTCATTTATTCTTATTTTATAAGAACACGTTTTAGATAGATGGTGTTTTTTAGTCTTGATTTTCAGAGTCCCAATACATTTTTTTTCCTATTAGAAGAAACATTGATTTACTGAGAAACTGTTTAATTTCCATATATGTGGGGTTTTTTTTGTTCTTTAGATTATGTAAGAAACATTTCTTTGGCTGTTTATAAAGGACACATTTCTCTGTTTTCTGCTGCTTACATTACTTTTTTTTGTTAAGCTTAACATTTTAATGTAATTTTATTATCAATTTCATTTAGAACTCAGCATTATCCTACCACCAAAATAAACATAACATGTATCAAAAATTTAATTGTGAATTTTGATTAAATGAAAAATGTTAATATAATTATGAAACTTCCATGATATATAACCCTAGGCCAGATAAGCCACATGTAGGATAGTAGATATTCAAGTGGAATCTCTTTTAAATTCAGTTTAAAAGCCATGAATTTATTATTTATGATCTACTTTAAAACCTAGAAGTTACTCTTGACATATCCCTTCCCCTGACTCTTCTTATCCAATCCATAATAAACCAGTCCTGTTAATTTACTTCTTAAATGTTTCAAAAATTCATGTACCTCTCCTCTTCACCCTCCCCTCAGTTCTAGCTACCATTGCCTCTTGACTAATTGTGTTAATGTCCTAAGCAGCTCCCTGACTATTTTGGGCTTTCTCCAGTCTACTCTCCATCCCCAAATGGGGTTTTATCACTTTTAATGAATCTTTCCAAAATTTCCCATGGTGTTGATAGAATAAAGACCACGATCTAAGGAGTGGCCCTCAGAGCCCACTTATACCTCCCCAGGTTCACAAGACCCTAAGTGGCACAAAGGCAAGGGCCATGTCAGTGTTTTCTCACTGTTGGATCTCTGGTGAGAAAATCCATAAAGGTAGGACTTTAACACCTTCAGAAATTTTTAAGGATCAGTTTTTCTTTTTACCTCCAGGGCTTGCTGCTCTATTTATTTACATACGTGACTATTTTGTTTTTGAAGGTGGCAGTTCTCATTCCTTTCCGTAATCGTCATGAACATCTTCCGATTTTTTTCTTGCATCTGATTCCGATGCTCCAGAAGCAGAGGCTAGAATTTGCCTTTTATGTCATTGAACAGGTGAGAATATTGTTCTTTTCTTCTTTTTTTAATTTTTAAAAAAAATTTTAAATTTTTATTTATTTCTTTAGAGAGAGCGTGTGTGTGAGTGGGGCACAAGGGCAGAGGAGAGGGAGAGAGAGAATCTCAAGTGGGCTCCATGCTCAGCACAGAGCCCTATGTGGGACTCTCTCTCATGACCCTGAGATCATGACCTGAGCCTAAATCAAGAGTTGGGCGCTTAACTGATCCACACAGGTGCCCCTAGGCTAGAAAATTTTTCAAAATGGTAACTTAAGTATACTGGAACTTAATAAACTCTTAGATATGGTGAGATTAAAAATGTTTAGCTTAAGGTGAATCTTTGGTTTTATATTTGGGTAAATTCTCATTTGGGATTGAGCGTGATCTATCTATCTATCTATCTATCTATCTATCTATCTATCTATCTATACACATACACACATACACACATACACACATACACACACACCATGTTTTGTTAATCCATTTATCAGTTGATGTGCTCCTGTCATTTTTAATCATCATGTCTTACCTATTAAAGGGAAACAGTTTTCAAATTATTCTTCATATTACCAGCTAGTTTTTTCTCTATAAATATTTTTCATGTCTCAATATTCCATATATGCAATTTCTTTCAGTCTTATTTGAACCCCTTGAGGATATTTACCATACTTTTGATTTTTTCCACTTCTGTCATTGCCTAGTTTTATAAAGTATCATCTTGGATTTCTTTCCTCATCTTTTCCCTACCCCACCTCCCAAGCACTAGGGCACTTGCTGAATTTTATCAGTGATTTCTAGGTAGCATTTCTAAGATAGTGCATTTTGTTTGTGTTTCAAATATATTGTAGCTTGGGTACTTTTGGTTTTGACATTGATAACCTCATTTTATCCTGATATTCCTTCTTTTTACTCACACTGGACCTGACTAAAAATGGATGTCCTTACTTATCAGTAGACAGAAAGTGACCTAGCTTATATTATTAGATGCTTCCGGGTTTGTTTCTTTGTGGAACATATTCAAAATTTGTCCTAAGAGTATTACATATAATATGCTTTCCCAGCTCTTTTGTGGCTTATTCTAGATCTGCTCTTCACTTTTTGCCTCTGTTTTTTCCCCTGGAAATACTTGGTATTTATTATAATTTATGCTTCTCTGTATGTAAATCATCCTTTTAAGGTGATTTGTTCCTGTGCAGTGATGCATATAATGCGTATATACTTTCTAATGTGACAACCTATACTGTGAAAATTGATTTTTTTTTAATCTGATAACAAATCAAAATTTCTAGCTTCTTTCATGATAGCCCTTGTTAAAAAACCTCCAGGTCAGTTCTACCAACTGCTAGTTTCCTCTTTTGAAACGTCAGTGTCCTTGCTGTGTTGGGAGGTGGGATGGCTGCGTCTGCATTTTTACGGTCCACTGCGCCCCCAGATGAGCGGTGAAAGAGGGCACTGGGCTTGTGTTTTCAAAGGCATGTTCTTCTGAGAGTCCAACACCACAGAATTATTTTGTGTGTGTGATGAAGCGACCTTTGCAGAGCAGCTAATATCCATATTTTATAAACCTCTTCAGTCTAAATCTCAGCCTTGATCAATATTAATTCAGGCCCATGTATTTGATAGCGGGTGGTTTTGAGGTAGTAACATTTTTACCACGTATGAAATAGAAGAGTGATTTTTCTGCTGGGCCGGTGCCCAGAAGCGCGAAGCAGTTGAAGAACAGCTTAGAACCCCTAGTGAAATATGGAAGAGTGTACACATACTTACCACTTCTTCTTTTCAAACTCCTAAAACGAGAGTGAAAGAAAAATACTTAAAAAAAAAAAGTGTTTAAAGCAGAAGGACAAAGAGATGGTCGTTGAGAGATTGCAACATATTTCTGGAAGTCAGGAAGCAGATGGGACACTAACAGCTCCCTTAGTAGAGCACAGAATGTTCAAAACCATGTGCGTTGAGGGCGATTGTGACAAGCGTTGAGTCCGTTTGCTGGACAAAGTCCTGTGGATCTCGGCAGTTGAAAGATGTCGCCGATGGACTGAATTTACCCAGCTAAGGTAACAGGATTATTTAAAAGTTTGATTACAAAACACTCATATTCCCAGTTCCTCATCTTTGCTTATGTTGCAAGGTGATTACTCCACCGTGTCTTGTAAAAAATGAAAGTTTAAGTTTATCCTCTGGAGAAACCACACCAGAGAAAGTCCTAACTGTGCTGGCCCAGCTCACCTGGGGGGCCTAGGGTTAAGTAAGTTTGCATGCCAACCCTAGGGACCCTCAGGCCCTTTTCTCCATCTGGTTTTTTGAAGCCAGCAGTTAGGCATGAATCCCCCCACCCCCTCCAACTGAGGTAGGGCACGAGTGGTGTCTTTGTTAGAGAAACAGATTAGCCCCAGGGAAAAGATGCCTAATCTAATATTTAGGCATTTCCAAAGGAAGAGGCCCGCTCACCGCTTTATCACCTCCATTTAGCCCTTTCCTTCATTCAACAATGGGGCTACAGCAGTGAACACAGCAAGGCAAGGCCCCTCGTTCTGGTGAGGAGAGAGAGACAATAAATAATTTGCCATTTGTCAGGAGGTGTTCGGGGCTAAAAGGGCAAAGAGAGCAGTAAAGGCAGGAAGATGTGCTCTTTTTATACAGAGTGTTCAAGGAAGGCCTCTTGGAGGAGGTGAGGTTGGAGCAGCCCTGAGTCATGTGAGGGGATGTGGATTCCAGGCAAGTGTGTGGTGTGTTTGTGGAGAGGTCATCTGGACATCGCTGGAGCGGTGGGTGCGGGACAGTGTTGGGAGGGAAGTCAGAGAGGGCGTGAGAAGCAGCTAATGGAGGGCGGGGCAGGCCAGGGTGAGGACCTGGATTATCACAGTGAGGCTGGGAGACGCCGGAGAGTTTTGAGTAGTGCAGCGACGCGATCTAACTGAGGCTTTGAAAAGATGACTGTGGTGAGAGCAGATGGAGTGGGGCCAGGGCGGAGATGAGGGCAGCCCCGGAGCTTTTGCAGATGTGCGGGCAGGAGGAGACGTGGGCTTGTGCCGCTGGGGTGGCGGAGGGGGAGGCGAGCTGTGGCGCGGTTTGGCTGGCTACACTGGGTTGAAAAGTAGTAGTATTGCTGACGAATCAGATGTGCATCGGGAGCGATGGAGAATTGTCAGCAGTGCCAGGGCGTGTGTCTTGAACTAGGGTGTTGCCATTTTCTGGGCTATGAACGTGCAGGACACAGGGGAGAGGAATGGGGCTTTTGGTTTTTTATTTCAGTTTGGTCTGGGGATTTGCTTGTGTACATGTTGTGCGTGTGTGGCGTATGTGTTTGAGTCAAGAGTGGGATGCCACAGACCTCACATGCGTTCGTGGAGACTCTCCCCAGCTTTTTAGTGCCTCACTCTTAAGCGCAGATGCTAAGGCTTCTCAGAATTCGAAGAAAGTCTGCACAAAAGGAGACCAAACCAATCCAACAAGAGGGAGTGTAGAGAATAGAGAAAATGAAGGAAAATCTTAAAAGAACAACAAAAGCTCATAGTCAGTATCCACAGAGAGTAAAGATAATGAATCTGCAAAAATGGGACATCATAAAGGAAGAATAGTCAGAATAAGGATGTTATTGTAAAAGAAAATGCCCTAACTAAAACAAAACTTTTACAATGGCTGCAAGATAAACTTAAGAACATATCTCCTAAAATAGAACCAAAACATAAGAAATTAAGAAGATCAACTGGTACCAGTATGGCATGGGGGTAACCACTTCCAAGATGGCCCTGAAGGATTTTGGCCTCTGTGTAGCCAGGCCCCTGTGTGGTCTCTTCCTGCAACAAGTGTGGGCTGACTGGCACGGGCAGCCCAACTGCAGAATGGCAGCATGGGATTTCTGAGGGCAGGTCCTGAAAGACCTTGCTGCCTCTGCGTCGGTCTCTTGGATCCCTCACTGTCAGGGAAGCCAGCTACCAGGTCATGAGGACACGCAAGCAGGCCTGGAGGGGACACCGGCTTGGCAGCAGCACCTTGCTGGCTGTGTGAGCGAGCCGCCTCGGAAGCAGATCCTCCAGCCGAGGCCCAGACGTCACGGAGTAGAGAGAAGGCATCTGTGCCGTGCTGTCAGAATTCCCGGCTCACAATTAGCTGTAGACTCACTAATCCGAGTTCTGGAAAAATAGAGCAGGAAAAAACTGGGCAGGGAGTGGAGGGGAAATGACCAAAGAAATAATATAAGAAAATTTCCCAGAAGGAAAGACACGTCTTCAGATTAAAGGAACTCACATGTACACACGAATAAAATATAGATCCACTGTGAAGCATGTTATTTTGAAATTTTAGAATACAAATTAAAAAAATATCAAGAAGGTTCTGGAGGAAGAATTACCAGTGATTATATATCAGGATCATAGGAACCTTCTCAGTAATGCTGATAGCTAGAAAATTGTGGAGCCATGCCTTTATAATCCTAGGGGAGGGATGCCAGGGGGCTCAGTCAGCTAAGCCTCTGCCTTTGGCTCAGGTCATGATCCCAGGGTCCTGGGATCGAGTCCTGCATTGGGCTCCTTGCTCAGCAGGGAGCCTGCTCCCTCTGCCTCTGCTTGCCGCTCCCCCTGCTTGTGCTCTCCCTCTCTGCCAAATAAGTAAATAAAATATTTAAAAAAATGATTCTAGGGGAAAGTGATTTTTAACCTAGAAATTTTTACCCAGCTAAAATGTCAGTCAGGTGTTAGGGTAGACTGATGGCATTTTCTAGCATTCATTGAGTAAATATATATATAGATATTTATTACTAAATATTATATATAAATACTATAAGTTTATATAAATATAATATAAACATATATACATATGTTTACATTATATATATATGTATGTTATATGCATTTATATATAAATATACATTATATATAATATAGATATTAGTATATACATATATGCATACAAATGTACATTATATGCATTTATATATACATATACATTATATATAATATATTATTAATATAATTATATAAATATAATTTATATTTATTACTATATATATATTTCTTTTTTTCTTCTCATGGACCCTTATTTTGGAAGCTGCTGAAGGATATGCCTCAGCAAATGGAGAAAGCCAAGTCAGGGACAGGACAGGGGTGATGTTAGGGAACAAAGAAGTCCTAGGATGAGAGGTGCCCATGGTCAGACCAGTCCAGACTGGAGCAAGAATTCAGGGCGGTGGAAGTTGAAATTGGGCTTGAGAGGGTGGAAAAGGAATTGATAGATGACTTGATGTGTTTGAATTACATCAATTATTAATAAGTAGAAGGCATATCTATTGGGGCTTTTGCACAGAGTAATAATACTTACATAGAAAACTAAGAAAACAGAAGCTGGTTATTATTAATCCCAGTTTGAAAAAGAAAACAGAATTGTAATTCACTTGGCACTCAAGAAATATTTATGCAGTCCTAATAATGTAAACACTATTGGTTTAGCCAAAAACTGATATAACTGTATTGGGAAAATGTCTGGAGAAGCAGTGGGTGGGGTGGCGTGAATCCTCAAGTGACCATGGTACGAAGTCAGGAGACAATGTCTAACGTTAACGAAACCAGGAAATGTCTGAACTCTCATTACCTTGCAGTATGGAGAGAAGTACTAGAGTAAACTACTAGAGGAGGTGAAAGGCTCTGCTTATGGAAGATGAAGATGGGTTAGACATAGAACTTCTTATATATAAAGTATTATGTCCACATTTAATAAAAAACAATTTTTTCAAACCCTAGCGGAAAGGAGTTCATTCACATTGATGTTGATGTGCCAGTAATGACACTATAATTTAACTCCCTTTCCTTTTTGTTCTCCTTTTCACTGGTGAAGAAAGAAGCTGTAAAAAGTAAAGTGATTTCTGTTACCTCAAGTTAGTGCAGGACTCAGGACTATAGATTAGTCATTTCTCACTCCCGCGGCACCTCTGGGGATGACTGTGTCTGGTATCTCCTCTGCTTCTGTCATCATCCTGTTTTGTTGTCTGGTTTGGAAATGATTTTGAGAAATATTGCTAAGGCGTGGATAATTGCTCTTTAATTTCCTTCAGATACAGAATGAGGCAATTTAATTGCCAGTGCACCTTCATATAATTTTCCTCATAAGTAAAAGGAAGTGGATATTCCATAGGAAGTAGGGTTCTGTGTAAAAGTTCCTGTCTTCTTTTCCCTTAAAATGTTCTTGGTCTGTGTCATAAGCAAGAATAATAAAAATAAGAAGTGTTTGTTTGCCCGGGCACTTTAATAGATTTTTCTTAAAATAAAGGAAAATAGTTGTAATAAAGGAAGTTGGGTTTTGTGTACTCAGTTCCACTTGATTTTGTCTCTAGAAATGTCTGTGTCTTTATTGTAAGTATTAACAGTGGGGAGTTAGCTCTCGCTGGCCTTGTTCCGTAAGCGGGGAGGCCTACCGCTTGTCCAGTCCCAGTTAACTTCATACTTCTCTTAGTCTTAACACATATGGAAAGCTTCACTAAAAAAATGCAACCTATATTATTTTTAATGGTTTTGCTTTTTTCCCCTGCTCATAAATGATCTAATTCTCATGTATTTAAAGTAAAATAGGAACATTCTGTAAATGCACTAGGTAACAGCAGTGTGTTCTTATATGTAGCCAAAGCACAAAAGAATGTAGTAAGTAGATCCAAACAGTGTATTGGAAGATCCTGACATGTTTTTTATTTTATCTAGTTGATTTGGATGTATTTACTATTATTATTTGACCTTGATTCAACAAGTTAGAAAGCCATAGAAAAGTCAGATGACAAAGCCTGACTCCGTTTCTGTTCTCCTTTGTGAAGACTGGCACACAGCCTTTTAACCGTGCGATGCTCTTCAATGTGGGCTTCAAAGAGGCCATGAAAGACAGTGTCTGGGACTGCGTCATCTTCCATGACGTGGATCATCTACCCGAAAATGACCGAAACTATTACGGCTGTGGAGAAATGCCACGTCATTTTGCAGCAAAGCTGGATAAATACATGTATATGTGAGTAATATGCATTCCTCCTGATAGCGGACAGTATACTTACGTGTCATTGAAGTGGTAGCTCTCTTAATGTGCCTGGATCTGAGAGGGCTCAAAAGACTAAGAGTATCTTTAACTGCACTTCGTCCTCACAGGGAGCCAGGATATAGAGTCACTTGCCCACCGGCTAGGTGCTTCCTCATGCAGAGGTTCGCATGTGGGTTGATGGGAAAGAGAACCTGGGTTCTCTGTGAAGCAAATGTAGATTTAACTTCTGGTTCCACACTTACCAGAGATAGGACTTGGTTAGTTCCTTCTGTCTCTGCATGTTGGTTTTCTTGTTCGTTGGAGTAGTAGAGTCCGTCCTAGGGCCATAGGAGACCACACACACCCGTAGTAGAGTCCGTCCTAGGGCCGTAGGAGACCACACACACCGGTAGTAGAGTCCGTCCTAGGGCCATAGGAGACCACACACACCCGTAGTAGAGTCCGTCCTAGGGCCGTAGGAGACCACACACACCGGTAGTAGAGTCCGTCCTAGGGCCATAGGAGACCACACACACCCGTAGTAGAGTCCGTCCTAGGGCCGTAGGAGACCACACACACCGGTAGTAGAGTCCGTCCTAGGGCCGTAGGAGACCACACACACCCGTAGTAGAGTCCGTCCCTAGGGCCGTAGGAGACCACACACACCGGTAGTAGAGTCCGTCCCTAGGGCCGTAGGAGACCACACACACCGGTAGTAGAGTCCGTCCTAGGGCCATAGGAGACCACACACACCCGTAGTAGAGTCCGTCCTAGGGCCGTAGGAGACCACACACACCGGTAGTAGAGTCCGTCCCTAGGGCCGTAGGAGACCACACACACCCGTAGTAGAGTCTGTCCTAGGGCCATAGGAGACCACACACACTGGGCCTGCCCTGTGTAGTCACACGTAGCACATGGCGGCTCTCTTTTTTTTTTTTTTTTTAAGATGTTATTTATTCATTTGAGAGAGAGAAATACAAAGAGATAGTGAGAGAGAACACAAGCAGGGAGAATGAGCAGGGGGGAGAGGGACAAGCAGACTCCCAGCTGAGCAGGGAGCCCCACGTAGGGCTTGATCCCAGGACCCTGGGATCAGGACCTGAGCTTAAGGCAGACGCTTAACCGACTGAGCCACCCAGGCACAACCTCCCCCAACACATTTACCCACATCTACCTATCTACTGATCTCAGGTTTCTCCCAAACCACTGATCTGGGAAAGAATAATCTAACTGGCATGGGAAGCCCAACAGCGCCACAAATGCTTATCAGCCCTGTTGAACCCCAACTGGTGCTATAACTGGAATCCTTGCTTCCCACATGTAAGCCTCATGCAGTCTCCTGGGACAGTGGGATTGTCTTTGGGGTCAGTATTGCTGTTAGTGTCTTTGGGTGCCTTTGGCCAGTGGGGCCAAGATTGCTTTCTTCTGCACCCAGTGAGTTCATGCAGGAGCTGCTCCCCCATCTTCTGTGCCCACACCGGATCTCAGCTGGCATACAGCACTTCTTCCCCACAGGGAATGACATGAAAGTCCTCCCACAAAAAAAAATGAAATCTGCTCTCTCTCCTTCTCTGAGGCAGCTTTGCTCTAGTCCTGGCCGGAGTTCTCTCAGCTTGGTTAATGGATGGTGTGCATGGTCATATTTCCCTGCTGGCCCCCCACATTGACCGGACCTCTGTACAGGCTCTGGCATGCCCCTTCCCAGTGGCACGTTTGGGGCCACAGGAGTTTACTCAGAACTAAGTCTAGGGATGCTACCTTGAGTTCAGAAAACCAATTTATATCCAAATGAACAACTTAGTTTGACAAATTTGAGTTAGGGAAAGGTAAGGAAAATAAATCCAAATTTTAAAATGTAGTAGTCATTTCTCAGAGAGAGACAAGTACTGTATGATCTCACTTATATGTGGAATCTAAAATAGACAAACTCATAGATACAAAGGACAGACTGGTGGTTGCCAGCAGCGGTGGGAGGGGCTGGGGGAGGCTAAAGGGGTTAAAAGGTACAAAGTTCAGTGTCAGATAAATAAGTCCAGGGATGTAATGCACAGCATGGTGACTAGAGTTAATGATACTCTATATGTGAAAGTTGCTAAGAGAATAGATCTTAAAAGCTCTCATCACAAGAAAACAAAGAATTTTGTAGCTGTGTGTGGTGATGGATATTAACTAGATTTATCGTGGTAATCATTTTGTAGTGTAGACATGTGTGAAATCATGTTGTGCACCAAAAATGAATACCAGGTTATATAGGTCTATTATATCTCAATTAAAAAATCATTTATCTAAATATTAGTACATTTCAAAATAATGTATTTGTAAATACCGTGGGTATTATTGTATCATACCAAACAGGTATGATTATTACAGGAATAGGCAGCTAGCTAGTCATTTCAAAATTAAATGCTCGAGTTGTATTTACTGATTTATATTTATCCTGGTCTATGTAATAAATAACACATTTATAATGACGTTCTATTAATTTAGAACACTTTATGAGCTTAACAACGTCTAACATCTCATTGACAGCTATTGATGTATTCAATCAAGTTTACTTTGGTGTGGAAATCTTATCAATTTTTGGACACTGGGTTGTGAGTCTTACAAAGTAACAGTACTGAATATTAAATTTCATTTATTGTAAGTGTTTTACTTAGTGTTTTACCTAACACATTTAGATGTTTCGCTAGACTGTGAAAATGTTTTCTTTCTTGGTATACTTTACATTTCCCAGAATATGATTTAATCAGCACAATTGTTTGTATGGAAAATAAGAATATATTTTGCAAAGCACATATAAGACTGAAAACTTGATTTCAGATGGCAGACTGTTTTGATTTCATTTTTAGAATGCTGTATTCTTTCTTTTTAGTCTTCCATATAAAGAGTTTTTTGGTGGTGTAAGTGGACTGACTGTGGAACAATTTAGAAAGATCAATGGTTTTCCTAATGCCTTCTGGGGATGGGGAGGAGAAGATGACGACCTTTGGAATAGGTATGTTGAGGTACAAATTGCTTAATAATAGAATTTGTATAAATTTCATTTCTATTAGTTAGATTGCACTTTGGTATTCCAAGAAAAGATTTTCTGGGATGGAAAATTTTTGAGGTTTCTAAATCCTGCTTTGTGCTTCTGCTTTTCTTCATTTAGAGTGCCTTCTGGAATTATTGACCACTCTCTAATGATAGCATTCTTTTGCATTTCGAGTTGAACTCATGTAATGAATTTTTATGTCACAGTGTATTCCTTCATATTTTTATTTCCATGTATTGTAGAGTTCACTATGCTGGATATAATGTAACAAGACCAGAGGGAGACTTGGGAAAATACAAGTCTATTCCTCATCACCATCGAGGTGAAGTCCAGTTTTTAGGACGGTAAGTTTAATATCACTTTCAGATAACAAGGTTTCAATATTATTTGATATATGAGAGATTTGTTAAAAAAAACATTGCAGCCAAAAAAAAATCTTCTGCAGGGAATTTTCCATTGATCTTATTTTTCTTTATAGAAGTAGAATATTTTTGTGCTTGTTGAAGAGATATACATATATATTTGTGTTATATTAAAGAGCCCAGTTAACTATTTATATGAGAAGTGTTTCTTTAACATAAGATGTATTAGTTCATAAAACATTTTATTTCTTAAGGATGTCTAAGTTGTAAGTGTGAAAAATAAATTTTTCAGGAGGCGTTTTAAGACTCGTAAAAACGCTAATTTAGATAATGGTTTCGAAAAATTTTTAATCATGTATGAAAAGTAAGAATTGAAAAAGCTTTAAATGCTTTAATTATAAGAACGACCTTGGGCATATTTGTTGTCAGTTTTTCTTTTTGTACGTGTTGCTGTTATTTTTCATTTTTTTCTCTGACACCATAGGTATAAATTACTAAGATATTCAAAGGAGCGTCAGTACATCGATGGGTTGAACAATTTAATATATACGCCAAAAATACTGGTTGATAGGTTGTATACAAATATATCTGTAAACCTCATGCCAGAGTTAGCTCCAATTGAAGACTATTAAATAGCTCTCGTGGCAAGACAGACAGACTGCAGTGCCGGCTGGTCAACTTGGAATGTGCTCTTACTGGAGGTCAGTGAGTGGACGCGTCGCGGTGCCCTGCCGTGTGAGAAGAAGAGCCAGCAGCCCTCAGTGTTTACAGCGTGAGAGTAGAGACATCGCCATCCTTCTCTGAGACACACCCCCATGGCAAGCACGGCAGAGACCCGATGCCCTTGCTGAAATCTGGAAAGGAAGAGAGCTCCCTACAAAGAGAAAATTTTTATACTAAAATATATAATTTAATTCAAGAGAATGCTTTATTTCTGTTTAAACATGTTTTGTATATATGTGATGTAAATTAACGTGTTCAAGTTGTTGAAAAAGAAGATGTGTTGCAGTTTTGCATGTAATTGGTTATGCCTTTATCGGACTTTTATAGACATTTTTTATTTGCATGGAAGAAAACAATGCAAATTCACGTCACTAAGCAAAGGTTAACCCTTGTGTGAAATGAAGGAACTGTCAGTAGTTGACAGGCAACTGCTACAGCAAACTGACACTAGTTTTGAGCTTCAGACCTCTAGCCTTTTGTGTGGAAGAAGTCACAGCTTTTCCTAGGGTTTTACAGGGTAAGAAGAAAGGGCTTAGACCACTTTTCTTCCTACCGGAATTACCTGTTTTTTTCCTTGCTTGCAGTCTCATCAGATTTTGCTAAATCACAACCACATTGTTGATGCACATTGCATGAGTATTACCAAGAAAATCTTAAACATTGTGATGTAACATGATATAAAGGACCTCTTTATGTTAACTGTCTTCCATGTATCTTTGGTGTAGTTGTCAGGGATTTTGTGCCTCAAAAAATCTTCCCGAGGTTGTGTGTGTTTGTACACTGTATTTTTTTTTTTAATTCATAGCACTTTTATTATTTCTAGTTCAGAAGAGCCAAAAAAAACCAATTTTCATTAAAAAAAAATCAAAAGTTTTTTTTTTTAAAAAGAATGAGCTATGGAAAACCCAGTAGTACTTACACAAATGAGTTATACTATTAGATAAGAAATTAAATGTTCTATTTTTATGAAGATAAATGCTTAATAAATAAAAACAAACTTTAATTCTCAGACTCATAGAATTTCAAGTTTTGAAGGGAACCTTTAATGTCGGCCAGTTTTATTAGAACTATATTTTTTTTTCACTTTTAAGAAATTATGTTTCTGGGGTTCTTAAAATTGCCTCACTGAAATAATTTAATAGGATTATATTAAAACATAATCAGTTATTTAAATGCACTGATGTTCTAGGATACTTCTCTGATAACAGGTCTCACTACCCGACATCCAGTATATTCCTTGATCTTAAATTTGGATTAAGTTTTCATGGTAAAACCAAACAATATCCTTAACTTTGAAAATTATCAACTATAGTTAACCAAAGATTCTAGAAAATATCTTGATATTTTCACAAATTTAAAATAAAAAATTATGTATCTATAAAATGAATCTTCAAAAACAATGCAGAACAATAGAAATCTGTCTGTGAGGGATGTTGGGATAATATTTGCCTCATGGATTGTTTACCTAAAACAGAAATATGGTTATTTATCTCAGGTTGAAGTTTAATTTTGAAGTATCATCTCTTATGGCAATATTAGTAATACAAATGACCACAAACCAAATCGTAACTTAATTGAAATTCTTACACTTTGAAAAAAACTGATCACTCTCCCTTATAATACCAAACAGAATTTTCCATATTTATTTCTCTAGCAATATTTCCAAAATATTTATCTTCCATTTTTTTGGTGGTACTCAAAAATCACGATAAAAATCAAACCTTCTGAAAAGTAAGAGATTTGTTCTGAATTTGTGTATCTCTTCGTTTTGGTCTCATAGCCAATGCAGTTTTTTTTTTAATTTGGTGAAATGAAAGTCGGTTGGGAGTATTAACATTTGTGATCACTTAATAAGATAGTAGGGGCATAGGAGCAGAATTAACCCAATAATACTTAATATTTTTTTAATACTTACATATTTTAATTGTGGGGAAAATTAGGGCTGTTTCTCTGAGTCTTATTCGTGAAACATATTTTTTGCTTTTTAATGTGGAGCTGCCCACATTTTGGAATCCTCATTTTGATACACATTTTACAGTTTCAGGAGAACTCAGTTCTACTAGTATCTGCCTTATTTTCTTGGATTAAGTCTAATAGCCAGTTTTGTTTTATGAGTAAGCCATGTTGTTTTGTTCTCTTCAGTTTTGAATATGGTATGTCATCCTGTGAAAATCGTCTCATTAGTTTGTTTTTTGCTCTCCCCCCCTTTTTTTGTTGTGCTTTTTAAGTGCACACCTGAAATTGATTTTTGCCTATAAATGACTTTTTTATGTTTCCAGAAGAGTGATAGTTTTGCTCAGTTATCTTCATTTTATTAAAATAAACCTATTCCATAAAAATTAACAAATACATTGCAAATGGAGGTTCTTTTTATCGTTATGTTTGGTGGATTTCTTAGGGAACGTATATTAATTGCCTACTCTGTATCAAGTGCAATGCGAGGTATGTCAACAGAAAAAGTCTTTTATTTCTGAACAAATCAAATCAAGCAAGTTGAAACCTTTCTAAAATTATGAAGACATCCTCTGATAACTTACCTGTTGTATTTCTTAGTTTCAAAGTCAAGAAACACATATATGTGGACATGGAACTATTATGAGGTCCCAATGGCACTAACTGGGAAAGTTACGTAGTGCCTTTCAACTAGACAGAGAAGTAGTGATTAATGGGCTTGTTTGTAGAAAAGAGAGGGAAAAGTGTACACATGAGTATTTTTTTAAATCTATATTTAAATTTGTATTTTGTGAAAATGTGTTCAATCAGAAAACTTACAGTATTATGCAAACACATAATTATGTGTTAAAAACTTGCTTAAATTCCTTTTCCAACCAAAATATTGATATCCATTTTAAAACAAAATGGAAAAATAACCAATACAATATTGTCCTTCTTTTGGAGGCTTCCTGCAAGTGAAAGCAGATTTTGTGTCATTTTATTTGGCCTCTGCTTGTATCTGTTATATTTCTCTGTGTACTTTTCAGACAAATATTAGTTTTGTTGCCTTGTATTTGCAAGTATGCCAATTGAGAGATCTAAAATGGCCATAGTGGTGTTTATCAGAAAGAGGAAGTGTACTTAAGATTATTTTATTAGATCCGAAAGGCTTCTACATAAATGCACTGAAATAAATGCTAGTAATTTCTTGTACTTTTTTTTTTTTTTTTGCTTCTCATGGAAATGTTTGTACTTTTTTATCATTGTCTTTTATGAAATATAATGTTCTAAAGACTCCGTGTGACACTGTAATTATTTTCGCTCCGGAACTTTTTTGGGGTTATCTGGGTGTTTTCCTGCTTTTGAGGCGAGCTGTGGATGAATACCTTGGTGGCACTGGAATGGCAACAGAAGCATAAAGCAACCACCGTATCTGCCTTTGCGACAGTTTTCGGTACATGCATTGATCTCATAGCTCTTAACTCAGAAAAGACACAGTAATATTTAAATATTTTGCATCAGTACAATTAATCTGTACCAGGAAGAATATTTAAGGAGTCGTTTTTAACATTTCTTCTGCTTGCGCAACTTGAGTAAACTAAGCTGGTGTGTTGTGCTCGGCCCCCTTCTTGTTTTCCAGGTATCAAGTAGTAGTGAAGATCTTTAAGGCAAATATACCTAGGGACTAGATTTGTATCTGGACCTAGAATGTGAGATCATGACTTTTGTCCACTTATTTGTGTAATGAATTATTATTGATTTTTATGTATAGTATAAGCTACTGGGATATTGACCCTGTATGTCCCAAATAATGCCAATCGTGAAATAATAATTATTTAGTCTTTTAAATCATGCAGAGCCGTAAAATCGAGTTGGCTTAGTCTGGCCCAAGCTCCTACCTATGGTATTAATGTGTCCTCTGATGAAACATGCCAACTCAGTTTAATGATCTTATAATATATATTTTTGTCCTGTCTTAAGCACATGGATTTAAGGTTGTGGAGATATTCTGGACCCAAATTGTTTCATTTAGAGAAGGCTGTTCTTGACCATATACTGTTTTGCTCTTAATTTAAGTGACTTTAGAGAACATGGTGTTATATCACTGAAAATTATACTACAATTAGAAGAAAAATATATAGGTCATAAAAATACAACTTGTATCTTTCTCAACACATTGCTCTAACATATTTTGGTGGACCTGAATTCCGTTGCTAATTTCATCCTCCTAACTCCATCAGTTGAAGTCTTTGATCTCCAAGAAGTATCAGGCATTACCTACACTTACGGAATTTACTGTCTTCTGTGGGTAAAACAGACATGGAAACAACTGAAAAACCTACATACTATGAAATGAGGCGCTCAATTGGGTCCCCTGGAAACGTTGGTTTTATATTTTACTAAGGCAGTATTAGGCCAACAGAGCATCTTTGGAGGAGAAGCTTTTCCCAAAGCACAGACGGTTTCTTAGCTGTGAACCCTATACGTCGGAAGGATAGTTGAGATCATTGTCTACAATGAATCTTGAGGATTTACAGTCAACTTTTAATAGGACTGTGTGGAAGGCAGTGGTTATAAGCAAAGACTCTGGCATCAGACTGACCTGAGTTTGAATTCAGAGATCCCCCGTGACTCACTGTGACATTTTAGCAAAATTTTAAACCCCCGTGGGCTTCAGTTTCCTGATCTTACAGGTGAGGATGATAGGGACTACCCAAGGATTGCTGAAGAACTTACATGAGCTAATCCCAACAGAACTGAGCCCAGCGCCTGACACGCTGAGCAAAAACTCAGCTTATACTTAAGTCAGTTTTCAGCTCGAGGGTAATAAGTTTGACTTTAATGCAAATTATCTTGGATTATATTTTTTAAATGACATTGCATTCTTTGATTCTATTAGGAAATGAAGTTAGTGATTACCCTACCTATACATGGTAATGCATGTAAACAAAACTGGCAAAGGTGCAAAATTAAATTTTAGCAGTACTAGTCATGAGGAGAAATGTAGCAAGTGGGAATCAGGCTCCATTTGCTCAGAGGCTGTGTGATTTTAGGGAGACAGCGTGGAAGCACCTGTTAGGATACTTTGCCTACGGAAGGCAATTCAGTAACATGTAGCTTCTCTCAGTATTGTGACTGAAAAAGTTAAATGCCGTGTTGGCCTGTACTGCTTTTTTTTCTCCCACCTTGGCTTTTGGGCTTGGCTTTTTCACCTGTTTTCTTCCCAGTTTCCTCAGAAGACCCTTCTTTCTCTGCTTTCCGTTCTTTCTCCCTTCTCCTTCCTCTGATTAGTAGCTCGATTTCTAGGACAACTGGCCAAAACTGTCCAGTAGAATGCTCTAGAATGATGAAAATGTTCTGGGACTGTGCTGTCCAGTATGGTAGCCTCTAGCCACATGTGGTTGTTGAGCACTTAAAATGTGGCTGGCGTGAGCCAGAAGCTGGCTTTTTAATTGTTAAATCTTAGATAAATGTAAATAGCCCCATACAGCAGGTGATCTCTTATTCTCGAAGAACTTTAACCTCATGGTGTCCCCAAGTACATGCAGGAGGCTCTTAAGCCAATGTCCAGCTTAGAATTCTTAGCTCCCGACCCACATTATCAACTTTTGGGTCATCTCGACCTGCTTGTTCACAGAAACTTAAAACTCCCATGTCCTAAGCTGAATTTATCATATCCATCTTCAAAACCTAGTCTTCCTCTTGTTTTACCATCCACTTGGTAACTCAAGACCAAATTCGTGAGTCACCCTCCCCTTGCTTCTCTGAACTATCAGCGTTAGCTCCACCTCTAAAGTCTCTCTTCAATCTGTAGGGTCTTCTGTTTCTACAACAACTGCGTGGCTCCTCCCAGTCTTGTCTTAACGCAAAGGTATGCTTTCTGTTTTAAATCTGTCTTCCATCTTGACACACAAAATTGTGTCTTTTGAAATACTACCTTGCCTTAAATCTTTCATTGGCTCCCCATTGCCTACAGGAAAAGGTGCAAATATTTCTGCTTCTCAGACCGGGGCCTTAATGATCTGGCCTCTGCTTGCCTCTGCAAGACCAACACCTCCCCTCCCATCCCTCTCGAACCCTTTTTCATTCTCCAGTTGCCTATGAACTACTCCCGCTGGCCTTTCCTACCCTCATCCACCAGAGGGTCTCCTACATCTCTTAAGACTCAAGCTCCTGGAGCACCTGGGTGGCTTGGTTGTGAGTTCAAGCCCAGTGTTGAGCTCCACGCTGGATTTGGAGCCTGCTTTAAAATAAATAAATAAAGACTCAAGCTCCTCTGGAAGCAGTCCCTGGCCAACCCAAGTACAGTTTGCTGCTCCCCCCTTGCACTCCTGCCCTACGGTACCACAGCATTAAAGTGTGTCTTATGCTATTACATTTGTTCATGCATTTTCTTTTTCTCTCAAAGACTGTTAGCTCTTTGAGGGCCGCAGTCTGTGCCGTTTGGTTTTGTAACCCGGCATCCTGCATGGCACTCAGCGAATGAACCATCCTGTCAGGGCAACACTGTTTGCCATCTGCTAGGACAGAACACTCCATGGCATTCTAAATCACTGTGCTATTACTCCTTATGCCATACCTACTGAGAGCTGTGTTCAGCAGATCAGGACCTTAATTAGGACTATTAAATGCCCTCATCAAGATGTGTTTTGACCTACCCATACATCTATCTGAATAGGGAGCCAGGCCCAACTTTTTACTCAACATATTTTTAAAATTTAGAAGTATTTACTAAGCTTTAGAAAATTAATGTAGGGGCGCCTGGGTAACTCAGTTGGTTAAGTGTCTGACTCTTGATTTTGGCTCAGGTCATGATCTCAGGGTCGTGAGATCGAGTCCCACATGGTCGGGCTCAAAGCTCAGTGGGGAGTCCTCTTGAGACTCTCTCCCTCTCCCTCTGTCCCCCCCCCACTCTTTCTCTCTTAAATAATAAATAAATCTTTTTTAAAATTTTATTTAAATTCAATTAATTAACATATAGTATGTTATTAGTTTCAGAGGTAGAGAATAAATAAATCTTTTAAAATATTATTATATATTAGTATATAAAAGAAATAGAATAGTGAAGAATTCACTGCCAAAATTTTTATTAAATTAAAAAAAACCCTGGGAAGTGAAAGTCATCCTTCCCGTAAAATAAATGTCACAAGACACTACTGTGTTGATGGAAGAATGAGCACAGATGCTGGAAGCACCTGTTGACTTAATACCAGAGAGAAGGTGTAAATTTACCTGTGGAACATAATTTCTATCTGAGGCACTTCTTAAAATGTATTTAGTTGATTTCCAAAGACTTTATTTTACACGGTTATCCCTCCCCCCTCCTCCCTTTGTTCACCTGTTTTTCCTTCTTTCTTCTCTTCCACCACCACTGTTGTTAGAATCAGGAAAAAATCGTGGCGGGGATTTATTTTCCTGGAGTCTTTACGAAATCCTGTGAGTGCTTTTGTTCAGGCAGCACAAGGTCACCATGGTAACCAGACTTCCCCTTCATTATTGTCTTATCCCTTGACCTTGTATAAATGTCATTTTGCATTGGGTAATTAACCAGTCTTTTAGCCTGTCTGGCAACTTCTGGCAGCCTTGTTTCTGGTCTCTCCAACCCCAATATGTCCGGGCATTTATTAAGCACCTGCTCTGTCAGGCACTGGGCTGCGCTGAGGACATGAGAGTGGATAAGGCAGTTCCTTCCTCCAAGTAGGCTCCAGCCAAGCCCGGGAATGCTTGCCAAGGGCTTCTCACGGGGCCACCCCTTTGCCTCTAAATATTTTATAACCTACTTGGAAACCTAATAGAAAAGTGGGCAAAGTCTTGGACAGGGCACGTAGAAGACAGGAGTTCACAAAGAGTTGCATCCACAGGCTCTGTGAGGGAGAGCATCCCCTCTACCATGGAGAAGGTGGGGATGGGGAGGGGAGGGGACAGGGTTGCCGGTTGAGGGCGGAGAAGGCCCTGGCTTTTCTGGAGTACTTTCTGGAGAATAGACACGTGTGTGGGATAAGTGTCTGCCTGATGGCCTGTGCTCTTCTAGGCTCTTGGGCTACAGAGAACAAGCTTTGTTTCGGGGGGAGCATTTCTGGGCTGCAGACATCTCTGGCACCCAGGCTGGGATATTGAGGGGGCAAGAAAAAAAATCCCAGAACTCACACCTGGGTTTTTTCTCGTCAAGTCCCTATGTCCCCTGGGAATTTGCCTTTCAGTCTTCTGGTGGGGTTTCATTGTTGTTTGGTGATTAGTGGGAGAAGCCAATGGAATGCTTTACCCCATCTTGTCCCACTCCTAGAAATGTCCCCGACAAGGAAAGTTCAGGAACTGTCCTGTATCTTGACTGTGGGACAGCATGGATGTTGTGACATGGCATTATAACTGCATGCAGGACTGGGAAAAGGGTGGAGGGATCTCTCCGCGTCCTTTCTTACAACTGCGTGTGAGCTCCAATGACCTCCAAGTTAAAAATTTTATTACCAAAGAGGTAAAGTGCCGTGTATGAAAGCTGATCGACTCGACTCACAGTAAGAGAGATCCAACTGAAAATTACATGGAAGCACCAATTCTGACCTATCCGATTGGCAAAAATCCAGTAGTTTCACCGACACAATTGGCAAGGCTGTGGTGAGCCTAGTACTTTCATACGTGGGGTGCCAAATGTCACAGCCCATGTGGAGGGGAAGCCAGCAATATCCAACAAAATTACTAAGCATTTGCCCTTTGTCCCAGAAATCCTTTTTTCGGCGTCCATTCTAAAGATACATCTCTGCAGATACGAAATAACGTGTACAAGTTTATTCGTGGAGGTTTTATTTACAACAGCAAAAGATGGGAGCTAAGCAGAGGGAACTGGGTGAATAGTCACCCACACACTGAAGCATCTTGCAGCCATATGAAAGAGGGGGCCTACATTCTATGTCCTGATTGTACTGGTTGCCAGGCCAGTAGTGCCTATGGGAAGAAATAAGGTGCACAAACTATATAAAATGCTGCCTTTTGTGAATGAAAGAAGGGGAACTAAAAATACATATGTGTGCTTGCTTCTCTTGAACAAGAGTCACTGGCAGGATAATAAAAATTGTGGTCTGTGTAGGGGAGGCGAACAGTGGGGTGAAGGCCGCAGGGCTCCAGTGAGACTGATTCTTCCAGTGTGATTTTATAGAGTTAGGAACTGGCATTGTGTCAATGTTTTGACAAAATCAAAAAATTGAATTTACAACAAACCCTAAAATCGATTTTCAACAGAAACAAATTAAAAAATGTATTTGGGCAAAGCAGAACAAATGTGGTCTAATGAGTGTGTTCATTAGTAATGATTAACCTTAGCAAGAATAAAGAAAACAATTCTTGTTTGATCATGGCTGCGTTATGCAAGTGTTGCTAATACCGTGTTTGCGTGTCTTACGGGCTTTAACTTTTATTCTTCCCATTTTTACCATGCATTTGTCTGTTCTGTAGACCATTGACTTTGTATTGTTAATGCGACAAATGTAATAACTTCTCTTTTGTGGTCACAGCAGTGGGTTTAGCAGCCCGGCTCATGGTCCTTGCCCAGAGAAGCTGCCTTAACCACCTCCTCGAAGGCCGCGTCCCCTGCCCCATCTAGCTTCACCGGCCACTGCCCCCTGGACGAAGGGTAGGTAGAGCCTTGCCCACAGAAAGCACAGCAATACACAGACCAGGCCAACCAGGTTCTCAGAAGTCTGAAGGGACACAGGGACTGAGGGAGTTAATTAGGGGGTGGGGACCGAGTACAGATTTCCTTCCATGTGGTAGGTGAGCGGGGAAGCTGGTCTGCAGAGAGAAGGAAGAAGACTTACATTGGGAATCATGCAACCCAGAAAGAGAGAGAGAAAAAGGTAGTTACTTTCATTCCTGATGGCTTTCCAGACCCAGTCCCTCATGTGTGTCTGTGTCCCTTCTGTGTGTGTTCTGTGAGATACATATGAATCCTTAAATAAATCCCTCATCATTCAAGTTAGCTGCGCTGAGTTTGTGTTTCTTAAATGAACCCCTCGTTGAGACACATCATTTCTCTTTTAGAAAGGGTTTTGACCTCATTCAAATCAAGTTTGATTACCTTGATCAGAGTGACAAGCTATTCGTAATCAAGGGTATTCAAACCTCTATAAAAATAGCCCTACTGGAGTGAGATGTCTTTGAAGACAAGAACCATTTCTTTTTCATCTTTACCTGGCACTCCTAATGGGAGTTCAACTAATACTTGCTACGTGACACTTTTTTCGGTTATGGCCCTTAGAGCATGGATTCAATTTGGGTTATTTGTTTATTTATTTGTTTTTCAAACAACCTTTCCCTAAGATGACAGAATGTAGAGTCTTTCAAGAGGTACAGCTTCAGTCTGAGTTGGATTTCAGGAGCTATGGATATTCTGGAACAATCCCCCAGATATCTGGCCCTCATTGGTCCTTATCTAGGAAGTCCTGGGAAACTGAGGCACGGGTTTCCCATGGTTTGGGAACTGTTTGCATGGATGACACTCTGGGCTGGTGGGTCTCAATGCTGACTGACATTAGAGTCAATTGGGGAGTTTCTTAAACTGTAATCACACCTGGGCACCACCTCCGGAGAATAGATTTCACTGATCATGGGTATTCTTGAAAATAAGCCCAAGTGACTAAAATGCAGCCGGGCTTGAAAACCAGGCAGGGAACCGTAAGTCACTGAAGTGGCCTTGCAGTTGATGTACTCACGGGGCTTTCACAGATGTAGACCTTGGTCCAGGCTGATGGCGCTGAAGTTTGGGAACCACTGCTTGAGGCCAGAACAGGCTGACGTAGACCCTGCGGAGTTTGTTTTGGTCCATGCCCCCCCCCCTTTTAGGTCATAAATTATTGTTATTTCCAGAGAAAGATGCTGGAGACTTATGACAGACTATTTATTTTAAAGATTTTATTTATTTATTTATTTATTTATTTATTTATTTATTTATTTGAGAGAGAGAGAGAATGCATGTGCTTGAGTGGGGGGAGGACAGAGGGAGAGGAGAGTGAGAACCCCAAGCAGACCTGTGCTGAGCAGGGAGCCCAGGGATGCGGGGCTCGATCCCACGACCCTGATATCATGACCTGAGCCAAAATCAAGAATCAGTCACTCAACTGACAGAGCCACCCAGGTGCCCCATTATGACAGACAATAAGACTATTATCTTGACACGTTTTTGACTATTTCATAGGATAATGTGCTCAGTTTCTACAAAGTTCACGTAGGTAATATTTCACATGCTCCATGTTTATGATGGGCCAAGTACTTTCTAAGCCTGTTTCATGTCCTACCTCATTACTGGTCCTCACGACCACCCTGAAGGAGTAAAAGTAGGGATTTGTTGAGAAGCCACAAGAAAGAGATTCAGTGGCAGAAGAGCAAAAGTTAAATGCGGCCCCTTCGAGATAAATCAGATTGCGGAAGTGGTTAAAGGACACTGGGGGCTCTAAGGAAGTAGAATAAGAGACAGTGGATAGAAATTTTATAAGCCCCAGAAATTTACAAGCCTTACGAAAACCTTTCTAGAAATTAATTCATGACTCTAGACTCCAACCTTTAAGTTCAACAATTTATTAAAATTAAGGAAAAAAAAGAACAACAAACATTGTTTTTTTAAATCTGCGGTCTGAAGGGTTTCGCTGCTTCTCAGTTACAAGGACGATGGTATTGCTTTTCTAGTGAGCTTTTGTAAGGAAATAGAATCTATCCAAAGGCTTTGGAGAATACATCGGGGGAAATAATTGAGTACTTTTTTAATAACACTTTTTAGTAGCTACTTATCTAAAAACTTCTTTTGTAAGTCATTTCCTGGGAGTAAATGTAATTTTTTACTTTAGGCCTAGTAGCTAAAGTATTATAATTACCAGTCCCATGGGGAGGACGAATTGACTAGGGAGCATGAAATCACAGAACTTTAGGTCACGAAGGAACTTTACAATCATCCAGTTCATTTCTTTTCCTTTCTCTTTGTTGTATTAGGTACCCATTAAAACAAAAAGAAGTGGAGATGGAATTTACCACTCCTCCACAGGGCAGTTGTAATGTTCCCATCACTCAGTCAATCCCAGCCACAAGACCGGGTTTAAAGCACTGATCGGATCAGTTCATTGCCTGTTTTTAACTTGACACTAGCTTCCCCTTTACCCATAGTTTCTTTAACTTCTTAGCATAGACCTTCTGTCCTCTGCTATTCGATATGAAATAGCCCGCCTCGAATTAAACCAAGTTGCTTGCCTTTCTCTGTTTCATGGTCTCTCAAGTCTCTGTCCCTCTGCAGTTCAGTCTCCCCCCAGGAAAGGCTTTTCCTACTTATTTGCCTGGTGTCTCCTACTCAGCTTTTAAGGACGCGCTCAGACGCCCCCTCTTCTGTGAGGCCTCCAGGCCCCCAGGAATCAGGGCAAGCTTTTCTGTTCTGCTGCCATAGCATTTAAATCTCTTTATGGCAATGCTCACTTCCTTTCCTCCCCTCTACTTTCCTTCCTCCCCCCTCCCTCCCTCCTCCCCCCTCCCTCCCTCCTCCCCCCTCCCTCCCTTCCTCCCTCCATCCTTCTCTCCCTCCCTCCCTCCTTCTCTCTCTGTTCAGTCTTTCATGCCCATCTCCACTGCTAATAACATGAGTTCCCTGAAAACGGACTTGGTGTCTTAATTCATCCTTCTGGCTCCAGCACCCGGCACAGGGGCTGCACACATGTGTGTGTGGAAGAACCGATACACGTGCCCTGCCATAGATTCAAGGATGCAACCCCCCGCCCCGCGCCCCCCAAAGCTTCTATGTGCTAATTCCCAGAATCTGTGCAAGGAACTTTGCAGGTGTGATTAAATTAAGGATCTTGAGATGGAGACATGATCCTGGATTATTTGAGTGACCCAATATAATCACAAGGCTCCTTGTAAGAAAGGGCCGTGAGCCAAGGATGTAAGGGGCCTCTAGAAGCTTAGAAAGGCAAGGAGAACCACTCTTGGAGGTCAAACATCCAGAAGGAACACAGCCCTGCCAACACCTTGATTTTAGACTTCTGGCTTCCAGAAGTGTAAGGGAATAAATTTGGGCTGTTTTAAGCCACTGAATTGGTGGTAATTGGTTCCAGTGGCAATACACTAATACACTAGTACACATGCCTAAATGAATTATGGATCAGACCTTCCAGACTATTAGACATATTTTTTAAAATGGCTTATTAAAGGGAATAGACAATACACATTAAAAATAAAGTAAATACAGGGGTGCCTGGGTGGCTCAGTTGGTTAAGCATCTGATTCGATTCCAGCTCAGATTGTGGTCTCAGGGTCATGAGATCATGCCTCGCATCAGGCTCCACCCTCAGCGTGGAGTCTGCTTGACAGTCTCTCTCCTTCTCCCTCTGCCGCCCTGCTTGCGCTCTCTCTCTTTTTAAAATAAACAAATTAAAAAATAAATAAATACAGGAGAAATGTTCATCCTTTGTAGTCAAAGAATAAAAATTCAAGCAATCACAAGATATAATGATATATCTGCTGAAGTGATAAAACATTTCCAATAAGCAGAACTGGTAAGGCTTCACGTTATAGAATTTTTTGCATTAATATGTTCATACTCCAATCTTACTCCAAATAACATGCCACAGTTCTTGAGAACTTAACAAGTTCTGTGAATTGTTTTAAACATTTTTACATGTATTATGACAATTGTCATTTAAAATAACCCTTTGGAGGGGCACCTGGGTGGCTCGGTCATTATGCGTCTGCCTTCGGCTCAGGGCGTGATCCCAGGGTCCTGGGATCGAGCCCCACATCGGGCTTCCTGCTCTGTTGGGAGCCTGCTTCTTCCTCTCCCACTCCCCCTGCTTGTGTTCCCTCTCTTGCTGGCTGTCTCTCTCTCTGTCAAATAAATAAATAAAATCTTAAAAATAAGATAAAATAACCCTTTGGAAGTGGTGCTGTGATTATTTCCATTTTACAAATGAAAAAACCCAAGGCATAGAAAGCTGATGTAATCTGTTCAAGATCAAACAGCTTGTAATGGTGAAGCCAGGACTATTTCCCAGGCAATCTGATGCCCAAGTCTCCACGCCATCTAAGAATTAGATACTTCTGGAAAATGTTAGGTCACTCACTTAATTCAACAGAAGCAAAATGCTGTATGCTTCATAAAGATGTTCATTGTAGCACTAACTACAAGTCCCCAAAATTGAGACTCAGTATATGACATTACGAAAGTGGTGTAAATTTTTCAAAACATAAAAATTATAAAGATTGTATGGAAATATGAGAAATTGTTCATGACAACATAATTAAAGCATGAAAATAATGTTACATTATGGTTGCAATTTTATATAAATATGTTTATAGCATTCTATTAGTAAGAACATTCTATTGTGGTATAACTATGTGCTGCTATAATTTTAGTTTCTTGAACATTATTACATTCCTTTCAATAAAAGTATACTAAAATAATTATCTTTGAAAAAACCCTGCTAACTTTATTCTCCATAAACCATGGGATTGAGTCTTTCAATTTAATAATGTGCATGAGAAAGCCTATTTTGGAATCATTACTGATTTTTTGGGTACACGTTTTTCTCTTATCAAGAGAAGATGGATATTTCTACAGCTGTATCATTTGAGACATTCTTTTTTTTTTTTAAAGATTTTATTTATTTATTTGAGAGAGAGAGAATGTGCGTGAGCAGGGGGAGGGGTGCACAGGGAAAGGGAGAAGCAGACTCCCAGCCAAGCAGGGATCCCAACATGGGGCTCGATCCTATTACCCCAGGATCATGACCTGAGCCGAAGGCAGACACTCAACCAACTGAGCCACCCAGAAGCCCCTTGAGATGTTCTTGGTCACAAGTAGCAAAATAAATAAATCAGTAAATCCAAAATTGTTCTAAAATTCAAAGTTTATTTTAAAAAAAACTTTTTAGAAAATATATATAATTTTTTAAAAGCCATTTTTATAAATAAAGAAAAATTGATTTAAAAAAGCCCTGAATCAAACACACTTAAAAAATAAACTATTGGTTAATGCCAATGAAAATTCAAGAAATATTAAATGCTTCGGCTGCTCCAAATTGTCACCAAGCCTTGCTTTCTGCCTTTCTGGGACGGGCTTCCTCCTGAACATCACCCCCTCATAGGACGGCTACCAGCCCCTCCCGGGCTGCACTGTTCCAGGGGAGACGTCACATTCTTATCTCATCGTGAAAGAGAAGTCCCCGGTTTCCCTCTGATCGGACCATGTTAGGTCCCTGAGCACCCCTAAACTAAACACAGGGGCAGAGATGATGAGATTAATTCAGACAGAAAAACTCCTTGCTCCCACTCCCTTCTCCTAGAGGATTTCCATTGCTCTTCAAAGGAAACAGAATGGATGGAATGGTTGCTGGAATATTCACTATAGAGCTTTCATGGACTTTTCTGTGTATTTGCCTCTGTACAGAGGAGCCCCAGGTGGGAAGGGCCTTGACTCCTGGCAAGATGCCAAATTCTTAGGCAGGACCCTGACTCTTGATTTCGGCTAGGTCCTGATCTCAGGCTCATGAGATGGAGCTCTGTGTGGGGTTCACTCCCTGTGCAGGGCCCTGACCCCCCATGATGTGGGGCTCCCACCCTGTGATGCTGGGCTCCCACCTGTGACGCCCCTCTGTGGCCTGGCCTGGAATGGCAGTGGGTCTCTACCTTTGAAGATGCTGAAGCAGAAGCCACTCTGTAAATAGCCTTTGTTTTTTATTTTTTTTAAATAATATTTTTTTATTATGTTATGTTAGTCACCATACAGTACATCCCTAGTTTTTGATGTAAAGTTCGATGATTCATTACTTGCGTATAATACCCAGTGCACCATGCAATACGTGCCCTCCTTACTACCCATCACCAGCCTATCCCATTCCCTCACCCCCCTCCCCTCTGAAGCCCTCAGTTTGTTTCCCAGAGTCCATAGTCTCTCATGGTTCATTCCCCCTTCTGTTTACCCCCCTTCCTTCTTCCCTTTCTTAGCCTTTAGTTATAATTTGAATGCAGGGACCCTTTTGTTCTTTTGGCCCCAGCCCTAGGCAGAAGAACATTTTAAATAGACTGTTTTCTATTTTAAACATTCCCAGTGACTAGATTCTTGACATCAGTTCCAGGATGTAGAACCGTGGCACTCAGGATTTGAACTAGGTTACTCCCAGGAGCTGGGAGTCTGCCAGTGTTTCCCAACAAACTGGTCCGTTTCTTGTAGATTGATAGGTCATGCTGCCATTTCTCACGTGTCTATATGAGGGGAAAAAACACCCTGGTAAATCCCAGAGACCTTGGAGGGGCTCACAGAGGAGCTGTCTGCCTGCTCAGAGTCAAGCCGTTCACTTATCCTTCGGCAAATGTTCGCTGAGCACTGACTAGGTGCTGGACACTGCTCTGCAGACGCTTCGAAATCCATTGCAGTGCCTTTTCCAAAAACGCTTTCCCGGGAAGGCTGTGGAGTCAGGTTCATTCAGCTCAGCCCCGCTCATCCAGACCGCTGCCTGGTGCTCTCGGGCCGGCCCCGGGGTTCTCTCCCTAAGCCCACCACTGCTTTCCACAGCAGGCTTGATGCCTCCTGGGGAGTGACATTAGTGGCAGGGCCAGCAGGTGGGTGACAGCTGAGCCGTGAGGGACAGGCCACATCTCTGGCGTTTATGTAAGCAGGCTGCGCGGAGCCCCTGTCCCCTTGCTAGCTGCCAACGGTTCCAGAACAGACCTTCAGCATTTGCACTGATTGCCAAAGATGAATTACCATCGGCCTTGGCTTTAAATTAACTGGGGCAGTTCTAACCCACCACGAATGGGCAGCTGGGAAACGGAATTGATGGGGAGCTTATTTCCATTTTGAGAGGCCGTAAGAAGTAGTGGGGCTAAGGGAAGGGTGTGTTCCATGAACTGGGAAGTAGGAGGAAGGAATGGCTGTAAAGCTGAGGGTCCGGGTGAGGCACAAAATTCCT
Organism: Ursus americanus; assembly: GCF_024610735.1. Taxonomy (NCBI): domain Eukaryota; kingdom Metazoa; phylum Chordata; class Mammalia; order Carnivora; family Ursidae; genus Ursus; species Ursus americanus. Next base: position 39,130,118 of record NC_142145.1, read on the forward strand.
AGGACGCGCCGTGTCTGAAGACAAAATGTAGTTTAAGGCGTAAATACTCTGAATGTCCTTGTTCAACAGGTGCTATCCAAATGTTTCAGGAGCTATTTTAATACTGGCGATTTTTGTTTTCTGCCCATATGTGTGCCCACAATGCCAACTCCCAAGGTATGAGATTAAAAAGTGGCTTGATTGCTTCAAGTGCAGCATGGTTGAAATTGAAGTCAGCATCTCTGGCTACGGATCTGCGCTTCTGCCCGTACTCCTGAGCGCTGGCTCGCCCACCCAACCCACTCACCGCGATGGGTGCCTGAGACTTCACGGACTCCTCGAATTCTCCCCATTCCCACCACAAAGCCAGCATTGCTACCTGCTGATTTTCTATTCTAAATACCTCTATAGACATGGAGGTCAAGGGGGGAGGGGCTGGGGAAGTAGCTCACGCGTGGAGGAACTGGCCTTAGCGTTATCACAAGCTGGTTTGGTGTTCACCATAGGGCAGTGGCGTTCCATAGGACATGACAGTATCACAGAACATCAACATCCTCAAGGTTGCTCTGAGACCATGACAAAGACAAAAACCAACATCACCGTGAAACCCACAAAACACCAAACCTCCCCTCTATTGAAAGGAGTCACTGCTTCTGCTTTATTACCAATTACAGTTCTTTCTCTTCTCTGATCTGCCCTCCCTACACATAAACCTCTGCGATGCCCGTAGAATTGTCCCCACTTTCAGACAGCATCCAATCTAGATGAAGTCCCACTTCCTGAGACTTTCTCAAATCATCGAATTAAAGCCCAACTCCTATAACAGGTTCTTTCCAACACTCTCAGTGAGACACTCTAGGGTTCCCCATGGAGTGTGCTCTCCCCGGCTTGAAAGAGTCATAAACCCAAGTGGTTCAACTCCATAAATGTGCTCCTGGTGGATTTGGGCAGGAGGTAGACTGGAGACACGCAGCTGCAAGCCAAGGACCCCAAAGATTACCAGCGAGTCACCGGAAGCTAGGCGGAGGCAAGGAAGGATCCTATCCTACAGCTTTCAGAAGCGACGGGGCCCTGCCAACGTCTTGGTTTTGGGCTTCTCACCCCCAGGACTGTGAGACAATAACCTTCTGTTGTTTTAAGCTACCTGGTTTATGCTGGTTTGTTACAGTTGCACCAGGAATCTAATACACAAGAAAAGACCGAGAAACTGTGAGGGGTTGGAGGCCACTAGGAAGCCTTACGGCAATGTTGTTTTCGCAGTTTTGATAATTGTACTATGATATGTACGACGTTAGCATTAGAATTTGGATAAGGAGCTCTACATACCATTTTCGCAACTTTTCTCCTCTGAGGCGAAAACTAGTTCAAAATGGGAAGTTAAAACAACAGGGCCTGCGTAGCAACATTTTTTCTAGGTAGGTCTCCTGAGGCAGGGGAAACAAAGTAAAAATAAACTATTGAGACTACATCAAAAAAAAAAGTTTCTTCACAGCAGAGGAAACAATCAACCAAACGAAAGGACAACGTACAGAATGGCAGAAGATACTTACAAATGACATATCTGATAAAGGGTTAGTATCAAAAATACATAAAGAACTTATACTACTCAAAAAAGTAATGTAATTAAAAAATGGCCAGAAGACATGATCAGATATTTCTCCAAAGAAGACATCCAGATGGCCAACAGACCCATGAAAAGATGTTCAACATCGGTCACCCTCAGGGAAATGCAAATCAAAACCACAGTGACATAGCACCTCACACCTGTCGCACTGGCTAAAATCAGAAATACAAGAAACAACAAGCGTTGGTGTCGATGTGGAGAAAAAGGAACTATTGTCCACTGTTGGTGGGAATGCAAACTGGTGCAGCCACTGTGGAAAACGGTATGGAGGTTCCTCAAAAAGTTACAAATAGAATTATCACATGATTCAGTAATTCCATTACTGGGTATTTACCCAAAGAACATGAAAACACTAATTCAAAAAAATATATGTACCCCTATGTTTACTGCAGCATTATTTACAATAGCCTGATTATGGAAGCAGCCCAAGTGCCCACTGATAGATCAACAGATAAAGAGGAAGTGGTACCCGCGCGCGCACACACACACACACACACACACACACACACACACACACACAGACACACACACACACACACACCCCACAATGGAATAGTCAGCCATAAAAAAGAATGAAATCATGCCATTTACAACAACATAGATGGACCTATAAGGTATAATGCGAAGCGAAATAAGTGTCAGAGAAAGACAAATACCATATGACTTCAATCGCATGTGGAATTTAAGAAAAAAACAAACAAAAAAAGGGACAAATAGCAAAACAGGCTCTTGGGCACTTGCGTGGCTCAGTTGGCTAAGCATCTGCCTTTGGCTCAGGTCATGATCCCAGGGTCCTGGGATCGAGCCCCAGCGCTGGTCTCCCTGCTCAGTGGGAGGCCTGCTTGTCCCTCTCCCTCTGCCCGCCCCCTTCCCCATGCTTGTGCTCTTTCTCTCTCCAATAAATAAATAAAATCTTAAAAAAAAAACCAAACCAAACAGACTCTTAACTATAGAGAACAAGCAGATGGTTACCAGAGGGGATGGATGAGATAGGAGTCGGGGATTAAGAGTAAATTCCTGTGAGAGCACTGAGCTCAGCTATGGAAGTGTTGAATCACTGTGTTGTATGCCTGAAACTTGTGTAACGCTTTATGTTAACTATACTGGAATTAACACACACACACACACACACACACACACACACACACACAACAGGGCATAGACTTTTTTTTCTTAAACAAGAAACAGTACTCGGGCATTCTAATTTAATCACGCCGCTTCTCTGCTTGAAGCCCTGCATTGGGATGAGAGGCCCACGCCCCTGTGCCCGTTTGCACTGCGGGTTATGGGGCAGCGCAGAAGGAGTCTCACAGGCCGGCCGCTGCCCGTCAGCCTGGCCTCCCTGCTCGGGCCCTTGCGCTCCAGCCATCCTGACCGCACTGGGCTCATCTCTGCGGACTCGCCTTCCCCCTGTGGGTGTTCATACGACTCCATTCACTCGTTACCTCTTCTCTGAGCCTTCCCTTCTTGTCCTCAGGCTGCATCAATGCCCAGCCACATCCTCACGCTGCAGAGCGCGGCCCTGGGCCCCGAGGAGAGCCAGGATGCCCGAGAGATGCCAACAGGTGTCGAGGGAGTACAGGAGCATCGCGTTTCTTTTCTGTTTATCTTGGTAACCGTGAGAAAAATATTCCTTTTCTCCATGCCCCTCCAAGTGCTGAGGGGCTGGTCTCACCCCAGAGATGAGCCTCCTGGCTTTAGCGGTGTGGCATCCTGAAACATCAGAAAGGTTAAATGGGGGTGGAAATGTACGAATCAATTCATCTAGGGGTGCCCAGATTAAGAATTTTTACCTGTGAAGTCTGGCTTCAAAGGCTCAGGACGTCCCATTGATTTTAATGGTGACCTCTGGTTCCCTAACGGTAGGATACACCGCCCAGGAAAGACTTTCAACAGAGGTAATCTTGAAACAGATTGTTGCATATAAATGTCCCAATCAAATTATGTTCCGTTGAATATGTTTTATGTGGAGAGCATAGCAGCAGTTTTTTGTCTTATTTTTAGAAAGGCCAGGGACATTTTATGAGAATGAATACCTTGCCTTTCAATGACACTGCTGTTTACACTTACCCTCCACCCATTCACACACATGGACGACACTCAAGTCAAGTGACATCTGAAAGAGCTGTGACTCAGAGCATTTCCACACTGGTGTCCTGGAGCCGGCAGGTAATGCCTTGTGTTAAATTTTCAGGAATTTTATGAGCTGATTATCAAACACTGCATTAAATTATCTTAAAATAAAGGTAAGAAATACTCAAATCTCATTTCTTTCTGATCATCTTCTGTACGCTCTTGCTGTTGCTTACGACTGCTGCATCTGCGTGGTGGAAATCTCCACCACACCATGTGCTGCTCGTCCCGGCTCTGCCTCAGGACACCATGCTGCTGGCTTGGAATTGGCCGTGGTGGGGTTACTTACACCAAGACATTGGCAAACACTACAAATCTGGGCTGACTTTTTTTCTCTGAAGGGCCTGTTGTTAAACATTTACCATCAAACACACATACACACATGCTTACTTTATTGATTTTATGTTTTTGTATATGGAGATAAATTATTGATTCAAATATTAGGAAGTCTACATGGGTTGAAGGGGTATTTTCACTCAGCTCTCCCTTGAGGCACTGGGTGCTTTTTAAACCACGTCATCATTTTTTTCTGGACAAGGCAAATGAAACCCATTTTATAAGCTAATATTCATTCCTTTTTCTGAATTTCCTTGTATACCACACCACTCCAAATCACACTAACCCACACCTCAAACCTTCATTTCTAAAATGAGTTGGTCTGGTTCCCCTGCTTCCGCTTTTAATCAATCCCATGAGCCAGAGAGAGATCACAAGCAGTCAAGGGGGAGGGGCAGAGGGAAAGGGAGAAGCAGATTCCCTGCTGAGCAGGGAGCCCAACACCCTGGGATCCCAGGACCCTGGGATCATGACCTGAGCTGAAGGCAGATGCTTAACCAACTGAGCCAACCAGGCGCCCCACAAGTTTAGTTTTCTTAAACCCAGCTTCCATCATGTCATTCCCCTGGTCCAGACCCTTCAAGGCCTCCTTATTACCATACACAGGCTTTTCAAAGAATGGATGGTAGTATAGTCCCTGTATTAGGGTTCCCCAGAGAAATATAAATATAAATATACATATAAATTTAATAAATTTATATTTAAAATAAAAATTCAATCATATTTATATTTAAATACACACATATATATAGAGAGAAAACGATTCACTTTAAGGAATTGACTCATGTGATTGTAGGGGATGGGAAGTCTGAAATTTGCAGGGCAGGCCAGCAGGCTAGAGATCCAGGGAAGAGTTGATGTCGCTGTCTTGAGTCCAAAGGCAGTCGGCAGGCAGAATTCCTTCTTTCTCTGGGGGCCTCAGTCTTTTTCATAGGACCATCAGCTGATTGGATGAGGCCCACCCACATTACGGAGGACAATCTGCTTTACTCAAAGTCCACTGATTTCAGTGTTAATCACGTCTAAAGTAGTTAAAGGGCACAAACTTCCTGTTATGAGATGAGTAAGTTCTGGGGGTGTGATGTAGGGCATGGTAACTATAGTTAGCAATACTGTATCATATACTGGAGAGTTGTTAAGAGAGTAAATTTTGAAAGTTCTCACCACACACACGCACACAAGAGGTGACCATGTGAAGTGAGGAATGTGTTAACTAACCTTATTGTGGAATCTTTTTACAATATATATGTTTATCAAATCACCATGTTTTATGGGGCGCCTGGGTGGCTCAGTCATTAAGCATCTGCCTTTGGCTCAGGTCATGATCCTAGCGTTCTGGGATCAAGCCCTGCATCAGGCTCCCTGCTCAGCCGGAAGCCTGCTTCTCCCTCTCCCACTCCCCCTGCTTGTGTTCCCTCTCTCGCTGCCTCTTTCTCTGTCAAAATAAATAAATAAAATCTTTAAAAAAATCACCATGTTTTACATTTAAACTTACACAATGTTATGTGTCAATTACATCCCAATAAAGATGGAGGGAAAAAATGTTAATCACATCAAAAAATACCTTCACAGCAACGCCTAGAATGGTGTTTGACCAAAGACTGGGTACTGTAGCCTGACCAATTTGACACATAGAGTGAATCATCGTGGTGCTCCTCCTCTCATTTATCTATCCCAGGGTGAAATCTTCGGCCACATCCTTATTCCTGAGGTTATTGGGAAATTGATACAACATGATGAAGACCCTTTTGTTTTAGGGAAGTAAGAGATGTGTGTGTTTCTGATTAGTGGGAAAGGCCATGAATGGAATTAATTAAGATACTCTTATTTCTTGGGTATTTTTATGGGAAAGAGAGGAGGGCTGATGGGAGGCCACCAAGGTTGAGATGAAGCACATATTGTTGCTTTTGTGCATTTTTGGCGGGATTTTCTTATTAGCGCTCATTGCTATTTCAAGGGTTCGGGTGAGCAGCTCCTCACCATCTGAATAATCAGGAACCCACGGACTACTGTGGCAAATCTCTCTCTCTGCCTTTCAGGGCTTTGCACAGCTCTCTGTGTGGCTTTGGGCAAATTACTTAACCTTCTATAGCTCAGCTTTCTTATCCCAAAAAGACTCCTGAAACCTAGCATTCGGTGATTTTGTAACCTGAACTTACCCATCCAATTATCCCCCCATGATTTTTCATCTCTCTGCGTGTGACGACCCAGTTCCCGCCCTCCTTTTTGCAATGATCACACCAACCTCCGTGAAGATATCTCAGCTAATGTGCTTTTCTACAGCTTAGATAACTAGTCCTCTGTCCACCACATCTACTTTTCAAATACAACTTGTAATATCTTTCAAATACACAGGGCTTTAATAAACCAATACTGAATAGACAGACCCCCTGCGTCATACGGTAAACGATGTGGACGTGCAGTTCACAAGAGGCTCGAATGGCCAATAAGCACAAGACAGTATGTTCAGCGTCACTAGGGAAGAAAAGAAATCTAAAGAAATATTACGTGTAAATTTTGACTTTCAGAATGACATACTTCAGTGACTACAAGCCCAGGATACAATTTGGAAGAATACCATAGGAGGCTACATTAGTTTCCCAGGGTTGTTAAGTGAGTGGCTTAAAATAACAGAAATTTGTGGTCTCACAGTTCTGGAGTTTAGAATTCTAAAATCAAGGTGTCAGCTGGGCCACACTCCTTCCAAAACTCGTAGGGGAGAAGACTTCTGTTGATGGCTATTAATCCTAGGTGTCCTTGGCTCACGGCTGGTTGTTAGTCCAGTCTCTGCCTCTGTCACCACATGGCCTTCTCCCTGTGTTATCTGTGTCTGAATTTTCCTCTTGTAAGGACACCAGTCATGTTGGCTTAAGGCCCACCCTACTGACTTCATCTCTACTAATTACGTCTGCAGACTCTGTTTCCAAATAAGGTCACATTCACAGGTACTGGGTGTTAGGACTTCAACATACCTTTTTAGGGGACACAATTCAACCTGTAACTGTGGCCGTGAAAGGCATAAGCCAAGATACTAACACATAACAAAGAGCAAAGGGAGAAAGAATCATTTCAGTGGAGGCAGCAGGGACAGAGGACTCTCAGGGACCAGGCAACACATTCTGCTTTATGCCAAGATGCTACATAGCTTCCAGAAGATAGATGACATTCAGAAAGGAAGGAGAAGGCTGAACGTTAAACTGGAAGTCAAATTGAGTTGATTTCAATGGACAAGATTCAATTTGTTGATGCCAAAAAGAAATGAGGCAGGAACATTAAAAAGTTAAATTCAATTCAGATACATATATGGCATATTTTCAATCTGCTTGGGCTATAAAAATCCATAGCTATTTAACAGCGGCCAAATTGAAATGTAGCATTTTATTAATAGGCAGGTCAGTGACCAATACAGTCATTGTTAAGTATTAGATTGATTCTTATAAAATTGCCAATATTTGACCATTTAATCTATAAAAATGTCAGTTTGATGTGGATTGGCCTAATATACACGGAAAAAGGACTTGCTAACCTTGTTAACAGAATTAGAGGCATTGATTTTACCACATGGATTTGGGGCAAAGCTTAATGAATACATGTTAAAAACCTACACTCCACTTTCTTCAAATTTCTTCCTCTTTCTACACGGCCAGCTAGAGCATGGCAAGATTTTAGCTTTCAATTTGGCAGAAAATGGAATGACTGCTTAGGTATGTTTAGGCCTAAACCTTGGGTCAGACCCAGGTTGTCCTGGGGAACCCTGGTTGGAGATTGTGCCCCAGAAGTAACTATCTCTGCCCCAGCCACATGGGGGACACCTGTGACGAGTTTCCCAGCTTGGGTCCATATTGTCTGGAACTATACCACTCGTTGTGTCTAAGGGAGACCATGCGACAAATTCTAGCTGGGGAAATGTCAGTGAGAATCATGGGTCTCACTGCAGCACAGGGGGGAAGAAGATCATACTTTGTCTCTTCCCCCAGTCTGCCGACTGGGTGTCCCTTCAAGCCACAAAATAAACAAATCTGGGCCCTGAGTTACCATTTGGAGGAAAGCCACTCTGGGGGTCAGCAGACGAAGAATTCTTTCACCGGACTTGGCGCGAGGGAGAAAGAAACTGTGGTTTTGTGAACCTCGGAGATTGGGATTGTCATTACGGCAGCACAACCTAGCCCACCTTACTACCTCCCACCCGTCAACATCCTCAATCTCCATCTGTTCCCTCCATTTACCGCGTCGTTTCACTTTGTGTGGGCCTTGCAATCTCTGCTCTCTCGACCTAGAATAACTCCTCCCTTTTCTAGCTGGTAAACCGCCAAGATTCAGAAGTGAAATTTATTCAGTGTCCCTGTCTGACTTCTCCCGGCTGTTTGCTACGCCCTCTTTCCTCCCCTCGCTGAGCCTTGTACCCCAGCCTCGGTGAAATCACATTGACATCGTCATCTTCTCCAAAGTCTGTGAGCTCTTGAAATGCAGACACTAGATCTCATTCTTTATGTTCAGGGCGCCTAAAATAGCACTTGGCATGTAGGGTTTCTCAGTACATGAATTTTGGATGAGTCTAAGTGAATCGGGGTGTGAGGGTTCTCTGATTACATCCTCTAGTCAGCTGACTGTGGGCTGCCGTTGGTCAGAACCGGATTAGAGACCTTGAGTCACTGCAGGTCTGTCCCGGCACAGCTGGGCACTGCTCTCAAAATCAGGAAAGCGCTTAAAGGGAATGCACAGAATAAAGAAGTGGGTCCTCAGAATTTGTCTTTTGCTAGTCAGCGAAGGTTAGAGGAAACAAAAGCTTTCTCTTTCTCAGAATGTGTGTTTTTAATGGCCGTGGACCACGTCAAATACGTGCTCAGCTCGAAAGACATTGGAAATTGGGACTTCCCTCCAGAATTCAGCCAGAGACTTCTTTGAGTTCCTTTGCTTCTCTCTAAAATTCAAATTTTTTTTTCTTTGAGAGGACAACAAGGGAATAAAAAAGTGAGCTCAAATGAAATGAGAAGTGCTTTAATAGGAACATTTTATTGTCTCTGCCCGAGTTTCTAGCATAGCTTATAAAGTGAAAACACTGCTTTAATAAAAATGGAATACTACTGGTTACACAAAATCCCGTCCTTTCAGCTTCAAATCCACCCAGGGAGGCGTCCCTCATTCTTTGGGGCTGCTGACGAGGGCTGTGGTGGAGTAGGAGTAGGGGCTGAGCAGGGCCGCGATGGTGTAGTGGCGGAAGCCAGAGTCGTTCGCTGTGAACACCACCTAAGAGAGAGCATAGACAGGGTCCGTTTCTATCAGAGCCTAGAAAGATGAGTCACCGAGAGGGAGACCACTGGACGTCCAGTGCCAAGTTAATTCATTTTATCTTATGGTTTCTTTTTCTGGAACAGATTGAACAAAAAGCAAAAATCCAAATATGCCAGTAAGAAGACTTCATGGGAGACTGATGCAGCCCTTGGAACAAGATTTCATTCCTACCGCCTGGGTAACCAGGTCTCTCTCTCTCTTGCCTGTGTTTGTTTTTTGCAAATTCACACTAAAAATCAGGGTGGTGCTAGCCTGACTGAGGGAAATCACAGAAAGCCTAAGTGTTCTTGTCCATTTTCTTGGTTTTAGGAAAAGGAGGAGGAGAGGCAGTAACTGGCATTCAGTCATCTGAGGACCGAAGAACGGGGACTGCCATCCTCACCGCACACCAGAGACCTGGAATTGTAGAACTGACAGGGAATATTCTTCCCATTTTAGAGATAAGTAAGTAAACCAGACCTCTGAGTTAGGGTTTGGCCCAAGTTGATACAGGACAGAGCCAGGTTAGAAATTAAGGCTTCTGTCTCCAAACCCAGAGATTTTTCTCCCTCTATTCCTTTGCAGTTTTTAACACGAAGAGCAAGTATGTGTTTATGTGTGTAAGAAGCAATGAAATATGGAGTAAAAGCAGTATGGGGTTCTCGTTACCACAGCAGAGTGTGCGGGGTCACGTGGGAATTTTGAAATAGACACACCTGGGTTGGAGCTCATTCGAGCTTCCTGATTGGACAGATTGCTGACCAAAGTGTTGTTCCAGGTGGTCATGTACTTCAGGCAGGGTTAGCAGAGCTTCTGAGACCCAGGCACCGGGGGAGTCTAGATGCCAGAGTGAGACAAGTAGGCAGGAAGCTGGCTCAGGAGAGAGATGGGGGGCAGCGAGGAGGCCTTTAATCTTACTTATTTTGTATACAGGCCTTGGATTGAGCTTTGGACACATCCTGGATAAATGAGTTTTTTCCTCAAACGGCAGAAGGAAGCCTTGGTTGTTTGGGGAAAAAAAAACTGACTGAACCATACTGAAAATAAAAACAGCATGAGGGCAAGAGGAGGGAGGAATCACCTTGGAATCCTGAAGGAGAAAAAAGCATTCCTTAAAGGCCAAGCGTCTGGAATCACCCAGGGAAAGCTTCTGACACTGACCTTGGCTTTCAGCTCCACTTGATTTTTCCTCAAAACTGTAAATGGCATAGTCTGCGCTCACAGTCCCACCAAGTGAAGAGGACGACTAGTTCTGCAGGAAATTTCCTAACCCTCTCGGTGAGTAAAACAGGGCTGCCCGGGTCACAGGCGAGGGAGCAGGTGGCTGACGCAGAAGTGTGGGAGGCCTGGGTCAGCAGAGGCTGGCGGGGGAGGAACTCACGGCTGGACCCCCAGCACCAGCCACAGAGGGGGACCCGGGACGTGCAGAGCAGCAGTGTGCTTTCACGTATGAATTTCTAGCATTTAGCAGAGTGCTGGACACATAGAAGGCTTTTATTTTCCTAATGTTAGTTGAATGAGTGCTAAGGGAGTCAGGACAGACAAGGAAGCTAACATCTAACGACGAGCAGCAACACATCGTGGGCCGTGTGGCCGTGAATCCTCTCGTTAGGCTGAGCCCAGGGCAGACAAGGGTTCCAAGGAGCCTGATCCCGTGTTCTGGGGTGCAGGCCGAGACTCTAGGGGCACGCGTTTTGTGGTAGGCACCTCCAAGCCCTGCACCATCTAAACTAGTCTCTCTGTCTTGCTACGCCGCTGAGGCGGGGCAGCCAAAGGCTTCTTGGGAGATGAGGACCCCCATCTCCCTGGATGACTTGTGAGCCCCAGAAGTCGACCAGTCTCCCACGGTTTTTCTGGCAACACCGTCTACCAAAAGAACCATTTGATGTCAATTGAAAGTCTCATCCATGACTAAGCCAGAGAGGATGGTTCCCTTTCATGCTGAGCTATTTTTGATGCAATTATTTGATCTTTGACTCTGGCCAGCATGTCTGGATTCTCTTTCTGTGATAGCCATCTGTTTTAAATGACTTAAGGAATTACAGACAAGGAGGAGGCACCAAGACTGGGCCGTGGATCATATGAAGGTTCCTACAATGTGGCTTGATTATTATTGTTTTTAGCCTGACTTCTTACAGGAAGAAGGCTAAGGCACACCTGAGGCTAAGCCCAGCTGGGGCCCTGTTGGTCATTATTTCTGCTCGTCCCTTTACTAGACTCTGGGCAAGTTATTTCACTGCCCGGTGCCTCAAATTCTTCCTTTGTAAGATGAGGATAATAATAACAGCCCCAATGGTCTGTGGAGGAGGATTGAGTAGGTTAAATATAGAAAAGACAACAGTCTGGCACGTGGTGTATCCTCGACCAGTGTTATCTCTTGTGTTGCCGTTATCATCTTGAATTTGCTGTCTGGGATTAACAACAACAAAACAAGGAAAATACTAAAAAGCAACGTGCGTGTCTCTACGCTCTCACCTCTGCATATTCATGGAACGGGGAAATGCCGAGTGACTTCCAGTACGACTTGGTGTCTAATTCCACCTTGTATACCCCTTCCACAAACTTCTCAGCCGTTGTGAGCCCATGGAGCTCGCCAAATTCACTGGTTTTCCTAGAAGGTGCAAATTACAGGTTAAGTTAGGCATTAGGGGAATGAATGCCATGGCAAGGTGACACCACAGGCTCGTGCACGCGCGCACATACACACACACACACACACACACACACACACTACGTATATGTGGGGGGAGATACACATATATATGTACACATATATATAATACATATATGTGGGGGGAAATACATATATATGTACACATATATATAATACATATATGTGGGGGGAAATATATAGATAGATATAGATATATACACACATACATATTTAAGAAAGGGAGAGGGAAGGAAAGGTGAAATCCCAGTTACTGAAATTAACTGACAGGAAATTTGTCAGAAAGATTTCAAAAAGCTTATTCTAGATTTTTCTTAGGAGAACAGAAGGTATAGGTATAATGTTTCATCTCAAAAACAGTCAGTGCAATTCAGGGTTGGTGTTTGGATGAAGGTTCATAACTACCCCTTGGAAGTGGGGGCATGAGCTGCTTGGACTCTGCGGTCCCCATGACACCAGGGTCTTACTCCTTCCCGCCCCCTGCATGTGAGGGTGTCTTTCAGAGGTGGTACCACTTGAACGCACAGGGGGAACGCCAAAGTATAATGAGGAACCTGTACCTGAAATTATGTATATATTTAATCTTTTTAATAACACTTTGCTAACAACAAATACGAGGCAACTCTCTTTAAAAAAATAACCAGGGAACTTCTGTTTCTATACAGTACCAGCTCCATTGCTGATGTTAGAATTGCCCTCCATTAGACCTCAAAAACTGACAGATAAAAATGGAAATTGTCTTTACTAACTCTAATTGCCTTTCCACCTTTCTTCTTTTCTAGGAAGAAAATATTTAATTTCCTTTTTTTTTTTTGTCTTGTCAGAAGAGAGGATTCACATGAACATCTGAATATATTTGGTGTTCATTCTATCTCTTGCTTAGAATATTCTCTTAAGTACTTTCCACATTGTGCTTGGCATTTTAGATAAACACAAATGAATTCACAAATAAAAACTCAATTGAAACCACACCAACACAAATGGTCTTCCCAGTGATGGGTGAAGAATCGTAATGCGGTTCTTGAGATTCAGTTAAAGCCCACAGAAATTTTCCTTCCTGGAGACGTAAACACTTAGCAGTATCGCTTGGTGCTGAGGGTTTCTTGGCTGCTCATTCGTTCAGTGAGTTGGTTTAGGTTTGCTAATGTGCATTTTCTTTGAAATTCGTGCTAAGGGAGATGGGAAAACACTTTATGAAAATTGTGCGGTGGCCGAGGAAGGTGAGAAGTCACTGTTGCCCCTGACATTGGGTGATCGGTCTGTGGCCGTGCTCTGCTTACGTGTCTTTCTTGTCTGTGTCCTTTTGTTACCGAGAGCACCAGCCTCCAGCCTGGCGCGGGGCAGGTGCTCCACGAGCGCTGGTTAGACACAGCTCTGGATTCTGGCGGATCCAGATAAACTACAGACGCGTGCCTTGTCAGTGCCGTCCCTCAAGTCCTTTCCTTTCATTAATAAACTGACACAAATTGTTCTTCTTGCCTAAAATTCCAAGCCAAGGACACTCAGCTTGAGTGTTTTGCAAGGGCACCAGAGAATCTGTGACACTCCTGAAATTGATTAATACGTGTGTGTGTGTGTGTGTGTGTGTGTGATTTCCTAGGCGCAGAGATCACAGTTTTCATTACCTTCTTAGAGTGGTCTGTGACCCAAGAACGCAGTGGACCGCTACTAGAGACAGAGGAGAAGCTGACTCCTTTTTCCTTTCCCGTCTGTCCCTTCTGGGCGCTCCCGGAGAAGCAAAGCAAGAGGAGGGCACCCTCCCCATGGCCTACTTGACCCCTGCCTGCATTCTCAATCTACTTGAAGATTCTTCAGCGAATGGTGTGAGGCACTCTCTCTTACAAGCGGCAGGGGAATGAGCTGCTAGAACGAGGTCCCAGGTCCGGGCTTGTTGGGTAGCTTACCCGGAGGCGAAGGGCTCCCAGCTCTCATCAGCAGCCTTTTTGAACACTTTCACGGCCACGTTGACAGCAGGGCTGCCTCGGACAGCGTCTAGGACCTTGACCATCAGAGGACACTTGGATCCACCAGAGCCCTGGGCATAGAGAAGACCAGTGAGAGGTCAATAAAACCGGTAAGAGTGAAAGGATCTATTCTTTTTCTTATTTTAAGGTTTTATTTATTTATTTATTTATTTAGCTCGAGCAGGGGGAGGGGGAGAAGCAGACGCCCAGCTGAGCAGAGAGCCTGACACAGGGCTTGATCCCAGGACCCTGGGATCATGACCGGAGCCAAAGGCAGACACTTAAGCAACTGAACCACCCAGGTGCCCCTGAAAGGATCTATCCTTGATGGTGTTAGAAACCTGGAACAAGGCAAGATGTACATGCCAATTGCATTTCCAGCAGTATACATGTTGATAGTTAATGAGCTCCCCTTCTCAGTGTAACAGAGACATGAGTGCTCCCAGAGCAAGGCTGGTTTCTGCCTCCGGACATGCTGCGATCGACCGGGGATGTGTCTAATGAATTTTAAGGGAGAAAATAGGCCCTCTGAGAGCAGTTGCTTTGTGAAGCCTCGCTATTTGAGTGGAATTACTGAAAAGATGTAATGTGCCATAGGACCCAATAGTTAGTTTCTCCCCCCTAGAGCATTTTAGTTCTCTGTTGCTGTAGTCATTCCCACTTACTAGTTGTAAAGTCATGCCAGACTATTTGATGACCCATTTAATAGTATTAGTTAATTCTTCTAGAGGACTAAAGAATTCGGTATTTGACTAGAATGGTGTCTGCCAAGCCTTTCAAAAATTAATCAATAAAGACATTTTGATTAGCTGAAGGGAAATAAACTTTATAAAAGGATGCATTTCTGAAAACGTGATATTGGTAGCTTCGCGAATATCACGTCTTTATTTCTACCATCTATCTGAGGAAATGGAGCGGAGGAGCCAGGACCTGCAGGCCCAGGGCACCAAAGCAATAGCGGGGTGCACCAGGGTCCCAGAGCTCTGCAGAGCTTGACTCATTTTGAAGTTTGAATCAATGACATTTAAAAGCCCACGCGGGGTACCCTTGTCCTAGTAACAAAAGGCGGCTGGCAGAGCTGAGAGAAGTCACTTCTTTGCCTAGTGGACCTAAGGGTCTGTATAAAAGGACTTCGCAGAATCGAACACTCACCGCAGGGCCAGCCTCAGCCACGAGTACCAGTCCGGCGAGGCAAAGGAGGAGCAGACGATGAGAAGCCATCCTGCCAGGAACGCGAGGGCCTGTGTGGCGGCTGCCCCCAGCTTGGGGCTTTTATGCTCACTTCTCCCAAGCCATGCTGCTGATCCCTGCCAACTGACTCCAAACCTGCTGATTCTGATTATTGACTTAGTCAACAAAGAGAGAATAAGTAACTCACACAAATATGAACCTTGCCTAGAGAGATTAGAGTGTAGGAACATTAGCTCTATGAAATATTCTTATGCGTAACAGGTCATTGCCCGGCTAGATCACCAAAACAAAACACACAAAACCAAACATATTCTTCCCCCTGCTTGGCTGGAGGCAGCAGCAGCATTCTTGGGATTTTTTTTTTCCCTCCCTTACAGATTTCTCTGCGTGGTTTTTTGTTTTATTTTTTTTCATTTTCTATATGTTTTGTCTTTCGTTTTAGATGCTAGACGCAAGTTGTAATACTCTATTTCACATGGAACGACGTCCGGCCTCACAGAGTTAAATACAGTGCATTAGAAAACATCACTTGGTATATGTCGGGCGGGGGGCGGTCAAGAGGAAAAACCCTTGACAGTGCTTGTATTTTAAAAAGCCTATGTTTTAGCCAAACAAACTCATCTGGAAGCTTTGCTTACTCAGCCATTTCTCCACCGGTTTTTGTGTTCTTCCCAGACAAGGTTCATCTCAACCCAAGAAATAATGATATATTTCAAACTGGCATTAAAAAGCCTAAAATACAGAGAACCAGATATCCTTCTTTTAAAAATGTTTATTTATTTATTTATTTTAGAGAGCAAGACAGCATGAGTGGAAGGGGCAAAGGGAGGGGGAGAGAATCTCAAGCAGACTCCCAGCTGAGCAGGGAGCCCAACGTGGGGCTCGATCCCACGACCCTGAGATCATGACCTGAGCTGAAACCGGGAGTCAGTTGCTTCACCGACTGTGTTGCCCAGGTTTCTGGAAAACCAGATATTCTTACTGTTTCTCCTGCGTTGATGGGCAGGAACAAGGCTACCCAGCTGGCTTTTAAACCTCAAGAATCATAATCCAGGGAAGCTGACTGACTCAGTGGAGTGTGCAACTCTTGATCTTGGGGTTGTGAGTTTGGGCCCCATATTGGGCTTAGAGCTTATTTAAAAAAAGAATCACAATCCAAATTTCTTGAAGGAAGTGGAGAGGACTGTGAGAACTGGAAGTTATGGTTGACAGCATATTCTCTTCCTCCTCCCAACTTACACACCCAGAAATTATCACTATTTCATGATTCACTGATCAAGTATCAACTCAGGTGTATGAATGCGCAAGTATGTGTACGTGGCTTTGCTCGTTGATTCATTAAGACAGGTTTGTCTTTACAGAGACATGCAGAAGAGAGACAACAATTTTGGACAAATACATGTCAAGGATGGGTCGAGTTTGGAGCAGCGAGGGCTGGGAGGGCATTCCCAGAGCTGACGGAATCAGGCTGAAAGAAAGCTGATAAGAGATCATGAAGGAGAAGGGCTTTCAGGGCGTAGTGGAAGGACAGGGAGGCATTTTGGGAATATGGAAATGTGCAAGTGACTTGGGGAGGGTGGGGTGATCACAGGAAAGCAGCAATGAGCAAATCCGTTTCTGAGCATAGCTAGAAATGGAATCTTAGAGCCTTAGAGTCGACTCTGAAGTGGAGCTGGAAAGAGTTTTGAGTTTGGAGACAGATAAACCTGAATCATCCAATTCCTACTTCTATTGCCCCATTTCCAGGACGACTTTCTGTGAGCTATTTAGTAACCCAGATGTGTTATGCTTATGCATTTGTAAAATAGAAATATCTAGGGCGCCTGGGTGGCTCAGTTGGTTAATCCTCTGCCTTCGGCTCAGGTCATGATCCCAGGGTCCTGGGATCGAGTCCCACATCGGGCTCCTTGCTCTGCTGGAAACCTGCTTCTCCCTCTCTCTCTGCTTGCCACTCCCCCTGCTTGTGCTCTCTCTCTGTCAAATAAATAAATAAAATCTTTAAAAAAAAAAGAAATATCTAATATTTTACTTTAAAGGACCTTTCTAGTAACTTTTAATATGAGATGATACAAAAGCTCTGGTGTCAAGGATAGACATGTATGGGCTGTGGAATGTTTCTTTAAATATTCTGAAATAGTTGCTAAAATTAAAAGTTGAGACACGTTACATAAAAATTTGTGTTTCTGGCTTCTCTTGAAAAATTAGAAAAGATGGCAGCTCTAGGCCCACATTCACACATGACAGTGGGCTCTCACTCTCAGACATCACAACTCACTAGGCCTCCCTCCAGCTCTGAGGCTAGGTGACATTTCTAGTGGCCCAATCAGGCTCGAGCTTAGTTCTTTCCTTACGTGCCCTTGTTTGAGACATGCCCGTGTTTGTCTCATCTATGTTTCTACCTGGCCTCTTGGCAACTTGGGTTAGCCATTGCTGGCCTTCCAACAGCCATTTAGATAGTGAATAACAGCTCAGTTTTTTATTTTTGTTTTTGTCTTTTGTTTTGCCAAACAGACATCCTCACCTCCTTGAACGACTCCTCTTCAGACACAGTTTCTGGAGCCCTTATCACTTAGAACTTCCCCCTCTGTCAGACTCCCACTGGCTCCTGTTTTTCTTCAAATGGGATGCTCTGATGGGGGCACATGACCCAGATGGGATCAGGCCAGCACACTGGGCATTGAGACCGTTACTTCCCTTGACAAAGGGGCTCCACTGCCAAGGGTGCACCCTGAGAGCATTTGTACCGAAGTAGCTATGACCGCCCCCCTCATCATGACACTACCCGTTGTGACCTGTTAGTCACAATGATCTAAAATCACCATATATTATCCATCGCCCTACGCTTTTATCATTTATAAATTTGACTTTATCTGTTTTTCAGCTTTATGGAGGTATGCTCGAGAAATTGTAAGCTATTTGAAGTGTATACCGTGGTGATCTGATACATGCATACGTCGTGGAAGGATTTCCCACCATCTAATTAATTAAAACATCCATCACCTCACATATTTACCTTTTTTAAAAAAGATTTTATTTATTTGAGAGAGAGAGAAACAAGCGTGCACACAAGTGGGGGGAGGGGCAGAGAGAGAGGGAGAAGCTGAACGTGGAGCGGGACGTGGGGTTTGATGAGGGGCTCCACCCCAGGACCCAGAGATCATGACTGGGCCGAAGTCAGATGCCTGACTGAGCCAGCCGGGCGCCCTTTATCTTTTTTATGTGAGAGAACATTTAAGTTCTACTGTCTTAGCAAATTTCAGTTATATAGTATAGTGTTACCAACTAAAGTTCCCATGTTTCACATTAGGTCCTTAGACTTTATTCAACTTGTAGCTGAAATCTGTACTTTTATCAACTCTTATTTCCCCCACCTCCCAGCCCTGGCAACCACTTTTCTACATTCTGTTTCTGAGTTTGACTTTTTTTTTCTTTTCTTTTTAATTTAGATGCCACATATAGGTAATATAATGTAGTGTTTGTCTTTCTCTGGCTTATTTCGCTTAGCATAATGCCCTCTAGCTCCATCCATGCTGTCACAAATGGCAGGGTTTCCTTCTTTCTTGTGGCTGAATAATAATCCAGTGTATTTACATACTAATTTCATTTATCCATTCATTTGTCAATTGGCGATAGACATTTATGTTGTGTCTATATGTTGGCTATTGTGAATAATGCTGCAGTGAACATGGGAATATCTCTTTGATACCTGATTTTCATTTCCTTTAGATATGTATCCAAAAATGGAATTGCTGGATCATATGGTAATTCTATTTTTAATTTTTTTGAGAAACCTCCGTACTATTTCCTTTAGTAGCCAAACCAATTTACATTCCCACTAACAGTGTACAAGGGCTCTCTTTTCTCCACATTCTGGCAAACACTATGTCTTTTCTTTTTGGTGATCGTCCTTCTATCAGGTATGAGGTGCTGTCTCACTGTGGTTATCACTTATAAATTTTAACCTAATCTGGTAACCTATGTTTATGTCTTATCATCTCACCCTGTTAGTTCTATCTTCCCCTCCATCTTATTGACACCATTCAATAGTTGATTCTGTCATTCACTGTGTTAGTGTGCCCTCCAAGCCTTGTCCTTGGCCACTTTCTTGCTTTTGCCTTCTGAAGTGTCATTGATCTGGAAATCATTAATAAAATTTGAATTTGAGCAAGACAAGGAGGTGGAGGGAAAGCGGAGTCATGCAGAGTACAACAAGCAGCGTGCATCTGATTGTTGAATCAACGATAAATTTACAGAGATAGAGGTTATTTTTAACATAAAAAGAAGAGAAAAATGTTGGCAGAGACCTACAGATCAAATGGAGATGGTCTAAAGTGAACGTAAGAGAGTGCAGGAGAAGGAGCTACAGTGCCTTTTAGGTGAGAGAAGAGCAAGGAGGAAGGAAAAAAGAGAAGAGGAGCGGAAATGCATTCTCGGTCAGAGGAACACTTGTCGGAAAAAATGGCAATGATAAATACAAGAAAAATCTAGTGTTTCCTGCCTGAGAGGCAGTCTGTGAGGATGACTGAAGGTCACACGGATAAACACAGGCACCCTAACATAAGAGGGCCTGCCTTTCCTGTGTTTGTTTGAGTTTGTGAAAGCTCTTGTAGAAAGATGGCTACAGGGGATCCACCAAGAGGGATGAGTTAAGGTCAAAAGTCACCACATTCCTGGAGTCCTAAGCGGTTGCTGTAGAAACTGTGCTCTAGGGCGAATATTAGCAGCAGTAAGGATCCATTGCCAGAAAACAAAATGTGCATTGTTGAGACATTTATGCTACAAATGTGTCTTCTCTTCACCCTACGCTGTTTTTCCTCACATTCTGACCATGGGACTATAGGGTAGATGTTTAACTGAGGTAAAACAGACCAATTTGATGACGACATTCCTCCTATGATAGACTATGCAGTGGTTGATGGACAGCTCAGGCCTGCTCTTAATTTAAGGTTCTTCTGCTCTCTCCCTTATAATGAACAAACTTGTTTATTAATATTTTTAAAGTACAAGAGATTAACTCTCTTTTTCTTCATTTAGTTTCTGAAGGTGCCTGTGAACCGCTAGCCAGGGATCTGGTGACCCTGAAATGCTTATTAATTTTACTGCAAGTAAGCTGATTAGCCAGAGTGGAGAGGTGGCTGGCCAAGTACTTGGACTGGGTCTCCGCGGAAAGAGTGGGGGTGGGGCGGTGCCTTGCATCTTTGCAGGGTAGAGAATTCAATTTTGTTAGCTCTTCCAAGGTGAATAAGCCCCGTGGGTTTGATTAAAGGTAAGCAAATCATAAAAGACTCATTTTAAAACCATAATACCAATTTAATTAATAGTCAGATGGTTGCTGAGTAAGCAAGGAATTACAGCAAAGGAACTTGACCAATTTTTTGAAAACATTTTATCCAAAGTACTGATGAGCCTAGAAAAGTTTCCTTACTTCACCATAGAGTATGCTTTTCTGGTGCACAAAATGCTTGTGTCTACCCTATCTGGCATGTCTTTCCTCCGGGATTGCTGAATAACCACGAAAAAGCCTTTTCCTTTGTCTTCCCTTCTTTCACTGTCCATGTGGACGATCACGCAGGTAAAGGCTAACATTAGCTAGGATACGTTAATTAGACCACATTTTATTTTTTATTAATTGTAATTTTAGTTTCATGGTTGAATCTCAGTGCCCGACCTAGTTGGGAAAAACAGTTGGGAACTCCCCAGTATAAGAATCTTCCATAGCTCTTATCCTGCATGCTGCCGTATCTGGGGACTGTATCATTGAAAGCAGCAACCATGGCCCCACACCAAGTTCTAGAACTGACCCTGTCGCTATCTGGGAGACTTTAATTTACTTTATGCCAGTAGCTCTGATGATTCAAAGTCAAGACACCCATGCCTGGGTCCACGTTCACATCTGTCTCAGCAATCGCACATTTGTTAAGGATTTTATCCATAGGTAATTATTAGATGAAGTTAGAGTTTTAGTTTCTAGAGCCACTCAGAGTTCACCCAGCCCTACTTATGATGGAAAGAGGTATAGACAGGAGAGGAGATACCAGGCTCTTATCTAGTTGGCAGGTTTTCTTCGTATTTCTGTTTTTCTCTGTAGCTTTCATGCAGCTGGTGTGGCAAAACAGGCCTGAGGTTGCCTGCCCCTTAGATGGGGCTATGTGGCCATATCCTGTGAAACATAAGCAAGAATCAGGGTATGGCCTGATGAAAAGATAGTATGGAACAGACTACTGTTTTCTCCAAACATGTCTTTGTGATTGGCTGAGAGCTTAGCTCAGTTCACCAAGAGACTGCCCTGGGGTTTGGGTCCATTGTACAAGCTAGAATGAAAAGAGATTTATTCAATTGATTTTATCTCTTTACCATTATCACCTGTAGAATCAGTTTAGAGCCATCATCCAGGATCCATGGCTCAGGATCCATATTTTGGTGACTTTTATGTATCTTTCAGTTTTGGAAATATGACTAATAAAGGGATAGCTTCTGTTCATCAACTGATTAAAAAACAAGCAACTATTGAGCATTTTCTGACTGTGTGCCGTGTGCTAGCCATCACCCTGAGAAATATCCAGAAGCATAGGTTTCAAAGTTGCTTATAATTTATTTTTATTTTTTAATTTTTTAAAATATTTTATTTGAGAGAGAGAGAGACAATATTAGTGGGGGAGGGGCAGAGAGACAGACTCCCCACTGAGTGAGGAAATGGACGTGACACGGGGCTTGATTCCAGGACCCTGAGATTACCACCTGAGCTGGAGTCAGATGTTTAACTGAATGAACCACCGAGGCACCCCCTCGAAGTTGCTTATAACTCAGTTATTAAGAAAATATATTTGCCATTCAATGGGAAACAGGTGATGAAGTAGGCAATTTATTCAGAGAAGGAGGAAGTCACTTTCAGGCTCATGGAAAGCTTCTATAAGAAGTGAGATTTAAGGGGTGCCTGGGTGGCTCAGTCGGTGAAGTGTCTACCTTTGGCTCAGGTCATGATCCCAGGTCCTGGGACCGACCCCGCAACAGGCTTTCTGCTCCGCAGGGAGTCTGCTTCTCCTTCTGCTCCTCCCCCACCTGCTCGTGCTCTCTTTCTCTCAAATAAATAAAAAAATCTTTAAAAAAATAAAAGAAGTGAGATTTAAGTTTTATCATCAACGAGAAATACAACCTAGGTAGGAGAAAAGGAGCAGTGCGTGCGATTTGTGTCCCATACAAGTAAGGGAGCATTTGAGGGGTAGATGCTGGATGGGGCAGAAGAAGTCAGTGGAATGCACACTGTGGTACATGGAATAGAGGAAAATCCGAAATCCAGGATTAGGAACCGAGCATAGAATTTGATGGAAGCCTCAGTTTTAAAGGGCTAGACAGAGAGGTTAAGACCAGGAATGAGAATAGTAATGGGGATAACAGAGCAAGCAGGTCAGGAGGGGTAGCTGGAATTCCAGAGCCTGAAGTCTGATGGGGTCTGGACTGAAGACGATTCTGGATGCTGTTCTTCCCCCAATTTTCCATTCCTGTAGGAATATAAGATCTGGGGCACCTGGGTGGCTCAGTTGGTTGGGCGTCTGCCTTCGGCTCAAGTCATGATCCTAGGGTCCTGGGATCAAGTCCCGCATCAGGCTCCTTGTTCAGCGGGAGCCTGCTTCTCCCTCTCTCTCTGCTGCTCCCCCTGCTTGTGCTCTCTCTCTTTCTCTGTCAAATAAATAAATAAAATCCTTAGGAAAAAAAAAGAATGATAAGATCTGTAATAGCACTTAGGGTAAATGGAAAAGTCTGCTCCATTTGGAGGTGATGAGCCTACTGACCGGGGCTCCCCAAGCCCTACCTGGCAACTCCAAGGGCAGAGGGGATCATCCCTATACATCCTGTATCCTCCATTTGTTACACATGGATTGCGAATTTCAGCCATTGAGACCTAGTTCTAAGTGTTTGGTTATATTTGTTGTCGCTCTTGCTGATTTTATTGGGCCCTTGGAGCCTACTTTGTGAAGGATAAGGAGGTGGTCTGGGCACTGAGCTGTTGGGACAGAGCGCCACGGAAACCAGAGTGAGCCAAAGTGAAGAAGTGGAAGAGTATCAGGTAGGGCCTGAGGATGCAGAGCAGAGCGGAGTCTACTGTATGGATGTGGACTGTATAAGCCTAAGCAGAGGAGCCAAAACACAGCTCGGAGTTGGACTGTGCAAGCTCTTTAGTGCTTTCCTGAGAAGTCTGAGTTTTATTTATAAGCGAGAACGTAAACCTTCCTGATAATTTTTGAAAATCTTTAGAACGATGCTGTTGCCCGTCAAATGGGCAAATACATACTCTTAATAACTAAATTATATGCAACTTTAAATATATGATTTTGGTATCTCCCACTGTGATGGGACCCCTTGGCTCACCTTCAGAAGGTGTTCAATTATAGTGAGCCTGGAACACTCTGCCTCATGAGGTCAGTGAGCTCATTGTCACTAGGAGGTCCATGTGAATGCTCACTGGTCATTGGTCACAGGTATCATTTCGATGTCATTGACTTCCTTTATAATCCTCTATATTTAATTTTCGGCACAATGAGGTTAAGGACCCGGGCAAAAAGACAGAATGAGCCCCAGCCCAGCACCACTTGGCTGTAATCTAATGGGATCCACTGGCATACATGGAAAAAGAGAATGGCAGTCATCCCTGGGATTGGTTAGTCGTGGAAGGAAATTGTCATGTTGGCTGTTTGGATGGAAGATTTGTAGTTTTACAGACGGGACTTTCCCCAGGGTAAAGAAGAGTGCTCTGGAGACTTCCCATGGAGACAGAAGACATGTTGCCATCCTGACCTGTGAGACCGTTGGGTTTGTTACGGAATATCACTACACCGAAATGTTTATTTATGCTTCAGCATCTGTGAGCTTGGTCACCAAAAGTCCCATCTCTGAGATTTTAGATGAAACAGTGGTTCCAAGCTCCCACAGTTGACTTTGGACATTGGTTGGCCCACGTGAATTGGCAAATCCACCCAGGTAATGCCCCTGAGGAAGAAGACCAGCTGGGCTTCACGTGGAGAACTGACCTCCTACAATGTTACGATAGTAATCAGGCTGGTGTGGTGTCACTGGTTTCCAAGGAAGGGACACTGTTCAACAGACAGAGTTAAACAGGAGGCTACCAGAGGGACAGGGTGTTGAGGAAGATGGAGGGTAAAAATGATTTTCCATTTTAGAACTTAAGAAGATTAGAGAGTGTCTCTCTGACAGAAAAGACATAAGGCAGTGAATAAAAATAGCAGTGTAGTAAACCGAAGGTCTTATTTATGGAACGAGAGCATTTGCATATCTAAAGGCAGAGGGCAAAGCGACAGTTCAAGTTTCGCCCTACTCAGATGGCTCTGCAGCAACATCACTGCTCATCCATTTTCCACGGAATCTGTTCTACAAGCTCCTGCCAAACTCATCTTCTTAATGCACACCTCTGATTACATCACCTCTCTCTTCAACAGCTTTCTCTCGCTCCCCATGGCCAGCCCAATAAAGTCCAACGTCCTCTGCGTGGCATTCAGAGATGGCTGCGTCTTAGCGCTTCTCCATCTTCATTTATTGCTGTGGTTCCTCAAACACCAGCTGAGCACTGAACGGTTCCTGTGACCTGCCACCCTATGCCTTTCTCCCCCACCCTTGTCCACTCTCCTGCCCACTCTAACTGCCCGAGGGGCAAACAAAGCTCCCAGAGGCTTTTTAGTGTGTGAAAGACAACCTTGTGTGGAGGGTGAGGCTTGAGGCAGACGTTTTCAGAGAAGAAGGAGCTTTGGGAGCCTTGCAAAGTGCTGGTGAAGGCCATGGTCACAGAGAGAAAAAGCCAGATGAAAGACAGTTATGAAGGTAGTATTAAGAGATTCTGGTGCCATTAGCAATGGAAGGCGAGTGAGAAGAAAGAGTCAAGGATGACTGGAGTACTTTAGCCTGGGAGGCTATTTAGATAATCAAATTATTTGCCCTTACAGCCAGAAATATGAAAGAAAGTGAATCTAGTTTGGGACATGTTGAGTTTCAGGGGTTGAGAGCCAGGCGTCCATGTCCAGATGGTGGCTGGGAAAAGCCTGGGAGATGGGGCTTGGTGGGGGTGGGAATCAGCATGGGGCTGGAGAGTCAGAGTCAGGAGCATTCGGGTTGGATTCCAGCATTTGGAGGTCACTGAGAGCCATTAACAATGAGAGGATCGAGAATGGAACTCCGGGGTCAACTAACATTCAGTCAGTGATAAAAGCAAGAAAAGCCTGAAACAGAGGTTTTTCCCAGGCAGAAGTTTATTTCTTTCTTGGGAGGTACTTTCTACCTCTCTTGAACATTTATGACATTCTTCAGGCTTGTTGTTACTCAGTTTCTCTGTCCAGAAACAATAGTGCCTTGAAAGAAGAGGCAATGTCTTCTTACTCTTTGCACCCACAGTCCCTCGTGCAGGACGCGGCACACGGGATATGCCTAATAAACACTTCTCGAATGATTCCATAAACGGACGAGGTCACTTCCAGCTGCAGCTAGGTTTTGCTTTCTGTCTCAGTGACTCAACACTTGCATTGCCCTCTATAACTGACTTGTGGCATTTCTGATCTTGGCCAAACAGTCTAACTGCCATTTGCCTATGTTCTAGGTTGCACGTGCCAGACGGAGCCAGGCTGAGTCTGAGCTCCTGCGCTCCTGGTTGCATCCCCTGACCCCGTACCTTTGTTTCCCTGCCTACTTGCCGGGGCCCATCTTCACCCAAGGGATATTCCATGGACCTCTATTTGGCTTCTGTATTTGTCTGAGGACTCATTTTCTTCATCTTTGATGATGGACTCAAATTCAAAACTTCTTTACTATGATTCGGCAGGACTTGCTGCTCCCTTGATGTTGGATTGCTTCTAGAACACGCACTCAAGAAGACAATTTCACCTCGATTTTTACTTAACTCAGAACAGGTTTGGAAATGGGAACAAACTGCTTTATTCTGAGCTGTTAGAGAAATCTCTTGTGTCTTTGGGGTCAGAGGAGGAACTTCTTCCCTACCACACATCCTGGATCAGTGTTTCCTAAAGCGTTTGGCCCCAGACCAAGAGGGTCAGCATTCCCTGGGAACTTGTTAGAATGTAAATTTTAGAGAGTCACCCAAACATACTGAATCAGAAAACCATCTGTTTTGACAAGATCTCCAGGTAGTTTTAGTGTGCTCTGTATTTTGATATAACTCATGTTAAGGAGTGAGGTTGGGCCTTGGAGTCCAGAGTCCAGTTTCTTTAACAGCTCTGCCACCACCTAGGTGGGTAACCTTGGCCAAGTTCCTTCACCTTTCCAGACTTCAGGTTTTTTTCTTTGTAAGATAAAATTTTTGAGTCAGCTGAGCACAAATTGGAGTCCTAGTACTCTATGGCTCTTTGAACACCACAAAGAGAACAACACAAATTCTCAAGGTGTTAACAGGGGAGAGTTTCAGGGCTGGTTGGATACATTAAAAGGGCTAGGCTGGCCGGTGACCAGGTGCCTGTGGTCTCTAATGACCTCCAACCTTGTTCAGAAACAAATCCGCTTGGCCAGGTGTTCATGAGGCAAATAAGAACCTCTTTGCCAAAGTTCTGTGTTGAGAGAGGTTAAGCGAATGATCTACGACATGTGGGTTCTGTTGAGTCAGGGTCCCTTACACTGGTATAGAAGGAACTATTTGCAGATATTAGTAGCTTAGGGAGACTGATGCATGAACAATGATCAACCCAGATTTCAACAGGCAACAGAATTACCCAGATAGTGGCTTAGTGCTGCTTGCTGCTGTGTTTTAGTTACTTATGAATTCAGCAGAGGAGCTCGTTCATTGTGTTCTCAATTTAAAGAGTTTAAACTACAAGGTCACTCTGAAAATGAGTGCTGATTCTTCTAGAGAAGTAAACCATGTCATTAGCTGCCTGTATAGTCAATACAATTCCCTTGGAACACAACTCAGCTTCTATTTTTTTAATGCATATTCATGCCAACACTATAATTCTTCAGTTGGGACAAATGTCTGCATAAAAAAACAAAATGAATATATCCATAGCTTTATTGGAGTCACGTATAACCCCAGTTGGCCTTTTTCCCACTGTTTAGTTCTGAGACCCGCTCCAAAGTCTTCATGAAGATAAGTCGGCTGGCACTGGTGGGTTTGGATCGGCAGTTTTCCCAACAGCACAGCTGGCCCCCAGCATTTGCAATCTCTTATCCCCATTCCTGCGGGTGCTGTGGGGCTGAAGCCGGCTGAGACAGGTAAGCTGCCCCATCTGGCATCACGCCCGTCCCCCAGAGTCCCTCACTCACTAAGCTTCTACCTGGAGACCTCAAGGCCTGTCGACATGCCATCTATCGACTCACTGCCCATTTTTATTTATTTTTTATTATTTTTTTTTAAAGATTTTATTTATTTATTTGACAGAGAGCGAGAGAGCACAAGCAGGAGGAGCAGCAGAGGGAGAGGGAGAAGCAGACTGCCTGCTGAGCAGGGAGCCTGATGCGGGACTTGATCCCAGGACCCCAGGGTCATGACCTGAGCTGACGGCAGATGCTTCACTGACTGAGCCACCCAGGTGCCCTCACTGCCCATTTTTAAAGACGGTTACAACTATGAATAAGTGGGACATGCCTGCTCATAGTTGATTTTTAAATCTCTTTGTTGGCCGTGCTGGGGGAGGGAATATTGATGAAAAACTCAGCAGAACTTTTGTGTGAAGGAGGCAGTCTGAATTTTTGGTGCCACCACTTTTTTAAAGCCTTCCAGCTATCTCCCCACTTTCCTGGACCAGGGCCGTACTTAGATCTGTCCACACCCACCGTGGCTATGGGGGCTGCTGGGCAAACAAGTCTTTGTCTTGCGAGGCAGCCGAGCAGAGGGGGAATGCATGGGCTTTGGTGTGAGGGAATCTTGGTTTGCATCAACTTTGCTGCACCCTAACTGTCTCACCTGGGTTTGCTGACACAGTCCGAGAGGCTTAACGTCCTTCCCCCCTAAACAGCGATGAGAATAGGGAGGATTGAATGCACCAGGGGACAAGAAGCACAGCGCAGTCATGGATGCACAGTCATTCACGATGTTGGTCTAGTGGGTAGAGGTGGATGGGGAGACCGGCATGTTTGCCTTATCTTTTGTTTAAGCAATTTAATCTTTGGCTCTGTTTGTCGTGGATACTCTACAAAGGAAGTTGCAAGCCTGTGGCTGTCCATTTCCAGGGCCCAGCTCTTTGGATAGGAATCACTCTATCGAAACCCAGTTTCAGATCCATTTCATTTTGGCCCTGAATGCCATCCCTGTCATCATCAAATACGGAAGTCCTGTCAGAACGTGGAGTATTAGCGAACTCGGTAGTGGCCTTTTGGATTACGACACATGTAGAGATGTAAGTAGTTACCAGGGCGTTCAGGCGGTGTCTGTTTATTTCAGTGAGGCTCACTACGCTGCATGGCTGTCGCTGCAGGTATTCCGTGGAAATAAAGATAGCGAATCAAGGAGGAGGAGCGCTGCAGTCTCTGTTAATGCGGGAAATATGATGAGACGTGATGGCCTCCTCCTCCCAGCCACGCAAAGATAGAACTCTGAATGGTCAGCATTGCGGAGGGACAGCGGTTGGAACCGGGCCTTGCTGTTTATTGTAAGCTAAAATAGAACTCTTAAATCATATTGCTTAAGATCGAGGCTCCCAGCAAATAGGCCAAGGGTGACAGTTGCATCAGTAGCATTTAAACTTTGTCCTAGGCTTTGAGCTTCTGTGATTTCAGAGGCTTCTGTTTGGCAGGCTCAAAAAATACCCATTCAAAGGAACTGACTCTGCAGCAGGTTGAGCTCAGAAATGGGGAATGGGGACCCTGGGCGGCAGTTAGCAGAATATTACCTGACCGACTGGAGAGAAATATCAGCATTTGGCGTGTGGTTCGGTGATTAGAACCTTTTCTAATATGACATAGAAATTCTTTTTTTCTTTTCATGTAAAAAAATTTCTTGCACCTGAACCTCTATTTAAAAAAATTATCTATGACGAAAGGTTAATAAGAAGGCAGCATTGCCTTGAAAGGACTTTGTGTTTTATAAATCAAATGTGCATGTGTTTTTTTTGACAAATGGTAACCCATTTCTGGATGACATAACAACTTCAATCACCTTTAGTAGTTTGTGCCAAGGATTGGCAGGTCCTTTGCCCCATCTATGAGGCCCACGGTGAGTGGTCCTAAAGGGGGGACTCTCCAGGTTTCTTCTGCTAATGCCCCCCGTCCAGGACAGTGTGCAGGCGGAGGGAGTTCAGTGAATGATGCTGATCTTGCAGCAAAGCTGGAGATGAAGTCAAGCATCGCCTTGCTCTCAAGCATCTAAAACCTCTTGCCAGCAGAGTGTGTTAGGAGCCAGGTCCACACACTGGAAACCAGAAGCAGGTATAAAGGACTCGGCCGGTAGTTCACACCGGGAAAAGGAGAGGTGCCGATGCTGGGTTGCGGGATTGAAGAAGACTGTGAAGGAAAGCTTTTTGGTGGGGGCTGGAGTAAAAGAGAAGATCTGAAGATCCAGAAAAGACAGAGGATTGAGAGGGGGAATTTCCTGACCCTTGGCCTCTCTAGACCACCTCTTCGCCTTCTCAACGTTCCCCTCCTAGCTCTCCCCTCTTCCCTTATGCCCCCATTTCGTCCATCCTGCTAGTTTGGCGTCTCTGTTTTGTGGCTTCTAGTACTCCTGGCAGAGAATGAGGAGGGTCACTCTTCCACAAAAGGGCATACTGAGTCAGCCCCAGTATGCCCTACCCTTAGCTGGGAGGCCGATCAAGATGGGATCCTGGGAAGAAGGGTCCTGTAGACCATTCGGAGTCTAAAGTCCTCAGGCTCACTGCGCAGGATTTAGGACCCTCAGGCACAGTTGCTCTGAACCCACTCTGGCTTTCTCTTGCTGCTTACTTCCTGCTTTTGCCCCGCAGTTGTGCTAGATGCTTCCCCCTGTGCAGCTGTTAGTGACAAATCAGAGATTAAGACCTAAACCTCCAAGGTGGCCAGTCTCCTCCGAGCTGGGCTCATGGGAGGGGGCTGCTCTTGCTCGAAAGTGGCTTCCTTGCTTCTTCTGGGGCTGTCTGCACAGGCAGCGACTTTCTGAAGAGGAACGGGCTTGGCAGTTGGGAGCAGCTGGGAGCTGGGGAACAGGGGACATTCTCAGAGCCCTGGTACCGCGTTTGGTTGGAGTCTACGCTGAGATTTGATATTCAAAGCCATCAACTTCATTTTGCTTGTTCTTTCAATTTAGAGCTTGAACTTTCTGGGAAGGCAGTATAAAAACATGGTTTATCTGGGGATTTCGACAATGCTTGATTTCCTTTGAGAAGGATAATCTGGACGTGAATGTGTAAGGGTTGCAATTTCAAGTCCGCAGGGGGCAACTAGGGAAGTGAAAGCATTTAAAGAAAATGATGTATGCACAAAAAGAGGCATGTCTCACCATTTGAGCTCAGGAAAACTGGTCTCGTCCCAGCTTCCTCCTGCCTCTAGGGCTGGAGTGGCTGGATCAGCAGGGAACAGGGAGTGAGAGGTACTCAGCACACGCTCCTCAGAAAAGACAGAGCAGATGCTCCTTCAGTGCTGTCTTGCTGGGGCATCATTGTGGCTGTGAACTTTGGGTGTTTGCATCTCTATTTACCTTAAAGATTTCTCTTATTCGTGAGTGAGATTTGTTATGCTCTGCTCTTGCAGGGAACATCTCGGTGGGCAGTCACATGTTACTGTGAAGTTGTTCCAGGATCTCCAGGCCTCCTCCTGCCCCAAGTGGAAGACAAGCTGAGGTCTCCCAGAGGTAGATAAGAGTAGCATGGTGTAGAGGAAAAAGCATGAGCTTTGGGTCAGACAGCCCTGTGTTCAAACCCTGTCCTTACTACCTGGTGGGTGATTGGAGAAGTTTCTAGTTCCTCTTCAGTGAAAGAGTTAATGGTGCCTACATCAAGGGGATTGGGAAGGACTGGAGAAAACAAGAGGTGGAATGTACTGGTTTAACAAAGAACCAGCTCTCAGTAAATGTCTATCCCTCCCCCCCTTTTTTTTTTCTTCCATTTGAATGGCTGCTCATAATACCTAGTTTCAGTGTGTTGCTTTCATTCAGCCAGGCCTTGTTCTTTAGCTGCCCCATTATGGAAACCTAGAATGACTGGCTTGGAAGGTACCTCCGTAGTCCCCAGTACAATCCCCCACTTTACAGATTTGAAAACTGAGGTCCAGAGAGGGCAACAGCTTGCATAGGGTGGTACCAACAGCCTTCAGTGAGGGCTTGCTATGGGCTGGGCGTTGTGCCTTTTATCCTTACAATAGTCTTGTGAGATGCTTTTTTAATCTACATTTTACAGATGACAAATGGAGAAAGTTTTGGGCAATTAATCTACACTCTACCAATCAAGGCCACACAAACCTTCATCGAGGAAACCAGAGCTGTGACTGAAACAGACTCTCTGGGCTCCGCCTTCTTCTCCATCCAGCAAGGATGCCTTCCCAACACCTGAATGGGACGGTCAACTTCAAGGTTTTTCTATGTTCTCTGAGATCAGGAAAGGTCCTTAATGAGAGGATCACCCACAGAGAAAAATCTAGAAACATTTTTAAAACTTTTTAAAAAATGAAGAGACTTTACTTTTTAGAGCAGTTTCAGGTTGATACAAGAATGAGTAGAGAGTATAGAGAATATCCATACACCCCCTCAAATGCCCCACCCCACAACTCACGAGTGGGTACATTTATTATAATTGATGAGCCAACACTGATACATTATTATTAACTAAAACCCATAGTTTACGTTAGGGTTTGTTCTTTGTGTTGCATATTCTGTGGTCTTGACAAAGGTATAATGACATCTATCCATCATTGTAGTGTCACACAGAATGAATTTACTGCCCCCAAAATCCTCCGTGCTCTTCCTATTCATCCCTCATGCCCCCCAACCCCTAGCAACATTGATCTTTTACTGTCTCCATAGTTTTGCCTTTTCTAGAATGGCATAAGTTAGAATGATACTATATATAGCCTTTTCAGATTGCTTTCTTTCCCTTAGCCATAGCTCCTCCATGTCTTTTTATGACTTGATAGCTCATTTTCCTTTATGGCTAAATGATATTCCATTGTCTGGATGAGTTACAATTGTTTATCCATTCACCCACAGAAGGACATCTTGGCTTCTTCCGGGTTCTTGCGTGCAGATTTTTGTATGACAGAAATGGTTTTCGATTTGGCAGGTAGAATGACTGGCCCAGCTTTAAGAAGTTGAACTTCTTAAATTTCTTCTTCAATTTCATTTATTTGTTTCAATCTGGTTTGCTTCCCTCATCACACACAAGGATTCCTCATTTCTCTGAGCACACGCTCCTTTATTGAAAGATGAACAATCTATATCATATAATGGGCAGAACTCCGGGGCTTGGGAACCTCTCAGGACTTAAGTTCACACAATGTCCCCTTGGGCCCTCAGACTTAATTAGATTTAGGGGAACTTAGATTCAGAAATAGTCAGCAGCCTTGGAGTCTTGACCCAAAGAAACATGTCACGTGGAAGATTCTGACACTCAGCTGGCCATTCAGGGCGCTTTGGGCATGGGCAAGATTCTTAGTAACTTTCAATCCCATTCTTCCTTCTCCTGAAGTTGGTTCGGGAAAGAACAATTTCTCAACAGCTAATGTTCTCCAGAGCACAATGGGGAGTAAATGTGTGTGTGTGTGTGTGTGCATGTGTGTGTGTGTGCGTGTGCGTGTGTGTGTGTAAGTGTGTGGGGTGCGGCCAGAGGTAGGTAAGCAAAGAGACATACTCCACATGTAGACTAGGAGAAAATTACCTGAATTTTAATGTTTTGTTACTATTTGGCAATGGGGCTGTGGAAACCGGCATGCTTCCCAGTCGCCCTGGGGGCTCAGTCCATCCCTTTCTTTTACTGAAGAGCTGAGACTTGCATGCTTCCGGGTTCTATTTGCTCTTATTTTTACGCAGCCATTTCTCTTCTCACTGAAGATTGAACTTTTCTTTGCCTCCGTAAGCAAGAGCCCTGCTCAGAAGAGCTGCCTGGGACAGCCTTGCTGGTGAGGCCACATGCTGTGTTTCAGACATTCGTTTTGTTAGGCTTCCTATTTTATTATGGTTTTAAAATCTTTCCAATAATCGCAGTAAACTTTAAATGAACCTAAAAATATATTCCTATGGCCTTTTGGGAATGATTTCCTTGGGCGATCAAATCAAAATACCCCTTTCTTTAGTTATTAATATTGGAAATAAGGGAAGGAACTGAGAGAAGGCAGAAACAAAAGAAAGCTGACATTTTTTTCTAGTGTCATTGATGGAAGAGCCCTGCACACGTATTCTAATAAGCTGTGTGTAAAAACATGCTCACGTATGTGTCTACATTGAGAAGCCTGGGTGGCTTATCGTACTTGGAAACGACTACATAAAGGGGCCCAATCCGAGATGGGGTGGTGGGTGGGTCCGAGGGCTCTGGAAGGTATGGGGGTGGGCCTGGGGGATGGGGCCACACTCAGAGCGGCTTGATGTGGATACCCGGGTCAGAGAGGCGGAACTGTACACCTTGGCCGACCTGGTAAAATTCCCATCTGTGCCCACAGTGGAAATTTGATGATATTCTCCCTATTGATAATGGCAGCCTCTAGCATGTAGTGAGATAGAAAGTATTTTGTTAGAAGGGTTATCCATTGACAGGTATAAGCATTGCTATCATAATTACCGCAAAAGACCTCCATGCAGACACATACATAACTAGAATTGACACAGAAGACTGTCTAGGACTCTGAAGAGTTTGATTTTACTCCTTCTCTGGGCATTGATTTCTTCTTAGTACTGTTTCTGATTTTCAAAGTTTCCCCTTTTATGGTGTATCTACATTCAGCTCTAAGGAATCACATAGGGGAAAGTATCCTGTAAATCAAGAAAAATTCCCATGAGGCTTTACTACCTATAATCTGGACAAAACCCCACGTGTGCCCATTTTATCTTTTTTTTCCTGCCCAGAGGAGGAGTGAGTGGGCCAGGTTTGGACAGCATGGCGTGGGCCCAGCCTGGCAGTGTCAGGCCTGGGGCATGAGCTTAGCTAGGGTGCAGACTGGGCTGAGCAGGAGTCATATTCTGAAGGAGAAAGAAGGTCAAAGTGGTGTTAGTGCATCCGAGGCCTGACGATGGACGTGAGGGGCTAGCTCTCCGGCAAGGTCGAGCAGCCAGCCAGGAGCGGGCAGACTCCGACAGGGAGAGCGAGGGGGGCCTGGGGAAATCAGGGAGGTCCCGTGAGACCATCCGGGCCCTGTGTGTGGCCACTGGGTAGCCTTGTGCAGATAAGGGGCTGTGAAGGGGCAGCGAATTCCTCACAAAACTGGGAATGTGAAGATTGTGCCGAGCTCAAGTGTAAGTCTGCGGGTAACACAACACCTAGGCAAGAGTGGTTTGAGCCACGGGTGCTTAACGTGTGTCACAGCTTTGGGTCCAGCTTCTCTGTGATTCTTTTGGCTTTTTCCCATAGGCATTCCAGGTAGCCACAACAGCTGTCCCCATTGCATCTTCCTACAGAAGCAGCCTGAGGCCCGAGGGCATCTCTGCTTCTCAGGGAGAAAAAAAAATTTTTTTTAAGATTTTATTTATTTCACACACACACACACACACACACACAGAGTCCCCGCTGAGCAGAGAGCCGGATGGAGGGCTCGATCCCAGGACCCTGGGATCAGGACCTGAGCCGAAGGCAGATGCTTCACTGACTGAGCCACCCGGGCGTCCCATCAGGGAGAAAAATCTCTGCTCACCTTTTCCCTCTGAGCCTGTCAGCCAGGATGGGGCCACAAACCCAGATCACGGCTACAAGGGAGAGAATTATAAAGCCAGTGCCTGGTATTTTAGACGTTTTAATGCCCTGGGGTCTTTCAGGTCTTGTTCAGAAAATATAAACTTCAATCTCATTGCTGTTTCACATCTCAGCCCCTTTTGGATTGTTCTTTATCCTGGTGGAAAGAACAGTCATAGGTGCACCAAACTACTCCTGAAAACCCTCAATGTGAGACAAACAGGAGGCTGGTGTTGCCCAGCCTGTCGCTGCCCATATCCTGTCATTGTTGGGGATGTAACTGGAGATGGCAGGTTGTGAGCGAGAACTCTGTGCTAAGGAAGAAGGGAGGCTTGGGGGGAAATGTTAGTATCAGTAATGGGACGTGTAGGTCATAAATTGTATTGCTCATCAGAGAATCTGTCACATGCCAGCTACCATATGACAAACAGACAAGCTATGAAAGGAATTTTAAGATCAGGTCCCACTGTCAGAGTCAACTTTTCCCATGGCTTTCCCTAAATTCAGCTGACTTTATTTGGCACTGCCATGTGTGCACGTGTCTAATAATAATCCTGTAGCAGGATCAAAATTTATATGCAGTGTGCTGGATTGTTCTAAATCCAGCTTTGTTACTTGAAGAACGATGTGTTCCAGTATTCCCTGATCCCTCTGTGGTTCATATTTAGAGGTGGCCACCAGGGACACTTGCATGAGGTTTGAGAGGCAGAAGGAAGTAGTGGCCATTTTTCTTGGAAGCTCTTTGCAGGCTGATATGGTGGTAGCAGGACGGGCGGCACCCAGCAGGTTCCAGCCTGTCCTTGCTGCTCCTCTGTCCAGCTCTTCTTTCCCTCCCTCCCCTGCCCTCTTCCTTCCTTCCTTCCTTCCTTCCTTCCTTCCTTCCTTCCTTCCTTGGAAAGAGAGCGTGAGGGGGGAGGGCGGGCAGAGGGAAGGGAAGAAAGAGAATCTCAAGCAGACTCCCTGCTGAGCACAGAGCCCGACATGACCCTGAGATCGTGACCTGAGCCGAAATCAAGAGTCCGCCGCTTAACTGACTGAGCCACTCAGGCGCCCCTGCAGCTGACACACAGTCCGCCACCAGCCGCATGGTTGTGGATCTGCAGTGGCTAACACCCCTTCTCCTCCTCCCCTCCCTCACCAAAAAGCAACCCTATTGTCATTGGCCTCAGTGACCCACCAGCATCCCGCTTTCCTGTTCCCCAGCTGGCTCTGACTGGTTCGTGTGGCTAGTGCTTCCAGATGACTAGATCGTGACTTTTCTCTGATTCTGTCACTTCCCCTTCCAGATTTTTCCTTTCCAGAGTCCTCCCACCATGCGTCAGGTCTAACCCCACACTAAATCTCATCCCACGGTCCTCAGGGCAGCTCTCCTTTCCCGAGCACAACCTGATGAAGAGATGCCGCTCCCCAAACATACACAACGCTGGCCTGCAGTTATTTTCTCTAATTCACGTTTAAAACCCCTATTTCAGGTCGCCTGAGTGGCTCAGCCCATTCAGCGTCTGCCTTCAGCTCAAGTCATGATCTCAGAGTCCTGGGATCGAGTCCCGCATTGGGCTCCTTGCTCGGCAGAGAGCCTGCTTCTCCCTCTCCCTGCTGCTCCCCCTGCTTGTGCTTTTTTCCTCTCTCTCTCTGATTAGAAAAATAAAAAAATAAAAATAAAACCCCTATTTCTACCAGTGATAAGACGGGGTAGGATACGGTTTAAACTTGCCCAAGTAAGGACATTCTGTCTCTTGTAGTTCAAAGCAATCATTTCTGGGTTAATTTACACTGTTGGGCATTCCCCCCCTTCTTCTTTCTAGGGGCAGTGATCCTGGGTGTAAGGGGAAATGTGCCCATCTTCCCGGCGGGGCCACGCGTTCCTGACATGCTAAGCTCCTTTGCTGTGGCTGGAGGTCCCCGGATGCCCTGCACGGCTCTCGCTTGAGATGTGGTGACTTCCATGTGGTCCTCTGGGCCGTGTGCTGGGACCTGCTGCTGAATTCCAAGGGCCCTGACATTTGCCTCCCCTGACCAGGTGGCAGCCCGCTCTGGCCTCATCTCCTGGCCCCACATCTCCACCGGCTCACCTGTCCTCCCAGCATCTCCACATCCCTCCACTGGGGCACTCCTGGGTTCCTGAATCCCATCCCAAGGCTGTGCAGAAAGCAGGGTGCCATGTCAGAAGCATTTTGGAGGCTTAGACAAGGTTAGGGGGGATCCACAAGCAGGGAAGAAAATATTTCTAGAAGTCTCCAGAAGGTTGAAGAGAAGATGTCGTGGGAATGGAGACACACCCTGGGAAAGCAGGGAATCGAGGTCAAGGTTTCCGAGGTAGAGGAGTTCTAGGAACTGCCTGGCTCAGAGGTGTCCCCTGGAGTGGGAGCATGACAGGGTGGAAATGGAGTTCAGGGGAAGTCACCTCCCTTAGTGCAATCTGACCTTGTTGAGTGTGCTCGGGAGAGGGTTCAAGGAGAGCAGCCTGGAAGCCCTAGGGTTTGGGGAAAAGGAGAAGGAAGCCCAGGAGAATAAAATCATCATGGATTTTGTTAGCCAACCTCCTGAGTTTAAACCTACATATCTAGGGTCGAAGGTCGATCCTTTCGTCAAGCCTTGCTTTCCTCAGGTGCTAAAGGGGGACAGTGAGAGCCCTTCTGCAGGACGACTGAGAAAGAGCATACCACAGGTGCTTGGTGCACGGTAATCCAGCATTAGACATATTTGTACTTGTCGTTAGCTGTCAGTTGCTAGAAAGTAAAAGAATTAAAATGCATCACTGTATTTCCTCAAGATGCCTTGCACTTCCTCTTGGATTTCTAGAATCTTATAATTTATGGTACCTTGAATCCAGGAAATGTATTATTTGCTTCCAGTTCACGCAGGTGCAAGGGGATAAGATACAAGTTTGGTGCATCTTATAATTTATGGTACCTTGAATCCAGGAAATGTATTATTTGCTTCCAGTCCACGCAGGTGCAAGGGGATAAGATACAAGTTTGGTGTTCTTGTTTTTTACCTCATTTTGCCACTAGATGGCGTGTCCATTCTGCTATTGCTCCCCCTACCCCCCTGCCACTTAGTGACAAAAATAGAGCTAATACTTTGAAACGGAAAAATTAAGGTAATTTTGAATGGACAATCATCAAAACACCAAGTTTCAAAAACAGAGAAGTCCCGATCTTCACACATCACACTCTGATGCCATTGTTTCTTTAAATATCTGCTTCCCCCCCGTGAAACTGTAGGTTCCTTGCAAACAAGGAATGTGTCATAATGATCTTTGTATACCCAGGACTTAGTCTGTCTAGTGTCAGGCCCAGTAAATGCCATCCTAGTGAGTGATTTAGAAATTGAACCTGGAGAAGAGAAAGGTCCACATGAATTCCTGGTGCATGTCAAGTTAATGAAAGATTAAGAAAAGTCTAAAGAAAGATAGATGCTTCTGTTACGAAGAGTACAAGAAGACAGTCACTTAAAACAGTAGCGTGAGGTATTCCAGTGAGACTCAAGGAAGAACTTTTCTGACACAGAAGCTGTGAATAGGAGCGAATAGCAAAGAACTATAGAGGCTCCCCTCCTTTTGTTGGTCGGTAGGTGCCCCTGAATGGGAGAATAGAGTTAGCTGACCTTCTGGGCTGGATTCAGCTCCTTGGACACTGTTGTTTTGAGTGGTTTTTCTCACTTATTGCAAATCACTGCTGTTTTCTCTGCTTGTGAAAGCGAGCCTTGGCAAAATTTTTGTAGTCTTCAGAGCATTTCAGAGCTGATGCTCATGATCATGGGCTGGTGTGGATGTCTGCAGGGGTTCAGAGACTAAGCGAGATGGGGACTCCCCCCTCCCCCCACACCAGTCCAGAATCTGGTCTCTTTCAAAGACCTACATGAGTTTTAGAAACCAAACAAAGAAAACTTGTTTTGCAGTGAAGGAAAATACCAAAACCAAAGCAACAACAACTTTGCCTGACCTTTAAAACCCCTATAAGCCTGAGGGCAGTTGCTGTACCTTGTAAAAACTCTGATCTTTTGACTAAAAAAGAATGCTAATCAGCCCGGCTGTGCCAACCTTCGTTTGTTACCCGTTGCTAAGTGAGAGCCAAAGAAGATTAGCGATCATAGATCATAGGTGAATGGAAATTTCTGCCCTGGGCTTTTGTTTGCAGTGATGAAAAATAGTTTAGGGTATTTGAGGGGAAAAACCCTCTTCTGTGTCTTTGGCTTTTGAATTGTTTTTAAAGAGCCCCTCTCTGTCCCAACAGACTCAAAGACCTTCAGAAGCAACACATGGTTTTCTGCCTTCCCGAAGCTTCCCTCACTCTTGTCTGTTATCATTTCTTTCTTTTTTTTTTTTTTTAAGATTTTATTTATTTATTTGACAGAGATAGAGACAGCCAGCGAGAGAGGGAACACAAGCAGGAGGAATGGGAGAGGAAGAAGCAGGCTCCCAGTTGAGGAGCCTGACGTGGGGCTCAATCCCATAACGCCGGGATCACGCCCTGAGCCGAAGGCAGACGCTTAACCCCTGTGCCACCCAGGCGCCCCGTCTGTTATCATTTCTTTAGCTACATGTCTGATGATGGAGAAGGCATGAGATAGATCATCCAGCGGGACATATTACATACGTGCTCGCTCCCTTAGCTTACTCCTCTATAAAATGGGAGAAAATAATAAGATGTATCTCTACGATCGCTGCGAGAAAATCAGACAATAGTAGGAGAAATGCTTAGTTAGCCTAGTAATAGACCAGTACATACCTCGTACTATTCTTATTACTACACCGTTATCCCATGTCAGTGTCTCTGTGGGGCCCCCGAGTAGGATTATTCCAAAGTGAAACACACATTTATTTTCTCTTAAAGACTGCCTGCAGTTACAATTTTTGACCAGAGTGAGCACCACTGAGCGACGAAGGGCCTCGCACGTCTGAAAGCTTTACCTTGCAGGGTGTGCACGGAGCCGCACGCCTATGAACTCCATCCACCCTTGGTTGCTTGTCTGAAAAGTGGGCCATTCAGCCTCCTGTAGCTGATGCACGTGGACAGCAAGGGCTGTGCAGTGGTCAAGATCCGTCCCAGGTTCCCTCGTATCCTTGCAATTACTGAAAGTAACTTAGGAGCATCTCTGTCCTGTCACTGTAAAGTGCCTCCTTAATCCAGCGTGTTACTGCATAGAACTAACTGCCTTGTATTTATTTATTTATTTAAATCTTTAAGATTAAAAAAAAATTTTTTTACATAGAATTGACTTTTAATGAACTCTACCAGTAACCTACTATTTTCAATTTTTACACGATAATCAGCCCTGTGATGGACATCCTTATACATACATCTTGTCATAATTGTAAGATTATCTCTTGAGGTAAAATTTTAGAAGCTGAGCTGCAGAACCTGATTACCTTCTGCTGGGTTGTTAGAAGTATCATAGGACGCATCTGGTAACACAGCTTCTTCATCTCCCATTGCCAGGGCCATGTGAGAGTTGGGGAAGGATCTGGAGAATTTGTTTGCCTCTATGTTCAGGAAGAAAACTAATTTTAACTTTCTGATTTTTAGTTATACCAAATATTATTGGAGAAAGAGAGAGAATATTCTTTTTAATCATTATCTCTCTTCATTTCCGTTTCATCCTTACTTTTGACTGTGAACTGGGTAGATAGATTGCTAAACCATCTTTCTAATTTTTAAGACTAAATCCTGCACTAGTAACAACCTAGTGGATTGCACTACCCTTCCTGAGAATATTCCAGGTTGTGTGGGAATTTTATTTCTCTTCATTTGCAAGGGAAGCTCCTGGATAGGCAAGCTCATCCCTTGGAAAGGCAAGAATCCCCAGCTATCTCTTTAACCACCGATTTAGCGGTTCTCAAAGAAATCTGAAGAATGCTTTGTTTGTGTGCCTTTTTCCTTCGGCATTCACTTCTAACTAAATGCCCCTTCCCAGCGTCTCCATTTCAATTCTCAGAGAGAGGAATGAACTGGACCAGGTATTCACCATCATTCTGTTGTGGGCAGATCTTCGAACATGTCTGTCTCTCGGGCTTCAAGGCAGCCTATAGATGGCTACTCTTGGGTCCAGCATCCCTCTCTCTAATCAGTTTGTGTGTGTGTGTGCGTGTGTGTGTGTGTGTGTGTTGTCCTAGTCCATTGGGGCTGCTGTAACAGATACCATAGACAGGGTGACTTATAAACAACAGAAATTTAGTTCTCACAGTTCTGGAGCCTGGCCAAGTCCAAGATCAAGGTGCTGCCAGATTCAGGGTCTGGTCAGGACCTGCTTCCTGCTTGACAGGCACTGTGTCTTCACATGGTGAAGGGACAAAGAGCTCTCTGGGGTCTCTTTTGTAAGGGCACCAATCCCATTTATGAGTGCTTTACCCTCGTAATGCCCGCACCTCCTAACACCCTCACATTGAAGGTTAGCCGTCAACCCGTGAATTGTGGGGGTCCCATTCAGTCTGCAGCAGGTGTGCATTGCTTGGAGAGGAAGGACCCGTGACGCTCTGGCTGTCTGTGTGTGGCATTAGCAGTCAGTGGACCTGTATGGCTGCTCTTACTCAGGATCATCAAACTGAGGTGGGGGGAGGATTTGGTAAAAAGGAGCTCCTGATGATATCTAAGCATTTACCCTATGATGAAGGAATTGCAATCCTAGTTATCTGCCCACGGGGAATAGAAATACGTGGCCACAAAGACTTGAATAAGAATGTTCCTATAGCTTTATTCTTGATGACGCGGAATCGTAAATAGCCTCCGTGTCTATCAAGATGCAAATGGATAAGCAGCTTTGGCGTCTTTATTCTGTAGAACACTAATGCCGATGAAAAGAAATGCATCACTGATACTACACAGGTGAATCTCAAAAACATTAGGCTGAGTGAAAGAAGACCTATTGGGGCGCCTGGGTGGCTCAGTCGTTAGACGTCTGCCTTCGGCTCAGGGCGTGATCCCGGCGTCCTGAGATTGAGCCCCACATCAGGCTCCTCCACTATGAGCCTGCTTCTTCCTCTCCCACTCCCCTGCTTGTGTTCCTTCTCTCACTGGCTGTCTGTGTCAAATAAATAAATAAAATCTTAAAAAAAAAAAAAGCCCTATCCCAAAGGGCACACACTAGATGACTCCATTTACGTGAAGTTCTAGAAGAGGCAAAACAAAATAATACAAATATAATAAAAAATTTGTTGCCTCTAGGGGGCGGGAGTGGGGACTGAGGCATTAGTATTTTCTGGCGTGATAGTAATGTCTACGTCTTGAAAGGGGTTTGGGTGACACAGGTGTATGCATTTGTCAGAACTTAGCAAATGTGCACTTAAAATTGGTGCATTTCATTGCATGCAATTTTTTCTAGGAGAAAAAATGTAAACAAATCCTGAGCTCTAGTTAAAATATATGGACATGACATATTTAGAGTGAAGTCTAATTATGGCTATTATGTCATTTGAAATTCATAAAAAATAAGATGGATTGGTGGATGGATAGAGAAATAGGTAGACAGATAATGTGATAAAGCAAGAATGGTAAAATGTTTAATGGTGGAATCTAGGTGATGGAATGTGGGTATTCATTAAAATTCTTTAAATTTGCTGTGAGTGTGAAAAGTTTCCTAATAGTATTTTGGGAAAAATTCCTCGCTGTGCAAAATATACCATTCAATTAATTTCAATACTACTTAGTTTAATTTAAGGGCAACTCAACAACAAATGATAATAATTGAGCATCTGCCATAATATAATATATGTTATATTATATACTGAGGATACAAGAATAAATACAGACTAAGTTCTTGGCTCAGAAAGCTTACAATTTCCTAAGGGAGACCAAAGTAAGTCAAACTCTCATGGGAAAAACCGTATGTCAACTGTTTTCTGGAATAGTCTAATTTCAAATACTTTTATTATATTTAAGTGTTAGGGGATTCGTTAAGTAAATGGCCAATGTTACTTTGATTGCTTAACTTTTTTTTAAGATTTGATTTGATTTATTCGACAGAGATAGAGACAGCCAGTGAGAGAGGGAACACAAGCAGGGGGAGTGGGAGAGGAAGAACCAGGCTCATAGCAGAGGAGCCTGATGTGGGGCTCGATCCCATAACGCCGGGATCACGCCCTGAGCTGAAGGCAGACGCTTAACCGCTGTGCCACCCAGGTGCCCCTTGATTGCTTAACTTAGCAAGACTTTTTAAATAAATAAAAATCACAAATCAGAGGAAAAAATCTCTTGTCAAATGCTGTATTCTAATTTTGTTTAGTACAACCTTTTTTTTTATGTGTGTGCCATAACTGTATCCTACTTCTCTGTTGGTTCTGTGACCTTATTGACATAACATTTAAAATTAATGGGGAGCCTGGGTGGCTCAGTTGGTTGAGCATTGGACTCTTGGTTTCGGATCAGGTCATGACCTCAGGGTCATGGGATCCAGCCCCACCTCAGGCTCTGTGCTCAGCAGGGAGTGTGCTTGATATTCTCTC
Organism: Ursus americanus; assembly: GCF_024610735.1. NCBI lineage: Eukaryota > Metazoa > Chordata > Mammalia > Carnivora > Ursidae > Ursus > Ursus americanus. The sequence continues at coordinate 39,173,517 of NC_142145.1, forward strand.
CCCCTCCCTCTACCCTCCTCTTCCCACCCTACCCCCTACCACTCTCTCGCTCTCTCTCTCAAATAAATAGATAAATCTTTAAAAGAAAACATGCAAGAATAGAGGCACTGAGAATACCTAGAAAATGCAATGGAAGTCAGGGAAAAAAAGAAGTTAATATTTAACATTCACATGGATTGGAATAATCAATTTCCCCACCCTCTTCCTTTGATATCTTGCATCTGCAGCCCATCTTCCTCTATAGCCCGAGGGCTCTTTGATCACACGATTGTCTTGCTCGGAAATCTTCCACGGGCTCTCTAGTGCATAATGCAGTCTAACAGCCTTAGCCTGTGGTCTGTACCTGCCTTTTCACCAGACTTCTGCTGGGCCCACTACATGTCGTTTTCCAGACACTAGCCACCCTCACTGGTGTGACGTGAACCTCTGATCCGGCTGAGCCCTGTTTATGTATCTTCATTTTTCATGAAAAGTCCATCTCTCTAAGAAGGGCTCTTAGTTAAATTCCACCCCAACCTCACAGAACAATTAATCTCTCTAAGCAGTCTTGGAATTTTCTATCTTTGATGGCTTGTCTGCTGCGGGTTGTCTTGATTTTCAGAAGAGGATGTTTGTAACTACCACCTGCACTACTGTGTGGGCCCTTGGAGGACAAGGGCTGGGCCTTACGCATCTTTCATGAACTTAAGAGTCACTAAACAGAGCTCAGCACATAGTGAGAATTGAACAAGTGTTGTTTAATTGAATCTCAACATTTATTCTTAAAATTAACCCACACCAGGCTGAGTGTATTATTTGTAAATGCATTGGCCAGGAACATTTCCTCCAAAATGCAGCCCCCCCCCCTTTTAAGATTGATTTATTTGAGAGAAAGCAAGAACTCAAGCACATGAGTGAGCGAGTGTGGAGCGGCAGAGGGAGAGAGAGAATCTCAAGCAGACTCCCTGCTGAGCTCGCAGCTGGTCCGAGGGGCTCCATCTCACGACCCTGAGATGGTGACCTTCGCTGAAACCAAGAGTTTCGGATGCTGCACTGAGTGAGTCACCCAGGCATGCCTGAAGTGCGGCCTTTCTAATAGAACCAAAGGCTCATGATGGACCTTCAGCTAGACATTTTGTATTTCACCACCGAAGGAGCCATATGGGTTCTATTAGGCTTCTGTAAGTCTGGGCCAAGCTTTCCAGGCAGTCCTGAAACAGACCACATTTTATCTGGGAGGAGCATAGTTAGCAAAGGCAGGTATTGGCCTTTGTGAGTTTGCACTGCTTATCAACTTATTAAATTGCTTAATTCTTTTTCTTCTAAGAGGTGACGCTGATCGACTTTGCTCCTTTTGCTGCGTGCATAGTGCCATCTTGTGGCCCTGGAGCATATAACACTCATTTACTCCAAAAGCGAAAGAGACAATGGCTTTTGAATGTGGACAGGCTTAGATAATTGGGCTTCTGTTATTCATCTGTTTCTGTAGCCAGAGGACCTTCAGGTGGAGAAACATGGGATTTATGATAGGTGAATGTGCACGTAGTTTACGGCTAAGCCAACTCAACATGGACTTTATCTAGCAGGAGTATATTTAGAAGCATTCATGAAGTTTGTATTTCGTGCACTTCCTCGCTTCCTTCATAGGGTTTCCCCAAGGGGTGTTTTCCCCTCCTTAACCAGGTTTTTGTCCTTTGAGAGAGAGCCCTGTAAAACTGGGGCCACAGCACCAGGCGTTCTTGGAGGGGTAGGGAGTGACAAATCTCCAGCCAGGTTCACCTCGAGAGGGTTGTAAAACCAAACTTTCTTCTAGAGGAAGCAGCAGATGAGAGGAGGTGGGATGTGTGGGTTTCACCCTAATGTTGGCCTTGGGTAAAAGGGCAGAATAATAACACAAATAATACACGGAGTAAAATCTCTGACAGTCCAAGTTATCAGCCCATAGAAAGAAATTCTGGAAGAAACGTAAGAGTCCTTGAGCCATTGCGAAGAGTTCCCGCTACGCACTAAAATATAGTTCTCTTCACACCAAAACCCCTCAAACCTTTCTCAGAGTCCACCAATTAAGACTTTACGATGAGAAGAGAACTTGGGTTTGTGATGCAGCCAATTAGAGGTTGAAAATTAAACAAAGGATGGACAGGTGGGACGCTGACATCATCACACACAGGCTTAGGAAATCCGTTTTGAAAACCTCGTTGGATTTTCAAAGTTCACAATTGTCTTGTTTGGGTGAATCACGAGGAGACAAAGATCAAAAGGGCCCATTCCTGCCTTCCGTGATCTCGGTTTCTAGGGGCAGGGGCATATTAAGCAAAGATAAGACACATGAAGCAATTAGAGTGATATAGGAAACCATGTGCTTTTTCTTCTTTCATCTGTATTGTGCCTTTTCCCAAAAAAGTCCATGTAATTCAACAAAATATTTTGGTAAAATAACGCTTTCAAAGGAAAAATTAGAGCAAAACAAAGAAGGGGTTGAGCGCAGGCAGTACATCTTCTGAGAAAAATAATTAAATAGCCTCACTGCTAATTTTCCTAAGCCACCTGACCATTAAGCAAACGACAATTGAAGAAATTTAAAATATCGATAATTTCTGCTTGTTAGGGTAGATAGGGGGCTATACTAGTGGTTTATTATAAAGTAAACAAATATTAAACCAATTCTACAAAATGTATGAATATTTATGAGCAGACAGGCACAAACACAGTCATATAACCAGATTTTGTAGCTCAGGGCACGTCCACTCATTTCACCAACGAAAAATCACTTCTCTCCCTTATGTTAATTAGCAAACCCTCTGACGGTGGATTTTAATAATGATATTCGAAGGGCTAAGTAACCACCCCTGGAATTTCAATTTGTGATTAAGATTCTTCGAACGCCACTAGTGTTAAGTGGGATAAATTAGAAATAATTTGGGCACAGGCTTATCACATACCTGCTACTGAAATATTTTGAAATGAATTTCATGGACATGATAACTGAAGTCCTAATGAAGAAGCAGATCAATATAATTTATTTTAAGGTCTTTGTATCCACATTTTTAACTAGGAGGAAAGACAGAGAAAGAATAATTTGTACTGACTTAAATTTAGAATATAAAAGAAAACCAGGAAAGGCCACTGTGCTATGTATAGAAGCCTCACAAGTAAGTAAGAAAAAAAAAATTAATCCTTAGAATGAGTTACGAGGGAAAGGATCATTATGTTTCCCGTAGCTTATTGGAGTCATTGGTGGTGCACGTACTGCAGATATCCGAGGAAACCGAACAGCAGTGCAAAGCACGTGGCCAGGGCCCCTGAGCTGCGCATGTTAGCTGCTGTCAACAGTACTTAGGTCCATGGCGGATGTGTTTTTGCTTTGATTACCTTTGAAATCTCTCTAAAGGCTCAATAAATACTCTGCAGTCTCCTCATTTGGGCTGCTTTCACCCCAGGTTTCAACTTTATTACTGTGACAAGCAATTTTTATTAATAATTAACCTAATAGTGGGATGAAGAAATTCATGCCTTTCATGGGAAAAAATAATACAGCTTTTCCAGTGAAGCCTGGTTTGCTCACCAGGTCTGACCGGCTGAGTTGTGTTCCCTCAAAATTCATATGTTGAAATCCTATCCACCAGTACCTCGGGATGTGACTCGATTTGGAGATAAGGTCTTTACAGAGGTAATGAAGTTAGATAGAGGTCATCAGGATGGGTCCTAATTCAATCTGACTGGTGTCCTTATTAGAAGGGGAAGTTTGGACATAGATATAGATAGAGGAAAGACCTGCGAAAACACAGGGAGAAGACTGCCATCAACAAGCCAAGGAACGAGGCCTTGGAAGACACAGACCCAGACGACACCCTGATCTTGGACTCCTAGCCTCCAGAATTGTGAGAAAATAAATGTTTGTAGGTTAAGTCCCCCAGTCTGTGGGACTTCATTATGGTAGCCCAAGCAGACTAATGCAACAGGACTTTTACTGTGTCCCTGAGTGTCCCAGGGGGAAGCAGATGGACGTGAGGGGAGTTTAAGGGGTCACATACACACAGTGAGGCAGGTGAAGAGAACCACAAGGCATAGTCCAGGGCCCTACACTGACACAATCGAGGAGGGAGCCATCACCACCAACAGGCCTCAAGGAGCAAGGAGAGGGAGTGGGTCCTAGAACTCAGAAAAGGAGTTTCTGTACAGAGAGAGATGCCAGACAGGTGTTGGCAGAGGGAGAGAGGGGAAAACGTGCCCTGACCTTGTATTTCTCTTTCTGGCCATTCTCCAGCCAATGCTTCCCACTGACCACACCCAACTCGTAGCCAGAGGTCAAGGATGCCTGCCGAAGCATCCAGAAAGGACAAGCTCCTGGGTCTCAGAGCAAGGTGTAAAAGAAGCATAGAGAGTGGACATAAAGAGGCAAATGGGAAAATGTCCAGCCAGGGGCGTATCTGGATTTTTAATAGAAGCACACCTTCCTCATCTCATTGTCTCTACTCGGCTCTCGGGTTGGTGGACGTTCTGTAAGCTGTAGAATGATGAGTCCATTTCCATTCACTAATGGACTTGGTACAGGTTTTAGGATATTCGTGCCAATAATGTACCACAGCCAATAGGGCGGGGGTATGGAGGAAGGTGGAGGGGACAGGAGGCAACAGTTGAAGGTCAGAGATCTAGTGACGTAGCAAGATCCACAAAATGAAAGTCCAAGGTTGATGCACGTTGTCTGTGAAGTAGTAGAAGAGTTGAAGGTGGACTCTGATAAAGAGACATACTGTAATTTCTAGAGCTCTGCTGCCCAAAAAACCTTTCCACAGCAATACAAATGGTCTAAATTTGTGCAATTGGTAGCCACTTGGCACATGGAGCATAGCCCCAAAGTGTGAGAGTAAGAACAAATCTAAGAAAGAAAATTTAAATTTTTCTTGGTACAAAAAGGGAGACACTTGCCCTCCCTTTTCTCTTCCTCAGAGCATTTACTTTAGAAAACTTATCATTGCTAATTCTTTCTCTGCCCTTTTCAGATACTGCCGACATCTTCTTAAAACTCAACGATCTTTTTGTCAGCCTTACAAGCAGCAATGTCTTTCTCTAAGACCTGGGAGTCACCCCTTTGAGCATCAAGGATGAGACCATCAAGGAAGACAGCACCTCTCTCTTCTCCATGAGCGTCTCGGCAACACAATGGCCACCTTAACTGCCAGGCGAATTTAAGATGCGTCGTGTATGACCAACGGTGCCGGCAAGTGTTGCTTGAGGACAAGTCCTCATTGTGTTGTGAACATGCATGCAATGGTCTGTGTCCGCTGGGCTATACAGAGAAGTGAGATTCCTGTCTTTGCAATTTCTTTATGGGTTGCCCGTGATGCACATCTCATTCTGGCATAATGCTTATTCAGTAATGAAACTGTCTTCTTTCTCTTCTACTCTTGTGCAGAGCTTTTTTTTTGGGTTGGCAGGAGATTTTTTTAATTGTATTTCCTCAAGAGCCACCAGTAAAAAAAGGTCAGTAGAGGAACTACGGTGGAATCCTAGAGGACCCAACACACAAAGGAAGGCAGGAAAGGAGCAGAGAAATGAAAAACAAACGGACGGGACCAAGAGAAAACAAACACCAAGATGGCAGGCCTAAGTTCATCAAAGAATAACTGCTTCAAGGAGACTAACCTCCTCCCCCCCATTCAAAGTCAGGAAGTGTTACAATGGATAAGAAAGCAAGACCCATCTCTATAGGTATAAGAAATACACTATAAATATAAAGTTGAGAGTAAAAACGTCCAAGATATAAACCATGCAAACACTAAGCGTAATAAAGCCAATGTGGCCATATTAACGTTAGGCAAAGCAGATTTCAAAGCAAAGAATATAATCAGAGACAAAGAGAGGTATTCCAGAACGATAAAAGGGTCAATTCTTTGACACAATAATGTTAAATATATTTGTACCCATTAAGACAGGCCTACAAGTTTCAAGATACAGGTAGCAAAGCTAGAAACAATTAAACGTGGAGTAGGCAGGGCCACAATCAGCTGGAGATTTTAATATCTCTCTCTCAGCAGTTAATAGAAACAGTAGACCGAAAAAATCAATGATGATGAAGAGGACTTGAACTCCACTAAAAGAGTGAAGCCAAGGAATTTTGGTATGCTAAAGAGGTAAGATTTAATTACCTTAACACTGTCTTTGGAAGCACCTCATTTCTAGGTGTTACTTGCTAAGTAACATCTTGCCGTAGACATGGCTGTGGTGGTGATTGGAATACGGTCTGTATAGATCAACCAAAAATTGCTCCCATGTGCCACTTGGGGTGGGAGCCCTGAGGTCACAGAAATACCACCCGGTCTCTATGCTTGAGGATGTCTTGATGTGCCAGTGTTGTGAAATGTTTATTAACGTGACATTATAGTATAGGCAGAAACTCTGATCTTTTCTCTCATAAACTATAAAGCAGCTTCTTGACCGTGATGGAATGATTTCGTCACTTTGGGTCAGATGCGCAAACTTTCTTTAGCAGAACACAATGGCCTCCTCCAATGCTACTTTGTGGGCACAGAGCAAACTCCAGTCCCTTAGGAACAAGGTTGCCAGACTTGACGAAGAGAAATATGGAGGCCCCAGCTAAATTTGAATTTCAGATAAACAACAGAGAATTTTTACTATGGGACATATTTATACTAAAATACATCTGAAATTAAAATTTAAGCAGGCCTTCTGGAAAGGATGCTTTTCCAAGGATGTAAGCAGTTCTAACTCAAATACCAAAGTCAAACAAACGTCTGCTTTCAGGGAGCTTCTCTGCTCTGATGCAAAACTATAGTCCTTGTAAAATATCGGAGCGATAAAAAGATTATGGAAAAGGGTCACTCTAAAGGGCATCTTTTTATTTAAATATTTTATGATGACGCACATACAAATATAATCTCCCAAGGGACAAAAGTAAAACCTAATACAAATCACCATTTCAGGTACAAAACACCATTTAGAAAATGTGATCATGCTACATACAAAGAGACAGGTTAGGTTTTCCGGGTCTGTCCAAGGAGGACGGTTAAGACCACGTTTGGAGTTTTCGAGTACGCAGGTCACCTTCACATTTCACACAATAGTGAAATTCCTGTTGCATACATGGCAAAATATCACTACTAAGTATATAATGGAGAAAAAACAACAAATATTACTGAGGAGAGAGTAAAAAGTCTGGATCATGAGACTGACCTTCACCTTGATCACACGCTTATGATATTTAAAAATATTTGCCTTTTGCCCGTATACAGTCAGTAGGGGCAAAACATATCAATCTTTTGGATAACATAATTCAGGTAAAAAACACGTCTAAAAAAAGCATTTTTAAAGACTCATTTCCCTAGCAAAATACCTTGAAAAATAAAAAAATTAGTCTTCAAAATTTATGAAAATTATTTTGTTGTGGGAAATATTCACATAAACTTTACTGATATGCTTCGAAACTTTAAATGCACCATCTTTTTAAGGAGCAATGAAAGTGTAATCTACTGAGAAGCCAAAATACCCAAATAACTTTTCAAAATGAAAGGCAAGGATGTTGTACAATTTCAGGCCAATTGTTCAATTGAATAATATTTACTATTTCATATTCACATTGTAAGTTAGGACTGGCCAGCCCGTGACTTTGAGATGTAGAATAAAATCATAGTTTCAAACTCACAAATACTGATAGTATAGGGTTTTTCCGTATTTTTTGCAATTGTATATTTGTTTCTAAAATTTGTTTGATGCCACAAATATTTGGCACTTGTCTTATGTACTGAAGGTATATAGCAGTGAAACAGGCAAGTTCTTATCACAGTGGAGAATCCAGGCGAGTGGTTAATTTAGCTGTACAAAATTAGAAGATAATGTATCCTGAGTTCGTAAAAATAGTATATTATTCTAAAAAGTAAAGTGATTTTATATTTATGAATTTTGCCCTGGATTATGCAACTGAATTTGAAGTGTTCATTATTTTCATGATTTTGGGGAGACAAAGGGAAGCAATAATGCTATTTTTACGTTCATACAACACACATGCACACAGACCTACAAGGTGTGTTCTTTACTGTGTCAATGCCCCAAAATTCAATCATCCTAAGAAAGATTAAAAGGCCAGGCTTCTAGTCTTAAGGAAAACAGTCGTCCAGACTGCACATGTAGTTTTGGAGCAATGAGGTGTTGATAATCTGCTAGGTGCTGTCAAGTATGGGGTCTAGACGGCAACGTTCAAGGTGAACGCAGGAAGCCAAGAGGCCCAGTTGGCTTCACGGGTGGCTGGGCTGGACGGCTGATGCCCTGGCTACTGTGTCCATTTGGTAAACTCTTAGAAGTAGGACTGACTCTATTTAACTTGCTTTGTGAATATCGTTTGGCCGTAACTCGCTAAAAGGCACTTAAGACACAGCACCGTCCTTATGCCCTCAGCAAACCCTGGAGCATTTCTGAAGTCCGCTCCTGGAGGCCGGGGCAGCGAGGCTGGTTGTGTACTAGTGACTGAGAAGAGTTTTAAGCCCAATGTGTGTGTCTCTTCAGTCTACAGGCTCATCAAAAGACAGGCCCGTTGAAGACATGAAATGGGACTCCGGGTCGGACTGGGGAGGGTTCCGCTTTAGGAGTAAGAATGCTGCACAATGCTGTGCTTGGAGATTCTGGTGGAGGAGGTGGTCTGGGCAGAATTAGAACGACCAGACTCCTCTAAACTGAAATTTGGCAGGGGGCCACGGACTGCGGCTCCAGAAACCTCCGTCTTTCTGGCCATCACAGAGGTTTCGGCAGGAAATTGGTAACTGGAGGCAGGGGTCCGCGCTCTTTCTGTCACTATCACCTTCTGTCCCACTGCCGCAGCGGGCGCGGCCAGAGGGGGCTGCAGCCCCGAGCTGGGGGCCAGGAAGCGCTCTCTCTCCCTCACCATAACGTAACGCGCATCTGGGAGATGCTGAGAGCCTTCCAGGGGACCAGGGAGGCCCCCGTTAGGCTGTATGATTCTCTCGGTAACCAGGACGCCACTGTCGTTAGCATAATGCTGATCTCCCAAGGGAGGGGCGGGCGCATACAGGCGCTCCGTCACAATGAGGGCCTGTGACTGGCCAGGACCCAGGATCACAGTGCTTGGTGGCACCGTGGGGCCTGTGGCATAGGACGTTTCTGTCACTACAACGTTACCAGAAGCCAATGGGTCAGGGAGCAGCGTCGCTACCTTCTGACTCTGCCTAGAAGATACAGAGCTTTCGGTGACTATTTCCTGAGTTACTTTCTCTGCATTTGCTTCATGCAAAGGCTTTGGAACTTGAAAGCTACTATCAGAGAAGTGGGCATGCTCCGAATGAATCCTAGTTTGCTCACTGAATGAATGTGAAGCTGCCTTCGTACTTGACTCTCCCACAGGTTTTTGCCTCTGCTCAATTTCCCCATCCATATCTATTTTTTGACCCGAGCAAATCTCAGCTAGTGTCCTGAATTTAAACCCTAAATCATCTAGAAAGCGATCATCGAGTTCTCCTTCAATAAAACTGCAGCAGCCAATGGAACCATGGAGAGATGCGGTGTCTTCCTGAGAATAAACCAGAAGGCAATCTTTGCCTATGTGAATGTCATCTTCGTCAGTGTAAGAGGCAGCTTTCTAAAATGGAAGTAAAACACAGAGGCATAGAATTAGTGACACAACTTCACTTAAGAATAAGACTATATTTCTGCCCCAAATGCATAACCTGAGTCTACTTATTAAGAAAACATCAGAGAAACACAAACGCAAGGACATCCTACATCACGGCTGGCCTGTATTCTTAAAAAAAATATTCATATTGTGAAAGATAAGACAGGCAGGACTCTGGGTTGGGTCTTGGGTGGGAAAAACAGTGGCTACAAAAGACATTATTGTGATAATTGGCAAAACTGAAATATGGAATATGGCACTGTTAAATCTCTAAATTTGTTTACTGTCTTAGGTTAAGAAAATGTACACGTGTGTGTGTATGAGAGAGAGAGAGGGACAGAGGGAGGGAGAGATTAAGAAAGCAAATAGCAAATACGGCAAAGGGTTAATAACTGGGCAATCTGGGTGAAGAATACACAGGAGTTCAAAATTTCTATCGTTCTTGGAAAGTTTCTGGTAAGTGTGAAATGGTTTCTGAATAAAAAAATTGCTCATATACACACACAACCAAGTCTGATTGGCGCAGGATTCGAGTGGAGAGGGAGAACTATTGAAATGGAACTAACAGGGCACCCCAGAGTGCAGCTTGGCAGTGAGGCAGAAAGGGCACAAGAAGAAGTGCCTTTCCTTGACACGGGCCGCTTCACCGTCTTCCTGTGAAGCTAGCAGGTGGGCAGATGGTCTGAAAGAAAGCAGGGGGGTAGGAGACAGGAAGGGGAAAAGCACTCCAGTAATTGGCTATCATGTAGAGAGGGGACAGAAATAAACTGGCCTCCTTAGAAGCCCATCCCTTCACTCGTCTCAAGTATCTTTCGGACGCCCAGCACTCTGACCCTGCCCATCCCTGTGTGGGCCACACCGGCCTTCTTCTCAAGAAAGGCACCCAGCCCTGCTTCTAATTCCTCATTCCACGCACGAGCTTTCTGACTGCATCCCATCATCTTTCCTGCAACTCTCCTCCTGATTTTTTCTGAACCACCTCAATAGTGAAGCCAAGTAGACAAAATTTAAATGGACATAATAGATGTGATTTTTAGATCACGTATTCTCTCTGCTCCTCGTGGGCTCATCCCTATCAAGTCTGCTCCGACAGAGGAACTGTACTTTCTGACCCACTGACATCTGGCTTGGTCATGTGACTCGCTCTAACCAATGAAATGCGAGCACAAAAAGGCAGCTGTTTGAGGAGTCCGTCCTTGCCTGGTTCTGCCTGGCTCTGTTCCCCGTTCTCGGAAGACCGCACCTGCCCAGTCCAATCTGCTCTCTCCGAGTGCATCTTAGAATGAAGGCAACATGGAGGAGAGCAGAGTTGTGTCATCTGACAAAAACAAGAATGTGAGAAATAGGCTTCTGCAAGAAGTAAGATTGTGTGTCATTCGTTATCATTACATAATGGAGCTGACTTAATGGGCCACATCTGTCTTTCCTCACAGCCTATAAGCATTCTCTTAAAAAACGACAAAGTCCTATTTAGATCCAAGGCAATAATTACCCGAATAATCCCACCTTCACATGTCACTGTGCCCCCGCCCCGGCACCTACAAAAACCAACCCTTACCTCAGTGAAATAATTTCTTAAGAACTCTTCGTTGACTGCAACAGCAGCTGCTCGAGCTCCGGCCAGGTCTCTGGAAGACCCTGTGACTTTTGTGATCTTTGTCATTCCAGCACCTATGTTGGCTCCTGTTGTCCCTGTCACTTCGGTGACTCCACCAGAAATCAGGCTTCTGTGTTCTTCCCATCTGCCATCCACCGCAGCCATCTCATGCTGGCCTCTGATGAGGGCAGACCTACTTTCTTTCGTGGTTTCCTTGGTCGTTACACCGCCCACTCTGGTGTCTACCGCCACACACTCTCCATGATCTGCTGTCACAGGCAAAGGCACCACCTGTGAGAGCAGATACAGTTGGGAAGTGAGAAGGATGGAGGGTCAGTACAGGTGGTTAAAGGATCTAAGCTAAGCGGGCAGGTGGAGGGAAGAAGCTATTTCCACAGAGGCAAGTTAGGAAAAATATTTTGGGTTGAATAACTTGTATCTGAGTCTTCTGAAGATCTCCATTCCACCTTCTTGTTTTGTTAGTGGATTATTACTCTATTGGCACCACTGGCATTTCAACTTTCCTCTAGGGTTTAATGCCTCCTTCTATAGTTATTAAATATATATATATAATTCCACCCCCCCCCCCCCCAGCTAGACACATGGCTGCTCCAAATAAAGACCATCTTTCCAGGCCTCCACTGCTACTCAGAATAGCTACCTGACTAAGCTCTGGTTAATGTGATCTCAAGCAGAAATGGGGTAGGCAACTTTTTGGGAAGTGTTCTTTAAGAACATTTCTCGCAATCTGCTTTTTTGGAATGTGGGGACAGCAGCTAGTGTCTGGAGCGTGAAGACAGCACGGGAAGGGAACTCAACCATGGAGGAACAACAAGGAAGGAGGAGCTGTGACCATGTTGGAGAGGAACCATCACGCTGGTCCTTGACTGCCCACATTCATATTGCTGAGTTCTCTGACACTTGGTACTAAATCATGTCCTACTGAACACGATGCAGATGGTGATGACAGACCCGGGGTGAAAATGCAGTAGACAGACAATGGGATCGCCTCCTGTCTATGACGTAGGGAGGAGAGGAGATTTTGCAACATTTTCTAACCGTCATGGGGGTGGTGGGTTTACCTGTCCCAACCCTATGTATTGAGACGAATGGAAATGGAGAAGCACATCCTTCATTCCCTGACCCTTTTTAAAGATTCTCTGTAACACAGGACCTATCACAGTAGAACAAGACCACTTCAACTCTGCCCTGGCAACAAACACAAAATATGTTGTCATTTGAACCCTCTGTCTAACAAAGACGTGTGAATGAAATCTATAATGACTACTTTACTCTCTCATGACTTAAAATGTTAGAAACAGTTCCCAAAGACCCTTTCAAATCAGGAAAGAAGACAAGTCCCGCTGACATCTGATGATCTGACCTTGTCTTCAGGCGGCGCCCCTTCATTATTCCAAGGATGCAGCATCTCGATAGTGCCAGGAATGGGGGTGAAGCCCTTGGCGCCTTCTCCACAGTGGCACATCAGCAGCAGAAGTGGCACGACTGGACAGAAACAAAATTGAGTCCAGAGAAGGTTAGTCCCAACATGTTTCTAAATTTAGATTGCATAGTTTTGGAATTTGCATTTTGCTTCTTAGAGTTCAGTCTTCACTTTACAGCCCTATTTTTGCATTTTTCTTTTCTTCACTCTGATCCAACCTCACCAAGCGTCTTTTGGTGAATTATATCAATGCCTCAAGGCAGCACGAGGGAGTCCTCATTCATCACAAAAAGACTGTGTGTATCGTTGCTGGATGGAGCACCACGCCTGGATTCGATAGCATACAAATCATCAAAACCAATTTAAAGACTTAAATCTTTTGTTGTTCTTTTTTTTTTTTTTTTAAAGATTTTATTTATTTATTTGACAGAGAGAGAGAGACAGCCAGTGAGAAAGGGAACACAGGCAGGGGGAGTGGGAGAGGAAGAAGCAGGCTCCCAGCGGAGCAGGGAGCCCGATGTGAGGCTTGATCCCAGGACTCTGGGATCATGCCCTGAGCCGAAGGCAGACGCTTAACGACTGAGCCACCCAGGTGTCCCTTTTGTTGTTCTTTTAAATCAGTTTTTTAATGTGAGAAAATTCACGATCCAAAAAATATATATATGTTAAAAAGATCAAAAGCTCCTAGGGGTAGGAAAATTTTAGTATGTTCAAATATTCTAGAACATTGGAACTTCTAAAACCCTTCACCACTTCATCCTGGAGTAGAATTTAGCAGAAGGCATGGCAAACTGAGGTTCTAATTAACATTTGAATTACCTGAGTATTATTTTCAAAAATGACTCTACATTAAAAGCCCTTAGAATATATGTAACATTTCATCACGAATTCAATAACATTTCAGAGCTCCCTCCTTAAATTTTATTCTACCCCTGGGAGGAAGTGAAAGCCAAGGTTGTCTTCTCGATCAATGCAGTAAAGAATTAATGATACCTCTGCAGGCAGTCCTTCTCAAATGAGTTTTTACCGCCGCTTCCATTTGGCAGCTTCCAGTGATGAACTGACTCCTTCCTAGATTCCCTTTTGTGTGAAATAGTTGACAGCTCAGTAAATGCAGCCACTGTGAGTAGCTACACTGTGAGTAAAAAGCTGAAATTAGCCAGTGGCAACTCAACAATTTCAACAGATTTAACAAATGCTTATCAAGTGTCTGCCGTGCACCAAGCACCACACTGGGCCCCGGGAAGTCTGAGATAAGAAGGCAATGCAAGGGGTCTCGGGACAAGATACAGACCCAGCTCCAGTACCTCCCTACAGAGCTGGGGAGCTGAGACAAGTCATTCCTCCATACATGTCTGTATTTTTATGCATAAAACAGAGACGATGGTATAAATGTACACTGTAAACTGTTGAGTGCTGTGCATTCGATTGCCCATCTACTACTACTGGCTTTGACAAGCTCCTCTTTCATCACTGAAATCACTGGGGGTGCCTCAGAGGTGGTCCTCTGCCCTCGTTCAGTGGCCAAGTGGAGTGGTATTCCACACAACCCCAAGCTGCAGTACTTTGCTCTTTCATGAAAGGGAACCGGAGGTCTTTGGAGGCCATGCAGGGAAGGCAGGACTGGCTGACATTGTCAAGAAGCACGGAAGTGCTCGGAGGTCGGGCTACTGCTGGCGCAGGGGAAGGGGCAAGCAAAGCAGAGGGTCTGAGGAGGCTGAGCCCTGACAAGTTGAAGGTGCAAAGCAAGAACTGATGGGAACAGAATGAGTCTGTAAAATAACTTTGTATCCATCACCCAGATTCACCCAACAAATCTTTTCGGAGAGCCTACTATGCGCAAGGCAGTGTTCTAAGCACCAGGTGTGGGAGAAGAGACAACGTCCCTCATCGCAGAGCTTATCACCAACAAGGCTGTCTAGTAACCTTGGTCATTTAAATCGGGAAATGAGATGTTTTTATAAAACAAAAGTTCATTCTCATAAAACAAAATTCTGAAGAGGGCTAGAATAATCTTTGGTGAATTTATTCATGGTCACTTATTGTTTCCCGAATCACCCTCGGAAGTGTTCTGAGTGGTCAAGGAATCACTGTGAAGAAATCAATGACTACTGCCATGACAAAACACGGGTAGGGCACTGAAATGACTCGAGGAGCTGAAGAGTGGCTTTTAAAATACTTACGCAGCAAGAGCAGAAGGGCAAAAATTATTAGCGCAATGGCTGCGGGTCCCAGGCCAACGTAGGAGTCATGCAGAGCTTCCACACAACCACCGCCGTTCAGACACTTACAGACCGTGAGTTTAAGCACCTGCTTTTCGGGGCAACTGAAGCCCTGATTATCCGAAATCAGAAACTGAATTTCACTTCTCCCAAGCTTTTGCTCCTTTTGTTGCAGCAGCACACTGGTACCTACAAGGGTCGGGGGCAAAAGGAAATAAAAATGCGTGATTACCAAGGAAGGGGTGAGCAGGAGCATCCTTTAATTGCTGAGTGAACTCACACCGCGTGCTTGTTAAAATTAGTCCAGACCCCCAACAGGCAGGCTGACAGCAAAGGGTCAGATGTGGACGCATCTTCCTTTTATGATGATTAATTTTAACAAATACGTGTGATGTCTACCAAATGCTAGAAACTGTTCTATGTACTGGGAATACAGTAACAAACAGGTGGCGAGTTAAATGACATTTTCATTAAATGGCCTTTATTTTACGATCTTAAAAAAACTTTGTGAAGGCAATTTTCAAACAGACAATAATAGAAGAATGTAGTTGACTCTCATGGTACCCATCCGAAGCTTTAATAACTTTCAGCAATGGGCCAATCTCATTTCATCTAGTCCCCTCCTTTTTGTTCTCGACACTGTATCACTATATACTCAAAAGTTGGAAACATTTCAGATCTACAGAAAAATTGTAAGAATATTACAATGAATATCAATATACCCTTCATGACTTGTTCACATTTTATAACAATACTTTCTACGCACTCACTTCTTTGTGAACTATTTGAAAGTAGGTTGCAGATATTATGGTGCATACACAGCGTATACCTTCTAAGACCAAGGGACATTAGCCCTCTCAAAAAATTTAGTATTGATATAACCCATAGTCAAACTTTTCAATTGTTGCAATAATGCCCTTTATGGTTCTCTTTCTTTCTGTTTTTTTTTTTTCCCCCTTGATCCTGGATTCAGTCAAGAATTGTGCATTGCCTTTAGTTGTCACCCTAATCTCTATGAATGATCCAGGTCAGTCCCACCCTTCTTTTTGGCCTTTAAGACCTTGTATTTTTGAAGGTCACTTGTTTCAAAGGATGATCTGCAGTTTGAATTTGTCTGATTATTTCCTCAAGATTGGATTCAGGTTATACATTTTTGGCAAGAACATGACACAAAGTGTTGTCTGAATGAACTTTTATTTTTTTAAAAATGTGACTGATGCTTCTTTTCAATTTTTTCTCTCACATGAATAAAAATAATGACCAGTTTTCACATGAGTAAAAATAAGTAAAAATTATCCTGACATATTCATACCATATATTTAAAAATAATAAACTTGCAAGACACATAAACCCAGATGAACACAAAGATAAAAATGAAGTATTTGGGGGGTTTTTTTGTTTATTTTTGTTAATTTTCTTTTCATTTTAAGGTCCAAATTTTATGGAATTTGATCTGCATAGCTAGAATACACTTAGTAAGTCATCCTCAAAGCTTTGGAGAAGGGAGAAAAGCACCTAGTTATTTAAAGGAGTAAGAACTCATGAAAAAAAATCCATGAAAACATGGCCTGGAAGAAGAACATAATTAAATTTGTGATTGGCTCTGAGGGGGCAAGTCGAGAGAGAAGAAAAGGCAAAAAGAGGACTTCTATCTTATCCATTATCATAAAAAAAGAGGTCTCATTCAAAAATGAAAAATTGTTAATATTCCTTTAATTCTAGGTTGTAGGTACAAAGATGTCTGCCATATTAGTCGCTGAAATTTTCTGTGCTTTAAATTTTTCCCAAATACATAAAAATAGACAGGAGCTATTTATTATCATGACAGGTGGCCGATCACCTTATTATGTAACCAAGAAGAAGAAAGCTTGGTTTACAGAATCCTCTCTCTCTAAATTGTCTAGGTATATAAAGTATAAATCTCAGTCACTTCCTCTTATAACACTCCACATGCATATCCTTAAGAGTTTCATGTTCCTAAGACTACAAAAAATTCAAGGACCCATCAAATTCAAACATCTTTATCTTTAGATAGAAAATGTATTTATGTATCCAGAAAGACTCCAGAGCCAGACTGCTTAGGTTCAAATCCTAGTTCCAGCTTTTAACTAGCTGTGACCTTAAGAATGGTTTGTTTGTTTGTTTGTTTGTTTGTTTTTTAAAGATTTTATTTATTTATTTGAGAGAGTGAGAGAGAACAGGAGCAGTGGCAGAGGGAGAGGGAGAGGGAGAAGCAGACTCCCCTGCTGAGCAGGGAGCCCAACATGGGGCTTGATCCCAGGACCCTGCAATCATGACCTGAACCGAAGGTAGACGCTTAACCAACTGCACCAGCCAGGCGCCCCTGACCTTGAGAATGTTAAGAAAACTCTCTGTGCCCTCGTTTCTTCATCTGTAAAATGTTGACGACAGTAGCGCCAAACTTGTAAGGTGGTTAACATTAGTAGAATGCTTGGGACAGTGCCTGGCATCTCCCAGACATCATATGTTTCTTAGATAAAATAAGTAAGAGTTGGAAACCCAGTAAATTCAATGCAAAACATGCTTAGACATCTTAGTCAAAGAAAGGCCAGCTCCTATCAAGCATTCAGCCTGGGCTGGAGTCCCAGACTTCTGTGAGTACAGAATTAGATGCCGAACAAGAAGACCAACCACTTTTCAAGTTTTGAGGCCTGTGACTTAATCACCCTAAGAGGAACCACCTGTCTGCCACCCAGGGCTCATGCTAGCTGAAAACTTGATCTTAAGTAGCCTCCGTTAGTCACGAAGGTGACTGTCATCCTCAGAGGGGAGGCAACTTCAGTTAACTGAGCCCATAACTATCTTCTGTCAGTGAGCACATAAACCCAAGAAGATTTAAAATTAGTTACAGAATATTTAAGCAAATTAAAGACATAGTTTTAATATTTTTGTATCATAAGGGAATTATACTGTGTTTTTATACTTGCATCATTTTTAGGAAAATTAGCCATCTTCACGTGACAGCTTTGTAACTCCAATTTAAAATGTGTGATTATGTTACTGATTTGGCCTTGTAGCTGTAGGTCGAAATATCACTGGTTTGTTCAGTATTGGACCCCTGAAGAGGATTTCAGGTTTAGTGTATTTACAAGTCACATTTATTGGAATTTTAAGAGTACAGGGATCTCAAGAAGTGAGACAATGCATTTGATTTGTTAATTCAGATCATTGAAATACATGGGCAAAAACTGAAATATGCTAAATTTATAAATGTAGTTTGAGATGTTGAAGGTGTTTGTTTACTCTGTATATTGGACCAAATGCTATTCAAAGCTTCTTAAAATGGCTATAAAAATCTGTTAGACTTAACAATGAATTTGTTAGTTAAGAAAAACTTGGATATTATATTTGAAACTTTTCTAAAATAAACACTAATTGTTTAAAACACAATAGTCTCCTGGATAGTCTGTGGCATTCAAAACCACCCTGGAGAATACCCAGAAGCTCGTATCAACAAGGGGGATATGTCTAAGACATGGATATACATCCAGGGTCACCTGGAATGGGGGAGGGGTCAGGTAGACCCTTCTTCATACTGTGTCCATCACTGACCAGCTTTGTGACTTGAACAGCTATTTAATTCTAAGTAAGCCAAGATTTCTCAGCTGTAATCAGGGAATCATGTTATAGATTAAAGGATTAAATGAGATAATGCCTATGAAGGGCCAGCAGAGTGCCTCATACACAGTGAGTCATTCATAAATATTATTTTAATGGAATTGTTATTATAGCTTAAGACTTTAGAAGGCATCTACTCTGATGCTGTGCTTAGACAGGCAAGGTACTCCTCATAAGACAAAACAACAACTTCAGGAGTGACTTAGGGAATACCCAGCTCTCTTTAAGACATCAGGTTATTTTTCTTCTCTCCCTCTTCTGTGACTGCAAATGGGGCATTTACTGTAGGCCGGTGAAAGACACTCTACCTGAGTCCAGAACATCATTTGATGAAACTTCTCTACAAAATCGTATCAGAAATATAATTTATGGGGGAAAAAAAAGCACAGCCTGTATTACAATGATTTTAGATTTCTCTCAGGTTTAATATTTAAAAATGTAGTCTGGTGATTTTGCTTACTTTCTTGGTGTACTATTTGCCATCTTTCTGCCGTTCCAGCTGGTTTGTCAATGATGGAGAAACTGAAAGGCCCACTGTTTGGGGACCCATCCAGGTCCTCTGCGGTCACATTTACATACGGCATGTCATCACAGAGAGTCTGCACTGGGTCGATCAGCGTGGGACAGTTGTCATTGATGTCCCCCACTGTGATAACAATGGTGCCGGTGATGGTTTTTCTTGGATAACCTTAAAAACGAGAAAGAAGAAATATGTATATGCTGCCCATATTGCTGACAACAGACACAGTTTGAATTCTCTTTCCGATTTGAGAAGGTACTAACAAATTATGGCCCTTTCTATCCTAGATGTGTTTTAATATTCAGATCAAGTAATGTTTTTTAATCCATTAAATGAATAGAAATGTGAAGGTTTGTGCATTGGAGAGATTTGGGTTTCCTACAAGAACAAAATGAAGGTCTTGGATGTTCCAAAGTAATATTTAGATACACATAACCAAGAAAAATATATATGTAGTAACTTACTTTCGGATATTGCCAAAATCTTTGCAGTGTATGTACCATTTCGGACATATCTGGATTCAAAATCAGGAATTTTTACAAGTTTAATTTCAGATGTAACAGAATCCACAGAGATCCAGTTGTCTATATCTTCCAATTTGGCATATCTGTTATTAAAAAAAACCATAAAAATAATTTTCACTTCTGGATAAATTGATGATCTCTAGTAATCTACAACTCTTTCAAGCTTAATTTTTGGTTCATTATCTATGTTCTTGTTATAGGCATTAGTTTGAAATATTTTTACTTTCTTGAAACTGTACTAAAAGCCCCCTCTTTTTACTGCACATCATACTTATTTGCAAGCTTTTGTATTTCTGTAATATACCCAAGACATATGCAAGGGCGATCATTTCTCGCCTACAAACCCAGTTGCAAGTTGTTTTGTAATCTGTCCTACAGCTTTTGGTCAAGTCTCGCTTAAATTTAGGGTAAACCTTTGGAGGGTAACTTAGTAACCCAACAACTGGTGGAGACAATGTATTTGCTACTTTCTTGCCTCTAATACTTTCTCTCAGGAAATAAGACAGGTTTAGACAGAATAAGACAGTAAACTTCTTTCTGAACTTTCTCTTTGTTGCTTTTCAGCTTTCTTTAGCCAGAATTACTTTGAGGTGAAGCACCTAGTCTCTGCCTCACACTCAACTGGTGGAGGCAAGGTGGTCTGGGGAGAAATTTCTCCCTGACTCTCAGTTGCACGTATAACTCTGGATAATTTAATCTCCAGACTTTTGGGGGATTGTACGGCTAGGAGGAAGGAATAAAGTGTTCAAATTTCATTATGATTTTTTGAAGACAGGCATTTAAAGTAATTTAAAATAAGGAAATATATTCATAACTATCTCTTACTTCACATGGGCTAGTTGTCCAGTGTCTTCATCAAAAGCTTGAAATTTTCCAATTATTTGGCTTTGGCTTGATTTATCCATGCTCTCGCTAACATGAACTGAGATTGTGTTACTTTTAAAATGAATGCCTTCTTTCACATTTTTCACCTTTACTTTGAAGGGAATGGATGTAGCCTTATATTTATTCTTAACTGATTTGTGAAAAGCTGCTTTGTTGGTGACAGTAATGCTGAAATCAAGATTCTTTATTTCTTCATAATCTACCTCCTAGGAAGACAAAATCAAAGGGAATTCATTCTTTCAAAAGAGAAAACAACGAGAACACACACAGAGCATACATACACATACAGTTTCACTGTTAGATATTACAATTTAACATATGGGGAATACATCAGCCCTCAGCATTCTAACTCATACTGATACCAAGCAATTAAAAAGTCCGTCAATTTGGAGATTCATCAATGTTAAGGATGATTTAGGGTGCAGCCCCAATTTATCTTTTTAACGTCCAAATTATTTAAAAGATATTATATAGATACACACATATATTTAACCATCTGAAGTGATTCTTTATTGAAAAAAGTTAATGGACATGCAATATAATATTCCTTAAAATGTGTTCTATGGGTTTGTTCTGGTGAACAAGGCAGGTAACGCCTAGTGGTAGCAGACGGCTGTCCCCCTAGTATAGACTTTCACTGCACACGAGCATACCAAAAAGCTGAGACCTCCTGGTATAACTTGCCTAAACCCAAGGGTTTTCAAATTTCTTTAAACAAAGAACCTATCCCCCCCTTTTTAGCATAATGTCTATTAATATCTAGTTTGCTATTAATGCCATAAAAGATTAACCTTCCTCCAAATAGTGTTCTTTGTGACATTTATTTATTTACTTAAAGATTTTATTTATTTATTTGACACAGAGACAGCCAGCGAGAGAGGGAACACAAGCAGGGGGAGCAGGAGAGGAAGAAGCAGGCTCCCAGCAGAGGAGCCTGATGCGGGGCTCGATCCCAGAACGCTGGAATCAGGCCCTGAGCCGAAGGCAGATGCCCAACGACTGAGCCACCCAGGCGCCCCCTTCATGAAATTTATAAAGTACATTTGATATACTTAGTGTATCACTGAATACATATTTTATGTTCCAATTTGTCCATTTTCTTTTTATAAACATTTTTACAGTATTCTACTATTTAGATATATTTAATTTACTTAGCCATTTGACTATTATGCATTTGGACCATTATGCAATTTTTAAATATAATTAATACTGCTGTGAACATGTTTACACAAATTTATTTTTCCTCTGTTGAGCTATATCCCACTATGAAAAGAAATACCGAGTCAAATTTTATTTAGATCCTGTTGATTTTTATTTCTAGGGGTCCTGACCATTTAGATGCATGGGCCATTTTTATTGTTTCTTCAGTATAACAGTAAATGTATTACATGTATTTACATGAATTACTGCAAAGCTGTTCACTTTGTTTTTCGATGATTTATTAAAAAATCGTGTTCCTTTTTGTAGGGTTCTGGTTGGATAAGAACTTCTGCCCTCTTTTTAAAATGGACCACTAGGGTGTTGAGGCAAGGACTCAACAGAAAATGACTAGAGAAAATACACTCTTTGTGATTGTAGAATCCTTGTGAAAGTTATTTTCTTTTTAAGTTGCTGTTGCATTTGACATGCTTGTTTTAATAGCATGATGTATGCTGGATGCGAAATAAAATATTCCAGCCAGATGTCATTAGTATTCAAAGACCATGGAAGGTCACAACAGTGTTAAAAAATGAGCTAGGTACTAGGGCCATAAAAACTGTTTCATGGTGTTTGTTATAAATAGCTATAGTTCTCCAAAGAGAACGAAAAAAAATTTTCAGCATCATGAACAATGAATGAGGGCAGATACCTCTATGTTTTTAGAACTGTCAACATATTTTATCATTTCCATTTTTGCTACTTTTAATAGCATTAAAGATTTCAAATGTATTTGTTAATTTGTTAACAAAGCTGTGGCTTTTTATCATGTGATGAAATATTATCTGTATTTCCACAGTTAAAAATATCTGTTCTTGGGGCACCTGGGTGGCTCAGTCAGTTAAGCGTCTGCCTTCAGCTCAGGTCATGATCCCAGGGTCCTGGGATCAAGCCCCAAGTCAGGCTCACTGCTCAGCGGGGAGTCTGCTTCATCCTCTCCCTCTTCCTGCTGCTCCCCGATTGTGCTCTCTCTCTCTGTCAAATAAATAACTAAAATCTTAAAAAAAAAATAAAGTATCTGTTCTCCTTTTGACAGCTTTATTGAGGTATAATTTACATAGAATAAAATTCACCCATTGTAAGTGTACAACATGACTTTTAGCAAAAGTGTACAGTTTTGCAAATGTCACTACCATCCAGTTTTAGAACATGTTGATTACCCCCAGAAGTTCCTTTCTGCCTGTTTGTAGTCAATCATCACTCACAGCCCCAGCCCTGCACAACCCACGTCTATAGCCATTGTTCTGCTTTTCTAAAAATTTCACATAGATAAAATAATACAATATGTAGCATTTTGTGTCTGGCTTCTTACACAAAGCATAATGATTTTGGGATTCACCCATGTCGTAGTATGAGTACTCCATTCCCTTTTATTAACCAATAGTGTTCCATTATGCGGATATATTGCGTTTTATCTCTTCATCAGCTGATGGACATTTTTATTTTTACCAGCTTTCGACTATTATGAATAAAGCTGCTTATAAACATTTGCATGGAAGTTTTTGTATAGATGTATTTTTTTCTTCCTTTCTGGACATGCAAATGTTTTATTAGTCTTACGTGTACAACACAGCGATTTGACAATTCTACACATTATGCAATGTTCACCAGGATAAGTGGTTACCGCTGACATCATACAAGTTGTTACAATATATGCTTCTATTTTTCCTGGGTGGACACCTAGGACTATATCTTTGGGTCACTGAGTAATTACTTGTTTTAAAAAACTGCTCAACTAGCTGTATCATTTTATGCTTCCCCAGCAAGAGATAGGAGTTCCAGTTTCTGTTTAATGTTGCCGATTGCTGGTGTTGTCAGTCTTTCTGATTATAGTCACTCGAGCAGATGCATTGTGCTAAGTCTTCTAGCTTTAATTTGCATTTTCCCCAATAAATAATGATGTTGAGTATCCTTTATGTACATATTTGCTATCTGTATATCTTCTTTTTCTAACTTCCTTTGAACAGAATCTGACTATTGCTCTTAAAATTTAGAAGCAATTCTTTATATAATTGAGACAGTATATTTATAATTTTCTCAATCTGCTGATGTCACAATAATGTTAATTTTACTATTTTTTGCTATGCCTCCTTTGGTAGAAATAACTGTATCCCTTTTTGTGCTACCATGGTAGAATGAGAATACCTCTAGAACTTCTATCATTCATCACTGACTTTTTCCTTATCTGTTATTGGCTTTTTGTCTTAAGCATCTAGCAAGATTGTACTCACTTTCTACTAAGAGGATTGCTTACTTCTATATAAGTAAGCAAATCTATTTGTCTCTGATGCCATTATCCACTTCTTGCATAATCATAAAATATGTCTTCCTTTAAACATGAGGTAATTGTATTCTATTTTCCTTTGCTTTACAAAGTGGTAGTCTAAGTGCATACAATAAATAGCTTATTAATAAATGGTGCACATAATTATTACTGTGAAAATTCAAGTTAATATATCTCTATTCTGTTATATATTTATAGTGTTATTATTCCTCTTCTTGTGGTTAGACTTTACCTACTCTGTCATATAGTAAGTTTTTGTGAAAGTTTAGAAACTTCTGGAATTAACCTCTGTCTGTGTGTGATCAATGGAATAGTATTTTGAAAGCTGTAGCTTTGTGTTTTATTTCAAAATCTGATAAGCCAATTCTATCATAAACCATTTAAAAATACACGGATATTCTTTCTTACTTATAATGTTAGATAAAAACCCATCCTATAATTATAATTTTTGTATAAAAAAATTCTGTGGGGGTAATAAATTTCAAAGGTATAAGACCCATATACTTAATAGGACTATTTTTCTTTCACTGATTCAATTAAGCACAAGAAGTTAGAACACTGTGTTTCAAAAGGTGACCCTCGTACTGCTTATATTAGAATCACAAGTGGATTTCTGTTACAAAGGCAAGTTCCTGAGCTCCACCCCATCAGACTTGGTGACGGGGCCCAGGAATCTGCATTTGTGCCATGTAACTTTACAAGTGACTCTTAGGCATATTTAAGTATGAGGACAACCAGATTCGAGTTTTGTCAAATTA
This sequence comes from Ursus americanus, assembly GCF_024610735.1. NCBI lineage: Eukaryota > Metazoa > Chordata > Mammalia > Carnivora > Ursidae > Ursus > Ursus americanus. Next base: position 39,198,206 of record NC_142145.1, read on the forward strand.
TTACAGCTTTTGTTTTTAGATGCTATTAATGAGGTCTGGCTTTATGTTAAGTTGATCAAATAAGATATAGTCAATTGGGGATACTTAGTAGAGGCAAGAGGTCATGATATAAGAATGCCCTAGTCAGACACGGGCTACAAGCAAGACAGGAAGTGTGCTGAGCAATAATGATGCTGGTATCATGTTGTCAGATAAGGGTTCGAGTTTCCTGATCTGAATTTGGACTGTAGTGTGACCATTTACTAACCACAGAACTTGGACAAATAGGGGGGGTCTCCAATCTCAAACAGTTGTGGTGTTGGTTGAGTATGTAAGGCAGTCTTTAGTACAATCATTTCTTCCTCTGCACCAACTTTTCCCATTCCAATTTTGAACACTAAGTACTTACCTTAATAAGGGTCACGATTCCTTCATTAGTTTGAGTATCAGTTTCTATGTGGAAATAACCCATTTCATTTCCTGATACGATTGTAAAATTCGCTAACCAATTATCAGAGCCTATTTCATCTGCATCGAACACTTTTATGCGCATAACTTCTACATTGGCTTGATTTTCTTCAACTACCCCTTCAGTCTGCAAAACATAAACATAGGGTTTTTATTTTAATGTAGCACAAACGCAAGCGATATATTCTTAGGTAGGACAAAAATATGAGTAAGTAGATATCTTTTATAAAAATAATAGCTACCATTTCATTTTTGACTACAGGTATATTGTCATTGACATCCAAAATACGAATCTGAACTTGAGCTTGCTTTACTGGTTTATCTGTTACTTGTCCATTGCCGTCTCTTGCTTCTACCGTCAAAGTATAGCTGCTGTGTTCCTGCAAGACAATGAAAAATACCCATCTGGGGTGAAAGTGAATCACTCCCAAATCTGTCTTTCTAGTTCATTTCATCCTTAAGAGAAGGAACCACAGTATATTTTATTCATAAATATGTTTTATGATCTGTTATTCATGCGAAGATGCTGTTTAGTTGCCGTCAGAGCATGTCTAGAAGCCAGAAAAAGCCTAGAGAAGTTGTTGGTAGTCAAATTCTTAAATATGTCACTGGTGACATTATCAGGAAATGAGTCTCTCCTTAAAATAGTCTGTGCACAAAGGAGTGCCATTCAAAATGTAGTTTGCTCTATATGGAAATGACGGGGGTGGTTATAAGAATTGGTTCTTTCTTCATTTTTAGCTAAGAATTAAGCAAGGAAAACCTCGTCCCCAAGAAAAGTTCGCCGGCAAGGAAAAAATGGGGTTGACTTTGCCCAGACATTCTAAGAGGTGTGATTCTTAGAGAACCTGTCCTGGAGAATGATGTCTTACATGCTACTCCAAAGTGAGCCCTTCTCTTCCACACGGTCCCCTTATGATAGCTCCATTAGGGATAGCTGGAGTTTAAGAAAAAGCAGGGGCAGCCAGTGCCAATGCATGGGGGTCCTGTGTGGGACAGAACTGCTCAGTGCAAGTCAGGACAACTGAGGCCCTGGAGCCACTTGCTTGGATTCCAATTTTGTCACTTACTAGCCGTGTTGGATACACACTTAATCCTTTTGACCCTTGGTTTCATTCTGTGTAAAATGGGGATAATAATTGGATCTGCCTCACAGAGTTTTTAGGTGGATTAAATGGATTAATCTATGTAACATGCTTTGAATAGCACTTGGGACACAGTAGACGCCCACTAAGTGACAGACATCACTATTGGCTAAACTTGCCCTATTTCACAGACAGCAGCTTATCACAAATCAGGATAGTTAAAAATAATGCTTTTCCATTCTAGTTTTATGTAAAAAGTACAGACTAGAATTTTAGGAGTAATAATATTCTTTAATTCTACAGAGATCCTGTTAGCCATGTTGGGCACAATCTTCTTCTCTGGCCAAAACAAAATCATTTTTCCCAAGAAATACAAAACACCATGACTGCCCCGGATGATGATTTATGTTTGACGACAATACAGTGTTCTTAGGATTATCCACATTTTCCTCGTGCACACTGTTAAAACCTTCATCTATGTAGCATTTAAAAATCTCCTATTTCCTGTTTTTATCTCAAATTTTCCCTTTGAGTTAGAAATAAAAAAGTGAAATGTTTGAGAATAGCCTGCCTGGAATCCCATTGAAATTGTCCTCCAATTTGGGATTTACAACAATTCTTTCCTTTACAAGTATTTCTATTATCCTAAGTAGGACTCCTATGTCCATCTCTGTTCCTCCCTCTGTATCTGTATTGGCCGTGGAGGAGATTCCTGATGTTTCATTACAGAAGCACCAATTACGGAACATTGCGTTTGGACGCTCTAGCAAACAGAATCCTGACTGGAGAGGCCCTAGAACAGAGCTGTCCGTATGGAATTTTAAATTTTCCAACAGTCAGATTTTAAAAAGTTAAAAAAAAAAAAAAGGGAATACTACATGCAATCAACAGAATATTACTAAGGTGATGTGTTACACTTTTTATTCATGCTCAGTCTTTCCAAGCTGATGACTTTTACATTTCTAGCACATCTCAGTTTGGGTGAATCACAGGTCAAGTGCTCAATGGCCACATATGGCTAATGGCCACCATATTGGACTGCACACTGCGAGAAGAGGGTATTTCTAGGAGTTATCCTATAAATGAAGAATATGTAAGAAAGTAAGAAAATTAGAAAAGAAAGGGAAAGGAAAACCTGAAAAGATAAAGAAGAGCTTAGAAGATGAGCAACATAAAATACCAACTCACCTCTCTGTCCAAGGTGAAACTGGTTGTATAAATCTCCCCTGTGTCTTTATTTAGGTAGAACACTGGAGGGTAAGCAGGCTCCTGAGATACGATTCTATAGGAAATTTTAGAATTCAGGGTATTGGGCTCATCTGCATCTGTTGCACTGATTTTCATCACAAGGGTATCTGGCGTTAGAAACAAAGGTCTCCAAGGTGAAACGACTTTAAGCACAAGTTCTGTACATTATTATTCTCTTTATAATTTCAGCCTGTTCACAAAAGGATTTCAAGCGCTTATCAAAATCACAGTTTACCAAGATGAAAAACTTGAATTGGATGAGAAAGTAAGGGTAAATGGGGTGCAGAAATAGGAAAGATAAGAAGAGGGCAACGCTGCAAATTTATTTATAATAGCTCTAATAATCAATACAAAGAAAGAAGGATGGGCAGGTACAAATACATGCTTAGTAAAATACAAACAATTCAGGAGAAGCATAGCTGTCCTTTATATTATGATCAAAGAGAAATCTCTCCTGCAAGTCTTCACATGGACCACTGCATTGGACCATGTGGTCAATATTTCTATTATAGAAATAATATAAGTCAAAGGTCAGCCAACTACTGCCAGTGGGCCAAAGCCAGCCAGCCACTTGTCTCCGTAAATAACATCTTATGGGGAACGCAGCCACACCCATATGTTTACATGTTGTCTATGGCTGCTTTCCAGCTACAAGGCAGCACAGTTGTTACAGAGACCTAACCCGTCACATCGATCTACCATATCTGTTCTGAGGGTAAAAAAAGATGTCATGTAAAGCCTTTAGAACATATCACAGAAAAGCAGTTCCCAACCTAGACTGATAGATTTATGACCATTTGTCCTGCGGGTAGTACTCAGCCTCCATCAAGATATAGGATTTAGTGTTCAGATACATTATGGGGTTAACGTGACTGGTGGTACTCATTCATAAAATTAACAAACTCTGACCTGATGCGCTTAGCTCTTCGATAGACCCAGCAAAGACGTCCTGTGTGAACACTGGCTCATTGTCATTGATATCAAGAACTTTAATGCGAAGTTCTAATGGTTTCTCCAGATTGTTTCCTCTTTCATCCAAAGCATAACCAACTAGCTGAAATCATGACATAAATAATAGAAGAGATTAAATGTTAAGCTAAGGTAATTAAATTACCACAATGCAAAAATAAATCGTTACTATTACCAAAGAAAAACTACAAACTAATTAATGTAAAACTATTCTTCTTACCAGAAAACTTGGCGTTTCTTCTCGATCAAGAATCCTGGTGATGTTCAATTCTCCCGTGTTTTTATTAAAGACAAACACACCAAATGGTGGTTCTGTGATCCCTTTTCCAGTATATTTGTATGTAATTTTTAGTCCTTTTTCTTCTGCAATATCAGAATGTATCTAACATAAAAATAATAGAAGAATGCCCCAAGTTAAGCTCTCTGTAACTTAAATGCACATATTTTTTAATGGAAAATTTCCCTTTGAAGTTGTCATAATATTGATAGGAGAGAGGGAGAGTACATAAGCCCTCAAGGGAAGATGTGCTGATGTCAGAAAACCTGGGTTCAAATCCTGTCTCAGCCACTTACCGGTTACGTGATACTCAGAGTTACTTAACCTCTCTGTGCCCCAGTGTTCCTATCAGTAAAATGGAGAGATACTACTGCCTACCTCTTAGGGTTGCTATGAAACTAAGATATCATTAAGGGTATATCTTGGGACGACAGATTTTAAATTTAGTACATGAGGAGGGGCACACAGGTGGCTCAGTCATTTAAGCATCAGACTCTTGATTCTGGTTCAGGACATGATCTCAGGGGCATGAGACTGAGCCCAGTGTCGGGCTTTGCTATGGGTGTGGAGTCTGCTTGAGATTCTCTCTCCCTCTCTCTCTGCCCCTCCCCCACTCTCTCTCTCTCTAAAAATAAAATAAAATAAAATAAAGTTTATATTCAGCACATGAAGGAAAAAATTGCGGTGTCAAAATCACTTCTATAAATCCATTCGATCATGTGGAGAGTGTGAATAAGGCATCCTTCTATAGAGGGATTAAAAAAGTCAACGCCTTCCCTGTTTGGAACGCCTCAGGAAATTCATGCATCTAACCCATTTCAAATGTGTTCTGTAGCCGGCATCTTCTTTTTCTATAAACAATTTCATTCGTGTCTGTCATTCTTCATTAGTAAATATGTCTCTATGGCTCCCTACTGGTTCCTTAATTTTCTTCTTCAGACATCATAGAAGCCGTCGCCACTCACCTACCCAGTCACTTCTTTATCCAGGATTAGTTACAGGTCCTTCCTATAGGTTTCCCAACATGCACTGGGGCTGGGGAACTGCTGTTGAGAATGACCAAGGAGACAGCACATGGGGGCCTCCAACCTCCTGCTACACCAGCTCTGCTCCTGGAGTGGAATGGTGAACCTGGGGCAGTCCGTGATTACCCTTCACTGAACTTCTGTCTCTATCTGTTTGTCTTTGTCTTTCTCTTGTACTTCTGTATGTCTCTGTTTTTTGCCAAGTATATACATATATATACAAACACGTGCATACACATGTGTGTAGTATTCTAGATCTTCATGTACTAATTATACATTACATCATGCTATTTAGGTTAAAAATAAAACAAAACTGTGTGTGGACATACCTGTTTGTTTATATATGTGTATACATAAGAGTATGTAAGTATACACATACTTAACAAATTTCTTAAGATTTAGAGGATACTATACTGTTGATAGCATTACCTCTACATAGAGAATGTGGGAAGTTGGGGAAATTCAACTTATACTCATGTACCAAATTTAAAATCTGTCTTCCGAAGATATACCCCTAAAATTTATGTAAATTTTACATATGTAACGACTCATGTAATTAAGATTACTAAGAACAACTAATGCTTATTGAATCCATGCATTTTGGAGAAACCTACTGAAAAAATGTATGAATGACTCACACACCTCAGAAAACCAAACCAAACCAGCAAACTTAGTTGCTTGTATCCATACTATTATGTAAAGCCATAATTAAAAATTTGGATTTTAGAAGGCTTTTATGAAAAGAACCTGTTGCTAGACAGAGGAAATCATTGTCTTCTGTTCTGTAGCTGCTCTTCCTTTGAAGGAGCTCTTCATGCATGATATTTATAATGTCGGAAAGATAAAGATAACACTTGGATATGAACAAGTATTCATTCACACAAATGTTTCCTGACCCCCGCACTGGATGCTGGTATTGCCTGGGGTCCAGGGCATGAGCTGTGAGCCTAAGAACTAAGCCCCTGCCCCCCGTGAGCTTACACTCTACAAGGGAGCCAGACTACAAGCCAGCCAATGTAGGGCATGTCATGTAGTACAATGCACTCTAACTAGGCTGAAACGGGAGTGAAGGGATAGAGAGAGGGGGTGTGGCAGAAAAGGGAACTCTTTTAGGGGATGACACTTGGGAGGAGGCTTGATGCTGTGAGATACTGCAAGTAGCCTTGGGGAAGGGATTCCAGGCACGGGGAACAGCAAGGGCGAAGGGCGAGGAGTTGGGAAGAGTTTGTGTTGGTTTAGGGATGTAGGAGAGTGGGAGATGGGGGCTGTTAGAAGCTGAGGTAAGAGAGGAGGTCTTGTCTTAGAGCTCTTATAGGTCAGAGTAAAGAATATTCCTTCCACTGCAGCAGGAAGTCATCAAAAGACCTTTGCTAAGGGGGCGAACATGTTTTGATTTGTCTTTTTAAAAGATCACTCTGGCTGCTTTCTGGAGAATGGACTGTGGCAGGGTGGGGGATGGCAAGAATGAAGCAGGCAGATAAAGTCAGGGGCTCTTTTGCTATCGCAGGTCAGAGATGACACGGACTTGGACGATGGGGGTGGCCATGGAGAGAAGTGAGCAGATCTGGAATATATTCTGGAGGTAGAACTGATAGTGCCTGCTACATTTTTGAAAAACTGGGTAGAATTATAGTGCCATTGACTGACATGGGGAGAACTGATGCAGAACAGCTTTAGGGGAAAAATCAAGGGCTCAGGTGTGAATGCTAAGTCTGAGATACATACTAGCCGGATTATCATCTAATTTATCAAAAAACAGGACACTTTAAAAAGGGGACTATTAATTGTTAGGCCAGGACAATGGGTACACACCAAGGATGTATGGTCACCCCCCCTATTAAGCACCAGTTCTTTTCATTTTGAAAATTACTTTTTATTTTTAGGGTGGCAGAATATACTGTCCCCAAATAGGTCACTTTGGTGTAGGATTGTTTTGAGCTGAAGGCAATTGAAAAGCAGATTCAAGAAAGTTTTCTGTCCTTCCCCTATGTGCCTAAAAGCAGGCCATAAATTTGAAAAGGTGTCCGCCCTCCCTTCTCTACCAGGAAGGACGAATTTTAATCATCAGAGACAATTTTAGACCCTTATCAGTTTAGATATGGCATCAGGCATCCACGTAATGAGCTGTCTTCACTAGTCTTTCTCTATCACTGGTTCCCCACATATTTACCCTCCCACAATTTTCCATCCCGAGAGATTCAAGGACTTTTTCTTTTGTCTTGTCACTTCTCTAAAAGTTTACTGTTGCTTTGCTAAGATGCTTTATAAGCCCCAATTCTAACCAAACTTTTGAATTATTCATCTCTGGGTACTCCCATGTGTTACAGGAGCAATATGCATATTAATAAACTTGTCTGTTATTCTTCTGCTAATCTGTCTTTTGTCAGTCCAATTTATAGGGCACCAGTAAGAGAACTTAGGGAGGGTAGCAGGAAAAAGAACCTTTTCTCCTCTACATATAATATCCTTTTTTGAGTATTGTAGCCCTCTCTCTTAAACAAAGATTCAACTAGTGTCAGAGTCCTGACTCTTAGGTGAATCAAATCCCCAAATCATAGAATACATATAGAATATTAAAAGACTCAGTAAGTACATCATATTATTCTCCTTAAATTTAAAAATGAACGTAAAAGTCTTCTCCCACTATATTTCAATAATATACATATATTTCCTATTTCTCTGTAGAAGGTAACTTTTTTTTTAAAAAAGATTTTATTTATTTGACAGAAATAGACACAAAGAGAGAGGGAACACAAGCAGGAGGAGTGGGAGAGGGAGAAGCAGACTTCCAGCTGAGCAGGGAGCCTGATGTGGGGCTCAATCCCAGAACACTGGGATCATGACCTGAGCTGAAGGCAGACGCTAAATGACTGAGCCATCCAGGCGTCCCCGTAGAAGGTACCTTGGCAATCGGATTCCTTTTGGACAGATCTTCTCCTTCCCGAAGAGCCACAGGGGCGGTGATCCAGGCACGCTTTTGCCGCACTGAGTGAGTGTGCTTAGGAAGCAGAGTATTGTCATTTTCTGTGTTTAAGACCTACAACAATAAAATATTGTCAAACAATTATTAAGTATCCTAAAACATTAGTATGGTCTTCTGTAATGTATTAAAACTTTAAAAATTGTCACACATATCTTAAGGTATAAATTTCATATTTTTTAATGGGGTTCATTTTCAAAGAGGAAGTATATACACTCTAACAAACTCCATAGGCATTCAAGAAATTGTCTCTAAATCAGGAGAATGGTATAGTTTTGCTTTTATCAGTAAGAACAGATTTCCCAGAGTGAAGAGTTACAAAGGCTTGTTGAAGCGTCTAGACTAAGGCCTAAGATGGAGTCGCCTATGCTAAGCTCCAGATCAATACATTGGAACCTAACTAAATTTCTGTGCGTGGCTCTCCCGGAAAAGGAAGGCCTAGGCCAAGCAGTCAGCACTGACCTGCTCAGGACTGTATCATATCTGCACCAGGTCCAAAGTGATTCTGTTCTAACCAATCAGCAAATACCTAGTGTAACTTCCTATTCTCTGGGAGCTGGGGTCTACAAAGCCCTCTCGTTTGTACAACTATTTTCTAGACTGGATGCTTCCCTATTCATGAATCATTGGATAAAGCCAACCAGATCTTTTCAAGATTTATGATCGTTAGATTGTTCTTTTAACAGCCTAGTGTAATTGAGTGACCATACAAATAGGCAAATTAAAAAATAATATAGTGTGTCAAAAATATTCTTTCCTTACTGAAAATGAAGTTTCATTTTTCTGGGGTGGCTTATAGTTTAAGAATGAATTATTAAACATTTTAAAACTAAATCTGAGTAACTACCCTGTGGCATTGATTTAACTAAAACCAAGTGAAACTGTCTGTTAATGAATTTATTGTTTAAAGAATGAGATAAAAGATTAAATAATCCGTCTTTCGTTTTCAGAACTTTAAGTAGAAGAGATTTATTCTGTATATTTTCAGTTGGGCTTTAATAGAAAAACATTTTATGCAAGGAAAGTTTCAATACAGCTGACCTAGTATATTAAGATCAGAAATGAATATTATACTAGGTTTATCACCTTACTTATTTTGCTGCTCTACATAACATGTATTTTTTTCAGAATATACTGCTTATCACTAGGTCACTGATTTTTTTTTTTTGTTTTTAGTTGAAAAAATTTTTCTAGAACTTAAAAAATTAAATTATGTAGCAAAACAGCAAAATAACATTATAGTTTATAATGTAAAATATAAAACTTCATTCTACTTTTTCTCTCACACTTTGGAGTATTCACTGGTAACTGCCTGATGATCTTGTCTTATGACCATACAGTTGCACATGTTTAAGCTCTTTGTCCAAAAAAATGGAACTATACCATACCTCTTATTCTGCCCCTTGATTTTTCATTCAGTACCTCATCATGGACATTCTTCATGTACCCTAAGTTGTTTTACCATTCTATCAATGAACATTTAGATTGTCACAAAATGCTGCTTTGAACATCCCTGGGCACATATTCTGTGCCCTTCACTGAGTGGGAATGGCCAGGTCTAAGGGAGCGTGCATTTTTAATCTGGTAAATCATAGCCAAATTGCCTTCCATGAAATTAAGCCTCTGAGTGCAAAAGACAGAAATAATCCCTTGGTTCCTTACCTCTAAATGGAGTCCATTTCCAAAGTTAAAGCAGATCTGGAAAATAAGATTATTTATTTGTTGTTTAATATAACTTATCACTCAATTCAGTTTAAATACTTGTTAATAAATTACCAATTGAATGGTATAGATAGTAAAAAAAGGTTTAACCACCACCATTACTATCCTCCTTTGTAAAAAAAAAAAAAAATTTAATTTTCCCCTTTGTCCCCCCCTCGACCCCCACCGCACCAGGGCCAGAGACAGGAATCTACATTCTTCTTGATCCACACTGCCTCCTCCAGGAATCTCAGAACACAACTAATATCCACCTCATGTTCTCAGGGACCTACATAACTTTCCTCAAGTCCTTTAGTGTGAAATGCACCCTCCACTCCTGGCTCCGCTAACTCCCTTCATTTCCAGGGTCATCCATGTGACCACCCATATTCAGACTTCACACTTAAATCTGACCAACTCTTTTCTTTGGTTATCAAGCACTGTCACATCTGGGCTTCATCGTCACACAGAACTAAATACAGTTTTGCTTACTCTAAAATCTGCACAATAGGGGGGCACCTGGATGGCTTAGTCTGTTAAGAGCCCGCCCAACTCTTGATTTTGGCTCAGGTCATGATCTCAGGTTCCTGAGATCCAGCCCCACCTTGGGCTCTGTGCTCTGTGTGGAGCCTGCTTAAGATTCTCTCTCCTTCTGCCCCTCCCCGCCATGCCCTCTTTCTAAAAAAATAAATTTAAAAAAATCTGCATAATAAAATCCTATCCTGCCCTTCGACTTTTGCTTCCCTGTCTTTTTTTAAAATTTAAATTCAATGAGCCAACATATAGAACATCATTAATTTCAGATGTAGATTTCAGTAATTCATCAGTTGCATATAACTATCACATCACATGCCCTCCTTTTTGCCTGTCACTCAGTTACCCCATCCCCCCACCCACCTCCCCTTCAACAACCCTCAGTTTGTTTCCCATAGTTAAGAGTCTCTCATGGTTTGTCTCCCTCTCTGATTTCTTCCCATTCAGTTTTCCCTCCCTTCCCCTATGATCCTCTGCACTACTTCTTATATTCCATGTATAAGTGAAATCATGTAATTGTCTTTCTCTGATTGACTTATTTCACTCTTGCTGCCCTTTACAGTCCAATAATCTCTTGGTTTCATTTTTCCCCTGGCTTAATTTAAACCAGTTATTATTATTTTTTAAAGATTTTATTTATTTATTTGAGAGAGAGACAGAGAGAGCATGAGCAGGGGTAGGGGCAGAATGAGAGAGAGAGAGGGAGAAGCAAACTCCCCTTTCAGTGGTGAGCCCATCGCGGGGCCTTATCTGAGGACCTAGAGATCATGACTCGAGCAGAAGTCAGATGCTTAACTGACTGAGCAACCCAGATGCCCCTAAACAAGTTCTTTCTAAAATGGTAGCCACATGTGGCTATTTACACTTAAATTATTTTAAATTAATAATTCATTTGCTCACTATTCACACTAAGCAACTGGCTTGCAAACATTTGCAACATTGTAGATAGCTCTATTAGACAATGTTAATAGATCATCGCCACCCATTCCAAAGACGTTGTCAGTGACTCATTCTCTTGACTTTCTAATATTCCAGCTTCACTTCTTCCCCAACTCTGTGAGCCTGTTACTCTCTCTGATTCTGACCCTGTACTGGCAACAATGCTAGACAGGGTCATAGAGGCTGAATGGACCCATCATATCCATTCACTTCCTAATAGCTGCTCCCTCCACAGGGGTGGTGATTCCTTTCTAGGGTGACCATGTGCAACCTTTGCCCAGGAAAATCTGGATGACACCTGCTATGTAGGTATCCCATCTGTATAACCCCTTCATTCTCAAATGTGTGCTCATTCAGACCATAAATTATAAAGTTGCCCTATCTTTGTATAGTAGCCCTATCGTGCCATTCCACACTTCAGGAGACTACCCCAATCACATGGACCACACCTCTGAACCCACTCATTCTTAGATGATCTCACCTTTTATCTGAGATTGTATCTTCAATCCTCCTCTCCTTCCCTGCTTTCTCCAAGACAGAGGTGTCCTGATTCCCTTCCAAAGTTAACCATCATCCGTATGCTTTACCTTCAACTTTCTTTCTTTTTTTTTTAAAGATTTTATTTATTTATATGACAGAGACAGCCAGCGAGAGAGGGAACACAAGCAGGGGGAGTGGGAGAGGAAGAAGCAGGCTCCCAGCGGAGGAGCCCGATGTGGGACTCCATCCTGGAACGCCAGGATCACGCCCTGAGCCGAAGGCAGCTGCCTAACGACTGCGCTACCCAGGCGCCCCACGAATAGTGCTTCTTAAGCTTTAATGTGCATTTTGGTCACTGGGGATCTTGTTAAATTTAGATTTTAATTCAGTAGGTGTGCAGTTTAGCCTTACACTCTGCTTTTCTAACCAGCTTTTAGGGGATGCTGACATTGCTGGTTCTTGAGTAACAAGGTTATAGAATGTGATTGGAATATCAATTGTTTGTTTAAGGTTAAAGACAATGAAGTTCACCTTATTCACTATTGTCTTAGTACTTAACACAAGAAACTTCATCATTCTTTTTTTTTTTTTTTAAGATTTTATTTATTTATCTGACAGAGATAGAGACAGCTAGCGAGAGGGGGAACACAAGCAGGGGGAGTGGGAGAGGAAGAAGCAGACTCATAGCGGAGGAGCCTGATGTGGGCTCGATCCCATAACGCAGGGATCACACCCTGAGCTGAAGGCAGACGCCCAACCGCTGTGCCACCCAGGGGCCCCGAAACTTCATCATTCTTGATTACTAATATCTTGAATGCAGAGAATCTTATATTTCATGAATTTAACATTAAAAAATTTTAATTGCAAATATATATGGAAGTAGAGTGAATGGTACAATGAACACCCACAAAACAACGCCTAGTTCCAATCATCTAGCACACACTTTCTTTAAAAATAGGTTTTTTTAGGGGCACCTGGTGGCTCAGTCGGTTGTGTCTGACTCTTGATCTCAGCTCAGGTCTTATCTCAGGGTTGTGAGTTCAAGCCCCACACTGGGCTCCACACTAGGCATGGAGCCTACTTACAAACAACAACAACAACAACAACAACAACAACAAAACAAACCCACAACTGTAAAAAAATAAAAAAAATATTTTTTGAAATTTAAGAATAACTTTAAATTTACATAAATGTTGCAAAGATAGTGCAGAGTTCCCTTACCCATTTTCCCCAGTGACAGTTTAAATAATAACTATTGTACACTTGTCAAATTTAAGATAATGACATCGGTATATTTATATAATGCAGAATTAGCTAAATTCCAGACTTTGTTCAGATTTTATCATTTTCCCCCCTTAATGTCCTTTTTCTGTTCCAGCATCCATTTAGGATCCCAGACTGGATCTGGACTATCTTCTCTGGTCTGTGACTGTTTTTCAGTCTGTTCTTATTTATGATTCTGGCAGTTTTGATATTGGCCAAGTATCCTAAAAAAGGTCCTCCAGTTTGGTTTTTTCTGTTGGTTTACTTCATGATTAGACCAGGGTGATGTGTTTTTGGAAAGAACGCCATGGCACTGTGAAGTGCCCCTGTCATCACATTATATCAGGGGTAAATGATATCCATATGACATTATTGGTGAACGTAGACTTTGCAGGTTTCTCCACCATAAAGTTACTACTTTTCCCCTTCCCTACTCTATTCCCTACAAGTGAGTCACTAAGTCTAGCTCTCCTTTGGGGTGGGGGGCTTGGTGGAGGAAAGAGACTAAGCCCCACTTCCTATGATAGAGGCATGTATACATATTACTTGGAATTCTTTGGCAAGAAAGCTTTGTCTCGTCTTCCCTCATGTCTTTATCTATTTAATCATTTACATCAGTATGGACTCATGTGTATTTATTTTATTCTATGGGTTATAATCCAGTAATATTTTATTAATTTTGTTCCAACAGTTCCAGCTTGGGGCACTGGAAGATCTTTCAGGTTAGATTCTGTTCCTATGTTGGGCATGTTCCCATCTTTTTGTTTTCTGAGCTCTTCCTTACTGTCTAGCATCACAAGATGCTCCAGGGTCACCTTATACTTCTCCCATCCCAGCTTTATAATGAGCCATTTCTCCAAGGAGCCTTGATTTCTAATATTGGAGGATGGTATTAAGAAGCCAAGATCTGGATATAGATGTAGCAAACACAATACAAAATTGCTCCCCGTCTCCTCTACCACTTTTTTCAGGGGAATCATAAAGATAGAGCTTTCTTAACTTTGTTATTACAAAAGAGACTCTGTTCTAATTATCTTTGAGAAGTAGTATCACCTAGTGGAAAGTGCATGACTTTGGAAATAGTCATACCTAGATTAGAATCCCGATTCTGCTCAATAAATTGATTTAATCTGTTTCCTTATCTGTAGCATAATACATTGGTGGCAGACATTTTCAACTGTAGAGCTAATTGCCATTTCCTCTCATTTTAGCATTGACAGAACCCCATTCTGTTCAGGTAGCAAGTAGACCCTGCCTAGCTGCTGGAGCTGAGTAATGATTGGTATATGCCAAAGTATCACAGTCTCATTCACTTTGATGGGGACTAGGCATAAATGTATGTATTACTCAGCTAGGCTGCCATAACAAAATACTATAGATGGGGGGGCTTAAACAACAGGAATTGGTTTCTTACAGTCATGGAGGCTGGAAAGTCCAAGATAAGGTACTGGCTGAGTCAGTTCCCAGTGAGGGCTCCCTTCTGGCTTGCAGAGAGCAGCTTTCTTGTTACGTCCTTACACAAGGAGGAAGAGCTCCAACTTGAGCTCTCCTGTCTCTTCTTGTAAGGGCACTAATCCCATCACCCTGGGAGTTAGAACCTCAGTACAGGAATTTGGGATTGGGCAGAAGGGGGAAGACAAACATTCAACCTATACAATGTGTAACAGAATTTTGGCCAATGAGATATCTGGAGGGTCTGGAAAAGACTTTCCTCATTGATAGGAAGAGAAGTATATGCACAGCCTCTCTTTTTACCTGCTTCTGGACATTGCTGAGCAATTTCAGGACATTTGGATGGAGCCATCTGTACCACGTGGAGAGAGCTAATAAAATGGCAGAGAAACCAGACTGAAACCATAACATCTTTGAGGTACAAAATTGGTCAAAACTGGAGTCACCCCATCTCTGGACCACTTTTTATGAGATATTAAATATTCTTTTTATTTAATCTACTTTCAGTTGGGTTTTGTTACTTGAACCTGAAAGCAAAATGATACACCCAGGTTGCAGGTTATGGTGCATATTAAAAGAAATAATATATGACTGTTATTACTGCTGCAGTGACTGCCATATACCAGACACTCAATAAATAGAACTATGATGGTATTTCCTTAATTCTATGACTTGCATTTTCCTCATCTTAAAATTTCTGAAATTTGGATTCATTCATGCCTTCAATTTCCTGAGCTCCTACAATATGCTAATAGAATGTTCTTATACCCTTGGGTTCTTACTTGTTGGAGAGACAGACAAAAACAGAATGTGATAGCTGTAAAGTAAATTAAAGCAGGGATAGGTAGAGACTGATTTAGGACTGTCAGGAGGCTCTCAGCAGAGATTTCATCTTCAAAGAGATTGGAATGGAATGGGGGAGCAAGTCAAGCAGACTGCTGCAAAAGGAAGAGCCAGGCATGAGGTGGGAATGGTATCAGTGATCAAGGCTGGTGCTGTAAGAGGGGAGTGAGTCAATGGAGATGATGTCAGGGCTTCTGGGGTGCTGGTAATCTTGTTTCTTGATCTGGTTGCTGGTCACACGCTGTGTTCAGTTTGTGAAAATTCAGTAATTCAGTACACTTGTGATATGTACACTTTTCCATGTGTTACACTAAAAAGTTACAGAAATTGATGTTCTTCTTAAAGCCAAGGGTGTCATGGAATAGTTCTGCATATAGTTACGCTATCTGCATTTTTATAACACCTGCTGCAGTGCTCTGTTCTCAGACACTTAATAAAGTATGATGGACTGAATATTTGCTCCACACTCGTACAAAAAATCCCAAAAGAACTGTACCAACATTTTGTCAATTGTGGAACTGTTTTGTTTATTTGATTAAGGAAACAGTTAAGGTCTTAACTATTCCTTTCTACTTACTCTAAGTAAATAATCTGGATGTTTCCTGGGAGACCACTGTTAACTCACAGACCACTTTCTTAATTTATACCCGTGGTTCACTTCAAATGGGGGAGATTTCCTGGGAGACCACTGTTAACTCACAGACCACTTTCTTAATTTATACCCGTGGTTCACTTCAAATGGGGGAGATTTCATGTATAACTTCCCTCTCCATCCTGGGGCCACCTGGATATTTGGTAATGTCTGGAGACATTTTTGGTTTTGAATCCTGTGTGGAGGGCAGGGAGGTAGTCAAACCAGGGTGAGCTACTACTGGCATTTAGTGGATAGACCAGGGATGTAGCTTAACATCCTGTAATGCACAGGACGGCTGCTCCCAACAAAGCATTATCTGGTTCCAAATGACGAAGCGCTAGGTTAAGAAACCCTGATTTAGAACTTGCATCTCTGATTGGAAGTTACCATAATAACTGGAGTCAAGAAAGTCATACAGATTTCAGAGGACTGTGGATTTATGTAAACTTCCAAATTGGTAGCATATTGCAGATAATATAAGTGGAATAGCTGATATTTTCTGACTTCTGTCCCCCATCCCCCCTCCTTCCCACTTCCTTTGAACATTTCCAGCTCTGTAAGTTTGAGTGACATCCTGTGGAGATGTTGTAAAAGGGTTTCAAACATTGGAAGAATGCCTGGACAAGACGACCATTATGGTTTCTCCTGAGTATGAAACCTATAGCTTTTTTCTCACAGGGAACTTGGTGACAGAAAAGTGTCATATGCAACATGCCTTTAAGACTAAAGAGGAAAAGTAAACTTCTAGTCTCTCTACCCAAAGAAGTAGTGTTTTTAGATGAAACAGAAAAATCCTTCAATCCAATTTACTGAAGTTAAAAACAAGTTTTTACTTTTACCATTGGATCCTATGCATCTTGTCAAAACTGGCCTTCCTGGTAACTGGCAAGAAAATAATTTTTTTTTTGACAGAGGCATTAGGGAAAGTCAAACATAACTGCAAAAATACTATCAATCAATGTACTGTTTGTTCTCAAGGTCAGCACTTCTAGAAAAGACTTCCTGTTCTGAAGTCACCTTGATGATTTAATAAGCACAATCCAGGAGGACTTATGAGTCACTGGATGACACTCCTTCTGATTGATATGTTTTTGATTTGGAATAGATGATCTTGGAGCTTTCTTCCATGTTTCTGAGTCCATGGTGAGATGACCCCTTAAACTTTAATAACTCAGACTAATAAATATCTTATTACAGATGGAAGTAGAGGGATACAAAGCAGTTTAAAAGCTCTTTCAACTTTGAGGCATTCTAATGGCTTATTATTTCCAATCAGCCAGAATTAACTTCATAGAGGTCAGTAGTGTGGTCAATAGACATACTTCAGGAGTCAAACAGAGATGATCTAGCATGCACCTGCTGTTCTTCAAACTCCTGACCACCCCCTGGATAATCACAGGAACACCTGTGTTATTTCTCTTTCTCACCCACCCTTCCAAAGAAGCAGAATGTTTTAAAATTCTTTGTTTCTCCATTTTACTGTGTGGAAGGCAAAATCAGAAACTGCTCTAAGGATCTGTGGTTTATCCCCAATCCACTCCTAAGGTGTTTGCAGCTTTGGCTAAAATAATCCAAAGGACAGGGGCGCCTGGGTGGCTCAGTTGCTAAGCGTCTGCCTTTGGCTCAGGTCATGATCCCAGGGTCCTGGGATCAAGCCCCGCAGTGGGCTCCCTGCTCTGTGGGAAGCCTGCTTCTCCCTCTCCCACTCCCCCTGCTCGTGTTCCCTCTCTCTCTGTGTCTCTCTCTGTCCAATAAACAAATAAAATCTTAAAAAATAAAATAATCCAAAGGAAATAAAAATGAGATAAAGGCCACAAATGCCAGTTGTTTATTTCCACTGATCACATATCCTGACTTTTCTATTTGTATAGACTACAGCTAGAGGTCTGGCTCACAGTAGCCTTTGTAGCCCCAAGAAGGTCATGGCAGAGCATCTGTAATCGCAGAACCTTATAGATTCAGAAGAGTTTAAGTGACGCAGTGCAGTAAGAGTGGACAGTGATTTTGGTGAGCTTCCCTGATCAACTTAATGTAGGTTAGATTTAGGTTAGAATTTCGCCTACCATACTCCTTCTCTTAATCTTCTTAATCTTTTCTAAATTTTTCTTCTTGAGGGAGGGGAGGTAGTCTTTATAAAATTGATTTTTTTTAAGGCTAAACATAATTTATTTAGACAATCCCAACTAAAAAATTTATATACTATATATTGATTGATATTTTATTCAACTTCTATTTGACCCATACATAAGTACAATTCCTAGTACTTTTACTCAAAAACTAATTTAAATATACAATTGAATTTGTTTTCACAGTTGGTACTTAAGAAAAAACCCTCAATAGCCAAGAAAAGCAGTATTTTGAACTTTAATTTTTCAATTCTGAACTTGAAATTGAATTTAAGTATGTAGTTAAACTACATATTTTAAATCTGAATGCAATAAATTATATGATTTGTCATAGCCATTTACCTGCTTTTCCAATGTTTGGGCTAATCTTAACGAAACAAATAGGGTACAGAGTGAGTCATACTGAAGCTAGCTCTAAAGAGGAAGATATTTTCCTTGGCAACATTTATTGCCTCAAAAATTTTTAAAATATGGATTTGGCAATGTGTGCTACCCTTGAGTTGTTAGGTCACATGGCGAATTCTTATTTCAAGTTGAGTTTTGTGTAATCATAGACAGCTCCTATTTCTTCCCTGATACAGACAAAAAACTGAAGGCCCAGAAAAGTCAATGTTATTTTATTTAGTGTACATTTCTTTGGCCCTTAAAACATTTTTATTTTTTTTAAAGATCAAGACCTGAGCTGATACCAGAGTCGGATGCTTAATCGACTGAGCCGCCCAGGCACCCTGGCCCTTAAAACATTTTTTAAAAAAAATCAGAGTTGCTAACAAGTGATCAAGTGTAAGCTTTTAAAATATGTAATCTTTTCTCTTCCTGTTTGTTTTCTAATAAGGATGTTAGGAGTGCTTCTCAAGCTTCAGTGGCATCAGAATCACCTTGTGAAAACACGGATGGCTGGGCTCCACCAGTTTCTGATTACAATTATTGGTCTGGGAGTCAGGGGCCATAAGAATTGGTCTTCTAACAAGTTTCCTGGTGATGCTGATGCTGCTGTTCTGGGATCACACTTCTAAAAACCACTGTATAAAAGCAGAGTAGCAAAGGAAAAGGAAGAAGAAAGCCTGCATAATTCATACACTGGATAATAAATCCTCAACTACAAAGATGTATGAAACAATAGATTCTAAATTAGGAAATTCAGTAACTGAGTGATTTTTATCCAAGAAAACTCTTCACTTTAGAAGTAATAATGTAATAGGATTACTTGAAATAGGGTTTTCCACCACTTTATACTTTTTCTAGTTTGAGTTTTACTGATCTTGAGCATTTATTATTTTTGAAATATTTTACCATTTTATTGGTACGTATTTTCTGTAATTGCTACGAATGCTTTTGGAATCAGGCAAAATAGTAGTCAATCTATGAAATACATCTCACATAAATTGACAGACAAAAATGATGGGTTGTTTCCACCTTTTTCCTACAATATAGTCCTGAAAATTAAACTTAAAAAAAAAAATGAAGAAAACCAGATTCCCAGCCACCCTCCCCAGAAGTCTAAGAAAAACCAAGAGCTTCAGACTGTCCCTTTTCACCATTAGATGGCACTGAGCTGTCAGTGAGGCAACATTTGACGCCAAGGCTCAAAGCGGGGAAACAGGCATTTCAACTGGCCTTAAATAAGGGGAGGCAAAATTTTAAAAAGTGAAAATCAAGGGCTTTAGAAAGTTGTATGGATCTTTTTGGAGAACTATTATCTGTGAAATTAGGCAAATCTTAATTTACATTTCTTCTCTCTCTCCCTTTTTTCCTTTTTTGAATAATTCTAACTTGTAATGAAACTAAACCAATGAATCTAGAAGTTCAAACCAGACTGATGACTAACTGGGCAGTAAATATTTCTTTTAAACAAATGAAATTCAGGTTATTCTTCCAGATTTCCCAAACATAGGAAGATACTTTGACTCCTGGGTTTTTAAAGAATACTTCTGTGTCCCAGACAGTTAGCTAGTGTATAGACAAGTGACATGTGGATTCTGCTCTGAAGCTTACAGTTTAGTAGGAGAGATAAAGAGTACATAAATTACTATAACGTAAGGTAGAAAAACTCAACTGTCGGAATGATAGCTGCAAAAACAGCTCTGGGGGAACTGGGGAGCTCAGAAAGGCAGAAATCACTTTCTGCTAGGGACATCAGGAGTGGTTTAGGGCAGGAAGTGGCACTGGGCTTGGCCTTAAGACGAGCTGAATCCGTGTTTGTGCAGATCGGAGGTGGAAGGAAATGATCCATATCAAAGGCAGCATGTGCCAGAACATGGAGATCGAGGGCAGTGAACAAGAAGTTTGGCAGTTTGGCACCTAGACTATGTTACGGTGGCAAGTAGGAAAGCAAGGACAAAGAGCTGCGCTAAGATTCTTCACTGACAGCTTCGGATTAGGGTTGCTCTAACACTAGAACTCCAGAAAGTTTTCTCGCAGTAGTGTGTAAGATGAAAGGCAGGTGACGGTTTGAACATTAAAGTAATAAGCCAGAGGAGATAGAATGAGGACCAGCACAGGGCAATAGCACGAGGATGGATGGGTGAAGGCGTATGTTTCAGAGGACACAACTAGTCCTTGGCAATGTCCCGTGTGCGGAGGATAGGGGAAAGGGTCAGAGACACTGAAATTGTACGTCCGAATGGCTAGAAGGATGCAATTCTCAGAGCACATCCTGTAGACATGCTAGGCTTAGATCCTGGGGAAAGAGATCAGACAATAAAGACTAGGGCACTGCGGCTCAAAGGCAGGCAGGGGTTACACTCACTCTGTCCTAAAGGCAGCACTCTCCCAGCCCCAGCTGTCACCACCCACTCTGCACCGCCCCTCTGCCCACTCAACTCTGATATGTCTCCCAGTGATGTGTGTACAGCATACCCCTCTACTGTGCTGGGATGGAAAAGGAGGTGAGAGCCACTGCAGCTTCCTAGAGGCGAAAGGACCCCCGGTAGAATATTATGGAAGCAAAGGAAGGAGATATTTGAAAGAAGAGATGATTAACAGTATTAAAACATGATGATTGACCTAAGTGTCTTTCCCAGTTTCTCAGCTGGAACTTTTGGGGTCTAAGGAGAATAGATCTCTAAGATGAAAAAGCGGGTAAGGGCAATTTAATTTAATGTAATATTTTTATTTTTAAGTTTCGAACCATTTTTCACTGAAGAATAATGGATATATAATATTGTATTAGTTTCAGGTGTACAACATAGTGATTTGATATTTATATACATTATAAAATGATCATCACAAGTCTAGGCAGTTAGGAGCTCTCATCATACATATTGTTACAATATTATTGAGTATATTCTCTATGTACAGTGTAGAGAATATAGTTTTATATATTTTATAACTGGAAGATTGTACCTCTTAATCCCCCCCCACACACCTATTGCATCTAACCTCCTGGCCCCCTATGGCAACCATCAGTGGTTTTTTTTTTTCTTTTAGATTTATTTATTTGAGGAGAGTCTCAAACTGACTCCATGACCAGCTCAGAGCCTGATGTGTGGCTTGATCTCATGATTCTGAGATCATGACCTGAGACGAAAAATAAGTCAGATGCTTAACTGACTGAGCCACCCAGGTGCCTCTCTTTTTCTAGTTCCTTTAGGTCTAAGGTTAAATTGTCTATTTGAAATTTCTTTTATCTCCTGAGGTGGGCCTCTATTGTTATAAAATTCCCTCTTAGAACTGCTTTTGCTGCATCCCATAGATTTTGGAACATTGTGTTTTCATTTTCATTTGTCTCCAGGTACTTTTTTTTTTTTTTTAAGATTTTTATTTATTTATTTGACAGAGACAGCCAGCGAGAGAGGGAACACAAGCAGGGGGAGTGGGAGAGGAAGAAGCAGGCTCCTAGCGGAGAAGCCTGATGTGGGGCTCGATCCCAGAACGCTGGGATCACACCCTGAGCTGAAGGCAGATGCTTAAGGACTGCACCACCCAGGCGCCCCTCCAGGTACTTTTTGATTTCCTCTTTGATTTCTTCATTGGCCCAAGGCTGTTTAGTAACATGTTTTAGTCTATATGTGTTTGTGTTTTTTCCAGTTGTCTTCTTGCAGTTGATTTCTAGTTTCATACCACTGTGGTCAGAAAATAATGCTTGATAGGATTTCAACCTTAAATTTATTGAGACTTGTTTTGTGGCCTAACATGTGATCTACCCTGGAGAATGTGCCATGTGTACTTGAGAAGAATGTGTATTCTGCTGTTTTTGGATAGAATGTTCTGCAATAATCTATTAAGTCCATCTGGTCTAATGTGTCATTCAAGGTCAATGTTTCCTTATTAATTTTGGGTCTAGATGATCCATCCCTTGATGTAAGCGGGGTGTTTAAGTCCCCTACTATTATTCTATTACCGTCAATTTCTCCCTCGGTGTCTGTTAATACTTGCTTTATATGTTTAGGTGCTCCTGTGTTGGGTGCATAAATATTTACAAGTGGTATATCTTCTTTTTTAATTGACCCTTTATCATTATGTGGTGCCCTTCTTTGTCTCTTGTTACACATTATGTTTTAAAGTCGATTTTGTCTGATGGAAGTATTGCTACCCAGCTTTCTTTCTGCTGCCATTTACATGGAATATGTTTTTCTATCTCTTCACTTTTAGTCTGTGTGTGTCCTTAGATCTGAAGTGAGTCTCTTGTAGGCAGCATATGGACAGGTCTTGGTACTTTTTATCCATTTACCACTCTGTATCTTTGGATTGGAGCATTTAGTCCATTTACATTTAAGGTAATTATTGATAGGTATGTATTTATTGCCATTTTAATTGTTTTCCCATTGTTTTTGTAGTTCTTTGTTCCTTTCTTCTTGTTCTCTTGTGACTTATGACTTTCTTTAGTGTTTTTGGAATACTTTCACTTTATTTTTTGTGTTTCTATTACAGGTTGTGGTTTGTGGTTACTATGAGGTTCATATATAACAATCTATGTATATAACTATCTATTTTAAGTTGGTGGTCACTTAAGTTTGAATGTTTTCTAAAAGCAATACATTTTTGCCCCCACCCCTCATGTTTTATGTTTTTGATGTGATATTTATACATTTATTTTATGCCTTCCTTAACTAATTATTATAGATATGGTTGATTTCACTAATGTTGTCCTCTTCTACCTATCTTGTTGCTGTCCCTTGTTGTGGAGGCTCTGTTCACCTAATTTTTAGATCCCCTTCACAGGGAATTATTCCATATATAGTCATAGATTTGCTGTGTCTGTGGGAGGAGGTGAGATCAGGATCTTCCTACACTGCCATCCGAACCCTCCTCCTAATTTTATTTTAATATATTTTTTTTTTTAGTTTGCATTGTAGGGAACTTGAAAGAATAATGGGATGGAGGAAGTTTAGAATAGGGAGAATTTGAACTCTCTTCTCATCTCATCTTTACCCAAATCTGCCCTCTCATTCTCCAATCAGCCAGGCAGCACTCACTTGACTGATGAAAATAATTCCCATGAAGGTGTGATTTTGATGTGAGACCTAGAAATGTCTGGCACAGAGCAGGTGCTCAATAATATTTGTTGAATGAATGAATGCATCAAGACTCAATCAACCACAGAGATCTTTGCATTTTCAAAAGAGAATAGAGATAAGTAAAATGAATCCTTTATTAGAACCTCTCACTATTTGTCTATCACCATTTCTCAGTGGGGGTACTATTGGCATTTCCACTAAGAAAAAATAATCATGAGTGGCCAATTCTTCTTGAAGGTTCTAAAGAATGCTGGAGGCTTAGCATCCCTGGATTTGAGGTACTAAATACCAGGATAATCCCGGGCCTTGTGACAACCAAAACGCACCTTCCAAACCCCCTGGCCCCCAATGTTTTCTTGAGAACCGTTGCTCCCAAGCCAACCCTCCTGCCAGGCTGCATCCTCCCTCAATTGTACGCTCTGTACTTTTCTGCCTGTCTTTGATCACAACATCCCAAATTTTGGAGCATCTCCTTTAAAAAAAAAAAAATGAGGAAAAACTAATCCTAATCAGTCACGTACTATCACTTCTTTCTTGACCCTTTCCTGACCAACTCAACCAAAATTAATTTTTTTATTTTCTTAATGATTGAATACCTCCCTAAATATGCTTACTTGTTAATTAGCCTTCTGTGGCTTCCCCTGGTATCAAGAAGGTTGCACTTATCTTTCTGCATGGGTTTTGTCTCACATTTATGTTCCCGCTAAATGAACTCCTTCACTTTTCCAAAGAACCACGCACCCTTGTCTTGAGACCTTCGCATATACTCTTTTCTCTACCTAGAACATTCTTCTCCCTCCTTCTCTTCATATCATCTTCTCAATAATTTATAATTATTCTCAGATCTTGGCTGGGATGTTCAGTGCTGGAGCTCCTTCTGTAGACTCCATAATATTATCTGTCTTTTATCATTATTCTTCTTACTATAACTCAATTGGAATTTAACCATTTAGTTGTTTACTAGACCAAAAAACAACATGAGGGCAGAACATGTCTGGCTTTTCATGGTCTCCCAATGTCCACAATGTTGTTTAAAATTGAGCAAGTCATTACTAAACAGTGGTCCTATACGGTTAGTTTCTACAGTTTCTTTTCTTGTCAGCATTACCATATTACACCATTAGACCATGGTATAAATCCTGGTGTCCTAGCTTCTTTTACTTTAATCACTAAGCTTTGCAAATAATAAAAATCTCAATAATTTTTAATAATTTGAAATAAACAAAAATAGTACAATGTCATATGTGGTATACATTTGATACTTAAAGATAACCTTAACTAAGAAAACAGTCTCTTATATATGGACTATATGTTTGAAAAGTGTTATTCAGCTCTTAAAATTTGTGGCACTTTGAAAAACAGAGGAAAAAAGCTGTGACTAAGAAATGCTCAAATTGTTCTAAAGCTCATTTATGAGTTCAATTAAAGTTTCTGATTTTTACTACAATTTGGCAGTTTAAAAATACCAGTCCCTATTCAATGTGTAATTTTTTTCCATATAAATATTTGTATGCTTCATTCATGAATAAACTGTTTTGTAAAATTTAGACCAGTAATTCTCACTATTATACAAGTCTGATAACTAGATTAACTGCAAAGTTTTTATCAATACATATTTCTGGACCTCAATCATGGGGATTTTAATTTAGCTCATCAGGTATGTGAATGTGTATAACTTTTTGTACAGTACTTCCCTCTAAGTTTATTATTAAAGAAATTTGTTAAGAGTTGACATTTTCCTAACCTATTAATTTTTAGAAACAAAAACAAATGTGAAAGCACGTTTACCTAAAATCCCTTCAAAATTTATCATCTAATTTATATGTGAATTTACTCTAAATTCTATTATCTAGTTGTATATTAAAACATCAAGCATAGCTCCAATGTTATTGATAATTTATAGTTGAACCTATTTGTTATGGCTTGAACTGTGTCTCTCAATAGAAGATATGATGAAGTCCTAACCCCCAATGTCTCAGAATGTAACCTTATTTGGAATCAGGGTCTTTGTGGATTTAACCAAGGTGAGGTCATCAGTGTGAGCCCTAATCCATTACAACCAGTGTCTTTATGAAAAGGGGAAATTTGGACATAGACTCAGACATGTGCAGAGGTAAGATGATAAGCGATATAGGAAGAATGTGACGTGAAGTTGGAGGATAGCAGTAAGGCATCTAAAAGGCAAGGAATGCCAGAGGTATTTGGCAAACTGCCGAACACTAGGAAGAGGCAAGGAAGTAAATCCACAGATTTCAGAGAGAACGTAGCCCTGCTGACACCTTGATTTCAGACTTCTAACATTGAGAACTGTGAAATGATAAATTTCTAATGTTTTAAGCCACCCAATTCTTGGTACTTTGTTACGGCAGGCCTAGCAAATTAATACACCAGTAGCTATAACTGTTCATAATACAATGTGTAATCACTGAATCCTTAAAATTTAGTTTGGTTTTTAAAAATAAGCTTAATTAGTCAAAGGCAAAATGGAGGCAACCATCAGAAAATCTCCCCCCAAGTGCCCTCTTCACCAGCAGTCTGGTGAAGCCTATGGACCCTTTCTCAGAATAATATTTTGAAATTTATGAAAGAAAAAAACCCACTGGATTATGAATGAATTCCATTACATCAAAATAGTCAGAATTGAAGAAAAACCAATTTGCGATGCAGTGACATTATGCACTTCATTTTCAACACAGTAATAAGATTTAGAAGTCTGTTAGTGATGAGAACAAATGGTATTTTCAGATAACTCCAGTATGATGTGACAAAATTTGTGACAAAGTCATAGGTACTGCTAATGCTAAGGAGTGTCTTTCTTACACTCATAATTTAAAGTAATGCTAAATTTCAGATAGAGATTTGTAAACACAGATATTTATTCCCAGCCATGTCTAAGGACCCTCTGAATTCTACCTGTGGAGCATTTGGTAGTTGGTGGATCCCAGGTAAAAAACTCTTGAAGAGGAAAGACTGTCATGAAATTGTTCCTATTTTCCAGTTTGATAGTTGGCCTAAATGACTGTGTGACAGTTATGCGGGTGTCACACAGTATCTCCTTTCTTGTGTGTCTCCCTGAACTGCAGAAGAAAGCTAAAGACAACAGGTCATAGACCCCCTTGCAGCTTAAGTTTTAAACGTGATTTAGGTTCAATCAATCAGCATTTATGTAAGATCTGAAAAAAGGAAGTAAAGTAGAAGCTATATGCATGCTGTCAAGCCTAGTATATAGGATGCAGGTGGGTTTTTGCAGCAATCTTATTACTGTTCTAGCGTCTATCACTAGATTAATGGATGCCAAGAGGCAGGGTCCTGGTACATTTAGTTGGCATGCATCCTAGTAAATGTGGCATGGTTCTGGACCTGGCAGCAAAAGTAGCATCCAGATCGTGGCACTTTCTACATTGTGGGATTGGCAGTGTTGGTTTCTGATCACAGGAGAGACGGCAGCTCCCTAAATGCTTGGGTTTGGCTGTGTGGCTTGGAAGGTATTACAGACCACTCAAAATGAAGTCTGCTTCCTCAATCCTTCTTATACTTAAGCAATCAACTTAGTGCCCTGAAATATATTCCCCTCTTGCTTTAACTAGCTAGAATGAATTCTGTTATCTGCAACTGAACTCTGACCCGTACAGCATACAATTTATATTCCCTTCTATAAAAGACCCATTTCCTCAAGAACTCCTTCCGACAGATGAGTTGCTTTCCATTCTTTACCAAAAGTATTACTTTCAACTTCAAACACCCGGGGGGCAAAATGCTCAACCGTCCACTGTTCTCTGACCAAAGATAAACATACTCAAATTTATACCACAAAAAGCATAACAGAAAATACAAAGAATAGTCTAGAATCTGTTCCAGTTCATTTAGTAATAATCACTTTATAAAGAAGTCAATTATTGTCTAGGAGAGTAAAAATACTGGATTGTTGGAATAGAAAATATGCATAAATTATTAGCTATTTATCCATAAATATATGTGACTTAGCCTGCTTGTTCTACCATTTGAGAATTAAGGCTATTCTTTTCCTGTGGGAAAGAAACTTAATATTTAACCCTCAAGGTAAGCCAGGTGCTATGTTATATGTTAGTGTGGTATACGACCTAGCCAGGAGGTGTCACAGTGAGGGAATTACTCTGTTATACTGGAAGACAAAAAGAAAATCCTAAATTGTCACAGAAAACTTTTATTAACAAAATGAACTTGATTGAAAATTACCCCAATGACTTCAGCAAAATTAAACGGATAAACAGTGCATGAAAATGCACTGGTGTGCCAAAGGTTTGGAGGTCTTAATTATGCTATTCCATGTGAGAGTTCACTGAAATCCCTAGATTGGATCAGCCATGCTTTTTTTCCTCCCTGTGATATACACACATAGACAAAAGAGGAAAAATATATTAATGTAATTAACTAATATCAACACTATGTAAATATATTAATATAAAAATAGACATATGTATTTTCCCCTCCTTCCTTGCAATTCTGGAAGTTAGAACTTTTATTTATTTATTTATTTATTTATTTATTTATTTTTAAAAGATTTTATTTATTTATTTGAGAGAGAGAGGGAGAGAGAGTGCAAGAGCATGAGCAGGGGTAAGGGCAGAGGGAGACGGAGAGGGAGAAGCAGGCTCCCCGCCGAGCAGGGAGGACCCTGGGACCCTGGGATCATGACCTGAGCCAAAGGCAGACCCTTAACGGACTGAGGCACCCAGGCACCCCTGAAGTTAGAACTTTTAATATAGAGAATGAACTTGTGTGGTTTAAAGAATTTTTTAATCATTATATAAGAAAACTGAGTATGACTTTGTATCTAATCTCTCTGAATATATATTTAAGTCTCAGGAAGGTGAACCCGCACTTATATTAGAGTAACTGTCACTTTATCAAAACTCACTTAGCAAAATCCCATAAGCCAGATACATTTCTTAATCATGAGCAATTCCTTTACCAAACAGAAAGCAAAGATACATAAAATCCAATCCGAGCACGGAAATCAAGCATAAGAAATGTGGCTCTGGAGACTCAACATTATTTTCCAATGGTTCAAGCCCTTTTCGTTAGTCTGAAAAGCCAATTTATGGCTCTGCACTTCGATTTTCTGTCACCTTACAAAATGAAAAAGATCTTCAAACTATTACATATGTTCATTATCTTTAACACCCGGAAATACTTTAGAACACCAACTTTGTGAGCTTTAAGTTAAAAGCATATGTGATTTTGACAGTAACGTGGCTTTAACAAACAAAAAAAGTAAACTCTGTAAAATGCGTTTTTAAAAAAACCGTATTTTTAGCCCTTTGTTGCCGTCTAGGGATAAAGGCGTTTCTCCGGTTTCTCGGGTTCACCACCGCGGACCGGATCGTGGAGAACGGCCCCGAACCTGCAGGAAGGCACGGCTGCTGCCGCTCCTGCCTCCATGTTGCCCGTCGGAGGGAGAAGGCTGCAAACAAAGCCCCGATCTCCGGGAAAAGTGCTCCGCGCGCCGGGCCCACGACACCGACGGATCACAGCCAGAGAAGGCGCTAGGGCCGGAGCGTGGCGGCCAGAAAAGCAGAACTTGAGGCAGGTTCCCACACGCCTGCGGAGACCCAGCGGCTTTTCCGAAGCCTGGAGGTTCGAGCTCGCCACAGCCTGCCCAGCCCTTCCCCACCTCGGCGCACAAAGAAGGAGCGCCGGGCGCCGGGCTCTGCTCTGGCGGAGGAAGGCAGGTCGGGGCGCGAGCTCGGCGCCCGCTCCCGCGCCCGCGCCCGCGCCCCCCCGGGGCTCCGCGTCCCCGCTGCCCGCACTTACCAGGAGAAGCAGCGCGGCGCCCTCCGCGCTCCGCGCCATCGCGCCCCCGCCTCCGCCGCGCCCTCGCCTCGGGCCGCTCGCCCTGCTCAGCACCGCCGGCTCCCCCGCGTCCCCGCCAGCGCGCCCCCGGCCCCGCCCCGGAGCACCCGCCCCGAGGGCCGCTCTTTGCGGCCGCGGTGCCGCCCTGCCCAGGGGCGTCGTGCCAGGTGTGGCCGCCGCGAGAAAAACGGAACCGGGAGCCCGCCCGAGCTGCTGGCGCTGAGGTGGGAATTCCTCGGAGGAGGGAGGCGCGCGGTGGACTCCCGCCCCCCGTTGCACACGCACCTGGGACCATGACGTCCCTGGGCTGGGGACTTTAGGTGGCAGGCCCCGCCCCGCCGTCCTCTCCTTCCCCGTCCCCTCCTCTCAGGAGAGTGGCCGGGACTAGGGAGGCTCCGGGTCACCCGGCGCCACTCTGCCTGAGCAGCGGCGGGCCGCCCGGCCCCGGCCCAACGGCAAAGCCTGCTCTCCGCAGCGAGACCTGCTGTGTCCGGAGAGGGTCCTCGGCCACCCAAGGCCGCTCAGGGGTACAGCGCCTTGTGCTTGTGCGCGGGCCCGGAGCTCAGGTGGCGCAGAGGAGACTGTGGCGCGGGCTCCTTCGTCCTCACTGCAGCCAGGGGTGCCTGGGGCCTGCTTTCAGCGAGCTCGGGTTCTGGAGCAGGATTTAGGTGGCTGGCTCTGTGAGGCTTCTTGCTTCTCCCCAATGCCCCTTCATTACTTCCAACAGGTTTGCAGTTTATCTGGTTAAGGGAGAAACAAAAATCACAGACGATCTAAGCAGACAGTTCTTTGACTCCTTGTTAACTAGACACAGCTAGGAGAATATTCTAGGGGTGTTAAGGGGAAGATAGACCCCTCGATATGATTTCCAAAATCTCTTACACAAAGAAAAACTAGAGGTCAGGATCCTTGCTCCAGTAGTTACTAGCGGTGTGACCTGGACAATCTCTCTGTGCCTTAGTTCCCAGTCTGTTCAATGGGATTAATAGCACCCAACACATAAGGCTGTTGTGAAGATTAAACCAGAAAATCCATGTGAAGCCTTCTGTGGTGTTTAGTACATCAGGTTCAATAAATGTAGTTGTTGGTAGTCTAATTATTATTGCAAGTGTAAATGTTAAGTTGAACTCCTCTTGAAAAACAGCACTGGAATCAACATCAGGTTGGGAAACTAAGAAAGGTTAACTATTGATGTTGGAGTAGTGGAAGAGCCTATGAAAGTATAAAGGGTTGGTATGCTGCTAGGAAGAGAAGTTTGGCATTCAGTTTGAACACAATAGCAGAGTTCCTTCTGTGGTCAAAAGTGCCCTCTTGTTCCTCTCCCTGTTTACCCTACCCTTCTCTCCCCAGCTCTGATCTTACCAGTTTTTCAGATGCAGTGCAGTTGGCATGTCCTCTTTGTCCCTTTCTTCCCTAACTGCCAAGGACCACTCCCTCTTTGAGTGGAGAGAACCACATTCTCCTCTATTTGGTTAGGGCTTAACTGCTGAATGACTTCTCTCATAGTATTATTTAAGTGTTAGTGATTAAGTAAGCAGAGGACTAAGTATCTAGGAAGAGTGTTTCATTTTCCGCTGTTTCCAGTGCCTAGAACAGTGCTGAGTACCAGCATTGGATGCATAATTCAATCAGGAAAGAAGTATGTCTTCTAGTTTCCATTCCTTTCTCTTGAGCTAGATGTGGGTGGTAGCACCTTGGTGATAATTCTCATTCCCCATCGCTGTGGGAAAACTCCTAAATAAACAAGACAGGCTTTACCAAAACACTTTCACAAATCAACCCTGGAGACTGTATATAAATCCCACCTAAAATTAGTTCTCTTGCACCTGAGTCCTATAGGCAACTACTTATGCCTTGTTATCAAGAGTTTGGTTTCTGTTTAGTAAAAAACATAATTGTAGCTTCCAGAATGAGAAAAAGCTAAGCCAAATTTTATTTCTATTGAATTGTTCACCTTCCCCAGAGGCTGACAAAGTCAGTTTCAGTGTCGTATTCTTTTATAAGACATTTATTCAAAGGCTTTGAGAGAAGGTATCAATACGTGCATTATCCAGTGCCATAGTATGTCATTCTTGAAATCGTTCCCCTTTAAAAACTGTGAAACTTATGACTCAGTGTGTTGAAGGTACTTGTTGAAGAGTCAGGTGAAACAGCTAGTTCTATAGCTCCTGACTTCTTTCTCCTGGCATGAGAGTAATCTATTTCATAAATCTGTACACAGGAACAAATGTCGTTACCAACGAAGCACTTGATTGCCTTAAAATAAATTGAGTGTTAACAAGATGTGAAAGATTTAACTTACAGGGTTTTCCCCCTAAATTAGTTGAACATTATGGTAAATGCACTTTTCTTAAAACATGTACTTATAAAAAAAAAACCAAAAACATGTACTTGTAATGTACCATTTCGAATTATACTTTGTGCAAATAATTAGCTTTAATGTCTAGATATATTCAAAATACCTACCTGAGTTATGTTTCCCACAATACTTTGCTTTACACATACACACAGACAAGAATAAGTTTCAAGTGATTGGCTTATTATCTCATCTCTTAATATTACCTAAAACATAAAAATTGTGTAAAAACAAAAATTAATGTGTCCTTTATCTACTATCACTGGCTTTTTACTCCTGACACATTCCAGCATCAAGGAACACTTTATGTATCAACAGTTCTTGGCAAATAGTTTGATAGAAGGCTGACCCTTTAAATCCACTGAAAATCCCAATGAGTGTATTAAAATTAATGTCAAAGAGGTGAGAGCTAAATTGGGCGATTTCTGATTTTTAAGTCATAATGTATGGCCATTACAGCATAAAAAATGGTCATTATGGTCAGGAGGCTTACTTCTAGAACATCTATAGATAATGGGTATGTAGATACAAGAAAAAATATGAAATACCTCTACATAACGTGAAAAGAGCAGAAAAAGAAGGAATCTCTTTTCTGGTGTAACTCCACTCATTTATTCCTTCGTTTATTCAACATTTAGCTTGTCCCTGTTCACCAAACATTTCATTTGCATTTTATTGGGAATACAAAGGTAAGTAAGTATTTCTTCATCCCAAGAAATAAAAATAGGTACTTATGAAATAATATAACTACAGAACTTAAAAGCTATTATAAATGCAGTGGTAGAACTATATGCAGGGTATAATGCAAACCTAGGGAAGACAGTACCTAACTCACACTGAGGACAATGATATTAGAGAAGGCTTTTGGTAGGGACTGTGGGGGTGGTGTGGTGAGCTGATTCTTAAAGGATGAATAATTGTGAAGGAGACACTGAACGTGCCAGGACAGAGTAACTCAAAACATAGACACTGTTGGTGGAGAGTCAGGGGCTTCAGATTTCTGTGAAGAAAGCATTCTTTTCATCACATGTTAACACCAACAGGGGAGTCAGAAGTAAAAGCTTCTTTTTTTTTTTCCGTAAAAATTGTGTTGAGGTATTAGAGCACTATCCAATTAGAAAAGTCCAGCACGTAGCTTGAAATGAGAAGGAAAACACAATTGCAGGTAGATTTAGGGAGCGGAAATAATCATCTAATTTTCTTTCTTTTTCCATCCGTTTCTTACGGCCCGCCCCCCTGTTAAATGCTAATGTTTTTTTTAGTTCTTTCCTTCTTTTCTTCTCACTTGGTACTGAGATGATTCTATAGGGACTCTCTTTGTGCAAGCTTTGTCTCCTGAGCTTCAAACATGGGAATATTGCCATTTGGATATTTCATGGGGACCTCAAAGTACCATAATAATTTTGTAGGGATGTCAAACTCACAAACTGAAAAAAAAAAAAAAAGATCTCTGCAATCCCTCTACACCTCTCCAATTCAAGCTTACAACTTCCTCATATGCTTCTCACATGCCTTGTCAAGTTGGCCACCCAAGCCAAGAACATGAGAGTCATTCTCTATTCAACTTTTTCCATACTCTCCATCTCCAATTAGTTACCTTTCCCTTCATTCTCTGTGGTTCTGTTTGAAATGATTCATACAACCTTTGTAGCAGCAATCACATTGTGGCTCATGGTGATTTCATCCATGTCTGCTACTCCACCCATTTCTCTCTCTCAAGACTGTTAGTACTTAGAAAGCAGAGGCCATATCATATTCATAGTGGGTCCAGCCTCTAGTATCTAGCAAATATTTGCGATCAATAAAGATTGAACTAAGCCCACATACTAGAAGGAACTGATTATAAGTAAAAAGCAGTATAATTAAGGGAAGGTGTTTGAAATATGCACTGTGGATGAATTAATGGTGGATCTGGTCAGAAAATGTTGGTTGGGATCGTGTGTGTGTGTGTGTGTGTGTGTTTCATATGCACACATGCATGCACGCATATACATACACATGTGTTGGTCTGTGTATGTGTGTTTTCCCCAACCACACTGCAGCTCAAGCACAGGAGAAGGATGGCGGATGGTGATGTGACTTAGGGTTGTAGAGTGGCCTGGCTGATAGTTAAGAGGTGTGTCAGTATACATGTGAAACTCAGTGTGGCATGAGGGGATGGACAGAATGAAGCTGGAGGAGTTTAGGGGCCAGTTGAGAAGCCAGTGTATTACATTGGATGTGGAGAAATGGGAGAGGATCCCCCTTCCCCTTAATCCTGGGGAAGGAGCCCTGGTCCTTTTCCACAGAAGCCAAGGCAGGAGCGACATCACAGCCACTAGAGTCAGGATGTTGAGATTCTCATGGACTTTCCAGTTAGACGGATCAAGAGCCACCTCCGCCTTGGGCAGTGAGAGAGGAGAGCTGGCCAATTTGGGTGGAGGATGGCTTTATTGCCTTTCTGAGCTAGAACTTACAGACTAATAATCAAAGCCTAGCAGACTGCAAGCCCTGTGGTCTCGCACAGAGAAGCCAGCACGTCCGTAATGAACAGTCGCCACACTTGGGGCAGCAACAGTCAGCCCTGAGAGCACAGCTGTGGACACCAACACCCTGACAGAGCGAGAGCGCCCCATGCAGTGAGTCACAGTGTAACTGAGCTGTTCCCTACAGGCTCCTCCTTGCAAGTCAATATACGGGGATTGGCTGGATGCAAAGTCCCTGAACCAAATGGCTGAAGGAGATCCTTAACGTTGTTCACAGGGCAGAGGAGAATTAGTGGGGGATGTTACAATCCCAAAATACTGTTTGGCTCAGCCAGAAAACCAAACTTGTCTACTCTTGGGTCTAAGTAGAGTACTGATGACATCTTAAGAGATTTTTTTTTTTTTTGAAATGAATCACACTAGTTTTAAAATGTGATAGGACTAGAATAATGCTGGGTGGCAGTGTGCACAAAGCCCCAGTGTCTAGGAAGCCTCAACAAGCCCTGGTGTCCCATCAGATGCCCCTCCCTCCCAATGACTAACGTCTGGAATCCTTTAGCTGAAGGTTCCCTTAGCCATTATGTGCATCATGCTGGGAGAGTGGCATGTGAATCTCTTATCAGTCATTTACACCATAGCAGATACCAGTTTGGCCAGGCATGCTCCACCTCGGAGCCTTTGCACTCTCTGTTCCTTTTCCCTAGAAGGTTCTGTTCTAGACATGTACAATGTTTACTCCCTCACCCTTCACTTTTTGTGCCCCTCAAATATTACCCTATTGGCGAGGCCTTCTCTGAACACTCATTTACAAATCAAATTACTCCCACCCCCAGAGCGCCCCTTCCCTGCTTCATTTTTCTTCCTGGCACATCACAATCTAAAAGACTAAGCATTTATGTATTATCCGTTGCCATTTACGAGCATGTAAACTTCAGGAGGGCCGGGGGTTTTCTCTGTGAACTGCTGTGTGTACAGAACATAGAACCTTGCCTGAGCCTTTGTATGTCTTCAGTAAATATTAGTTGAATGTGGGAATGAATGAATAATTGAAAATATTTTCGAGTTATTTTGGAGGCGAGGGTGTGGGTGTGCGCATGCGTGTGTGGGTGCGCCTTTAAAGTGAGAGTAAAGGGGAAAGAACAAGAGACAGTTATATTCCTGGAAGGATGTCAGTAAATGTCTCCAAACTAAGGTGGACAAAAATCACTCTCCCTCACCATTTTATCAAGGATGGGCCTTGCTAAGGCTGGCTGAACAGCGTGAAGTGAAGAAGTACAGAGGCCAGTAGAGAACATTGCTGTGTTAAGACTCCCTTCCTTGCAGGGAGGACAAAGTGCAAAACCATAAAACATATGGAAAGTCTCTTGCCTTCTGGAGCTGAACAAAGCAAGCATTCATTAACAGGAGTGTGACACTTGGGAATGTTGATTTTATCTAGTCAACTACATTTTCTGTCTTTTTAAAGTTGGCTCCACACCCAGTGTGGGGCTTGAACCCAGAACCTTGAGATCAAGAGTAGCATGCTTACTGACTGAGCCAGCCAGATGCCCCCCAACTACAGTTTCTGAAAAAAAAAAAAATTCAGAATAAGTTTCTGGCTTTGGTTTTACCCCAGGATTTGTTTATGAGAATTCTTGGAAAGGTAAGGGAAATAGCAGTGGCTGGGGACGATCGGAGGAGAGTATTTGGCTGTTAACAGCATCTCTGGACTGGAATCTATCCCCAGCATGACAGGACTTGCCGAGCTTACAGGCAGGGATGGGAGTGTTTACTGAGGGTGTCAGGCAAAAGCCATCACGCTGACTCAATGTGACTAATGAGCCTATGGAAATACACAGAGAAAAACCCTCAGAAGACAGAAAAGAGTACTGGTTTCTTGGCAGTTGTTTCATTCATTTGCATGTAGGCAAGGGAAGTTCTTATGTGTAAGGAAAAGATGAAATGAAGTGATTCAATAGTTTTGGAGAGCAAACTTGGAAGTATACCATTGGTTGTTAAAGATCTTTCAAAATAATCTGGAGTGATATTATAAATACCTTAGTAGAGAGAAGCAGAATCCCCAAAACAGTGAACAATTTTCATTTTAAAGAAAAAACAAGGATCTGAGGAAATGAAATCACTCATTTTAGTTACCTTTCAGTATTCCTCTTGGTGGTGGTGGTTTTTTATTTCAGTACCATACCAGTCGATGTGGTAATCTTAATAATCAAGCTCTGTAATTTGTGAATGGCTTACTTGTTAAAATGATTAGAGCACATTTAAAGTTATTCAATAATGATCTTACTTACTTGCATTTTGACATCCATGTCGGGTGGAGAGAGTTGATTCCAGCTGGGAAGACCAGTGCAGCCTCAAGGTGATCTTGTCCACAGGAGGATGTGAGCTTGTGAATGTTGTCTGTCACACATGTCATGGAGAAAAAAAATATGGGGAACCACTATTTGGGAACACGTTTACATGAGCTGTGCTGACTAAAAGTTATAATGTTGTTATTCTTGAGTCCTAAATTAGATACTGTGAATGGCAGATTATACATGTAGTAACTTTACTTTTGTAACAAAAATAATCGAAAAACTCAATATGATAAAAAATAATATAATTAACTCAGTTACATCTATTATACACCCAGGGAATTGGAGAGTTGAAGCAGTCTTTCGGATATAAGAAAAGAGATTCAAAATGTCTCTAGTGCCTAAGCATTTTAGGAAGATGTTTGTTTTTAGGTTTTATGTATTTAAGTCATCTCTACACCCAACATGGGGCTTGAACTCACGACCCTGAGTTCAAGAGTCAGGTGCTCTACTGACTGAGCCAGGCAGGCGCCCTGTTTTTAGAACTGTTTTGTTTGAGCTGTACATTTTTTCTTTTTTTTAGTTTTTGTTTTTGTTTTGGTGGTAGACCAAATTTAAATTTCACCCCCCTCTCTAGTTCCCACTTAGAGATTTTATTAGACAGAAATATGTTCAAATGCTAAGCAAACCAGTTAAGCAAAACATTGGTACAAAGAAGGCAATGGAAGGGGTCCCTGGGTGGCTCAGTGGTGAAGCGTCTGCCTTTGGCTCAGGGCGTGATCCCAGCGTTCTGGGATCGAGCCCCACATCAGGCTCCTCCGCTGGGAGCCTGCTTCTTCCTCTCCCACTCCCCTGCTTGTGTTCCCTCTCTCGCTGGCTGTCTCTCTCTCTGTCAAATAAATAAATAAAATATTTTAAAAAAAAAGAAGGCAATGGAAAAAAATTACTCTTGAAAAATTAGCTTTAAATATCACAGTGACTTACTAGCATCTCTAAGGACAATTGTGGTTAAAGATTTTTTTAAAATTCCTAATGATCATCATGAACATTAATATATGCCTTGAAAGCAGACCTCTTGTTTGACTAGGCAATTGTCTGCTAATTTACTATGACATTTTTTTTTTTTTTTTAGGTGGACCTCTCTTAACTTTTACTGAAACAATATCTGAATGATGTCATACTTTGGGGAAAGTCACACCCTTTTCATGTAGAATCAGCTACAATAGAGGAGGTAAGTCAGTCAACAAAGACTTCTTGTGACTAATTCTTCTTTGGGTATGAAAGAGGAAGAGAGTGTATCATCATCATACTTCTTTCTTAATTTTAGGATTAGAGCATTCATCTGAAGTAATCAGGACATTTGATGACAAGTCAAAAAATTAAGCAGAGCAGTATTACAGGGAAGACTTAGAGGTGAACAAAGGAAAACCCATGTGAAAGCTCATGTAAAGAATTGCCTTATGGTTCATAAAAGTGCCATTGTGAGTTTCCATTGTTTGGCACTGTGGGAGAATCAGCCTACATGTTGGAATTTTCAATAGTTGGAATCTTAAGTCTATAGAGTATGGTTTATTGTTCTTTATACCTTCGATTTTCACCTGAGAAGTATGAATAAGCTGTCTGAAACACAAAAAAATCAGAGGAAGATTGTGGCTTCTAGGTTTTCAGGAATAATTAGATAGTGGGACTTCTACGGAACATTTTATTTACTTTTATTTCTTAGAGACTAGATCCATTGGGTCAGTTCATCAGAATGTGAAACCTGAGTCCCAGGTGTGCTCTGGGCCCTACATGGACAGATACAAAATATGTGATTTGAGAGACCCTGGAAAGTGTATATGCTTAAAACACCTCACCTCTTGACCTTTGACCTAATGTTAATGGAATATCACTTTGTTTTCTAAGTGAAGAGTTATCTTAAGTATTAAAGACATATACTCCAAGGAGGAATAATAAAGTTCTCCTGTGATTTATACTTGATCTTGAATTAACCTATCAAAACAATTTAAGAACCTATCAACTAGTTATGGTCAGCTTTTTAAAGGAAGCAGGAAAGTAGTGATTACCAAAACATTAGGCATATCATGTTCTAGAAATAAGGTAAAAAAAATGCAAAGGAAAAGACAAATTTCATTTCCTTCCGTTTTATGTTGGGTAACTAGTTTTTACAAATAAATCTCTTTTTTACCTGGCTACCAACTTGACACCAGATATCATAGAAACTGAATGTAAAGTGTGGTCTCTTTTGTGTGTGCAGTAATTGCTATTCTATTAGCGTTACCCAGCACATGGATACTACTGAAGGTTGGGTTAAGAGCATTATTCTTTTCATGCTAATTTTCAAGTAACTTTTTTCCCCCAAAGCCACCTGGCTGCCCCGTTCTACTGGTGAAAATGATGTGATTAGAACTCTTAGGGGGTGCCTGGGTGGTTAAGCATCCAACTGTTGATCTCAGCTCAGGTCTTGATCTCAGGGTCCTGAGTTCAAGCCCTGCATTGGGCTCCACGCTGGGTGTGACTACTTAAAAAAAAATAGAACTCTTAGGGAAAAAAGCTCTCCACTCTGCCCTTTTCCAAGGAAGCTCAACTGAAAAACTATAATCATCTGGTGATTCTCATCATTTTGGCTACATAAGATAATAATTTGATCTGAATGAATTTGTCTCTCTTTGCTTGTGGGTTCAGAGGAGTTTCCAATGTGGAGTGGCCTAGCCAGGACAAGCCTGGTGAATGAGGCAAAAGATTAGTGAAAAAGAAATATTATAGTGGCAGTTTGGAGTCACAGGAAGAGAATTAGCCTAGTCAATTCTTAACTTGATCAACAAGTTGCTTTTCAGCCTGTTTGAACATCTAAGACAAGACTTTGGATCAGATAATATAGATGTTTTGAGTTTGTATGGTTTCAATACGTTGTATGTCAGTACTCTTAACTTTGAGTTGAGTTCATTTTGAAGATTTAAACTATAATGATAAAAACAATACAAAAAATAGCAATCTTCATGAGTACTTACTGTGTCCTAAGTGCATGCTTGCCACCTGTTTACAGAAACCTCATGATATAGGTAAGGACTGTTATTTCCATAATAATAGTCCAGAGAGGTACAAAGAGGTTAAGTAACTTGCCCAAGGACACACAGCTAGGAAGTGGTAAAGCTGGGGTTTGAACTCAACTAGTTGTCTCCAAAGCTTGAACTCTTAACTGTTAACTTAAAACACACAATTAAAAAACAAATCACATTGGGGCGCCTGGGTGGCACAGCGGTTAAGCGTCTGCCTTCAGCTCAGGGCGTGATCCCAGCGTTATGGGATCGAGCCCCACATCAGGCTCCTCCGCTATGAGCCTGCTTCTTCCTCTCCCACTCCCCCTGCTTGTGTTCCCTCTCTCGCTGGCTATTTCTATCTCTGTCGAATAAATAAATAAAATCTTTAAGAAAAAAAAAAAACAACAAATCACGTTAAAAAAATTCAAATTTATCTTTTGTTAATCCTTAAAACATAATACAGTTATTTTGATCGACTAATAGATGGAATGGCATTTTATAATTTTCTCATAGGCCCTTGAGTAGTAGCTTTGATTTTGTGCAAAGTTTAGCAGGTTTTCTTTGCCCGACAACTCAATGTCTCCTATCAAAATATTCAACAACATCTCCTGACTTGTTCTTTCAGTGGAGACATCCTTTCCTAGCCAGAGTTGGCAGAAGTAGCAATTGCATGTGTTGGCTTGTTCTGGAGGCTCTGGGGTGCAATAGGGTTGCATAGAGTAGAAGAGCGTCTATCACCTTGGCAGCAAATGTCTTTGTTGTTGGTTTGCCTCTTTGAAAGCATTTCCAAAGACCAGCACAACAGACCCTTCTGTTGCAGGGTGCAAGAAAGTGTAAGGAGGAAGAGCGGCACGTGAGGAGATCAACTTATATTTCAACTGTAGCAGGCATAACTTATAAGGAAAAATTCATAGCAATTTATAAGAGCTGAGAGGAAGAGGGAAGATGCAGAAAGAAATATTGTCAGAACTATTAGAGTGAGTGTTTATTACATATTAAATTTTTTTGTCATTACATGATGAATGTATATAACTTGATGAGTTTGGAGGTAAGTATACACCTATGAAAGCATCACCAGTCTATGCCATGAACCTATTCATCCCCTCCAAAAGTTTTCTCCTTCTCTCTTATTTATTATTATTATTATTATTATTATTATTATTATTATTATTATTAGTGACGAGAACACTTAACATAAGATTTACCCTCTTAGCAAAGTTTAGGCATACAATACAGTATTGCTAACTATAGGTTCTGTGCTGTCCAGTAGATCTCTAGGACTTATTCATCTTGTCTAGGTGAAACCCTGTGCTCTTTGACTAATACTTCCACTTCCTATGACACAGTCTACTAATCTAAAGTTGTGGATGTCAGCCCTGGATGAGGATAGTTAAGAGTTTGCTCAAACGAGGTCTTTTCATTATGTCTTACCTGAAGAAAGTTAGGTGGGGAATCTAGGTGATTCTTTTCTTTTTAATAATAAATCCGGAGAGCAGACTGTGCATGCAGAAATTTTATATCTGCAACACAAATCAAGCATTAGTGTCTGCTCCATGGCTCGGAGGATGGAAAGACTCTCTTCAGCTCCACAAAGCTACTTGCTTACCTGAGTGTGTGTGTGTGTGTGTGTGTGTGTGTGTGTGTGTGTGCATGTGCACGCATGCGCATTACCTCCAGGTTAGGACCACATAAATCTTACTATCAACATAGTCAGTTGGACATGGGAAGACATGATTGAAGTTAATCTCACTTTCTGTGTTTAAATACTCATTTTTGGCTTAGTTACAATGCCTTTTTGCAGGAGTGGAAACCATGTCATTATCCCATTTAAATAAATACAAGATTACCTGATTCTGTGCTGCTTTATAATTAAGAGAGTTCTTTGCAATCCTCTCTTGGTTGTGAAAGAATATAAATACTTCCTTTGCCTTCTGAGGAAATGAGGACATACATATTCTTTCAATCTCAGTGTTTTGCTTTCATTGGAATTTGACGCTGTGTGTTTTCACATGACTTTTACTGTTTGCTAATTTAATAATGACAAATTCAGCACACAGAAAGCATCATAGATATTCCAAGGCATAAATTTAAAAATATGATGGTACTTCATGGAATAAAGGTGGAGAGGGAGATAGGATTGAGGAGTAAAATAGTTGTAGTTGTTCAAATGTGTTGTTTTCCACAAATCATGGAAACGCTGAGGTGGAAGGACCCATTTAAAGCTATCATTTAAAAAAAGTGAAACAGAATAAAACAAAAATCGGGGTCTTAGATACAAAGAACAGACTGATGATTGCCAAAGGTGGGGCATAGGGGGGTGGGGAAAATGGCTGAAAGGGGTCAAAAAGATACAAACTTACAGTTATAAATAAGTCATGGGGATATAATATACAGCATGGTCACTATAGTTAATAATACTGAATTGCATATTTGAAAGTTGTGAAGAGGATAGATCTTACAAGTCCTTATCACAAGAAAAAAAAATTTTTTTGTAACTATGTATGGTGACGGATGTTACCTAGACTTACTGTGGTGATCATTTCACAATATATATTAACATTGAATCAAAATCTCTCTATTTAAAGTTATTTTTATATCTAGCTACATGTCACACATAACCTCTTCTAAATAGTGTGCTATCAAAGTAATCCTAAAGGGCTTTATCAGAAAAGAGATTCTATGACTTTTGGGTAATTTGTTTTCCTTATTAAATGTGGAAGAGATGCCATTGTGCCCTGAAAAATAACCTCACATATACTTAAAAATAACAGCAAATCATGTATTTGCGTTCTTTCTATCTATTCCCCCATCTCTACCTTTTCATCTCTATCTCTCAATCTTAGATATACATAGAAATATATAGATTGCTCTGTCCTCTATGCCCAAGTAGATATATTTGC
Source organism: Ursus americanus (assembly GCF_024610735.1). Lineage (NCBI taxonomy): Eukaryota > Metazoa > Chordata > Mammalia > Carnivora > Ursidae > Ursus > Ursus americanus. The sequence continues at coordinate 39,240,553 of NC_142145.1, forward strand.
CTGCAATGTACTGCTTCTTTAATCTTTAGAATTATATCTAGATTTCTAGTCTTTTAAAAATTACTTTCCTTGTTTTCTTTGTATTCTTTCCAATTTTTCATGCTCTACTCACATCTTAGAGCTGAAAGCAAGCAGATTATTTTGACAGAGAATTATGTATTATTATTACTGAATAACTATATATAAACCTTTACATTAATGTCACTTTATTGAATGACCTTGAGGAAGTAATTTGTTCTCTGGGTCTCTGTTTTTCTGACTATAATCAGGGTTACTGTAAGAATTAAATTAGAATATGTAACTAACTGCCTTGGCCACCTGGTAGGGCTTATCAGTATCTAGTTTCTTCCTGCTCTGGTAACTGTATCCATTTGCATTTGTTCTTTTAGACCATCATTCTCTTGAGTTTTAACTGTATCTGCATTGTGTTTAGATTTTTCTGTTTTGCATTTGTTAAAAAGAAAGGCTATGAATAAAAGAAAAAGAAAGTAAAGGCACCAACCTTGAAGGGCCCATGTCTTGTCATGGAAGGGTCATGAAGAGCAGAAGGAATCTCAGTATTCTCTGTGATAAACGTGTTGCTTCTGGCACCTGGAAATCAACCAATTATCTTCTTTTCTTTATCAATTATCCCCTTACTTAAAAATGATCTCAGACTGTGTTGTCGAACAAGTATTAAACCATATAGGGGCGCCTGGGTGGCACAGCGGTTAAGCGTCTGCCTTTGGCTCAGGGCGTGATCCTGGCGTTGTGGGATCGAGCCCCACATCGAGGCCCACATCGGGCTCTTCAGCTGTGAGCCTGCTTCTTCCTCTCCCACTCCCCCTGCTTGTGTTCCCTCTCTCGCTGGCTGTCTGTATCTCTGTCAAATAAATAAATAAAATCTTTAAAAAAAAACACCATATAATCTGTGATTCAGAGTTACTTTTTGCAGACCCAGTAAAGGAGTGCAGAAAATGCTGAATTTCCAATAACAAGAAGGAAGGATCCTTAACGTTTACTCATTTCTTAATTGTTAGTTGTATTGAAGCTTGTCAGTTGAGTGTGTTTTTTCACATTCTTCCTTGACTTTTGAAAGTTAAGATAATTGGTCTTGCTGTTTTTATTCTTTAAACTTTTTATAAATCAGAGGATCAGGGGATATTTTTGGAATTTACCTACAGGGGTTTCATTTTTCCTGGGGTTGATTTGGAACGTCAGAGTCAAGCCATCCACTTTTCTTCACTCAACATCCACTCTAATCCAGTTTCTGCTCCTCATACAGCAGATCCAAGTTGAATGGTATGAATTAAAGAATGAAGAAAGTCAGCCAAGGCAAGATTTGAAGTTCCAAAGGGACTTTTTGTGGCATCCCTTTAAAGGAAGACATGAAAATAAAAAACCGGCATTTACTGGGAGACAGACCCAGGCTGAGGGCTGATAGCTGTCACCAGAACCATGGTACATTACCTTCTCTTTGCTCCAGCTTTTCTCTCTGAGGCATCATAGCATGTCAGAACTTTTGCTGAAAGATCATTCCAAACTACCAAACAAATAATAAATGAGTTAAAGCATCTAGTTAATAAAAGTCTGCCCTGACTTCATCCAGCACCTCATCCAGCACTATTTCCACCTGAAGAAGAGATCCGGAGTCCCCAGGTATTTCCTTCCTGCCTGGGAGGATGGGCAAAATGTATCTGCTAGAAAAAAATGTAAAATACTGATAAAAATACAAATGTAAGTCAGTTTCTTACCTTATATTTCTTAGTAACTGTTAATTATGGAGAGTAGTTCACCTTTTACTAAATGGTTAAGGAAGTACTCATAAGTTTGTTGCCAAACAGTTTTATTATAACAGTGTTACACTGTTAAAGTTTTAGTATATACTGTTTAAAATTTATACATCAAGTAAAAAGACATTTTCAAACTTTTTTTTTTTTTTTTTTGCTTAAAACAATTTTTATTTTTGGTGAAAAAATACAGATACATTTTTGCTTTGAATTTTCTTTTACATGGCAAATCAATTTGAGGTCCTCCTGGACAAGATGAATCTATTTTTATTTTACAACACATTTAATTTCAATTTTTCCCTTATAGAGCCTTTACTGCAATGACATAGTTTCCTCTGCAGTTTGGCAATGCAGCAAAATTCCCATTTCATGAAAAGTTGGGTTTTAAGAGGCAATGCTAAAGTACTTTAAGGATCCTGAAGACACTTTTGAACTTGAAGTAAGGATTATTATGATTAATTTAATTCTCATTCATCACAAATCAACCATGTGTGATCTCGACCCCAGAGCAAGCTTCCATTGAGAAGAGGTCCCAGTGATAATAGCAAGACAGCTTCCTCAGGACCTGCTCCATAGATGGGCACACTGCAGGTGTTGCTAAAACAGCGGGCTTGTCTTGAAAGAACAGATTGCCTGCACTTCTTGGCTATTCTATACCTTCCTGGTAGTCATGGCACCAGGGAGAGGGAAGGATGTTAGATGTAGGGACATTTAGGAGAGTCTTTCCCCCCAGGGATCCTTAGGACTATATCCTTCTGTGTAAAAACACACCTTATTACTTTGCATTCCATCTGGACAAACAAATAGGTTTTGAATATGGCAACAAAACAAAACAAAGAAGAGTATTTTATATACAATTAGAGATAATGGAGCTGGACAATGACCTTGTAAAGACTCAGCTAAGACAAGAATGTTGATAAGAAGATAGGGTGTTCCTTAGGGGCTAAAGGCTGAAGATCTTGAATGACCTGAAATGATTTGAACAACCGCATTGCTATCACGGCAACATGCATGAAGTAATAAATTCGAAATCTTCATTGTTATGCTAGAGAATTAAGTTGCTGTAGCTGTTTCAAAGGAGTGAGGTTTAATAAAATAGAGGGTACTGATAACCCCTTTCCATCTCCTTTTTTGACTTGAAATGGGGTTTATAATACATACTCAAAAATTTCACAATGTTAATCTATTCAGAGGCCTCTTTTTCTTGTGAGAAAAACCATGTATTTATTCTCACAAAGTCTGTAGACATTGTTAACATAATAAACATAATAAACATCATTATATGTCATATGCAAGTTACATCTACCCACTGACGCTTAAAAAATAGAGAGTAATTTTTTAAGAACTATTAACACAGGATTTGTACTGAGAAATGGAGCTCAATACAGATATTTTCTTTGGATAGATCCTTTCAAAGAAATTTAGAAAAACACAAAATATTATTTACACCATACTAAGCTTTCCTAAACGTTCTATGATATATTCTTATCAAATTTTCTTATTTTGAGAATTGAGAAATACAGATATAGCAAGTTTAATGCATAAGCCAATAGCCCTTAGCTTGAGCAAAAGATGCACTTAGGGTCTCCCAACACCAAGAGGATGGCAACAACTCAACTGCAACTACTTCCTTTTTCCAAGCAGCTCAAAATGCTTTAGCAAAGACCTTATGACTCTTACATCATTATTAGTGACATAAGAAAAGGTGACAGAGACAAGAACTGGGGCTCTTGACTCCAAGTGCTTAATCCACTAAAACACGCTGCATTTTGTTGAAAGTGACAAATACCTTTCTTTAGTACTGCAAAAATAGAAGTTTAAAAGTTATTAATTGTTAATGGAAATTTTCCCACTGAATATGATCTTAAGATTTTTTTGAAAAAATCAAGATTTACTATCACTTGGATGGTATTTGAGAAGTGAGAGTGACAACATATCCAGTTTGGGGATATTAACTAGAAAATTCAAACGAATCGAGCTCAGTTTAGGAGAGTACCAAATAAGTGCCCAATTAGACCAACACTGTGAGCTTTGTTATGCTACTTTGAACAATTTGGTCCAAATCATTATATTCGGCCAATATGCTATTCCAGTTCATTCTGGTCATATCAGACGGGAACAAGGATCTTCTGTACAGATCATATTACGTGACCCCCGTAGCTCCATCGGAGTTTGTAGGCTGCCAGGAACATTGGAAATGGGACAAATCACCCTTTCTGTCACTATTACATTTTGCGTGAGAAGCGGCTCAGAAACTGTAGTGGAAGGTTGCACGAGAGAACCAGAGGCCGAGTAAGTCTCTGTTACCGTATAGCTACCATGCTGCAAAGGGTCAGGAATGGAAATGGCTGGTTGGAGAGCAGCGCCGGAAGCAGACAAAGCAGAAGCTCCTTGATGGCCGGACAAAGTCTGGCCCCTAACAGATTCTGACTGTTGGACTCCTAGGGAATAGCTGCAGGATTCAATCCCAAAATGGCTGTCTTTGGAAGGTGGCTGAGATTGTTTGGCTTCATCATCGATCCCGAGACTTATCTCTGCAAGTTTTTTAAATTTGGGGCCGAGCGAGTCCAAGAAGCTTTCATCCAGCTCATCGGCAATAAAACTGCAACAACCCAAGGAGCCCACGGGAGAACTGGGGGCACCCATTCCTTCATTATCATAGATCAGCAAGCAGTCATTTGCTTCCTGGGCATCGTCTTCCTCTGCACAGGCAAATGCTTTCTAAAGATGGAGACAAGTGGAAAAAATGAATTTTAAAAGAGTCTCAGCTAAAGAATACAATACCGTTCATATACTCAAGGATTGATCATGAATGCAAAATTTAGATAATCTGTAGAAGTAAAGGCATACTCTGTATATCAACAGTCTTGTTACAGACATTATCTGGTGTTTGGAGAACAGCGTAGTTGACATTCCTTCAAAATTGAATCTGGCCTGGCCTTGCGTTTTAAGTCTGGGGTTTGAGGGCACTTGCATGCATTTAGACTTATAAAACCAGTGTGTTCAAAGCTGGGAGGTTATTCACTGGGCCAGGTGTGGGGGTCCCTGTGTCCCATTTGCACCATCTAAGCCAGCTCTCAACCAGACTGGGCCCTTGCCTAGATTCCCTAACCCATGCGGGAGCCTGACCCATGACTAAGGACCACACCACACCTCAGAATATCTCGAGTCCTCATCCCAAACAAACTCTCCCTGCCAGTCATCAGACCTTCTCAGCACCAGGTCTGATCCCAGAACTTACCAGCTCTGATACCAAAACTCTGTAGGAAATCTGTCCTAATGATGCATCAACCAAGAGGAAAGACCTGCCTCTTAAAAGTCTTCTCTGTTCTTGAACCCTTGTTCCTTTCAGTTCTATGCTTCCTGACACTTCATCTGATCTTTGATCACATCCCCTTTTCCCCTTTTTACTTTTGGGTCATTAATTCAATGGTCCTTCATCATTTTGGGGCATAGACTCCTTTGAAAATGTGAAGAGTACTATAACCCTGTCTCAGAAAAACATGCACATTTGACATACTTTATAGTATAGGAAACACAAAATAAGCTGCTTTGTATTTCTAGACAGGATGCTGCTGGCCCTGACATGCAAAAGATTTTGCTTTCCATTGTCATTCCAGTCACAGGGAAGAGGTTCCACTTGCCATATTATCTCCCTTGGTGTCTAGCTACCATTTTTCCTTTTGACTAGTTGCCCAATTTTGGCAGCCACCTTAGGTTATCTGCATTGTTTTAGCAAAGAACCCAATTTTTTTTCTTACATTTGAACAAGCTGTAAGTAAAACAACAACAGCAAATTGCAAACCCGAAGTGTAGTCAAGTAAAAAGATCTCTCGTGTGCATACAAGAACAAAGCCACAGAGTTTTCCACCAAATTACCTGAGAAAAATAGGAGTCCAGGAAATTCATGTTCACTGCTCCTTCACCATAGTCTTTATTGGTTCCTCCAGTGGAATGCCTTGTTCTCATCGTTCCAGACTGTCTCGCAGAACCAATGCCAAGTCCAGTGGCTGCTCCAAATCCTGCAGCAGCTCCAGATCCTGTGGCAGCTCCAAGCTTGGTGGTCAGTTCCATTCCCGAGGCTCCTTCCACCACTGTCCCTCCAGCATATGTATTCGTACAAACTTCTAAAAATGGGAGAAAATTCTATAGTGTCTGATGCTGTATTTTTTTTTTTTTAGTGTTTTTTGGTATCAATGAGCAGACACCAAGTAAAGCAATTAAGTGGGAGAAATTACAATTATATGACTAGGAGGTGATAAGAACATCCTGTGGTCTGTAATGAGAGTAACAGAGATGAAGCTGCCACAGAGGAGATGAGGCTGTACAGAGCATCTTAGCAGATGGAATAGCTCTGGAAACATGTTAATTAAAAAATATACACAGGAAATAGATTTTCAGTGACAACAGCCAGAAATAGAAAAGTAAAAACAATATTCAGCACACAGCCATGGAAAGCTTCTAATGCAATGCTTATTTGTTTTCAGGAAAAGAGAAATTAAAATTAAGCTATCATATTGCTTTCCATATGGAAACCAAAGAGGAAACACGCATAATGTAATCATGCAAATTAGCATGTGCCAATTTAGTGTCTTGGTGCCTGAAGAAAATGTGAAGAGCTATGACTATTCTCCCTATTACCTTTACATTACACTTTCATGGAAAGTTAATTTTTTTCTAGAGAATTCCGAATATAATTTTTGCTATGTAATTATAATGGGAGAAGCAGGTGAGGATTGGGGTAGCTGATAAAGGCAGACATTTCGGCATGATCTCATGCAGATTTTGCGGTCTAGACATTTAAAAACAATCTATTGCTAAGTATGGAATTAAGATAAATTTTAACGTTAGGCATTAGGTCTTATTGTTCCTCTAGTTGATGCCTTAATTGTGGCACTGAGACAATATGAATAAAACAGTCATTTGGTAAACCAAAGAAATAAGTAATTTTATCTGTCTGAGAACATAAACGATGTTGTCCCATTATGACTGAATATAAAATTGGTACTTGAACTCAAATCAGGGTATTGTTAGTTCTGGAGAAGGAAGAAGGGCGATACGATTGAGGATGGGCACACATGAGGTTTAACTGCAAATATTAGGGTTAAGAAGAATTAAGGTTGAGTGGTAGGTACACAGTATTTGGTGTATCTTCCTTTACATTTTTCTACATGCGTGAAATCAGAAAAGATTTCACAATTAGTAATTGACTGAGAGCTATACTTCAGTTTATTAAAGTTTGGAAAACGTGTAGTAAATCTTTAGATATTACAAATGGTGCCATCAGTGGGCAATGAATTTCAATGAACTTATTGAAACCCGAACTTGGCCCTGGAATTGACTAATATATAATAAATCATTTCATTGAAACCCTATTTCAGTGGTAACATCTCCCAACGTGTGTACATATATGCAAATTATTAAGAAAATGATTTAGAACACTTATTATTTTTCAGTATTTCTCATTTAACCCAGCATTGCCTTCAAAATCCATTCGATGTTCACTTACCAGAATTTTCCATGAAATCGGCTCCGTTGGCAGTGATAGGTGGCACACGAATATTTGTGATTTCCTGAAAACCATGTTCAAAAAGTAAATACGTTTAAAAGTGAGCCAGATTTCATGGTACTATGGGTGAAATGTGGCTCTTTGCAAAAGGTGACTTTAGAAGAAGGCCACATTCTTGCAGGAGTAACCATTCTTATGATTAGGCATCTGAAGAGCTATGATTCAAAAAGGCTCCATTTATTTCAGCACTGACTCACAAAGGTCTGTAAAGGTCAAGGAGTGTCTTATTTTTATACCCTATTACCCCATTTCCTATCTGAATATAAATCTAATTTTGCTCTATGTGATTGAAATAAATGTTTTAGAAACTGGGTCCTCACCTTGTCTTCAGGATGGGCTCCTTCGATTCCCCACTGATGAATTGTTCCTTCTGAACCATCAGGAACTGGGATAAATCCTCCCGTCACTCCCCCGATAGGACCCGCCCCACAGTCACAGGTCAGCAGCAGAAGGGGGGCCACTAGTTATAAAGGAAAACAAAATATCGGAACATTCGAGTCATTTGGAAACAATGTGACATGACAATTGTCTGAAACGTTATGAGGAAAATACAATATTTTCAGTTCTAATGGAAAATCTAATAGAAAGCAAAATTAGTTTTTACAAAATAAAATGTAAGTTAAGCATCCTAAAATTTCGTATGATTATGAAACTGGAGGAGACAGATCTGATCATTCTTGTGATATGTATATTTTCTTAAAATAGTCACTGTTCAATGAATGGTAAAGCTGGTTGCTCAGTTCCTCAATCCTTTTCTGTAATATATATATATATATATATATATATATATATATATATATATATATATATTGCATTTATTTGTACATTTGAGGCAATGTATATTATGTCAGGTGACTACACACCTGGATGGTCAGGATTTTAGGTGGGCAGGAAAATGTTTCTGTAATCTGAACTCACTCATCTCATAGAAAACAGCAATTAACCAGCAAACTCCCTCAGCAACTAGAGTCATGAGCTAATACCACTGTACTCTTAATTGGGACTTAAGAATCCCTAGCTTGGAGGGGCTTTCCTGTCACGGTAATTTTCATTCTTTCTGTACATATCTGTCACATCTCAGCAATAAAGATTGCCATCATTCTCATGCTAATGGACCAAGAGGTAAATACTGAACTCTCTTGAAAGGAAGTTCTGGAAAGCTAGGTAGTTAGTGACCCCACCCTCGCCTCTGGCCTGTCAGGATCTGTGGAATCCTCATGTTTGAATTCTGTCCAAGTAGAGGCAGTTTAGTGAGGGGTTGTTAGGGTTCGAATTTTAGCTTCACCTCTCACCAGCTGGGTTAAGTTTTGTCATCTTTTCTTGCCTCTAATAATTAATCCAGAGAATGGGAGAATAAATATTGTCTGCATCACAGGTTGTTGTGAGTATTAAATGATTTAGTCATATTAGTAAAGGACAGTAGTGAGTGCTATGAGGATTTGTTAGTATTGGCTGGAAAGGCTCTGTAAGTTATGCAAATTAGGTTGGTCCTATATTATAAATAAAATAGGTTGGACATAATTGATGTATTTTCTCAAAATTTTATATGATATTCATATAAATGATACTTCTACAGGCTTTTTAAATTTATTGCCGTTCTCAATTCTGTGATTTGTTAAGTGTGTGGGAAGGATTGAATATTGTGAGTTAGCAAATTAGTTTTTAAGGTGATGAATGTACATCTGTATGGTGAGTATTTTTGGGTGGGCATACATCAGCTTTTAGGGATCTTGCTTATCATTGTATCTACAATATATACTTGGTTTTCATATATGAATCCAGAAAAAGTTTTTCAAAGTCTTGAATGTATTTCTACAGACTGAAAAATGTATGTTTTGTCCTGCATAAAAATCAAAACATGGCATTTTTCGCATTTTTCAAATGGTAGAAGCACGGGAAGCAAATGCCATCGTGGGAATAACATGGTGTACTTTCTCTGATTGCCATCCTGAGCCACAATCCCAAATGTACAATGGCTTGTGTCTAGGATATAACTACACCCTAAAAGTCAGTATTTCAAAATGAAACTCATCACGGCCACCCTATGTATCTGGGCTTCATCTAGTATTTTCAATTTCATTTAATGGTTTAAAGGACAACTGAATTCAATGGTTCATCTGGATTTCTTACCCACGCTTCATATTCCTTAGTCTCCAAATCTTCTCCATGTAATGCCTTACACACTTACACTTTCCTTTCCAGTCTCATGTCTAAATCTGGCTTCTATCATCTCTTTGAAACTAGTAGAAGATCTCCTAACTGTTAATTTCCTTTCTAATTTACAGTACACAGAGCTGCCGATGTTATCTTTCACAAATATGAACATGCTAGGTTTTTATTCAGATACTTTCAGCAACTCTTTTTTTTCTCATAGCTTGAAGCACAAACACCATGACATATGTACATAAGCCCTTTCAAACTGATAACAGTGCATTCTCCAGTTTCATCTCCTTGACTGTCCACAATCTCCCCATGCATTGGCCTCCCCAAGGTGTGATTCCTAAGACATGCAAAGCATTTTCTGGCTTTGGCCCATGCTGTTACCCTTTGGGAACAATTTTCCCTCTTTTTATATTTTCTATATCCTACTCATTTTCCAAATTGATGTTTCTCCTACTCCACAAAGCCTGTATAATACCCTTTGTATTCATTTCTATTAGAGCGGCATCATGGTATAGTTTTTTTCCCCATAGAGTTAGACATGCATAAATCTGTGAATTACATGAAAACCAGAATCAGATTCCCTTTCCATCTTGCTGCTTGTGTCAAGACTCACATCTATGTACTTGAAAAGTCTTTGGTTTTGAAATTGACTAATATGATGTTAAAAAACTGAAAGGTGAGTCAATTTCAGCTGTGAAATGGAACGATGCATGTTAACTGCAGAATAGTAAACACTTTTGGGGAAGGCAGGAGAAGAATATATGGCATGTGTGGGAGGCCACTAGATGTATGGATAGCAACTTCTTTCTTTTTTTATAAAAAGAGATCTGAACAGATATTGCAAATATTAAGATCTGTTAAATCTGAGTTATGGTTATATATGTGCTTGTCATGTAATTTTCTGCACTTTGTGGTTTAAAAATATTTCACAAATTTTTAAAAATTTAAGTGAAGAGGTTGGAGTAGACTTGTTTATCATGAATAATCATTTTAATTCTAAAAGCCTACAGTTCTATAATAAATTTGGGAAATCAATGTGAATTTATCAAGGGTTTTTCTTATTTATATAAGAATTTGCCATGAATTTCCTTTAAATAGAGACTTACTACATTAAAAATATTTGATTCACAAGATTTTGATTAAACTTTTTAGAAATCTGTCCACTGAATAAATAAATTTTACTTTTATCGAAAAATAAAACATGTAGTTTCCCTAAATGTGTTCAATAAACTTAATCTTATTAAGTGAAAGCCTTTAAAAGGGTGTATAGATAGGTGGTAAGCTATTTTCAGGAAGTGCTGGATTTAGCAATAACTTTTCAGAGCCTATGATGTATTAATGTTCATTATAAAGCTCAAAGCCTATATATCCTCTATATTTTTCCATAGGGCAAGGGTTCTTTTTCTATTTTATGTCTATGGAGAAGACATTTTAGAAAGTGCTATTATGGGTAACGGTATTATTTTGATGATGAACATTACTGGCAGTGTGTAGAAAGTGTTCATACTTTAATTTTTTTCTTGTTGATTCTTTTGCAGTTTTCTAAATGTCTAACATACATATGACTTGCTTTGTTGTATCATGAATATAGATTGTTGGCAAGTGACATGTTAACTTTCAGTATTTCCAGTTCTTCCTGAAAATGTTACCCCCATCTTTGCCTATAACACAATTAAGGAATGGTTGTACATTGCAAAGATGACATTGCCCATGTAGCCTGAAGGCCTCTGCAAAGGCCGATTCTCTATCAAAACCAGAATTTAGCTTTGGCATACTCACATAGCAACAGCAAAAGACCAAGGAGTAGCAGGCCGATGGCTGCAGGCCCCAGCCTCCCTGATGATGTCTTTCCACCTATGCGTTCAGAGTCTTTGTTCCCATTAGGAGTTCTACAGGTGTCCCTGTTGTCACACTGGCAGACTTCCAGACTTAGGCTCTCTGGTGTCTCGCACTGTCTGTCCTGACTGTCGGTAACTGTGAGGGAGATGCTGTGCGTTCCAGGAGATAGCGGCTGCTGGGCATTTAGGAGTGCGGAAGTAGCTGCAGACAAACAATCACACCAATCAACAGCAGGACAAGGTGTCTTTTGCTCTTGAAACTACTTATTTTTGTTAACAGACCCAGGGTTGCCTTAAACATCATTGTCACAAATAGGGAGGCTGATGATAGTAAGGTGAGGTTTGAGCAGTTCTAAGAGTGATAAGGGGTTCAGTTGGGTACATCGGGCTGCGCTTCCTCCTTGTCCTTCTTTCTGCCCCAGATGGCCTGTTATTGCTTCCCGTGAAGACTCAGTCCTACCCTGATTTTCCCCCTGAAAGATGACAGGAGGCAGGTAACATTTCAATATGAAGACCCCTCTCCTGGGGCTTAACCAATCTCCTGTATGTCTGCACCAACCCTCTGGACTCTCGTGTGGCCCTCTGGACGTATGCCTTCCCTCTGAGTCCATGTTTTTGTGCCTGACTTATCAAGACTGAGTTTCTGCTTTGGCTTCCACTACCTCAGCTCTTCCTGATAGTTTTCATCCCGTGTGCCCAAATGCCAGTTGTATGGGATTCTCTGAGGTGAGGGCCTGTTGCCTATCTGATTCATGAACATCGATCATTCTCTGCTCTCCATTGCTATGTTGTCCCTTTCTAAGTGGGCTCCAGGAGCAGCTCTTGTAAGCTGCAGAGCTGTGTCAACTGAATCACTCTTGACCCTACCATGCCCTTTGGGTATCTACTCATTCCAACCACTGTTGCCTTGTTCAGCGTCACTCAAGCAGATGTGTCTACTGCTGGGTCCTGTCTCTCTCTCATGTTTCTTTTGCAGCCTTTTCATTGGCCATGTTCTGGTAAACCCATTTGGAGCCAAAAGCTACATGAATACTTTGGAACTATCAGTAAGGACCTAGGAAAGAAGGCCGTGGAGAACAAGATCCCTTTGGTGACTCTAGCAATGGCTGATACCTATGACTAGGGAACCATAGAGCACATTCATGGAGAGAATCAAGACTGCTTCAGCAAAGCGCTAGAGAAAAGTGAGAAGATTCTTATTAAGTCCAATGGCTATTTCTAGGAGACTCCTAGAAAACACAAAAAATGTAAAATTAGCGTGATAAAGGTTAGAAGAAAAGGAAGGATGGACGAACTCTTTCCCACTGGCTAATGGGCTAATGGGAATTTCAATCCACTATGCTGTCAGGATTCCTAGCTAGGGACAAAGTAGCACTTCCTATGAGCCTTGAACGGACAACCCCTCCAGTGCTTCATGTCTGTTCAGAGTCTGCCCATTTAAGAAAAGTTTATATATTTAGAAATTTAAACAGCTCTACAATAAAAGTGATGGCTGACTCCATTCTTTTTATGGTGTGCTGTGGAGGTAGGAATAAGACATTAAAAATATAAAACAATTAGATTGCACATAAAAAAATATTAATTGCATGAACATATCATTCCTTTTCTGAAGAGAGAATAGAGTCATGAGGCCAGGGCCACATCTTCATTCCAAAGAATTTTTCAATTATTCTTGGAAAAGACTTGCTCCCAATTGAGCTCTTTTATCCCTCTGGAAATATACAGAAGCAGCAACTTTCATTTATGGAAGCACGTTTACTATTACTCACCATTGAGTGTTGTGATACTCCACACAACTGGCAATTTTAGTGGTTGTTCCTCCAGAGAAAATGTGTAGGGGCCAGTAAATTTATTGTCTAGTGCTCTAGCTGAGACAACCACAGAAGGCTGTGAACTACAAATGGTTTTCTTCTCAAGGACGATTGTTGGACAATTTTCATTAAAACCAGGTACTTCAACATATACGGTGCCTGTAGAAGTTTTACCCGTATTTTCTGTAAGAATAACATTTGAGAGTTAAAGAAATATGTAGAATACATCATACCCCAAAAAACCTTTTAAATGTCTCTTGCATGTAGCCAACTTAATATGTCTCCTCATGAGAAATTATATTTGTTATTCTTACAAGTAAAAAGATGTCATTTAATTTCCACATCTTATAAAAAGCAAATTTAAATTGATCAACTTGGCTGGTGTCTCTAATTAGTAGCGTTGGCTATTAATTTAATGTGCTTGGAACCGAAACCTGTAAGGTGATGAATTCGCTGATTACAAAGAAATCAACATAAAAACAATAGTTTTCTTAAATGTATCCTACTGCATGAACCCAGCACTGTGTGAAAGACTTTTGCTTCTAACGTTGAGCCAGAGTATTTGGAATAAGCAATGATTTATTTTTACTATCCAAGATACAAAAGTTTATTGAAGAAAATTTTTTCAGTGTTGACAATCAAAACCAATAAAGCAAAAAAGTAAAAATTTCTCCATGGTAGGATTATGAATAATTTGTTATTTCCCTTAGTGCTTTTTGCTCTTTTCCCAAGTGATATGAGTTTGGTGTTTATTCTTTTGTTTTATTTTCTTATGTTTGCTTATTGCCTGAGCATAAATTAATTTATACTTGATGAAACACAAAACACCCAATGAATATTATCTTTAAAACATTCCAGAAGATTTTATTGTTCAATGATCTGGTCACGTGAGGTCTTTGTAAGTGACTCACTTTATAAGTAACTCACCAAGGCACCTCACATTTAAGTTGAGCTTTCCTGACAAGCCTTCGGTATCAGTTTTTATCCATTCTCTCAAACACAGAAATTCCTGTGGGTCTCAAAATTTCTGCCTCAACACAAGAGACCACAGGGACTGAACACAGAATTCACTGGTACTACAAACTCCATTGAGAAGTTGAATCCAGTCTTCTGGATTCAGGTGCCTCAGATCTGAGACCCAAGACCCCTAAGATAAGTAATTTTATGTAGTGATAAAGGCAATATGTTAAAAATCAGAATCATCTATTCATAAAGAAATGTCAATTAGAGTAACATTTCTCTAAAAACGATTGAAATCTTTTTAAAGATTAGAGTAACATTTCTCTAAAAACGATTGAAATCTTTTTAAAGATTTCTGTTGTTTTAATTTTTTAAAAAAGATTTTATTTATTTATTTGACAGAAAGAGAGAAAGAGAGAACAAGCAGGGGGAGCGACAGGCAGAGGGAGAGGGAGAAGCAGTCTTCCCTGCGGAGCAGAGAGCCCAATGCAGGGGCTGGGATCCTGACCTGAGCCAAAAGCAGTTGCCCAACCGACTGAGCCACTCAGGAGCCCCTAAGATTTTTATTTTTTAAGTAATCTCTATGCCCAATGTGGGCTCAAACTCATGGCCCCAAGATCAAGAGTTGCACGCTCTACTGACTGAGCCAGCCAGGCGCCCCATTTTGAAATATTTTTCTTACCATCTATGGCCAGAACCTCAGCTGTGATTGTCTTGTTAACTATGAAAGTAGAATCCCGATCGATGTTTTTGACAAATTTGATCTGAGCAGTTTTTGAATCAATGAATAGTAAACCACCATCATTACGCCCCATCATATACCTGTTTTATGACAGAAAAAATAGTTTTCTTTCAAATATGGAATGCTTACCTATTTAATGAAAATAACTCATTTTAAATTTAATGTATTTATACTTAATTTAAGACATCAAAATATACTCTTATAAACAGTGGTAGAAAATTAACGTATTAACATGGATAAGGAGTATTTCATAATCCTTAAGTATTAGCGTGGTTTTTCAATTTTCTACTCTGTGCAATAAAATAATTGTTTAATTGCTCTTACAGCATCTGCTTTGCTTAGTATTCTTATATTGGGGCATATATGTTTTGTATGTGCTGTTTTATCTGATTGCACCGTGGTCTTCTGGTGAACTACTCTTTTAAAACTCAACTGAAAGTTTCTGTGAGATCTTTTCCTGATTTCTCTCCATCAGCTAAGGCATTCTTCTCTTAGTTTCCACTTTAACTTATGCTTACGTTAGCTTTGCTCCTAGTCCACTATGTTCCACTGATTTGGCTGTAAGTCTCTTCTTGAGTTAGCCAGTTCCTTGAGTTGGCCATTTTGTGTCTCCTTGTATTCTTGGCATGTAATAGTTAAGGTATTATTTTGTAGTAGTTTACAAATTAAAACCACATCAAGGAATAATGTAAAAACAGTCTTACTTGACGTATGAGGCGGCTTTTCCAGTGTCCTCATCAATGGCTTGATATGTTCCCAGAACATAATTGACCAGTTTTTTACTACTTATGCCTTTCTGCACAGTAAATCTCTTGGAAGCAGGATGGAATGCAATTCCTTCTTTCACGTTGACTACTTGAATCGTGACTGGGGTTGACTGCACTCGATATTGAGAAATTACTGATTGGTGAAATTCAGCTTTGTTTTTGACTGCAATACCAAGTTGTACATTTTGTAGTTGTTCATAATCTAGAGCCTAGAATAAAAAAATAAATAAAATTAGAAGGAAAGAAGTATCACAGAGATACAATTTAGCAAACCCAGAACAGGACAAGAGAACTCCATGTCCCATGCTATGAATGGCCCCTTTTATTTCTATATAGCAAGACAGCTTCAGAAATCATTGTAATGTTGAGATGGAGAAACTATTAAAATTCTTAACTCATAAGACCTCAGCTTGGTAACCGATATTTACAAAACAGTGGACCTCTTTTTAGACTTCTAAAACATCATCATAGTTTCTTTAGGCTGTGTGGTGCAGTGGAAAGAATCCCAAATTTGCTATGGTAACATGGCTTGAATACTAGTTCTGCTGCCCAATAGCTGTGTGACTCATGGCATAATATTTAATTTCTCTGATTCTCAAATTTTCACTTTGAAAAAAACCACAAACTTTACCTCATTAGATTGTTGTGAGGACTGCACAAATTTAGTCCCATAATACATTCCTATAAATGGCAGTTATAGCCCATCCCAGAATAGCTACTGTATTCATGTGTAATAGTGTCTCCCCTGACTGGAAATTCCTAGGTGGCAAAGGCAAACTATGGTAATAGATTTGGTTGGCAAATATGCCTGTGCAAAGCAGTGGGTGGGTGGCCCACCAACTCTTTGTAGAACCATTTTCAGATGGTTTGACCCTCTAATTGAGGTGGCCCAAATCAAGGTCTGAGGAATCCCAGGAGAGCTTTTTCCTTTCACTAAGATATTTTTTTGAGTGTGATAAGGAAATGTTCATTTGGGTTACATTTGTACATTACTGAAAATAACTAAGATAAGAGATTTGGATTTGAGTTTTAAGTTTGCAGTGACTACTTTTGTGAGCTCCAGCATTCCCCAGTGGTGTGGAAGAGAAAGAGTAAGTGGAAGGAAAAGTATAAACAGGTATTTATAATACAGGGGGTAAGTGACAGAAGAAATGATAGAGTCCATGTGCAAAAGTGAGTCAATACTTCTACTGCAGGTAGTTAGGAAACCTGAGAGGTTTCAAGTGAGCTGAGTGTTGAAGGATGAGGAGGAGTTTTTCAGACAGAGGTGAAACATTTGCAAATGCCCAAAGTTACAGAAGGTGACAGAGAGCTGGCTGCAGATGGTGAGAGGCCTTATCTATAGTTCTGAGGAGGCTGAAAGTCATCTTCAAGGCCAGCAGCTGGTCATCAATCCTGGCTGCTATTAGAGTTCTCTGTGGAGCCATGAAGACTTGCCACTGTCTGGGTTTCCCCACAGACCAACTGAACCAATAGTTCTACATTCCCACTGTGAGGAAAAGTTGCTGGTGATGCAAAGGAGCAATAAGAGTGAAGGGCCACTTTCACAGCCAACAGAGAACAAAGTTTTTAAGGAACAGAGTAATCCACATGGGTTTTAAGAAAAACATGGCAGTAGACTGGTGGCAGGAGGAGGATGAAGGGAAGTAGAAATAGGAGATAAGGACATCTATCAGGAGGGATTACAGTCATCTAGGAGCAAGGAGGCAAGGCCTGGGAGATCACAGGCCATAGGAAGGAAGACCAGGGCCAGACTGTAAGGACAATTTCTAGGGCGGAATTGGATGACTGGCTGTTTGTTGTGAGGAAATGTTATGATTGAAGGATAAGGCCCAGGTTGCTAGTTTGGAAGATGAGATGACACCAAGACAGGAGAGAGGGAAGACCTCATTTTCAGGGATTGCTGGGAGTTTATAACACACCTTTGCAAGTGATAGTTATAGCCTTCTCTCTGAAAAGCAGAGTAATAGGAACTGCTCAGCTTCCAGCAATTGGGGATTCCAGCAGTTCCTTGTTAAGGAGATATTATGGGTCTGTCACTCTACTGGACTCAAGGAAATAAAGAAAGAAGGTCCCGTATAGTCCAGTGTCCTGTGCCAAGGAATATCTTCAAATAGTGGTTATTTTTTCTAGTCTATACAGTGCTCAGGCAGAAATATCCTTATGTTATTCCAGATTGGATTCTGTATGTGGGGGGGGGGTGAGTGTCTGTTATAGCCAAGCATGTTAAATGGAAGGTTTCCTCAGTTACTATTTTTTATATTGCAGATTTAATTATACATTCCCATTTTCAAATAGTTGAATTTCCCCCCTCTTATGACTGTAACTAATCCACTTAAAGCAAGTTGACAAATTCGCAAGTCACAATATCATTTATTTTTATCTTTTCCTAACTTTGGTTGTAGAGAGTAAATGAGATTAAGTCAAGAAATGTGTTTTACATTCCTGTGCTTAAAACAAGCACACCTATAAATATATGTCTATTAGTGTATTTGTGTTTAATCTAGAAAGTATGGTACCTTGGAAGGAAATAAATCAACATGTTTAAAAAAAGCTGTCCTTAGGTAGTGGGGCTATGTGTGTGTCTTTAAAAAATTCTGTCTACTTTAATGTGTTTTCTAAGTTTTCTGTAAAGAAGTGGTATTATTATTAATAAGTGAATAATGTTCATTTGTAGAAATGATAGTTTGGACTAATATGGAATATTTTTACCACAGGAGGGAAATAGCCTTACCTTAACTACCTTCAGGATGCCTTCATTAGTCCTGGGGTCAGTTTGTATTTCGAACCAATTCCCTTCATTTCCGGAGGTAAAGAAATACACTGCAAGCCAATTATCTGTGAATTCTTCGTCCCAATCTATAACTTGAAATCTAAGCAACTCAGAATTTAAAGTATTTTCCTCAATACGTGCTGAATACTAAAAAGGAGAGAAGCAAAATTTAAGAGTTATTGTCAGATTTTATCTAAAGATATTATATTTTATTCTGAATAGCATTAATCATTAATTCTCAAATTATGTGATGCCTCTTGCTGGTTACTAAATTCTTATATTTTACGAAAGCATATTTTTTAAGAAAAGTGAGGAGAACTTAAATAGAAGCCAGCAAGCAGGCGAATGCTGAATTAGAATGGCAAAATATAAACTAAAAATATGTATAAATTGCTCTTCAAGGAGGGCAAGGTGTACCTGAGATTCTCTGAACATTGGGAAATTATCATTAACATCTTTCACTTTGATACTGCATTCACATTGAGTTGATAGTCCTTCTCCATCTTTGTCGGCACCACTCACAATCAGACGATAGCTGCTAACTTGCTAAATTTGGAGCAAAACAAAAAAAAAAATACTTAATCTCCAGTGCCAAGAATACGAATAATAACTACTGCTTTCTATGGGTAAAGAGATGAAAATATTCTTCTCTAGAAGGATCACAATGAGTTGTTCATTGTCCAGCATAGAGGAAGCATGTGGGGCTCTGGATAGTTGGACAAGTTTTTATAGGGCTAGAACAGGTTTCTCTTTTGTGAGGAAAAAAGGGCAGTGAGAATGATGGGATGCTTATTTGAGGGAAGTTCACTTATAGAGCTTTCCTATTGGTCTATTTGGAGAATCATTTGCATAGAAGTAATACAAAGTCTGGCAGGGTATTTTATGGTGACAAAGATGGTGGTCAGTGGTTATGGTGGTAGGACGATGGGAAAGAGAGGAAGAGGATTCTTTAGTATTCTGGAAGCAGGGGTAACATTAAAACTAGTCGGTAGAAAAAGTGGTAACATCAGAGAAGGCTTTATTCCAGAAAGCAGTTTCTTCCGTTGTCTGAGAAAT